>NW_028327171.1:120327740-120959220 GCF_987537825.1 Furipterus horrens
TGCGAGATAGGCTGGTGCAAAAGAAAAGAGGTTCATTCACGTGCCGTGACCTGGGAGAATGGTGGACTCTATTCTCTAAGAACAGCCCCCTTCCTACAAGCCTGAGGTTCTTATACAGATGGGGAGGAGAAGGTTTTTTAATCCAATTATCTTGTTAGCTTTTAGCTTTTGGTGCCCTTGGGCCTTATCCATTCATCTTTCTAGCTTTTGGTGTGCTCAGTGTAAGACCCTCCCCTGCACCACCTTAGCCAATGGGGGAGACTCGCTGGTGCTCCCTGACTGTCTATAGCATCAGGGTCTGTAGGGAGGTGTAGGGGCTGAAGGACCTGCCATCAGGAAGCTTGGAGATGCTGCAACCCTCAGCCTGCATCCCAATGCTCCATGTGGTGCTGCACATCCAGGAGAGCCAGTTGGAGTCCACGGGGCACCATTGGATCCCGGTGCCCCTGTGTCCTCTGTACAGACCCCACAGTGCCCCCCCTCCACACTCACCCTGTCGCCGCCGGCTGCTCATGCTCTGACTGACTGTCTATGGTAACAGAAGGGCTCTTCCGCTGTCAGGTAGCATTTATCTTTAACTCTCCCTCTTGGCCACCTGAAGCCATTCGATGACCCCTTTCGACAATGGAAAGAAAGGAAAGAGGACGCAGGATTTCCCCCATCGTTCTGCAGTGAGGTGCACATCAGGCCACACATCAGAATCACTGGAAGCTTGTAAGAGATACAGGCTTCTGCCAGCTGTTCTCCCTCCAGCTGCCATCCCTAAATGGATGTCATTGGGTCTAGGGTGGACCCAGGAATTCTGTTTTATAAAAGTCCCCTGAGAGAGACTGAAACAGGGAAAAATGGACCACAGCTTGGCATCTTTTTATCTGTCAATGGGCTGCACAGAGGCCATGTGACTTCTGGCATATGCCCATTACAGCTCAATGTTGTGGAATCCATATGGGCATGATCATCCTTACGATCATGCTATTGATTTCTTAGGGTGTGGTGGGGGATAGGCACACTCCTTAAAAGGCAGGCACTTGTTCTATGGAAGGACCTGTTTCTCCTGTCTGCAGTGTACCATGCCATCTTCTTGGAAGAGCTGACCACTTTGGAGCTGATTGAGAAGATCGCCAACCTGTACAGCATCTCCCCGCAGCACATTCACCGGGTCTACCGGCAGGGGCCCACAGGCATCCACGTGCTGGTCAGCAACGAGGTGAGCTTGCGACCCGACCCGACCCGATGAGCTGGGCCTTTGTGCTCCAGGGAGGAGCAGCAGAGCCTGCGTCAGAAATACACCCTGTGGGGGTCGGGGATGACCTCGGCACAAAGGTGGCAGGCAGGTCTCATCCACGTGCCCCTTGCATATGGCTGCAGCGGCTGCTGGGAACACCACTGTGAGGGAGAGAGTTCTGAGGCCATGGCTGGGCCCTGAACAGCTATCGAATATCTACTCCGTAGCTCCTCCTCAGCCAGGTGCCCTGCAGGAGCCAGGAGCAGAAACTGCACCCTGCCCTTGGGGTGCTTACGGTGAAGGCAGTGAGGAGTCCGAAGGGTGCTCACTCAGGGAAGGCGGCAGGCCCCAGTGAGGGGTGGCGTGCATGAGGCGGTTGAGCCGAAGAAAGGATATGGCTCCCTGGGGAGGAGAAGAGAGGCCCCTCTGCTGGATGAGGAAGGGGCCGCAGCCTGCCTGGCCTGTCACGGGCGCCCAGAGCTGTGCAGGGAGGGCACAGGCAGCCGCTGGCGGAGGGCCCCGGTACCGAACAGACCCTGCGGGGGCTGTGCGCTCGGGCGGTCTGATCCCACCCATGGCTGAGGAGGGGCTATTCAGCAGGCTTGCTGACGCGTGTAGGCGTTCCTGCAAGTTGGGGAGCAGAGGCTTCTAAACCCGTTCTGTCCTGGGCCTTTCCTCTTAGTAATAGTAAGGAGTGCCAGCATTATTGAGTGCTGACTGTGTCCCCACCGCTATTCGGAGTGCGCACACGTGACTCATTTAATTCTGATAGCCTCCGTATGAGGTAGGCGCTGTGATCGTCCCATGTCAGGTAGGAAGCTGAGGCACAGGGAGGCCACGTGCCCCCAGGTGCCACAGCTGGGAAGGCGTGGAGCTGTGGTGCGAACTCTGCTCATCCAGCTGCAGAGCCCAGGCTCCAAGCCAGCAGGCTCTCCAATCTCTGCTGAAATGAACGCTTTAGAAAACCAGGTGGGCTGATGGGAGTGCAGCTGGGACCCTGAGCCCCCTGCCCAGCACCTAGCAGGCCCTAAGCCAGTTTGGGGAACTATGAAAGCCTCTGTTTAGAGGATTATAGAGGAGATGGTACAGGAATGTGGCTAGGGAAGTAGAGAAAATGTGGCATTTGGAATTGGTCCAGTGACCCCACCTGGAACTGGCTCTTAGTAGCTGAGCAACCTTGGGCAAACTTACTGAACCTCTTTGAGCCTTAGCTTCCACATCTGTAAAACGGGGATATTTAATACTTATTGAGCAGGTAAGGGTAAAACAAGAAGACTGTCTGGTACCAGGAGATGCTAAATAAACAGCAGATGTTGTAATTGACAGTGCTGGGCACTTGTTTTAGGGAGCAGGTAATGGACAGATCTTTAAATTTGACAAAGTATGCAATGTAAAGCTTTTAATGGTCTTTATATTTATTTCATAATTGTCATTATTAGTAATAATCCTCTGCTCCTCATCACAATTGCCAAAGCCCCTGAAACAGGAGTCTCAGTTTCAGGGCGTTCCAGCCTGAGGTCTGCAAGGTGGTGTTTCCTTGAGTAATCACAGGGTAAGCAGTCAAGCAGCCTTGAACAGCAGAAGGCAAATGTGAGAGGCTCTCATCTTCCTCACTCTTTTCGTGGAGGAGTTTATATGGGATTTGGTGAGATTCCGCCAGATAATATTTTTTGTGCCAGTGTTTGTTGTGTGCCTCAGTGTGTGTACATTCAGGTTTTTAACATGCAACAAAGATGCAGCTGTACATTCCTCTGCAACTTGATATTTTTGTCATTCGTTCAGAATTCCTTCCATATTACTACGTTCAAATCTTACGCAGCTGTTTTCTTACCCCCATTTTGTAGACAGAGAAAATGAAGCCCAGAGTTCCTGACCTGAGAACCTAACTTTAGAATAGCCCAGAAGGTTAGACTGCCCTGAGCAGGTTGTTGCTGTGGCACGGAAGACTTGTCACTTTGCCATTCAGAATGAATTTCTTCTATGAAGACAGGAGCCAAGAATGTACGGAACCCTGGCAATTTCACGGGTCCCTGAAGGAAGTTCCTTCCCCAGCTTGCCCTGTGACCTCAAGAGTAGGCAGTTAAGCAACTGAAGCAGAGAACAGAACTCAAATGCCACTTCAGCTAAGTAGGCTATTCTTATTCCCCGAAGTCTCCTTGCCTCTTAACCCCAAATCAATTGGAAACCTTTGGCTCTTAATTGCCCAGAGCACTGGAGGCAGCCTGGCCAGCCCTCCCGGCAGTTGGGGTGCAAGGGCGCTTAATTAAACAAGGGAGTTACTGATTAAGCCCTCCGCACTGCTTAGCGCTTTGCATGCCCAAGTTGCTGGGTGGCCCAGGGCCCTAGAGGGTGCAGGCCAACGGTATAGAATAAATGTGCTTCATGCATCATTAGACCCTGCAGGGTGGGTCAGGGGCCTACAGGTGGGTGGATTTGCAGGATTCGGGACAAAATCCAGAGCAGGCAATGAAATGTGGTTGCATTTTTTAAATTGGAAAGGGGTTTTGCTATTGTATTAGCTAGTGTGTGAGTGTGGTATGAATGTTTATGTGTATGTGTGTATTTTTATAATTCTTACCATCTGTATTGTGAAACACAGCATACATATGCAAAGAGTATATAAAACATATGTGTACAGTTTAAAGAATAATTGAAGTACCCAGTACTTGCACTACAGTTAACGTAGTGTTATGTTGGAAGCCCCTTTGTGAACTAATTTCATATTCCTCTCTGCCCCTCCCTCCACCTGCTGGACTGAATTTTGTATTAATCATTTCCTTGTTCCTCCTCAATGTATTGTTGAATTTTGCCTATTTAAAAACTTCATATAAGTGACATAATATTGTATTCTTCTTTGACTTTCTTCTTTCATTCTATACAATATTTTATTTTTTAATTTTTTAAAAGATATTATTTATTTGCAGAGAGAGGAGAAGAGAAAAAGAAAAGAGAGGGAGAGAAACATTAATGTGAGAGAGAAACATCGATTAATCAATCAGTTTCCTCTTGCATGCCCCCAACTGGGGACCTGGCCTGCAACCCAGGCATGTGCCCTGAGTAGGAATCGAACCCGTGATCTTTTGGTTCACAGATATGCACTCAATCTACTGAGCCACACTAGCCAGAGTCACATGATATTATTATAAAAAAATGTTTTTAATTCTCACCTGGGGACATGTTTATTGATTTTAGAAGAGAGGAGGGGAGAGAGAGAGAGAGAGAGGAAAAACAAAACAAAACATTGATCAGTTGCCCCCTGAAAGCACCCCGACCAGGGATCAAACCTACAACTGACGCATGTGCCCTGACCAACATCAAACCCACAACCTTTTGGTGCATGGGATGATGCTCCAACCAACCAAGCCACCCAGTCTGGGCTCCACATGCATGTCGAGGTGTGCTGTTATAGGTCACTGGCACTGCTGAAAGCATAGTGCGCAGCTTCATGCTTCTAGTACTGATTGACATGGTGGCTCTTTTTGGGTTTTGGTGCAGTATTGGACATTTTTAGGTGTGCTTTGTGTGTGCAAGTGCAGTTTATCAAGGGCATCAGCCTGGAGGACAAGTGTCATGTTTATAGGCCACATGGACAGTTCTATAAAGCTGTTACACAGATTCACACTCCACCAGTAGTGACACCAGCTTCCATCACTCTACCTCCTGGTTATATTTTTTTATCATTGAAACAGCCCCATTTTACTTGGAGAGAGGAGGGAAAAAGGTTGATTTACCCAAAGTCATGAGGTAGTTAATCTAAGTGGGAACTCCAGAGAAAGGTGGCTGGTGAGTAGTAATTCTTCAATTCTGGCCACATTTTTAGATACAGGGAGTGGCACTCTGTGTATACAGGGGTCGGCAAAGGTACGTTTACAGTTGTTTGTATAGAAAAAAACATGCAATTTGTGATTATTTCAATAGCTTTATTAACTGTGTTTCAGGTACTTGAAACTGTAAACCCACTTTTGCCCACTGTTGCCCACCTCCGTACTTGGTCCTCCTAGAAATTTAATAGGCAGAGCCTGCTAATTACCCAGGTTTTTAAAAACATGTTAGCTTTTTATCTATTGCTAGTATATACGTATACTCTCCTGTACTGTGTCTCTTGTAGGTACTGGAAAACCCAGTAACCAGGAAAACAAAACAAAAGCAAACAAAAATTTAGTCCCATATTAAATTTAATAACATCTTGATTCCCTTCCAGGTTTCTTTTTGTCTTTTATGTTCAGTTTTTTTGTTACTTAAAATTGTAATCATTTTGTATATATTTTTTTATATCACATTTTCTTAGTGAAAGTTAAGCATCACCATTGGCCTGCATTTGTGTAAACACAATGACTGTCATTTCTGACGGCGAGTAGCTGGGCAGCTCATCAGAGGCTTTTCATGTTATAAACTTGTTGAAGGGACATGGTCTCTCTTTTACCTTTCAGATGGTACAGAATTTCCAAGATGAATCCTGTTTTGTCCTCAGTACCTTAAAAGGTAAAGCACACCCCCAGCCAGCTTTCCTTGTTTATTTAAAGTATGTTGGTTGCACTCCCCAGGGTAAGGTAGTGAGGTGAGTGGGGCTTCCTGCACGCTATCCCCTCTGGAGAAGGTGACCTGGGAATGTCCTCTGGGAATGAGAAACACAAACTTCTGTGAACCCTAATCCTGGAATGTGAGAATTAGTGAGACTGGCCCCAAAGTCACTTCTGAAAGGGAAGTCCTGGCCAGACAGTGTTCTCTATGAATTTAGTGCCAAGCATAAGATGCATTTGAATTTTTCTAAAACGTGGTTCTCCAGGAAGAGTAAGCGTGGGATACAGCAGCTAAGACTGGTGGACTGGGGGCCTGGGCTAGGGGTGGGATGGGGTGTGAAGGGCTCTCCTGAGGAAGGAGTCTGAGAGAGAACTCATGGTCCAGGAGAAAGGAAAGACCAGCTGTGACCTTCCTTAAGGGCCGGGAGAGGGGACTGTGTGGAATCTGTCAGAACAAAGGCCTTCTGACTGGGTTATAGATGCTTCATTATGACAGGGCCTGGGGACTGTACCACCCTGAGAAATACAGTTTGTCCAGGGCCTCCTTGGGCCCAGAACTGTGGTGGAAAGGCCCGTTGTCAGAAAGAAACTCAACAAGACAAATGTGAAGGCATGTACTGAAATCTCTGCTTTTGCCAGCACACTATGCTGTGCACAGCCTTATTTTGGTGGTCTGTGCCAATATTCATGCCTTTGAGACTCCCAGATGCCACGGTGCCATGCCTTACTTCCTAGAAAATGCCCAGTGTTTCTCCCTTGCAGCCGAGAGCAGTGATGGCTACCACATCATCCTGAAATGTGGCATCTGAGCAGAAGTAGATCGGACAGCTGCCTCCACCTCCCAGCCCTGTGGACCCACTTGGATGTAGAGATTGCACCACTGTGAGCTGCAACCTCCCCTGACAAGCTGCCACTAGAAGTGACCTCGCCTGGTGTATGAAAGCCACAGACCAACAACCAGCAGAAACCCGTGGATGCAGAGTCTCTGGCATGCAGAAAGCCAGTGGCTCCTCTCTCCCTTCCCCTTGGCCTCCAGCTTTTGAATGGTTCCATGCCATGGTCTTTTTCCTAGATCTGTCATTCTAAAGAAGCGAACAGTAGAGTGTCTGCTCTGAACCCCCCTTGCTCTTTTAGTTGGAAGCTAGTCCCCTGGTTATCTTGGTGTCGCCTGTATTGGTTCCCTCTGCCTCCAGACAAAGTTCTGCCTCACCCCAAACCTTCCTTCTTCTCTGGTAACTGGCTCCATGACCAAGACTGCTGACTAGATGGGGGTGATTTGCCACCATCGTCTATCTTCGTTCGTGTTGGTTTCCATTCTTGGTGACCCTGGTGAGCATCTGTCTGTCCTTTTCTTGGATGGATTGATGGGAGTGGGGTTTATTCTGTGCCTTCTTCTTCTTTCACCTTTACCTTGTTTCTGAGGATCTGCTGCTACAAAGCCCAGAGATGGATTCATCTCTCTACACTGGTGTGGTGGATACCAAAATATGCGTGTAGGACCTGCCACACAGACCTAGACCTGGGATTGGAGGAGGGTGTGTGTAGAAAGGCTATTTTTAGGCATATTCTCATTAATATAAAAAGGGTGAGAACAAAATAATTCCTCTTGAGCTCCTTTGGTATAATTTTATTTCCTAGCAGTCATGGGTAAGGACTAGCAAATGACCATCCCATTGTATGATCAGATGAGCTTGACTATCAGGATACCTGGCTCTCTTGGGCGGGCTCACCAAATCCCATTTAAAGGAGACCTTGGTTTACCTACTGCCAAACCTGCCAAGTTTCCTAGGGACATTGTATTTTCTGTGAGGGCCCCATTTAAATGTGGATCTTTTTTTCATATTTAGGGGATGTGGTTAGAGCGTTTTGTCTGCATTGATATGATTGGATTGATCACCTTTCTTAGTGGCCTATGAGGAAAATTTGAATATCATTAACTGGTAGACTAAGGAATTACTCTTTGTCTTGCCTCTCTTTTCTGGGACCCAGCAATCTATACTGGCCCAGGGCTTCAAATCTGTTAATTTTGGTTCATAATGGTGAACCCTATGACCAACTGAGCAGGGTTTTATAGCTTCTAAAGCAGAGTTTTTGGGGAGTATAGTGCTGGGGTCAATGGTGATCAGAACTGGGTAGACCTGTGTTAAAGATGCAGCATCTGAGGCCCAGAGGGCAAAGCCACCTGCCTGATGACACATAGTGATAGGGTAATGATGTACACTTATTATACAAAGCAGGGCACTTTTCAGAGTGAATGGGATCTATAATAATTAGTTTGGGACAAGAGGTGTGGTATTTCTACAGAGAAAAGACAGGTTCCTGATTCCTTTTCCTTTTTTGGAGGGGAAAGGGGAGCTGGTAACAGCTTTTTTGAAATATAATTCACTTACTGTACAGTTTACCCATTTACCCATTTATAGTGTACAATTCAATGGTTTTTAGTAAATTCACAGAATGGCCATAATCAATTTTAGAACATTTTCAGCACTCCCCCCAAAGAAGTCCTGTGCCCTTCAGCGGTCATTCTCCCACTTTTCCCCCCTCTCCCCTAGTTCTAGTCAACCATGAATCTACTTTTTATATAGCTTTACTTATTTGGGACAGTTCATATATATAGGAGCATAAAATACATGGTCTTTTGTGACTAGCTTCTTTGGCTTAACATAATGTTTTCTGGGGTCATCCATATTGAATATATGCTGGTTCTTCGGTCCTTTTTATAGCCGAGTAATAGTTCATTCTGTGGATATATACCACATTTTGTTTATCCATTTATCACGTGATGGACATTTGAGTTGTTTCTACTTTTTGGCTATTATGAATAATGCTGCTACAAGCATATTTGTACAAGTTTTTGTGTACACATATATTTTCATTTCTCTTGGAAATAAACCTAGGAGTGGAATTGCTGGGTCTTATGGTAACTCTCTGTTTCACTTTTTGAGTAACGAACAGACTGTTTTCCACAGCAGCTGCACCGTTTTCCTCTACCACATCAGCAGTGTCTGAGAGTTTCAGTTTCTCCACATCCTCACCAACACTTGCTATTGTCTGCCTTTTTGATTATAGCATCCCAGTGGGTATGAAGTGGTATCTTGTTGTGGTTTGATTTGTATTTCTCTTATGGCTAATGATGGTGAGCATTTTTTCATGTGCTTATTGGCTGTTTGTATATCTTCATTGGAGAAATGTTTATCCTTTGCCCATTTTTAATTGGGTTATTTCTCTTTTGGTTATTGAGTTATATGAGTTCTTTGTATATTCTAGATACAGGTCCTATGTCAGATACATATTTTATGAAAATTTTTGCCCATCTTGTGGGTTGCCTTCACTTTCTTGATGTTGTTCTTTAAAGCACAAAAGTTTTCAATATGATAAAATCCAAGACTGCCTGTTTTTTCTTTTGTCCCTTATGCTTTTAGTGTCAAATCTAAGAAACCATTGCCTAATCTAAGGCCAAGAAGATTTATATGCCTTTGTTTGCTTCTAAGAAGTTTTTTTGTTTGCTCTTAACAATGGGCTTTGATTCATTTTGAGTTATTTTTTGTACGGGCATACCTAGTTTTATTGTGCTTCACAGATGTTACATTTTTTATAAATGGAGGGCAAGACCCTCCACCAGCAAAAAGATTATGACTTAACCTTTATTGTGATGTTAGCTTTTTTGCAGTGGTCTGGAACCAGACCCACAGTATCTCTGAGGTATGCCTACATATGGAGTGACGTAGGGGGTCTCACTTCATTCTCTTGCATGTGGCTCTCCAGTTGTCCCAGCACCAGTTGTTGAAATGACTGTTGGAACCCCTATGAAACTCATTGCCTGGTACTGTTGCTCAAGGCACCAGATTCTTACTGGAACCTTTTTTTTTTTCTTTCCCTTTGGAGGCGGGGGACATGGGGCTGTCATTGGAAAGGTCACCTTTTCTTTTTTACAACTGGCTTTCTGTTCTCTTTCTGCTGTCTCCCCCTTGACCTGTCACAACAATACTGGGTCTTATCACTCTCTGGCATTCTGCAGCCTTTCTTGGTACATGTTCTAGCCTCACATGTTATTCCTTGGGGAAGGTTAATACCAGTCATTTTCTTTTTTGAGGAAACTGAGTCACATAGAAGTGAAATAACTTGCCGAAGTTTACATAGAACCAGGACTAGACCTTTGATCTTCTGACTTCAGCCTTTCAAGGTGTCTTTATTCACCTATACCTAAGTGATGTTATTACCCAAGCCAAGTGATGGCAGGCTAGATTTTAATTAAAAATGCGGTAAGCTAATATTAATATTTCTTAATTCTAAAAAAGGACCTAATAAAGATCTGTTACCTTAAGTATACTGTTAGTAGAATCTTTCATTCTCTGAAATGCCCACTGCTTTCTCTTCTCCTTACCTTTTTCCTAGTGGTTACAGTTGTACCTTACAAAGAAGTAGAAAATAATAAATTCCAAGAAAGAATACACATAGTAATTTGTTAACACAATGTTTTAGCTGCCTAATTCAGCAGATTGACCCTTCCACAGGAGTTAGATGAGCTAAAGCTGTAGGTTTCATTGTTTTCATTATATTAAGTACGGAAAAGCTGTAACACTTTCTGCTCCTGTGCACTGTCTGCCCCGTGAGCTCTGAGTTCAGGGTCTGGACCTGCTGGGTAGGGTAGCCCTCACAGGGCTGCACCCTCTACCCCACATGTTCTAGGCTGTGACTTCATATTGGAAGAAGCAGTTTTGAAAAGTAATCTCCAGAAAGAAGAAAAGATCCATATGCTCAGGCCGCCATCTTGATCCAGGATTCCAAAGCTGTGTTTGTGGCTGTAACTTTTCTTTGCTGGGCAAGTGTCTGTTTGCAAGGTTGTGACAGCCTTTCCCTGTTTGCCAGGTTGCACCTTAAAATAAAGACACAGAGACTTTTGAAAGGGGGAACAATAGGATTTGCTGGGGGATGGGGCTTTATGTCTTTGGAAAGAGCAGGATGGGGTGGGGACCTAGAAGTCCTGGTTTGGGGTCCTAAGCAAACGACAGACATTACTCTGGGCACTTCCTGCCACCTCAGGCCCCTTAGAAAGAGCTCTTTGGGGGGAAGCTGGGGGGGGGGGGGGCGTTGCTCTACTGGGAGCAGATTGAAACTGGTTGAGCAGTGTGTCACAACTTTCCAAATCCAGTATGACTTCAGGGGTTGGCCTGAGTAACTTAAGGTCAGAGTAATGGAAAATAATTAACGAGTTGGTGAAAAACATGGAAAAGCCTCTTTTGCTGTTGTCATTGGAGCAGAGGAAGGAAGCCCTGAGGCTCTCAGAAAGGCTGGAAAGCAGAGGCTGACTGGGGTGGGAGTAGGGGTGGAGAGAGTTAGAAAGGACAGGGCACCAACTCAGGGGTCCTAGGCCCCAAGACCCTCGCTTTCATGAGTCTCTGCCTTTCTGGGTCTCTGTGACTGCCCTTTAAAAATAAGAGCTGGGAGACCTCTGGAGTTGTGGCTGGCTCAGTCACGTGGTGAAACGAGGGGTGGTCGGTCTTTTCCTATTTTTCTCTCCATCAGTGATGCCATGACCAGGTGCCAAGTGTGTGTGGGCATCCTGGTTGTACACAGAGCCGCTAATGCTCCCTGCCCAGCTCAGGCTGCTGCATGCGCTGCAAGGGGACAGGCCCCTTGATGTGAGGTATAGTGTCTTGGTCATGCCTGTAAGAATCAGGTGCAGCTGACAAGTGGCTGACTGCTTCCTCAGTACCTTAGAGTGGCCGCCAGGCGTTCCCCCGCAGCCTGAGCCTGAACGCAGCGTCAGCCTGCTCTGCAGCTGCATTATGGATGTGGACGTACACACATGCATCCCTTCCCCTGCTTCTCTGTCTGGCAGGAGTGCAGCCCCGAATGCTCTCAGCTTCGCTAAGTGTGATTGTTGCTGTTCCCTTTAGATCTTATGTGACTCTCTGGTTCTGGCTCTGTTGCTGAAGCTGGTTCAGGTCAAGTGGCTCTACCTGGGGGAATTCACACCCTGAGTCCAGCTCTTCCGGGGAGGGGAGCAGTGCTGGAATCTGCCATCCGACAAGGACCCCGAGAACAAGGCCTGTGGAGTCTGTCTTCCACAGAACTGCCTCCCGTCCATTTTTCTCCTCAGTTTTATACTGTGGATGTGATGTCAGTTCTGCTGGCTGCCAGAAAATGTTTGTGCATCCTTTCTGATCACCTCCTAGCCCCCTTCCCTTCACCCTTATGGGAACATAAGGACAGAGAGGTTTCCAAGACACCCGAGCCAGGAGACACGGATGTCGCAATGGAGCCCCCGCTGGGCCTGGGGCAGTGAGATGCTGGTCAGGTCACCGGCCTCCTTCTAGGGACCTGCCTAGGGGCACACAGAGCTCCCTGAAGCCTGTACTGAGCTCTCCAGACCTTGCAAAAGCTCTTGATGGGTTTTCTTCCTCCACCCGATGGGTGACGAGAGCCCAGGAGGAGAAAGGTAGTATGAGTGGTGGCTTTCTTGCCAGTGGCCCAGGGCTGGAATTGCCATCCCACCCACCTCCTGCCATGTAGAGACCTAGAGGTAATGTCCCCAAGAAGTCAACCCTGACTGGTGGATGTGCTGCTTTGTGCAGGGCTGCCAATGGGATGAGGTGGGGTGAGCCTGGGTTTACCCAGCCCTGCCAGTCAGATAGGCAAACCATTCCCCCTCCTGAGGGGCAGTGTCTGAGCCTGTCCTTTACCCTTCATCCTAGGAGCCCCAGGGACTGGGCTGCAGAAAGCCAGCAGGGCACAGGTAAGCCTTTTATCATAGAAAAGTTTTCAAATCTTCAGCCAAGAGAAAACTATAATTCACCCCAGCATCCAGCACTGATCAGTGTGTACCCACTCATGGGGGGCTGGCCAGCTGCGGCCCAAGCCCAGCTCACCGCCAGGTTTGTGATCGACTTGATGATCTGGAGCACTATCTTCGAACCCACTTTAGTGAAATATTATCAGGCACCCCTTAAAAAAATCCATTCTTCTCATTAGTAGACCCATATTACAAAAAAAGTACTCTGCTATCATATTTTGAATTGCATCAAAAAAATTGTGGAAATTCACTTTCTCTTGCACCTACATAATATTGATTTGCAGCTGGGCTCTTAAAGCTGAAAGTATTAACTGTCTAATTCTTTACAGGAAAAGTTTGCCAACCACTGAGCTATTCCTCCATTACTGTCTACCCCCAATGGGTTATTCTAAAGAAAATCCAGAAAGCACGACTTTTAAAAAATAATAAAGTATTTTGTTTTGAGCTTTGAAGCCAGAGACACATCCGCTGAGCAGCCTCTGAGTCTCCCCTCCTCTATGGCCTCACTTCCCCTGTGGCCGCAAGCCCTCTCCCTTCCTGCTCCCTGCCAGCTGGCCTGGTCCTGCAGGTCTGACTAGCCTTTGGGTCCCCGGGCCACAGTGCAAGGGGCCGTGTGTGAGTCCGCATGAGGGAAGGGTTGTGTGCTGGTGTTAGCAGGTTGCCGAGTCACGCTGGAGGGCGGCCTCCAGACTGAGGTCTCTGGAGCGTTCCTGTTCTGGAGGGTAGAGCCTGACCTTCACTTTCAGCTGACACCTTGAGGACCGTGGACCACCTGGTTTCTCCAGATACCCGCAGATGCCTCCCTAGTGTCCTGCTGTTCTTCCTCCTGCAAAGGGAACCGTTTGTGGCGGCCTCAGCTCGGGGATCGGGAGAGGCTGCCTTCTGGCCCTCTCAGGTTCTGCCCAGGTGCCAGCCTCACAGGGTGACTCCACACGCTCCATCCAGCTGTCAGCCTGTGTGGTCCCCACTTCCTGTGGCTTGGCCAGCCTTGCCGGATCCCTTGCTTCGCCCCTCCACGGCACGCTGCATCCAGTCCTCCGTCAGTATCAACACCAGCGGCAGCAGCTGACCTGACTGGCCTCTCATGGGGCAGGTTTTGTGCTCAGTGCTTTGGCCATGGTTTCATTTGAGCCTCCCCACAGTGCTGAGAGGCCCCTGCAGCTCAGTCTTCCAGGGGAGGAAATCAAGACTGAGCGGTTAGATGTGAGCCCAGGGTCCGGCAACCATTGGCGGGCAGCCAGGATGAGCAGCCCGGCGCCTGGGCTCACATCCCACACCCAGAGCACGCGCTGTCGGCTAGTGCACGGACGGGCCCTACGCGGCACTGGCTTCACTCATCCCTGGGCTCAGGGCACCCGGTGCGGAAACGTGGCGCTGGTGCCAGACGGATGGAGGAGGGTTTGCTTTGTGCGCCTTCCCTGCCCTTCTCTTGCTGGATAAAAACTTGGTTACTGTGTTCTCTAATGTCCATGTATTTAAAGTGATTTCTTTATTAAAATGTAACTTCCCCAACTTTTTTCCAGATTGGATGTCTTTTCCTAAAGGTGGTGGGAGTCTCTTGGGGTGGTGCAGCCCTGGGATGGTACAGGTGGGAGTGATGGTTATGGGGAGGTGGGCCTCAAGACAGAAGTTGTCATACTGCCACATTGTTTTTGTGCCTGAAATAAGGCCTGTTTGCAGTTGAGACCTGCATGTGGGATTTGTGCCCAAGTCAGAAGGCAGATAAAACTACCTTGTACGAAACCCCAGACCTCCAGGCTTTTTTTTTTTTTTTTAATTGGGGTAAAATACACAATATGAAATTTACCTTCTTAACCATTTTTTAGATGTATCACGTTCAGTGGCATCAACATTCACATTGTACAGTCACTGTCCATCTGCAGAGCTCATCTTCCCCAGCTGAAATTCTGTCCCCATTAAACACTAACTTCTCACTCCCCTCTCCCAGGCCTTAGCTATCACTGTTCTCCTTTGCGTGTCTATGAATGTGATTACTCTAGTGCCTCATGTAAGTGGAATCATGCAGTCTGTCCTGTGACTGGCTTATTTCACTTACCCTAATGTTTTCAAGGCTCATCCATATTGTAGCGTGTGTCAGAATTTTCTTCCTTTTGAAGGCTGAATAATATTCCATTATCTATATATAGTACTACGTTTTGTTCATTCATTCATGAACACTGGATTGCTTCCACCTTTTGGCTGTTGTGAATAATGGTGCTGTGAACATAGTTGTACACGTTTCTGTTGGAGTCTCTGCTTTCTCAGAAGTGGGATTGCTGGATCATAAGCTAACACTGTTTTGCACAGGGGCTGCACCATTTCACATTCCCACATAGTACACGACGGTTGCAGTTTCTGCACATCCTTGCCAACTCTTTCTTCTTCTTCTCTCTCTCACTCTCTCTCATAGTAGCTATTCTTATGGGAGTCCTTGGGTCTGTAAAGCTTGATCATTGGGAGAGCTGTGTTGAACCCTGTGGTAAGCACACCTGCATTGCCACCACCCCAGGTCCTTGTCATCATCTAAGGCCAAGGCTGCAGTCTCACGAGCCACGCACTGGCCTCACTAAACCAGCTGATATTCTCTTGAGGACTGTGGACCTCTTGGCTCTGCTCAGAAACCTTCCTACCCAGACCACACCTTTTCCAAGCTTCTCTGCCCCCAACACCCCATTCCAGTCAAATGTATGTGCTGAGCCCAGGGCTGCCACTCCTCTGTGTCCCCCGCCCATGGTCTCCCCAGTGGATGCTACTCCCCACAGCGCTTTGGTACAGTCCCCTTCTCCTCTCAACTTGTCTGTGCTCCTCTAAGAAGAGCAGTGGGTGTGCCCAGGGGTGAGGGGCCAGGTCTTTGAATGGGTTCTAGGGCAAGCCGCTTAATCTCCCTGAACCTCGGTCTTCTCATCTGTGCAGTGGGAATGCCACCTGCCTTGCGAGCTTGTGAGGCAGATGTTAGACCATGCATGTGAAGCAGGGAGTGTGGCTGGGCACAGGAGCCGTATGGGTAGGGCTCTGAGATGGGAAACAGCTTAGTGTTTTCCAGGATCCAAGAGGGGGTGACACCTTGGGGGGTTGGAATCCACAGCTGGGCGTTGGGTCAGATAACAGTTATTCTGAGTTTCACAAAACTCTGAACAGTTTCACTTCATGTTTTCTTTGGAAATGCAGGTCCTGGCCGCCAGGCTGACTTTTTGGCCTGCATTGTGACCACACCGATGTGGAGTCTCACGGCCCATGGCAGGGAGGGGGTCTGATTTGCTTTCTAAGTGCAGTGGGAAACAGCAGTAGAGGTCCTTAAACTAAGAAGGGACCAGCTGGGGCTTCAAAAGCTCGGAGTTGAGCTAGGGAGCTGGCCAAGACCAGAGCCATGAGGGGCCAGAGCCTGGGAGCTGCCCTGCGTTACCCTGCCTTCTGTCTGCCTTAGCTGCTGGCTGCCCCACCTGCCTGTGTGGCCTCTGCCCCAGCAGGGAGCTCAGCTCTGAGCAGAGATGTGCATCCAGACAGTCTCGGCACACCTCGGGCCGGCCCTCCAAGCTGAGGGCTTGCTCAGGAGGTGGTTGGGCCCCACACCCAGGGTTTCTGACTCAGTAGGTCTGAGCTAGGGCTCAAGAATTTGTATATATTTATTTTATTGTTGTTGTTCAATTACAGTTGTCCCAATTTTTCCCCTGTTGCTCTCCCCTGCCCCAGAGAATTTGTGTTTCCAAAAAGTTCCCAGGTGGTGCTGATGCCATTGTCTGGGGAGCACACTTTGGGAACCCCTGGTGTGGTGACTGGGCAAGGTTACTTTGCTCTTTTGTGCCTGGCTGGCCTCATCCATTGGGACTAACATTTATACCTGCTACATAGGCTGTTATACAGATTAAATGGGTTAACTTCACTTAAAGAGTGCAGGATGGCCCTGGTACAGAGCAGGCCAGTGGCTGAGAGGCTTCCATTCACGGTTTGTGGTTCTCTGCAGGGGGAGTCAATGTCCTGGGCATCACTGCAAGGGCTGGTGGGACACAAAGCTGGTCCCCACACATGGGGTCTTCCATTCAATAGGGACCCAAGAATGTGCCGTTTGTTGGTGGGGACCCAGAGGCGGATTAAGGTCAGTTGAGGCCCCAGGCACAGAAGAAAATATTGGGCCCCTTAAAAAAAGGACAGGGAAAATAAAAATACACGTTAACCATATTTTTAAATAAATAAAAAGTATATACTATTAATGTTTTATTTCCAATAAAATTTGAATGTATGTATAATATAATTAATAATAACAATAATAATCACAAAGTTTTAGACTAATAGTTGAACATAAAAGTGTAAACTTGGGGTTTTGCAGGGCCCTTCAGAAGTCGGGGCCCAGTGTGTGTGACTGGTGTGCCCGCCATTAAATCTGCCTCTGTGGGGACCATACTTTGAGAACCGCTGGTCTGGAGGAACGTGCTCTCTTTCTTGAAGAATCATGCAAGAGGGAAGTGAATCCCTCAAGTTGCAGACCTGGCTGTGAGCTAAGGGTTGGGTGTGCTGGAGAATGTTAGGATCAGCTCACACAGTCGGTCACCCAGACCTGAGGAGTAGGGTCACAGCTGTGGGGTCCTTCTAGCCTCACTTTAGGGCAAGTTGACTTCAGTTGTGAAGCCTGTTGGCTAGAAGTCTCCTGCCAAGAAACTTCTGGGTAGCGGTGTGGAGATTACCAGCTCTCCACCCGCTGTCTGCTCTGGGCCAGGCACAGCGGCCATACTCTTGGCACTTTTTCTAGGTTCTGGAAAGTTCTGGGCTGCAGTGGCCCCTGTGACTGTGGTGGTCTCCATGGGAGACCAGAGTCAGTCACCAGTGGTGGTGCTGGCAGCGGCTGGGGAGCTGTGTGGGCCTCTGTCCTATAGGCTCGAGAGTCCACTGTCAGGATGGACCCTAGGGGGTAACTCACAGGACAAAACCCTCAGGAACCTCAGAAGGAGAGGTGTGTGGGCACGTCCTGCCAGTTGAGCACAGCGCCTGGAAAACTGGGTTTCCCTCTGCGTCGTCCCTGGGCCAGAGCCTTGTGCACCCCCAAAGCGCCTATCCTGTGCGCACCTGGCCTTGCACTGCGAACGACATGCCGGGGCTTCCGTGCTGTAGGCACAGGCAGGCACAGGCGCTGGGGCTCTGTTTTGGAGAGTATTCTTGGATCTGCCAGGGGCAGAACCAGGCCTAGACAGCCCCCAGCCCAAGCCCCCAGATGAATATGCTTTCCGAGGAAGCCTGCCTCTGGGGTGCCCCTCCCTCAGCCCCACCTTGTGGCGGCAGGCTTCCAGAGCTCAGCCGGGTTGAATGTTAACCTGCCTTGACTGGGCAGATAAATATTTAAACTCAATTACAAGAGTTATCTGGAGAGAGCTTATTGGGCAAGAGCAGCAGTTGGAATATCTGATCACCTGCAAGGCTGGCATGGAGTGGGAAAAGGGGCCGGGCCCCAAACTCGTCCTGAATGGAGAGCAGGGATGGAGAGAAACCAGCCATCTTCCTCCCGCCCTCCCTTCTCCACTGCCGCCTTTCCCTTTGGACACCCAGCTCTTTCTTGCTTGCTTCCAAGTCACAGAGTTTGCCAGTCCTGCTCTTCCTTTGAGCTCCCATGGCGCCTGTGCTTAGGAGGCACTGTCCATCCATCTGTCTGCCTCTCGAGCTGGGCAGGGCTCCTAGAGAACTGATCAATGCCACTCTGGAGACCAGTCCAGGGCCTGGTGGGGAAAACCCCCTCCAGAGGTGTTTGCTGAATGAGTACATGACAGCAATATGGTAATTAGCAAATAAAGGACTGGGACCCAAATGCCCTAATGAAAAAGTATCCATACTGGGATGGAAACCAGCTGGTGTGCCTTCACAGGTGAGTTTATTAGCTTCAAGAACCAAGAACAGGGCTGCGGAGGGCAGACAAATTCGGAAGGGGGCATAGGGATTTGAGAGAAATACTAAGCATGGGGCAAAGGGCATTGGGTAGGTCAGCAAGGAGAGGGCCTGGGAAGGGCTCCTTCAAAATTGTAAGGTATCTACCATGTGCTAAGGTCTTCCAGACTTCTGAAGAGATCCAGAATATACCATTATGAAGAGGTTTTTTGTGTTGTTTTGTTTTTAGCTCTTCTTATCTGCACAAAAGCAGAGCCTCCCATAAGAATTCAACTGTCATAAATTCTCTACCCTGGAGTTTCACAACAGGGAGGATTAACTCCTATCAGCAGAGAGGAGACGAGAAGGCGACATCAGGATAAGAAATCACCCGGCAGGCAGACATCACAAACTATCATCTCTCTCATCTGTTCTTCTGGGGCCCATTTATCTTTCCTAAACATCCTCTGTTTTTCCATAAGTGCCCTTCTCCCCCTCCACTTCCCCTATTAAGATGGTATATATTGTTTGTTAAGCCCCAAATTCTAATCACCTCCTTGAGTCTTATTTTTCTGTGAACTTCTGTGTACACAGGTGAATAGAAATTTGTTTTTTCTCTTGCTAATCTGTCTCCTGTCAGTTTAATTCTCTGGCCCCTAGAAAGTGAACATAGAAGTTAGAGGAAGAATTTTTCATCCCTGACATTTCATTATCTCACCCAGTTCTTGAAACACCATTTGAGGCACATGTTGAAGTCTGCCCATGAGGAGACTGAGGCTCAGAGATGCTGGATAGCCTACTTAAGGACACACAGCTGGTCATGGGGCAAAGCTGGGCTTCTGCCCTGGGTCTGTCAGCTCCAAGGACTGCCATGGCCTCCAAGGACTGTGCCCTGCAGCTCTGAGGAGGGGGTAGTGGGGCCAACAGGAGGGCAAATGCATCCTGGGCAAGGCGCTGCTCGGAGCTGGGAAGGAGGATCAGGATGGTCTAGGTAGGTTGTGGGATGCATCTCCTCCCAGTTCTTTACACCCTCAGGGCAGTGTGCTTTTAGGACAGGATATATACCATGATCATCCTCTCCCCATCTCAGCCATGTCCCAACTGTGCCCTTGGGGCTATGCAAAGGGGCGAGCCAGGACCACCTCCTCTTTCCCAGCATAGCACCAGGGTCCCTACCTGCCATTGGCTTCCCTGAAAGAACAAAGGTGGTGGCGAGGGTAGGTAGGGGTACAGCCAGGGGGATAACTTGGTATGTCTTCATTCAATTTGGAGCCCTGCCGCAGGCCTATTCATGGTCACTGCGTGGGCATCTTTCCTACAACTACAAATGTGCCTCTGCTGCCCTCTGGAATATGTGCCCAGGAAAGGAAGTCTATTCCCAGATTCCTGCATGTGCAGCTCTTCCTCTGGGTCCCCAAGGGTTCCTGATCTCCAGAAGTATTCAGCATTCCACACCCCTGCCCAAAATGTCTTCTATATAGCCCTGGGCGGGCTTCTGAGATGGCACCTTTTGCTGAGTCAGTTCAATGTCTGCATAAATCAATAGGTATTGAAGAATGTTTGAGTCAGGCCATCTGAAAGCCTCCTTTTTTAAGAGCAGTTGGGCCTGGGCTTGCCCTGTTATGCAAGCGTCACTCTGGCAACCCACTGCTGCTGGCCTGCTTGCCTGCTGGCCATGAGCTTCAGGGAGAACTCGGTGTTCTCCTTTGGACTATAAGAGCACCCCAGCTGTGTCATAATCAAGGGAGTGGAAGCCCCAAGCTACTCTCTGGGGGTCTGAAGCTCTGCAAGGTGTTCTGAGGGATCCATTGAACTTCTGAGCCTTCCAGCCTTAACTGAATTGTCCATTTGGAAGCTTGCTGCTCCCTGTACCCCCGTTGCCCCTGATGGCAGTGGCCTCTGTGTTCTGAAATTAATCTGATTCTAGGAAAGATGTCATGAGGGCCCTGGGAAGAGCCGTGTGTTCTAAGTAGTGCATTGGGTGCCATGTTTTTACTGTTGCTAGAGACTTAAGAGTTTGAAGAATGGGGCTGTAGACCAACTAAACTTTTTGTAAAGTGTCCAGAAGATAACATTAGCATGCCGTTGCCCAGGGACAACCAACTGACCTGGAGTCTGCACGATCCTTCCCCATGTGGGAAGGCCACCCTCCTCTCCACATCCCCACTCTTATCCACTCTTATTAGGAATTTCTGGACCCAAGGGTAGGTAGGACGACAACCATGTCTAGATTGAAGCAGCTAGAGGAGCATGAGACCTTTGCCCATTGGCTTTTATAAGATTATAAAGGGTCTTAAGTCTAGAGGGAGGAATTGTTACAGAGCAGGGGTCCCCCCCCAAAAAAAAAATAAATAAATAAGGGGGGAAAAAAAGAAGGCTCTACAGAATATAAAACAACACCATTATGTTAACAGTTATTAGACAAATACATAAGCTGAAGTTAAGCTGGGGAGAATAGTTTCACATTATGCCCACATAGGTAAGTGATGCTAGGTACTATAAAACAACCCCTGAACTTTAGTGGCTTAACACAGTAAAGGATGATTCCTTCTTCATGTCTCAGGCTGACCTGGGTCACCAGGGCTGCACACCACATGGTCATTCATGGCCCCAGGTTCCCTCCATCAGGTGTTTTTCTAGGGCCTCAGAGTCCTTCATTTGACCTTTTGCTGTAGTCAGAGGAAGAGATGAGGGAGGACCTAGAGGACAGAGGACAGGTTCAGAGACCAGGCCTGACAGTGGTGCCTGTTAGCTTCCTCTCATGTGACGGTCTCGTGGCCCTTCCCAGCAGTTTGGCTTTGTGGTTGGGAAATGCATTCGAGCTATAGGTCCAGCATTTGCTGCCACCATGGTATCTAATAAATAGCTTCTTAAAAACCACCAGGATGAACGAAAAGAGAAATTACCAACATGTATGGTGTCAGCCTGTGCCAGGCTCTGTGTGGAGTCTGGATACCAGTGCTCCCAACAGCCCTCTTCAAGCTCTGTCCAAGCCCTGCATTAGGAAGGAGGAGTCTGAAGCCAGGAGCGATGCATTTACTGGCCTAAGAAACAATGTGAACATGGCTGTTCTGGCTCAAGCCTGCGCACTAAATCACTACTCTCAATAGAGAAACAAGGTAAAAAACAAAGGGTCAAAAGTAGACTGATCTTTAGGGACCCTGAAGGGGGACCCCCACTCAGTGTAGGTAGTGGGGGAGGTTCTGGACTTAAGAGAGTGACTGTCATCTCCCCGCTCCTCTCCCCTCCAGACTCCTCTAATGGCCTCTGTTTGCCTCCCACACCCACGAGTGTGCACTGGTGCCTTTAAGAAAAAAGGGGCATTCTTTTTGGAAAGACAAACTCAGTCTGTAGGTTTCCAGTGCCCCGGAATGGGTGTTTGTGTACAAAACAGAGGCCGGCCAGGGGTGGCAGGGTTGGGCAGTGGCACACAGGGCCCACCGTGAGGTTCCAACTTGTTTTAGTTCAGAACGTCTCTGGCACAGAAGGTGATGGAGAAGACATGAGAGGGAAGACACGGCTCTACTGTGACATGGCTGTGACACCATGGGGCCAAATTCCAGCCAGAGCCTGTATAATATAGTCCTAGAGTCAACACTATAAAGACCCTAGACGTTGCCTAAGCCAGGCATCCTCACACTTGTCCCCCAAACCCTTCGTGAAAGGAATCAGCACGTAGCAGTGCATTCCAACCAAGAGCCAAACTGAGAAGGGACCAGACTGGGGTGGGAGGAGGCCACGGACCTACGGGAGGGGTTCTGACAACACCTGGGACTGTGCAGGGTAGGGCGCGGAAAACTCTGAGCTCTTCTAAATTCTTTTGCTGCCGGGGAAATTGAGACCCACAGAAAAGAGGAAACACGCGCAATGCCCTGTGAGTTGTGGCCCATTCAGGCTGAGAAGGAACCCAGGTGCCCTCGAACTCAGGTCCTCCCTCGCCCGAGATGTGAGGAACACACCTGGGAGTGGGTGGCTCCTGGGGTGGAGGGGCCGCACTGGCATGAGGGAGGGGTGGTGCACGGAACCGGGGTGACTCCCTTCTGGAAACAGAGGTGCTGGGAGAAGCTGGAAGGGGCGAAGATGGTGAAGCCGGCAGTTGGATGTCACGGGGAGCCCCTAGGTGGCCGGAGCTCCTGCCTACAGGTTGGTAGCTGACACACATGGGTATTGGCTGTCTGGTTGGGGGGGGCCAGGCTCTCAACTTCCCTCCACCAGGTGACAGCTGAGCCTCTACCCCCTATGAGGGGTGACAGGAGTAGTGGGGCTGTCAGTGTCATTGCTGCAGACATTTGTGACCACCACTTCCTGAACGCATACATTGCTGGTTTAGGCTGAGCACACGGTAGGCGTTAGCCTTTTAACCCAGCAACTGTCTTTGTTCTCCAAGGAGAACGATGATTTGCTTGTGGTAAGATGCTGCCTTGGCCTGAAAGTGTGGACTGATGTCCTGAATGTGGGGTTTCTGGCTGCAGAGCCAGGGCCTCCATGTTTTCACACCATCTCTCCCATTGGGGACGCCACCTGCGCTCAAGACCAGTGGCCTGATTAGCTGTGTGATGACCAGTGAGTGTTTGGATAGAAAATGCCGCTGCAGAGGTTAGTTTTTACCGTCTGGGGCCTATGTTGCTTGTATCCAGTTTAAGGAAAGTTATCCAAGCCCTCTTTCTGCAGCCCATCCCCTTTGGAGTCCAAGAGGGACATCTGGAGACCTAAGTGTGAAGTTCATTTATCTAAGTTAGTGGGACATCTTCATCTGCAGGTGAAAATGCAAATAGACTACAATACAATTATGGAGCATTCGTATGAAAATGAATATGTTCAATTTCATTTTACTTATTTAATTTTTTTTATGCTACTGTCTTCTGTATCTTAAAATTGATTTCCACCTGGCCAGGACCCTGCGAGGCAGCCAGCAGGCTGGGGCCCACCACTCCTGGCGTGCCAGCCTTATCTGGAGATGCCACCTTCTGTCTGCCCTTCTTTCCAACACTGGGCATTTACTTACTGAGAGATGCCCTCTTTGATCCTGCTGGGATGGTCTGAAAAGGCAGGACTTGTAGAGCAAAAAAGAGTTTGTCACATTCTCAGTGGATGCCCTTGTGCTCTGGGTAGAGGAATCTAGGGGTAAAGGCAAAACTGGAGGCCCCAGAGGCTCCTGCTGGTACAGGACCTGGGAGTCTGCTGGGGTCCAGGGCTCCCCAAGGGCAGCAGGCCTTTTCTTTTCCATTTCCTCCCAGTCCGGCAATTGAGACAGGGGCAGACAGTACTTGCAGAGGCATCCTTCGGCCTAGGTGCTGTGATGATGTTTCCTAGACACCTTAAAGCTTTCAAACATAAAGGAGCAAAGGCACCCCTCTTACAGGTGGTTGCTTTTTAAGTAACATGAATATGTTAACAGCAGGTTGGAGATGTTAGTAGTTTATAGGAAATGACGTCTGCCATGTACCTGCACTTACCCAAGCATTCGTAATTCCTCAAACCATCCTGCAAGGTGCATATCATCACTGTTTTACAAGAAGGAAATGAAGGCTCAGAGAAAATGAGGACCTTGTTCAAACTACACAGTTAGAAAGTGGTGGAGCCTGGATTCAAACTCAGTTCTGGAAATCTTCAGTTGGGTGGAAGGTTCCCATGCCAGGGCAATACCCAGGAGACCTCGAGTGTGTTCACGATATTCACAGACAGGTGCAGAGAGCTAGGAGCCCACTTGGGCCCCTGCAGTGGGAACACAGTGGGGCTGGCACCTGAAACCAGCCAGTGGGCCCCAGGGACAAGGCTTGAACAGAGCTCTAGATATGAAGGTCAGTAAAGTGACGAGTGTGTGACCGCACCAATGGATGTGTCTCTGACAGGTGGTGAGTGAAAGAAGTCAGAGAGAAGGCAAGCTGCCCCATTTCACAGCTGGATCAAGCAGGCACACTGAGTAGTGTTTAGGAACACTTTGTGGTAAAATTACCTAGAAAGGCAAGGAAATAATTGCCATGAAGTTCAGGCTAGAAGTTAACTTCAAAGAGAAGGGAAAGTTCGGGTGGGGAAAATTCAAGGTGGAGGGTGGTTCTGGGAATGGGGCTGGGGGGATGCTGAAATGTTCCTTTTCCTACCCCAGAGGATAATTTAATGAGTGTTTGCTTTCTGATAAGTCATTGCACTGCCTGTCTGTTTTGTGACCTTATCTCTATGCACATTACAGTTCATAATAAAATTTGTTTTAAAAAGAAAGTAAAGGAAATATGTCATTCTGTGAAAGAAAGACACCCCCGCCCCCCGAGTGATACCAGGCAGAGTGGACAGTTCCTGAGGATCCGGAGAACCTCCTCTTACGCATCTACCTTTCCTCCACTTTCTTCCACAGTTTCGGGTCCATGTTCCTAGTGCTGGCTTGAGCAGGGATGCAGCACCCCCCTGCAGGGGCCTGGCTGTCTCCACCTCACACCCTGGTAATCACACCAGGCAAAGGCTGGGTGCTTCTCCATTGTCTTTCCCCACCGAAGCTGCTCTGGCTGGAAGCTCGAAAGAAAGAGGAGACCTTACAGAGGGTGGGAGCAGAAGGGGACCTTTGCCTTCCCCCACCACATGCTGTCACCTGTGTCAGAAGCCCAGCCCTCAGGAGCAGGCACTCAGCTGTTTACCACAAGACTTTTCAGCTCATACCTGGCCAGCTGGTGCATGCAGGCACTCAGGCAGATCCACCCCTGACTACTTCTCTGAGCCTCGGCTTCTGGGTCCATAGAGTAAAGATAATCACACTTCCTTCCCAGGCAGTTAGTTGCCCGCTTTCAGTGCAGGACCATGGCGAAAGTGCACGGCATTGTGCTTGCAAGGAGAGGCTACAACCGCGCGGCGCCCTGGCCAGGACTGCCTTCCCTTCCTAGGGGCCGAGGGAGTGTCTGAGCCTTGCTTCCACCGTGCTGCCCTCTGGCTTCGCCTTCTTCAGAGGTCCACCTCCTTCAGGTCCTGTGGCCCAGGGCTTGCCCAGCAATGACGCTCAGCTCTGCTCTGTCCTCCCACTTGGCTGGGAGCTCCTGGAGACCCAGCACCTGTCTTTTCAGCTCCACATTCCAGGTGCTCAGACACAACAGAAGAATGACCCACGGACCTCTATAAGAGAGCCTGGAGCTCCAGAAGCCTGGACCAGGTGTCCAGCGCATCCTCAACCTTCAGTCCAATGTCCTTGCTTCCGCAGATCAATCAGGACACAGCTCACTTCAAACAGTAGCTACATGGTTGAGGTCAA
Source organism: Furipterus horrens (assembly GCF_987537825.1). Lineage (NCBI taxonomy): Eukaryota > Metazoa > Chordata > Mammalia > Chiroptera > Furipteridae > Furipterus > Furipterus horrens. The sequence continues at coordinate 120,353,363 of NW_028327171.1, forward strand.
GAGGAAGGCCAGTCAATTAGGGACTAGTTTAAATGCACCAGTGGGATTCACCATTTAAGGAAATCCCATGATGAGTAATTCTTTGGGAGAGTAAAGCATTATTTGTAATTCAACAAATGCTACCTAATTTTTTTCTTATGTAAGTTGAAAATTTTGGACTTGGGGGCCTGGGTTTTCCAGGAGGCAGACTCTGAGGCAGTGATGAGTACACAGGACGTTTTATAAAGCACATGTTCTTGAGGTCCACAGGACAGGGGAGTGGGGGACGCAGGGGAGGGCAGAGGAAGAAGCTGGGCTGTGCCGCAGCCTCGCCGTGAGGCCTCAACACCCACAGGGAGCTCGCAGCTGGACCGCATTTCAGAGTTCCTGTCACATAGGGTGAGGCAGCCGGACCTTCATACCCGTGCCAGTCAGTCACTGGACGCCTGCCATTCCAGGAGGGGCATGACCTGGAAGGAGGCAATCCTTGTAGGGACGTTAGAGAGCTGACTGCCGGCGCCTCTCCCAAAAGCCTGGGTATAAGTCCTTCACCCCTAAAGGAGTCTCTGAGGGCTTGTCAGTATCCACCACACCTCATCACATGAAATTTTTTCAAAGGAAATAAGGGACCTGCTGTTTCTGGTGGGTCTACTTTGTGCTAGGCCCTGTGCTAGGTGCTTTATATCCAGTCTCTACGAGAACCCTCTCAATGACTTTACAAGATGGGTGCTATCATGCCAATTTTCCAGATGAGAAAAGAGAGGAGAAAGGACAATGTCAGAACTTCACTCCCCATCAGGGTCCAGGGCAAGGCAAAGCCAGATCCTGGGTCAAGAAAAGGCTGTGTTATAGCCCAATTTTCAAGTGGGATTGGGGTCAGATGAGAAGTGTCAGGTAGGCTCCCCTGGAATGGCCCCATGCAAGTGCCATCTTGCAGGCCTGAAGGCCTATAAGGACAGCTGTTCAACAGACCCTGGACTTTTGAACTGTGCCAGGAGCAGAGCGTGGCACGGGGGGCTGAGAAAGTAAGGTGCTGTCCTGGCTGAAGGGGCTCCTGGGCTAGCGGGAGATAACGATGGAAAACAAACAACTGCAAACGACTGCAACAGATGCCATGGAAATGAAGTGGCCGACATCTGTCGGGAGACTCCCTGAGCCGGGCACCAGGTGAGGCACGTGGAGTCATTACAGCGCATGCTCACTAGTGACCCTGCCGAGCAGACCTGTTCAGGTCCACCTTTACAGAGACGGTGACTAGTTCCGAGGTTGCTCGAGGGTCAGGGTTGGAACACAGCTTTCTCTGACTTGCTCCTTTCCTCCCAGCTTTGGACTGTAACCCCCAATGATGATTCCCTGAAGTGACTTATGCTAGTGCCAGGCAGGGTGGGAGGCCCAAACCCACCAAGGAAAGCACCTTGCCCATCGGTGACCTTGGCTATGACTGTGGGGAAGACCAGAGATCTTGTGCTAAGGGGAGTGATTGGGGGAAGAAGGTGGTCCTGGCTGGATGGGGGTGGTAAAGAGGCTGATGTTGAGGTTCACTCTCATAGCTGACATTACCTTTGGCCTGTACCCAATGCCACTGCTCCTGTTTGGGAGCTGGAATGTCAAATCAGACTGGGGGCAGAAGACTGCGTGACTTCCTTCCAGACAAGGGCGTGGGTGCCTTGAAAGGAGTCAGGTGAGGGTCTCCCAGCACCAGCTCCCTTATGGCAACTTAAGGGTCTGGCCTGCTGGAAGCTGCTATTCCACCATCTGCTCAGCTTCTTAGGGCTGGACGGGCACCTCAGCTGCTCCCTGGAGCTCCCTAGTCAGAGTCATTTTCTCTCTGCAGGTTGGGTATGGGAAGCCGGGGTGCTTGGTGGTGGCAAGTGTAGCTCAGCCCCGGATCTGGAAAACCTCTGGGAGCGTGGCAGCACACAGGACCCACTCCACACACCGGTTTTCCCATGGGGAACCAGGCCTCTGTTTCTATAATAGCTTAAAAGCTTGCTTTCTGCTAAAGGACTCATTCATCCTGGGCTGAGAACAATAGATGTTCAGAGTGTAACCTTGAAGCAGTTTCTTAGGGTCTATTATGGGCTGATTTTCAAGGGCAAGATGTGGCTAGATCAGTTGTCCTTATCATTCATGCATGTGTAACATTCTTTTCTCTGTTGTATAAAAGTAATAATCATATAAGGCAATAATTGGCACAGTGATTTATAACTTTCTTGGATGTAATCCACCCACAAAGTTAATAAAAGCCTGTTCAGACACGGGCAAAGTGCGCTTCCTCCTTTAGAGAGTGGCCAGTTTTGTCCCCTCTTCTCCACAGGATCCTTGCAGTCCGTGTGCATTTATTCATTTCATTCACAACGCCATGGACCCTGCTGGTCTGAGGTCCGCGACATCTGGCGCCTGGGACATGGACAATCAGAGGTTACGAACCTTCATTGTGGACCACGCATCAACAAACAGGTCGGAGTGCGTGCATCAGCTCAACATAAGGGCAGATGACACTGAGCGCTTGCCGGTAAGGTCGTAGGATGTGTGAAGATAAGAGGGAGGCGATTATTTCCCAGATTGCCTCTTGTGGCCCTTTCAATTTCTGTCTCTTTCCTCCATTTGCCCATGTAAAGAAAGTGCATAGTGAATGAGTGTTTTGGTTTTAACCGGACTCCGAAGATCGCTTTCTGGAAGGGATTAGTGCCAGGCATAGGGTTTGCATGAAAGCATTTGACACTTCTCAAACCTCCGAAGACAAAAGGCACTTCCTCCCCTCAGCTGAGAAATTGGGTGTTCCTACCTGAGTCGGAGACTTGCGAGGGTGTCTAGGATCAATTCTGGAGATGTGCAAGGACCTCCAAAATGATTTAATATAACTTTTGGCTCGGCCAGTAATGTAAGATATAAAGATTGGTTATCTGGTGCATTCGAGCCCCCCCCCCCCAAGTTTTAGACACTTGGGGGAGAAACCAAGACCCATAAGCTGGGTTAGGGTACCCAGAATCTCCGGCAGCCCTCCCTGTTTCGCATTAACAGTACATCTTTGACCCATTATGTTAAAATCCCTCAGTAGCTAGTTAGCTAGGGCTCAGTGCAAGCAGCGGAGATCAGAGACTTAAATTGAAAGCAAAAGAAAACAAGCCCTTTTGTCATTTAAAATGGGCTCATGTTTATCAAAAGAACAAGAAGTTTATCTGCACATGTTGCAGCAGCTTCTTCCGGCAGCAGGATGTAACGTGGTACAGTGGCATCTCATTCAGCTTTTACAGACTATTAAAAAATTTTATCCTGGTTTTCCTGATAAAGGAACTTTGGATATTGAGATTTGGGAGAAGGCAGGAAATAAGCTAAAATCTCTACAGGATAGTAATGTTTCTATTAAAGTTCATCTGATTAATTTACTGCATACTGCCATAGCTCAAAGAGCCGCAGTTTCAGAAAAACAAAAGGAAAGTAAGGGAAATAACTCAGGTTTACAACACGCCACAGCTGTGATAGAAGTAGGAGAGGGAGAGAGAAGCAGACATGAGGAAATTTGCAACACCTGCCAAACTATCACCTCTGCCGGCCCCTTCCCCTTGGGATCCTGAAAAGTCACAATAGCTCTTGCTACCTCCGATGGCTAACACAGGTCCACCTACTCATGCCTGACCCAAACCTTGACAATTGCTTAAAAACTAAGGTTTTGTCTAATAAAAGTATTATATATTGTGGTATATTATGCAAATACTCAACTTAGGTTAAAGAGTTCATGTCTCTCAATACTAAGAACTGAATTTTTGTCAGCATATATTAATGTTATATACCTTTTAATACCACTTTAAATAAATAGTCAAATATCATTTCATAATATATATTCCTTAGTTGACAGAATTTACAAGATTTAAAATTTAGAAGACTTCTTTATAGCCTTGGGATATTTCAAAAGGCCCTTGAAATATCTCAAGAATTTATTATTTTCTTCTTGACCAGAAAAAGAAGATTCTAGACCAATCAGGCTTAATGCATTTCAAAATAATTGGAAAGCATTGTTAAATAAGGAAATTTTAAAAAATATATGTTTTATTGATTATGCTGTTACAGTTATCCCAATTTCTTTTCCCTCTGCTTCCCTCCACCCGGTGGCACTCCTCCCTCCAGTTGTCCCCCCCTTTTAGTCCATGTCCATTGGTTGTGCATATAGTTATTCTCAACCTCTTTCTGTCTACTCCATTCCCTCTTACTATGCTTCTTAATTCCTGTATCATCTCCCTCCCTTTCCCCCTTCCCCCTCCCTGCTGACCTCCCCCCAGTATGTTCCCCATACCTATAGTTCTTTTTCCACTCTCGTTGCCTACTTAGTTTGCCTTTGTTTCAATTCTCTAGCTTTTGTTGTTTGTTGTTGTAATGCAGTTTTCATGTTAATGTTCATAGTTTTGATCCTCCTTCTTCTAAACCAGTCCCTTTAACATCTCATATAATAGTGGTTTGGATCTAATGAACTGCTTCAGCTTTGCTTTGTCCTGGAAGCACTTTCTCTGCCCTTCTATTCTGAATGACAGTTTTGCTGGATAGAGTATTCGTGGCTGTAGGTTTTTGCTTTTCATTCCTTTGAATATTTCTTGCCAGTCCCTTCCTGTCTGCAGGGTCTCCTTTGAGAAATCAGCTGATAGTCTAATTGGGACCCCTTTGTACATAATTCTTTTCTTCTCTCTTGCTGCTTTTAAGGTTCTCTCTTTATCTTTAAATTTTGGCAGTTTGATTATAATGTGTCTTGATGTGGTTCTCCCTGGTTCCAGTGTTTCTGGAACTCTCTGTGCTTCCTGGACCTGTAAGTCTATTTCCTTCCCCAAGTTCGGGAAGTCCTGCTTCATTATTTTGCACATAATTTTTCAATTTCTAGTTCTTCTTCTTCACCCTCTGGCCATCCTATTATTTAAATGTTTGTTCGCTTATAGGTGTCCCAGACGTTTCTGAGCCTCTCCTCACTTTCCTTACTTTTTGTTTCCTCTTTCTGCACTGGTTGACTGTTTGTTCCTTCCTTATGTTCTGATTTGTTGATTTGATCTCTGGATTTTATTTCCTCACCACTTGTCTCGTATGTGTTTTTGTTCATTTCTGTATGACTAGCTTTCATTCCTTCCCTGTCTTGTTCCATATCTTTTGTTAATTCTGTGAGCCACCCTATGACTATAGCTCTGAACTGAGCCTCAGAAAGATTTCCTATTTGTTCCTCTGTCAGGTCTCACATCTGCTGCCTGGTGAGCTGCGTCACCTGGATTTCAATTGTTGTCTGCTTCCTTCTGACAGTCTTGTGTTTAACTTTGCTTCCTGGACAGGCTATAGGGGGCGGAGCCCCATGCACTCGTCAGTACCCGGCGACCAGCGGCAATCGACCTTTTTCACCGCACTGTGGTGCTTTGTGGCGGGGGTCCAAGATGGACTCCTGCCATTACTCTCTGCTGAGAAACCGGGATCTGTCCCCCCGCCATCTGGGCCTCAACGTCTGAGGCAATGGGGGGGGGGGGCTGCCTTTCCCAGCGTTGGAATCGCAAGCTGCGGGGTCTTGACTGCAGCCGGGATTGCTCCCCTGGCATTTCTCGAAGTCCCGCCGCTGTCCCCGCTGCCACCGCAAACAGCACCATGGTTTCTCACCCCTCCTACTCGTCCGGTCGAGCGCCACTGGTTTGTAACTTAATACGTTGGGCTTCCATGTAGTTTCATTTTCTGGAATTTCTGGTTATCTTTTGTTTTGAGGTAGTTGTATTCCTACTTAGTTGTAGAGGGAGACCGAGCCTGTCAATCTAAGCCTCCATCTTGGCCGGAAGTCCTCCAAATAAGGAAATTTTATAAAAATCTCCAAAAGTCTACAAAGTTCTAATTATTTATAATTCTAATAATTATTTTAGAATGTTATATTGTAAAATTACATATATTACAAAACATCTAATCATATTAGTCTTTAAAACAATAACTAAATTTTAAATCTAAAAACAAGTGGCTAATACCTTTGCTCATTTACAGCAATCAATAGCCCAGTCAGGCTTACAAGTAACTCCTAAGAAAATACAACAATCAGAGCCTTAGCGACCTCAACTGCTCCAAATTAATTCTCCAAAGCCTTTAACTCTCAATAATCTCCAACAATTGTTAGGCGTTATCAATTGGCTAAGGCCTAGCCTTGGTACAACTACCCACCAGCTTACTCGTCTTTTTTTTTTTTAAGTATATTTTATTCATTATATTGTTACAATAGTTCCAATTTTTTTCCTTTGCTCCCCTCTGCCCAGCACCCTCCCTCCCCCAACAATTCCACCCCAAGTCCATGCCCATGGGTCATACATACAAGCTCTCCTGCCTCACCCGTTCATATATTCTTCTTCTTCTTCTTTTTTTAAATAATTAATTAATTAATTATTTTAACAATAAAAAATAACAATCCCTCCCTCTCAGACTTAAGACCCTTTATAATCCAATAAAAAACAATGGGCAAAGGTCTCGAGCTCTTCTAGCTGCTTCAAGCTGGACATGGTCGTCGTCCTACCTACCCTTGGGTCCAGAAATCCCTAATAAGAGTGGGGGTGTGGAGGGTAGGGTGGCCTTCCCACATGGGGAAGGATTGTGCAGACTCCAGGTCAGTTGGCTGTCCTCGGACAATGGCATGCTTGATTCAACAGGCTGGCATCCTTGTTGTATTCCGGAGGCAACATATTTGGCAATAGGGTTAAAAGACATCATTCAATCCATAACCCTTAGATGACAAAAGACAGGTATTAATTTTTCAATGTCCCACATTAGGGAAAAGAAGGGCTTCTTTGGAGGAAGTTGTGCCACATACATCTCACCTGTCCAAAACCCCTTTTGCCCATTATACTTAGTTTGGGCTGAGGGAAATATTTTAGGTTTCCCCCTCTCAGACCTCTGGGCTCTTTCTGTCCAAGCCTTTAGGACAGAAAAGAGAAACCTGTTTTAAAGTGAAGCCCACAGACCACCCCATTCTTCACCAACCCAGCCACTTAGTTCAGCCAAACCATTGAGTCTCAGGAGGCAGCGATGCAGACAGGATTAAGTGAGGCCTATACATAGAGACAATCACTCAGGTAAGGAGATCATAGGCTTATGCCCTTTAAAAACAGAAAACACATGTTAATTTATGTAACATAACCCACATACAAGTCTCTAAATCTGTAGGACTGTCTTATTGGAAAGACATCCAGTTGCAAGACATTTGACATTCTTCTTGCCTGTAAATTAAACATCTTTGATAATGCCACAGACATAGTTTAACTTTCAAATGAAAACAAAATTTAAATGAAAAGAAACTTTAAAGACGGTTAGCTGCACTACTTTATAGTCTACCGCTGAGCATTGTGATTTTCCTTGAATCACGATTTTTCTCCTTAAGATTACCCTCCTTGTCATTAGAGGGACTGCATTAAGTCCATTTTTAATTTATACTCTTCATTTGCATAAACACAACAAGAGCAGAAAATGATCACTTACGATCTTTAGCTTTGCTTTGCTGGAACTTACGCAAGGAACATTTAGGGTGACCTTCAGTCTGCCCTTCAGGGCACAGAAGCAGAATCACATACCTGGCATTCAGCCTTGCCTGTAAACACCTGTCTTTTCCAAGTCCTTCTGGTTTTCCACTGTGACTTAAGGTCCCTTCTAGCCATCTTTCAGGAAAATGACCTTCATTCCTTCCCTGGAAAGATTGCCATGGACCGCGCATCTAACCAAGGTACCAGGCCTTTTATCTTGTGGGCTTTTATTACCTTTGAAAGTCAATCCCAGTTCCTCAGGGCTTTTTGGTAACAACCAGAGCCCAAGCATGTCTCCCTTAGGCATGACATTCCAGTCAAAGTCTTAGTAAAAAAAAAAATCTCTATTAACAACTGGTCTTATTAGTTTTATGCAAAGAAAATTATGTCATTACTTACTTTTTTAGAATGCCAAACCCTGGAGGGATCAGATAGGGAGAAAAGTATACAGTGTGAAGGAAAATTCTTGTCTTTCTGATATTCACTGAACTTGCATTTCCATTCCTTATATTTTCATTTTTTCCCCCACTAAAAATATTTTTTGTTTGTTTTTCCATTATCATTGTCCCACTTTCCCCCCTCTTGCTTCCCTGCATCCTGCCCCCCCTTCTCCCACATTCAGTCCCCACCCAGTTGTCCATGTCCATGGGTCATTTATACATATGTTCTTTGACTAGATCCTTCCCCTTCTTACCCCCTTCTCTCTCTCTCATCTCCCCCTTTGTTACTGTTAGTTTATTCCTTGTTTACATATCTCTGGTTCAATTTTGCTCATTTGTTTGTGTTGTTCATTAGTTTCCTGTAATAGGTGATAGCATAAGGTATTTTTCTTTCGTTGCCTGGCTTATTTCGCTAAGCATAATTCTCTCTAGTTCCATCCATGTTGTTGCAAATGGTAGAAGTTCCTTCTTTCTTTCAGTACTTATTCATTGTCATTTTCCCCCTTTGTACTCGTGTTCCTCTCTGTCTCTCTCTGTTTCTTCATCTTCTTAAAGCAGACCCTTTAGCATCTCTTGCAATGCTGGTTTGGTGGAGATGTATTGTTTTAGCCTTCTTTTGTCTTGGAAACTCCTTATTTCACCTTCCATTTTAAATGAGAGTCTTGCTGGGTAGAGTATTCTTGGTTGTAGGCCTTTGTTTTTCATTACTTGGAATATTTTTGACCATTCCCTTCTGGCTTGTAGTGTTTCTGCTGAAAAATCTGATGATAGTCTTATTGGAGCTCCCTTGTATGTTATTACTTGTTTCTCTCTTGCTGCTTTTAGGATTCTCTCTTTGTCTTTGAATGTTGCCATTTTAATTATGATGTGTCTTGAAGTGGGCCTGTTGGGGCTCATCTTCATTGGGACCCTCTGTGCTTCCTGGACTTGCGTGACTCTCTCTCCTCGTGTTAGGGAAGTTTTCTGTCATTAGTTTTTCAAAGAGGTTTTCTATCCCTTGCTCTTCTTCTTCTCCTTCTGGAATTCCTATGATACGGATATTATTACATTTCATGTTGTCCTGCAGCTGTCTTAGAGCCTCTTCAGTCTTGTTCAGTCTTTTTTCATTTTGTCGCACTGTCTGGGAGTTTTTGTCTACGTTGTCTTCCAGCTCACTAATCTGATCTTCTGCTTCCTCTAGCCTGTTTTTAATTTCTTCTACTGTGTTCTTCAATTCAGAGATCGTATTCTTCATTTCCTCCTGGCTTTTATTGATAGCTTCTATGTCCTTTTTCATGCTGGTGTAATTCTCAGTAAGTTGCTTATAGTTTCCGCTGAGCTCATTGAGCTTCTCCATAATCCATGGTTTGAATTCCATATCTGATAGTTTTCTCCCTTCTCTTTCATTTAGCACTCTTTCTGGGGATTCTACCTTTCCATTCAATGGGGGGTTGTTTCTCTGTCTCCCCATTTTTGTGACTCCTATTGTTTGTTGGTGCTTCTTAGGATGATCTGCACTTCCTGAATCTGCCCCTGGTGGCGTCAGATCCTGTACCAGTCTGGGCCTGGGCAGCCTGTTGGAGACTTCCAGGGATCTACTGCCTTTGTCTGACTTCTTTAGTTGTTAATCTATTCAATCTGTGATTAGCTGTCAGGTTTAAGGACCGTGGGTGTGGCAGCTTAATTCCTGTAGGCAGGGCTTTTGCTTCCCCTCAGGCTGACGCCACTTGGAGGGCGGGGGGGGGGGGTATGGTCTGCCTGCAGTGTGGGGATGAGTCAGCACTGGGACCCAGTCGGCTGCTTCCCCAGTTCTCCCCTCAAAGCCACCGCACCAAACTCTTGCCAAGCATCTCCAGTCCTCTCTGCCTTCCCTCCGCTCGAGCCCAGGGTAAGTGGGGGCCAAAATATTTTCATATGTGATCCGCTTAAGAGCTCTTTTTCTCCAGCTGTTTCTCTCTGGCTAGCAAGAAACCCTGTGGCTTTTCGCTTTTCTCAGATGGATACTATTTTACTTTCCACTCTTTTGCTGTAGGCTGGGAGGCCCAGCTGGGGGTTTAGACCCTGCCCTTCTCAGGGGGAATCCCAGGCTGCTGAGCTGTTTCCCAGTCCCTTCAGCTGCCAACTATGTGAGCCCAGCCAGCCTTTCCGCATCTCCGCACTCCCTACTGGTCACGTTGTGATGTAGTGGCCTTTTCTGTCTCTCCGTGGTTATAGGACTTCTCTCCAGCTAGTGTTCGGTTGGCTATTCCAGATGATTTCTCCAAAATTAAGTTGTAAATCCAGACTAGTTCTGGGAGGAGGTTAGTGTAGCTTCCACTTACTCTTCCGCCATCTTGTTGCCTTATTCATCTTTTTAACACCCTTAAGGAAGACCCAGATTTAAATTCATCTCATACTTCATCTCCTCAGGCTCCAAAAAAACTAAATATTATAAACCAGCATATTAAAACTAGGCAAATAAAAAGAATTAATCTTTTTTACCCCATCAGGCTTTTCTGCTTCTCCATGTTATCCTTCCCTACAGGACTTCTTGGACAGCTGCAACTACAGCTCATTATGATTAAATAGATATTTCTTTTGCATTAACCTCAAAAAACTATAACTACTATGTCTCTGCCCTTTGCCAGCTAATAATCAAAGGGCGAGATAGAGTTCAGCAATTATCTGACTATGACCCGGAGGTTATTCACTCACCCTTAACTCAGACTTATTTAGAAGAGCTTCTTAGCTACTCCCTAGATTTTCAAGGAGCAACAGCTAATTATGTTAAAAAACTTGAAATCAATCTTCCTTCAGATAAACTTTTACAAAATATTCCTCAATTGAATCTACATATTAAAAGCAAAATTAGTCCTACCCCAATATCTGAAACAAAAACTATATTTATAAATAAATCAGGAAAGACTAGAAAAGAAATAAAAAGAAAAAGTAAACATATAAGTTTTTAAAACATTGTAAGTTTTAGAACTAAAAACTACAGTCCCCAAAACAAGCCATGCCAAGTTTGTTATCTCCCCTGCCTCTTTCTCTAGCCTCTGTGAAGCTGTCAAAGTCACTAAATAATAAAAACAGCCCACTTTTAAACACACTAAAGGAATGCAGTAATCACCCCCCCCCCAAAAAAAAAATTGTTTCTCTTTTTTCTAGCAGAATCAGGGGAACACTCTACACTCCTAACTCTCTCCCAGGGAATAGCTGCCATTGTTTAACCCCTTAATTCTCCTCTGATATTTTACAGAAATAGGCTTGTCTCTATTTTACACGCAAAAAGTCCTAGGTTTATAACATCATCAAAGATGAAGTATTATTCCAGCAAAGACGCTATAAATAGGTGTCTCCACAGTCTTACAGACTCAAAGTCCAGTGTAGGAGTTATTATGTAAATTAACCATTTTGCACAAATTTGTTCATTACAGGTTTATCTATCCACCTGAGAAGCCTTTGCACCTGCTCCAACCAGGGGACCAAGTCTTATTGAAGACCTGAAAGACTCAAGACCCTAAACAGTTGCTGGTTAAACAACAGACGGGTCCCTATGACATCCTATTGCAGACCTGTATTGATCAGGAAACCCCAGCCCAACTCTCAGCCACGGAATTGGCCATACTGTAGCTGGGAGAAAGACAGAATGCCCTGGTCACCAGACAGTAGCTCACCTGTGACCCCAAATTCTCAAGACTAGATATCGCCCCACTAAAATAGAACTCTAGTCAGCATTCTTGGGCTGTCATACAACATCATTTGCGGGGTGCCTTTTCCACCATCCTGAATGGCTAAATTGATCAGCTACCATTTGAACTCCATCAACAGCTTATATACATTAAGCAGCTCACTAAGCAAGAGGCTTTTCAAACCCTCAGTAATAATCTTGGCTGGCTAAACCCCCCAAAATTGGTTTGATGGGTTTAACCTAAGAATTTGGCTCCTCGGAGCTGCCAGTTGTTGATTGATTTTAACAACACTCTGTATGCTTCACTGTATTTTCAAATTATTCTCCCAGAGTCATAAGAGGGATCAGCAAGTAGCAAGCTTTGTAATTCTCACTACTAGGACTGATTTAACTACAAACAAGGGGGAGGTATGGGAAGCCAGGGTGCTTGGTGGTGGCAAGTGTAGCTCAGCCCCGGATCTGGAAAACCACTGGGAGCGTGGCAGCACACAGGACCCACTCCATACACTATTTTTCCCGTGGGGAACCAGGTCTGTGTTTCTATAATAGTTTAAAAGCTTGCTTTCTGCTAAAGGACTCACTCATCCTGGGCTGAGAACAATAGATGTTCAGAGTGTAACCTTGAAGCAGTTTCTTAGGGTCTATTATGGGCTGATTTTCAAGAGCAGGATGTGGCTAGATCAGTTGTCCTTATCATCCATGCATGTGTAACATTCTTTTCTCTGTTGTATAAAAGTAATAATCATATAAGGCAATAATTGGCACAATGATTCATAACTTTCTTGGATATAATCCACCTAAAAAGTTAATAAAAGCCTGTTCAGGAAGGGACGAAGTGCGCTTTGTGCTTTCTCCTCTAGAAAGTGGCCAGTTTTGTCTCCTCTTCTCCACAGGATCCTTGCAGTCCATGTGCATTTATTCATTTCATTCACAACGCTGTGGAACCCGCAGGTCGGAGGTCTGCGACAGTAGGGCATGCTGAGTGTTTGCTAGCAACAGTCTTCATTGGGCAACTTTTTGTGCTGCAGCATACTTATCTTCCATGTTATCTGTCCACATCATCCTTCTTCAAGGCCAAGACAAGGCCACCTCTTTCATAAAGTGGTCTTTCACAACTCCAGTCATTGCCCCCTCTTTAAAGTTTGTACCTCATCTTAGTATGCAAGTCCATCAATGGCAAGCACTTGTGCAGAGCAGCTCCCAAAAAAGTGAATAGTTGTAACCCTACAGAGCAGGGTGACTCACATGGAGAGGGATGGGTCCTCTGGATGCCAAACGCTATCCTGGGCCTGAAAGCACAGTGATGGAAACACACCTTTTCCAGTGTTCATGTAATTGACATTGCAGGAGAACTTGGAGTTTGGGACCAGCACAGGGTCAGAACGGGGTTGCCTGGCTGCTTCTTCACGGTTTCTCTGCCTCCCAAACTTGACCACTTCTGCTCAGGCAGACTTCTCCCCTGCGTGTGGCAAGCACAGTGCTGAGGGCGCACAAAAATGTTTTAATTTTAATTTCTTTTTAAATCAGCAGGTAAGGTGAATATAATAATAACTAATGTATATTTATTTTTACACCAAAGTAGCTTAAAATATAATATACATTTTTTTTTTAATGGAGAAAGAGGACCACAAAGGCAAAAGTACCTCAGACCCAGAAGAGTAATGATGTGGGCAGGACCAACAGTATCATCTCTCCCTGGGGTGCTGCAGTCACCTCCTCAGCGGTGTCCCTGCTTCCACTCTGGCCCTGCCCTCTCCCCGCACTGCACTCTATCCTCCATGAAGCAGCCGGAATGAGCTTTCGAAAATATAAGCCTGATCAGGTTACTGAAATTCCCACTCATCAGGCTCATGGTCTCTCTGATCTCATCATCCTCCCTTTCGTCCCCATTCACTAGCTCCAGCTCTACTGGCCTCCTCGCTGTTTCTGGAATGCTCTGGTTGTGCCCCACCTCAGGTCCCTTGCGCTGCTGTTCTCTGCCTGAGAAGATCTTCCTTGGTCTCTGCACAGTTCCTCTTTGGAATGGCTCCCCCTGCAGGTCGCTGAGCAGAGCTGGCTCCCCACCACTTCCTGTAGGACCCCCTCCTGTCTCTCATTCTGTCTGGTTTGTAACACTGAAGATGACCAGATATGCTATAGACACCCATGGTTGTGTGGAATTGACTATCTCCTGCAGTAGGCATCAGCTCCATGGGAAATGGGCTTCGTTATGTCCCCTGTGCTTGGAGCAGATCCCAGACAAGTAGGTACTCAATGAACAGCAAAGACTACGTGAAAGGGTGATAAGGCTGGGTCTCTCTCCATGTTCCTGACACTCACTCTCTCCATCCACTACCTTTTGTGTCACATGCACCGGCTCTCGCCCCACTACCTTACAGAGACCCTGAAGGCTCAGCCCTGACCCGCCCACCTAGAATATTTGGCTTTCAGCTCCCTGGCCTTCCCTCTCTGCACATTGCCTTTCAAATTCCCTGGAAGGACATTAGGCTCTCAGAATATCCTGGCCCCAGGCTCATGGAAGTCAGCTGCCAGTAGGTCTGGTGGCAGGGGAGGCTGTCCCGGTGGCTCAGGACTGTGGCCCTGGCTAGGGCAAGTGCTGGCAGCCATGTGGCGCATTCACACAGCTCATGGGCTCATGACTCAGTGTGCTCTCATCATTTTCCTAGTTGATTGTGCGCTCCTGAAGATGGGATGCCATCTCATCTTGCTGTAGTATTTTCAGGGTACTGAGCCTAGACACACATATTATTTGGATTACAGATTTCAATTAGGCTCTGTCCCTGTCCTCCAGGCACTCATTGTCTAGTGTGGGAAACAGACCATTAACATAAGGGGGATAAGGCATGTGAAGAGGTAGCAGAGGTAGCAGATAGGGCTGGGTAGTGTCTGGATGGGGCCCCATACCCAGCCTCTGGGGTTGGGGGTGCTTTCTGGAAAGGAGGCTTGAGTTTATGGGTTTTAAATTTTATTTCTTCTCCTTAATTTTCTGCATTTTTATAAAAGAAATGATTTCAAACTTAGAGAAAACTTGCAAAACTAGTACAAAAATTTCTAACAGCCTTCACTCAAGTTTCTTAAAATGTTATCATTTTACCACATTTCCTTTCTCTCTTTTTCTCTCTTCCCCCATACTTGTCTGTCTGTCTAGCTATCTACCTACCCGCCTATCAATCAATAACTTTTCTTAAGTGTTTCTGAGTAAGTTGCAGATATGATGTCTTTTCACCTCTAAATACTTCAACAAGTATTTCTCAAAAGCAAGGGCATTCTTTGACATGACACAGTACATGACCAACACTAGGAAACTGGGGGAGCAGTGTGGGCAGGTCTGGGAATGTGGAGCTGGGTGGTGGACATCCATGAGTGCTTCTGTGCTGAATGCCTGGGAGGGTAGCAGACACGACTGCAGAGCAGGCAACCCTGATTCATCAAACAGGCCTGGGGCTAAGTCGAAGGTTGGACTTGACCCAGAAAGCACTAAGGCATCCTGTAGATTTGTGGGCCTGCCCCTTAGCCCATCTCTCTTGGGTCCTGCATGAGGCTCAGGTGGCCAAGGCCCTCAGTCCAAGGGAAAATCAGGTTGCCCTGCTCAGTAAGAAGTTCAGTAAGGACAGAATGTACCCAAGGAGCCCAAGGATCAGGGAGTGGAAGGGCATGGAAGAAATGGAAACAAGAATGTCTGGCGGGAGCCCAGCCTGTTTTGTAACCACAATAATGTCTCCTGGTGAGTCACTGCTCTTCTCAGAGGACCTGCTCTTTCCCTGCCCACCACCTTCTCCCATTTCCTGCTCCAGCCACTGGTGCTGCACCCCTCTCAGGTCTCCATGGTCCTGGGCTAAGCACATGGACTTGAAATTATTAAGAACCAAGTTCAAATCCCATTGTGGCTGCTGTGTGAGCTCAGGCAAGTTGTGTGACCTCTCTGAGCCTCAGCTTCACTGCTCTAGAGTGGAAATGGGTAGTCCACACTTGCAGGTTGTGTTGGGAATCACAGGGCTGGTAGATGTTTGGCACAAAGCAGGCTCCCATGCAAGCCTGGCTGCATCACTTGTGGCTATGAAAAATCCCTTTGTGGGTGAGGCACCACAGTGCCCAGGAGCACCCCCAACCCCCCTGCTGTAAGGTGGGTCCTCGCTTGCCAGTGAGTACGTTGAGAGCAGGCCTGTGTCTGACTCACCTGGACATTGTTGCCAGGGTGCACGATACTTAGTACGTGTTCAGTAGAAGTGTAAAATCTATGAGAGAGATAAACTCATGTCCTCGGGAAAAATGAGTTGTCTTATGTGAGGCCTTTAAGCCACCCATAATTACGACTCACAACATCTGCTCAGAGATAGATGAACTGGTCAATGAGCCCACTCTGTGAAGTTGATGGGTGTTCATGCCAGTTTCTCCTCCTGAGTGTGTGCTCCATTTGGGTGGAGAAGACCCATGCACATGGAATTATTGAGGCTGAGGAAGAGAGAGGTAGCAGCTGCAGCCAGGGCATCTATTTGGCGTGCTGAAGGAGCTGGTAGACAGGACCGCGGAGGTTGTCCATGCTGGACACTGCGCACCTGGGTGTGGGGCCCCTGGGAGCAATGCACCGCACAGGGGAGAATGTGGGCACACTGGTGGGCGGGCTGGGCTGCAGCCCTCAGTCCTGCTGGGGCCGTTCCTCTGGCCTCCGGGTAACCCAGCACCATTGTCCTGCGGGCCTGCACCCCACCTGCCTCTCTTGGCTGCTCCAAGAGAGTTAAAGGTGTTGCAAATTGCCCTATGATGTTCTGGAGCCAAACCATGTCCCTGGACCGCTGCCCGCCCTCCGAGGGCTTGGCATCAGCTGTGTTGTCCTTGGAAGACACTGTGCCTTTGGGGTTTTGGGGTTCTGAGGGCTTTGGTTTGGAGGGCCAGTCAGTAGAATCTCAGCCTGACTGGCTTCAGGGAGGTGCCTGCCTGAGGACTGAGCAGAATTCAGGGGGTCAGAGTACACAGCTCTGGGTTGCTCCCATCCAGGCCCTGGTCCCCTGAAGGTGCTTCTGTGAACAGTGGTGTTCAGGTTAGTCAGGAGCATGTGCTCTGGAGCCAGATGGCCTGGGTACCACTTACTTGCTGTGTGACCTTGGATATGCTGGTGTCTTCATGTCTCAGTTTTCTCATTTGTAATAGAGGTTAATGAGTTTGTACAGGTAAACTGCTCAGAGCAGCCCCAACTCATTGTGAGTACTGGACAACCATGAACCATTTCAACCAGGGTGCAGAAACACCATACACAGGTCCCTTCCTAGGCAAGGAGCGAGGTCAGCATTCCCTCCCTTGACCCTCCATCCTTCTGTGATACGGCCCCATCCTCCATGCAGCCTCACCTCTGAACTGTCCCCTCTTGCCACTACAGCCACCGCAGACTGCCTTCTCTGCCTGGAGCAGCATTCCCCACCCCATTGGGCCAACCCCTACCCCCTACTTCTTTCACCTATCAGCTCAGTTATCTTCTCTTCCAGGAAGCCTTCCACCTAACCCCGTGACATGCTAACCTCACCAAAGAGTGCAGGTTTAAAGAAACTGAGGCTCTGTGGGGGGCAGGGGTAGGGAGCTGCTTGTCCAGGTGAAGCTGCAGGAGTGGATAGCTAAGACCTGGCCTCAGGCTCGGTCAGCTCTGAAGTTGGCTCTTCCTTCTCACTACCCTGCTCCTGTCCATCCGGGTTTGTGGGGGCTACTGGAAGGAGCCACTCAGGTCCTACATCAAGACTGAGGGGCTCAGTTCCTGGCTGCTGGAAGGTGGCCCACCAGCCTCTCTTGGCATTACCTTGGCTGAGTAGAACCCCCCACCCCCACCCCTCACAGAGCTGCCCGTGGAATTGGCTGAGGCTCCACAGAGACTGGTCACAGGCCAACTTCCCCCTCTGCCCAGTCCTGTTTTCTCCCCTCCTCCACCCCATACTGATCCCCAAAGAGCTTCCTGATAAAGGTCCTGCATCTCATTCTGACCTAGAAACTGCCCCAGGGAGCCCAGCCTGTAGGTAGGTTCTTGGTGGGAAGCATCTACATCCCGGTTAGGGGGATGAGGGACTTCCCAGAACCCTGGGAGGGCCAGGTTTGTGACTACATGGTAGAAAACACTGCCAGGCTACCCAGGATGGTGCAGGTGAACACTCCCTCACTACTGAGGTTGGGCCCAAGGCCAGACAGCACGTGTCTGCCACACTGTCTTCAGACCAGAGGGATGCCTTCAGCACACGGAGAAAGGCACTCAAGGAACAGGTGAAGTATGGGCTAAATCAGGAATGACAGGATGAGGATGTGGGAGTGGCTTGGATTAGGGGACTTGGAGCTTCCTTTGGCGAAACCATGCCTCCTACACTTGACACCAAGGGGAGAGTCTCTTAGGTCAGCTAATCCTAACACTCCCGAGGACAACGATCACAGCTGATTCCTTTCTGTCTCCAGGATCTGTCACTGGGTATAGACTTACATGTACTGAGTGAGTAAATAAACGAAAGAAAGAGGAGTTAGGCCTGTCCGCACTGAATGTAAGCTCCACGAGGCAGGGCGGCTTGCGCCCTGTTCACGGCTCCATCCAGTGCCCAGCACAGGGCTTGGCACGTTTGTTGGATGAACAACCGATGAATGAGTTTTCCAAACTGTAGTTGAGTTTTCCAAACTGTAGTTCACAGATGTCCTTAGAGTATTGCAGTCAGTGTCCAGGTAAGTCTGGGAAGTGCTGCACATGGTGTCTTCCTGTCAGAGAGAGGCTGGCACCAAGAACCTGCTGCAGGTCACTCTCCTCTACAGCTCATTAAAGGCTCTGAGGTCTGCTGTGAAGAGACTCTTTCACCTTGTTTTATCCAACATTTCCCAAATTAATTTCCCCCATTAGCAACTCACGGACACCAGTGCACCATGGAAGACATTTGGGAGTTGCTCCTTTAATCTGAGAATCTGAGCTAGAGGCCAAGGACCTCAGACATCTGCTTGAGAGAAGGAGAAGGGAATCATAGCTCCAGCACAAAGGCGGGAGACAGGCTGCTCCGCAAGCATCTAGACTATCTTTGGACCTGGGAGGTCAGTCTGTGGGCAGGGATGCCCATAGGGTCTTCTGTGAAGTGTGATGAGGGCAGAGGACAAACTGCTATAGGAAGGATGAAATTCATACAGGCTTTACAAAGTCCCCTTGATCACAGGGAAGTACCCTTACCAGCTTTTCTGAGATCCAGCCACCCATCCTGACGCTGGCCTTCGTCCCTCTTGGCAAACTTCACGGTAGCACTGTGGCTTCCTCGAACACTTCACCACATCTCCTGTGCTCTGGCTCAACGCATGCATAAGCAGCTTTTTCTCACTGATCAAAGAAGGATGGAAGGAAAGAAAGAAAGGAGAGTGAGCTCACACTTGGCTTTGGGCAGCACTTCTGGCGCTTTGGGGTTGCCAGCAGGGGCTAGCGTGGTTATCTAGGCTAAGGGATGGCTGGCCCTGCGCTGTGGTGTCATAGGTGGGACCCCCTGGGGACCAGAGGGGGAAGAGAAAGTCTGAAGACTTGCACTGACTTGTAGACATTAGCCTGAGGTGGGGACACAGGCTGCATGGGGACAAGGGCCAGGGAGCCAGTCAGGGCAGCACTGCCATGCTTGGTCTGTGCCAAGAAGACGTTGAGAGAAACACCAGCTACAGTGCAGGTGACATGTGGGGAAAGAACAGTCTACTGTGGGGCCTTGAGTTCTGCCCATAATTCCCAGTCTACTTAGGAGTCCTGTGAAAATGAGAGTCAGGGCAGTGGAGGCAGATGGGCTGCTCCTCTCTTGAGATGGGTGGAGCTGGGAGGGATTGTGAGAAGGAGTTTGAAGAAGGAAGGGAGCCATCCAGGAAGGCTTCATGGAAGAGGTGGGCCTGGGTGGGTAGAGCAGGATGGGTGCAGGTGCCCAGGGAGGGTGAGAGCAGGGCCATTGCAGGCTGACACATTGCAGGCTGGCATCTGGACCAGAAGCACACGTTCCCGGAAAGCGCTGGAGACAGCTCTGAGAGGATGTAGGCTGTGAGCTGTAGAGCAGGGACCCTGCTCAGAAGAGAGGCTGTAAGTATATGTGATCCATGGTGAGGTAACCCAACAAAGACTAGCCTCTGAGAACTTAAATCAAGGTCAATAGCATTGATCGGAGAGGGGAGCACAGTCTCTTGAAGAGGACACACAGCTCCCAGGCCAGCCATGCTGTGCTGCACCCTGACCAAGAGTTACAAGTCAGCCAGGACAGACACCACTGGCTATTTGGCCAGACCCTATCCACCACCACTTCTCCTTGCCTTCCTCTACTACAGAGGCTAGAAAAGGAAATTACTTAATCGTCCAGTCTCTCCTGCTGCGAGGAGTGTATACCTGACAAGGTCTGGATACCAGCATGTAGTCAAAAGTCCCTAGAGAAGGGCAAAGTTTTGCCAAGTCAAAAATCTTTTAGCTCCTTTGCTCTTTCCTTTTCTCTCTGACTGGAATGTCAATGTGAAGCTTTGAGGGTTAGCAGCCATCTTGTCACCATGAGTCAATAAACATAAAGGAAAGGGCTCTCGAAGTATTTGGAGCCAGTTGTATTTTTATCTGTGATAGCATCTTAAGAAGCAAGGTTTCTGTCATGGCCACTCAGAAGGGGAGTGTCACAAGGACCAGCACTGGCAGTGACAGGCCAGCAATGTTCAAGTGAGGGGTTTCAGAACCCTGGGCCCACCGGCAGGCAGCACTGCTCAGTTTATCCAGCTCTCTCTGCTCCACATTAGTGCTCTCTGAGCATGCAATAAATGGTGCTGCTCTTCTGGTGAAGGTGTACCGTAGGGTAGAAGTTGTCAATCCCATGCTAAGAGTGATTTCCGTCATGTCCCAGGGCTGCTTGTTATAAACAAATGCACCAACCTGAAGGTGTACATGTGGGAGTTCGCCCTGAGAGACAAGAGTTACAACTGGAGTGTTCCCTAACTCAGATTTCCAAACCCTTGGACCGTGGGACGCTTACGCCTTGAGCTTGGTAACTACAGATGCACGATACCTGTTGAATGGGTGAGGGGATAGACCTTGTCTTACCCACTGGAACTGGGTTGCTGAGGGCGAGGTCTGCATGTGCTTCACCCCCAGCGCCCCGCGCAGGGCCTGGCACTGGCAGGTGGTCTTCAAGTGCATGTTGAGGACCAGTGGCTGGGGAGGGTGCACAGTGAGGCTTACGGGCGGGGAGGAGCTGCCTGGAGGACAGAAGTCCAGCTATTCCTCTTCACTGCTCCCAGACACCTTAACTGACCACAGGTGCCCTGAGTGACCCTCAGCCAATTTTCGGAGGCGCTGAAGGAAGTTGTCTCTCCCAGACCCCTGAGTCTCTGACTCAGGCCCGAGGGTGGGGCTGGGCTGCAGGTGAATTTTCTACACTGGAGTTGCTCTTTAAACCTGCTTTGCCTTTGCCAATCTTCTTCTTAGAGGGTTTCTGAGTTTAGTTTGGCTGCTTGTCATACAAGGCTTTCTCAAGCCCTCCATGTGGGTCAAGATTGAGGACTGGGTTCAAATTTGACTTTGTTAAGGTTCAGATCCAGGTTCAGGTCAGGATCAGATTTGGCTTCCTGGATAAGGTTAAGGTTTAGATTCAGGTTCATGGTAGAACCAGGACCAGAGGGTCACCTACAGTTTTGCGTCATGTTTTTGTCCATCTCTTGGGAGGTGGAGTTTGTGTCAGAGTTTCACAGGACTGGAGTGCTCACCACAGAGGTGCTCTGAGATGATACTCTCTGACCCCCTGTGACCTGCCCCCTCCCCTTGGCTCCCCCTGCACCTGTTCAGTAAAGGCCGATGAGATCTTGTGAGTTACTCCCAGATGTGTCCAGTCTGTCCTGTGATTCCATCAGCTTCCTGCACGCAGGGCCCCGACCTTCCACTGACTGGGCTTTCTCTTTCTTTGGGCCCACAGGAGGCTTGCAGTCAATGCTGACGGCATGAATAAGGGCACAGTTCTCCTCTGCTGGGGACTTTTCAATTCGGTCTCATCTAGTTATTTTCAAAGTTTTAATTAATTGTGGAACATGTTAGGAAAGTTAGAATCTCTTTGCTGCTTATGGGTATCCATCCTTCATCCCTCCGTTCACCTAACCATCTCCTCATCCTTTCATCGATCCATCCAATATTTTTTAAGTATATATTATTGATTATGTTGTTACAGTAGTTCCAATTTTATACCACTTTGCTCCCCTCTGCCAAGAACCTCCCTTCCCTCCAGTAATTTCACCCCCCTTAGTTCATGTCCATGGGTCATGCATATAAGATATTTGGCTTCACCCTTTCCTATATTATTCTTAACTTCCCCCTGTCTATTTTGTACCAACTGATTATGTTTTTAGTCCTTGCACCATTTCCCCATTTCTCCCCCACCACCTCCCAGCTGATAACCCTCCAAATGATCCCCATACCTAAGATTCTGTTTCTATTCTGGTTTGCTTCGTTGGATTTGGTTTTTATTTTTTAGATTCAGTTGTTGATAGTTGTGAGTCTGTTGTCATTTTAGTGCTCATAGTTTTGATCTTCTTTTTCTTAACTAAGTCCCTTTGACATTTCATATAATAATGGCTTGGTGATGATGAACTCCTTTAGCTTCACCTTGTCTGGGAAGTACTTCATCTGTCCTTCCATTCCAAATGATAGCTTTGCTGGATAGAGCAATCTTGGTTGTAGGTTGCTTTTCATCACATTGAATACTTCTTGCCAGTCCCTTCCTGCCTGCAAAGTGTCCTCTGAGAAATCAGCTGATAGTCCTATAGGCACCCCCCTGTAGGCAACTCTCCACCTCTCTCCTGCTGCCCCCAGGACTCTGTCTTTATCTTTCACCCTTTGGCATCTCAATCATGATGCGTCCTGGTGTGGTCCCCTCTGGGTCCAGCTCACCCAGGACCCTTTGTGCTTCCCCGACCTGTATGTCCATCTCCTTCACGAAATTTTGAAAGTTTTTCTTATTTTTTTCAATTCTTGCTTCCTCATTCTGTACTGGTTGACTGTTTTTTTCTTTGTTGTGTTCCAAATCATTGATTTGAACCCTGGTTTCTTTCCCTTCACCATAGGGTTTGTGTGGATTTTCCTTCGTTTCACTTAACATAGCGTTCACTTCTTCTCTTATGCATTTGCCATACTCAAGCATATCTGTCAAGCCTGTGAGCATCTTTATCACCAGCGTTTTGAATTCTGTGTCTGTTAGGTTGTCTATCTCCTCATCTCTTAGGTTGTCTATCTCCTCATTGCTTAGTTCTCCCACTGGAACCTTGATCCATTCCCCTTTTGGGGCCATACTTCTCTGTCTCCTCATTCTGACAGGCTCCTGTGTTTGTTTGCCTCTTCATCCCAGGTAGAGCTGTTGCTCCTGTTACATTGTAAGGGGCAGAGCCTTAGGGGTTTGTCAGTACAGGGCGACCTGTTTCTCCACGTTGTGGCGCTGTATGTGAGGGAGAGGCCTGAAAGGGAACAATGCCACCTGCCTAGCACTCACCCCTTTTCCAGGCACCTCTCCCACTTCCGCACTGGACTAGTGCCCCTCTAGCTGCTGCCCTGGCCGTTGTTCCCAGAGTGGGTGTGTCTGCGGACATTCTAGGACCGTGGGGGCCCTTTAAACAAGCGGATTCTGCTGAGACTGGCAGTTTCTGCCTCCACCCCAACCCCCACTGATCTGCACAGTCAGAGGCAATGAGGCTCGATTTTCCCTGGTGCTGGGACTGTGAGCTGCGATATTCAGTGAGGAGCTGAGAATGCTCCCCAGGTGTCCCTCCTGACTTTTTAAAATGTGGGACTGCACTTTTTGCCAGCCTGCCGCTGCCACCGCTGCTGCTGCCAGCACACGGCATCCTCTCTGCCCCGGCTCCGTCCCTCCTACCTGTCTGGATGAGTATTTCTTCTTTATATCTTTGTTTGCTGGACTTCCATGTAGTTTGATTTTCTGGAACTTCTGGTTGTTTCTAGTTTTGAGGTAGTTGTATTCCTTCTTAGTTGTGGAGGGAAATGCAGCATGTCTGTCTATGCCTCCATGTTGGCCAGAAGTCTCTAAAATATTTTTTAATGCCTACTGTGTTATGGGACTTTGCTGAACCCACTGGAGATGAAGGAAGCATGTAGACCGTCTTCAAAGAGCTCAGCCAATCAATGGAATCAGGGTATGAGCAGCTGAAGGGAGGAACCCCAGTGCTGTGGGGCTCAGAGGAAGACACCCAGCCCAGCCTGGGGGCACCCAGGGAGGTTTCCTGAGGATGAAGCCTGAGTCTTGAAAGATGAGAAGGTGATCATCTGTCAAAGAAGAAAAGAGTATCTCACTGAGAAGAAACATGATGTGCAGAGACCTGTGGCAAGAGAGCATGGGACAGCCTTTGGGGCAGTCTGCGGAGTAGACATAGAAGGGAAAGGGGGCTCCAGGGTTGCTGGGAAGACAAGAGGTCTAGGAGCACTTTGCTCTAAAAGTCTGGGTAACCACAAAAGGATTTTTATCAAAGGATCAACCTAGCCCTGGCTGGTGTGGCTCAGTGGATTGAGCACCAGCCTGAAAACCAAAGGGTCAACAGTTTTATTCCCAGTCAGGGCAGATGCCTGGGTTGCAGGCCAGGTCCCCAGTTGGGGGCATTCAGGAGGCAACCACACATTGATGTTTCTCTCCCTTTCTTTCTCCCTCCCTTGGCCTCTCTCTAAAAATAAATAAATAAAATCTTAGAAAACAACAACAAAAAAAGGATCAACCTAATGTGAGGCATGTGAGTTATGTGCTAGAACCATCACCCTGGAGACTGGTAAGGGCTGGAGACTTGTAAGGGTAGAAGGACCTGGGCCTTGGCATTCCTATGGTCCTCAGAGTGCTGAGTAGTCAGGAGGGAGAGCCAGAAGGGCTGGGGGGCACCTGAATAGGATGTGCAGCACTGTAGCTGACTCAGGGGCCTGCCTGGTCAGTGGCTCTAGAGGGTTGTGTTGGGCAAACCTGTAGCTTTAGGCCAGGAGCAGGGCTGGTGTATGACGACCTGGCCATGCATACCTGCCTCTTATAGAGTAGGTCAGTGGTCCCTGGATCTCCTTGTCTACCAGCATCTCACCCTCCCAGCCCTTCTTGAATCTACAGAGCAGCCACGGATGAATGGGGATGTTGTCAGAGGTCCTGTCAGAGCCAAGTCCCCCAGGGCCTTGTGATCCCAGGATTAAAAGCTGTCTCAGGTGTAGTGGAGGTGCTGACAGCTGCTCTCTTTGGAGTGCCTAATGCTGCTGCATTGAAGAGGGCCTCTCTGCACCTTCGTTTGGGTGTGTGTCTAAGGCAGCTGAGGGAAAACTGAGGGCAGGGGGTGATAAGAAAAGCCTGAGGGCTGGGTTCTGGGACTTTCCCCTGTTTTGGAAAAAGAGAACGTGTTGTATGTGCATGGCCTCAACCAGGAAACCTGAAGCTTGTTGATCTTGAAGCACCTGCTGGAATCTTGGCCCTGGTTCTGGGCTCACTCCCCAGGGTGTGCACTATCCAGCCTTCAAGAGCTGGATCCAGAGCTGGTGGAGGAAGGGAGCAAGGTTGGAATGCGTGGGGGTCTGAGGCGAGTGTGGGCTCCTCTGCCACCATGGCCAGAGAAGAGGGAGAGCCTCCTGAGCTCTGCTCCCAGGCACTGACTCTCTCTGTGCTTGTTTGAGCCTAGGGTTGTTTTTGTTTGTTTGATTTTAATCATGAAGCACCTACTGAACACCAGGTCTGGTGCAGAGTACAGTATATGAATTATTTCATTTCATTCTTGGAGCAGCTCCACTGGGATTCAGCCCCATTTCACAGAGGAAGGAAGGAAAGGTCAGTGAGAATCAGTTACCTAGCAGTGTGAGCTGTGCAAGACCCAGACCTTGGCATTGTTTCTTAAAAGATACCTTTCCTATGTCACAGAAGCAAATTCTTACCTTTATTGTCTTGACCTGGGTTCATCTAAGCAGAGCTGGAGGACTTTTTAGAGAATGTGACCCTAGAGATGGAGTGATGGGTTGGGAAGTGAAGTGGGGAGGGACAGAGAACTGATGTCAGGGTGAGATTGATGGCAGATGCTGAGCCCTAGCTCTGCGGAGTTGCCCAACTCACCCTGGGAAGAAAGGAGGAGAATTTATCCCGTGCTCCTGACTCCCACCCTTTCAGGTTTTGACTATGTGGCCCCCAGGCCAAGTGTGCTGGATGGGCAAGAACCAAGGGCTGGCCCTCACTGAGGTACAGAGGTGGCGAGAGCAGAAGGCAGGTGAGGTCCAGAGAGTTTCATGTGGAGCTAAGTGGCTGATGCTTCCAGTCTCCTCATCATACAGCTGGGGACACTGAGTCATAGAGCGGGTCTGAACCAGGACCTGCCTGAGATCATTTGACTCCCAGACTACTGAGGTGATTGCAATGGTAGAATCAGGAAGTGGCCTGACCCTGTATGTATATGTGGAGTCCGTGTGTGTGTGTGTGTGTGTGTGTGTGTGTGTGTGTGTGTGCATGTGCACATTAGAGAGAATTTGGAGTGACATGTGGGTGGCCAGGAAATGAAGCATGAGCACGGAACTCTCTAGAAAGTTCTTGGGTGAGTGTGCCTCAGTATAAAAGACACCCCTCACACTCACCCTCACCTCCAGCCCAGAGTGTCCGGGTCCCTGTCTCAGTCTTCAGAGGAATGTCAGGCCAGCCCAGCTCCCAGCCATGCAGTAACACTGGTCACTCTCAGGAAGAGTGGGGATGGGGGGACTGTACATGTTTTGAGCTGTGTGGCTCTTCCCTCTGAGCTTAAGGCAGCCCAGGGGCCCAGGTAGAACAAAGTTGATGAGTAATTGGGCTTTGGCATCCAAGTAAAACCCACCCCAAACCTCAGATCAAACCACTTCCCATGTTTGCCAGCTGCAGTTGCCAGAGTAATCAATACCCATTGTTCTCCCAAACTCATGTTCCCTCTGCACTTTCAACCTCTCTGTTCCAGAGAATGGCTTACAGCATGTGGACAGACACAGCTTAATGGGATCTGTTCCCCAAATTGCTCCACCCCACATCAGGGTCACAAGAATGAAGGTAGCTACTGGCTGGATCAGGGCAGAGAGCTGGCCCTGGCCCAGGTAGACTACAATCCTTGAAAGCTGGCTGACCTTAGCCTTGGGTTCCTCGACTACTCAAGGGGATATCTTACGTGGCCCCTGCTGTCTCATAAGGTTGGCAGGAAGGATATGAAAATTCCTGGAAAAACCATCCAGCAGGAATGAAGTGCAAAGTGTTCCTGCTACTTCTCCACTGCTGTGGGAGTGTGGGCGTCACGGTTGACTGGTCTGGGTTCCCACACTGGCTTCCCTGGTACCAGGCATGTCTGTACCTGTTTCCTCATCTGTAAAATGGAGCCAGTGAAGCTAGCCTGCAAGATTGGAGTGTTAGTGTGCATGCCTAGCTCTTAGCACAGTGACTGGGCAAATCGTGACATTGACGCAGTAGCACAGGCACTGGTGGCTCTCGACTGGCCACCTGCAAGGCAGTTGACCAGCTCAGGCCAAGCCTCATGAACAGAGCAGGGGTCATATCCTCTCTGAGCTCAAAGGCTGATGTCAAGACTCCTCTTCCATGGAGCCTACTTGCAGTCTTCTTTGCGGGCCCTTCTCTAGGCTTCAATCCCATCTATTCCACTCTTTTAGCTCTTAAGCACTGCAGGTGTTATTTGTTATTGGGGTGAGGGGGACTACCCAGCACACTTGTTGCCCATTTTTTGAGTATTGGCAGGAGATACCTACCCACTGTGGAAGCTCAAAGGGGCAGACGTTACCTCACCCAGTTCCTGGGCAAATGGACCCAGGTTTGACTAAAATGATACTTCCATTGAGGTCATGCAAAGGGAGAATTGAACTCCATTACACATGGCAGTGTCCACAGTGGCAGCAGTAGTCCCCGGGTCCAGCCATTGTGGGGGCTGACCTTTCCTAGAGGACTTGGGGATGTATCTTTGGCTGTGCTTTTTGCTCTCGACCTCCCTTGGCTCTTGCTCATTTCCTGAACTTTGTTCTCCCTGTAGATTCTGAACTCCCTGGCACCCAGGGTTGGGTTACTGTTGTTTGAACTCAGCACACACTTTGCCTTTGCATAATGCCAGGTGAACAAATAATCTTTCCCCAAATGGACACGCCCCAGGGGGCAGGAATACTCCTCCCTCACACTAATGCCTCCTGTTGCAGGTCACCTCTGTGTGTGTGTGTGTGTGTGTGTGTGTGTGTCTTGGGGGCGCTAAATGCTAAGTGCCCTAAATGCATTATCTCATTTAATTTTTGCAAAACTTTTAGAAGATTAGTGTTATTCTAAACCTGATTTTATAAAAGTGGAGTTTGGGGCTTAGGAACCTGTCCAAGGTCATGTAGCAAGTATAAATGAAGATAGGATTTGAACTAGATGAGTCTGATTTCCAAATCCATGGCCTTAACCACTGCTTTGTGCTGTTTTGATAGAAAAACTCTGGGTACTACGGAAACCTAGAGAAAGAATAGGACACTTAAAATATCAAGGAAGGCTTCATGGAAGCAATATTGTTTGAATCAAAAACATTTTTAACCCAACTTTTTAATGGATATGTTCAAACAACCACAAAAATAAACAAAATATGAACTAAACCTTTATGGAATGAAGTAGAGTGGAGGGAGAGATGCCTGGTGGGGCCTGGGATTGTTAAGTCATGTGGTGCTTTGGGGCACCCATAGGTAGAGGGTCTTGTAGAGTGTAAAGTGTAGGCAGGTGCAGTGTGGGGAGAGGTGAGGCTGGAGTGATGGATACCCCTTGGCTACTGATTTTTCCCTATTTTTGGATTTCCACCCCTTTGATTTGGGGCAAAAAGAAAACAGCTGCATATGGCAGATGAAGGAACTTGGTGTTTTGGATTTCCCCAGCAGCAGGTAAGTAAATAATTATTTTCAGTTTGGCACAGTTGGGTTCAAGGGTAAGGACTTTAGTCTTTAAGCACTGATAGTTCTAGGCAATCTGAGACATTTCTTTAAAATCTTAGTGCATGACAAAGCTAGAGCACTTCACAGTAGCTGGGGCAGGTGACAGAACTGGAAAGAGCTGGGTTCAGCCATGGATTTTACAGCCAGAGTCTCTGGGCAATCATTTTCCTCCCTGGCATGTATATACAACAGAGGTCGTTATTGCTTGGATTTAAAAAATGTTTTATGGTTGCTTATCATTTCTCACATTGGAAATTTCCCATGTGTCACAGAGCAATCAAACTTCCTGGAGAGCAAAAGAGAGAATTCCCTACGATGCCCATAACAATGAAAGTTGTCACTATGCCAGGCCAGTCAACAACACTGTGAACTTGGACTATGGACAATTTTGCAATGGCTAGACTAATTGTCCATTCATACATCCACCCCCTTATTTGTTCTACTCATTTGCTTCTGATTTATGACCCTATCTTGGTTCTGGTCATTCATCTGAATAGCCAAGATGGAAAGATCTCTGACGCTCCTTAATTTCCTTGTCAGCTTGTGTTTCTCAGGCCAGCCTTCAATTTGGATGAGCAAGGAAGTGCAAAAGATAAAGTATATCTGAGCCTCACTAGGACTGTTGCAGTACTTAGTGGTCTAGGGTGCAGAAGTAATTCCAGCAGACAGAATGTGGGATGGTCGGAGGGCTGCCGCTCACTCAGGCAGGATCAGCATTGAGCAGAGCAAGCACCTTCCTTTTATTGAAACTGAGGGTGGCAATTACAGGATACACATCCTATTGCTTACAGGGAAGACAGGATACCGGGGTTCAGATATTAACTGCTTAGGTACAAAACAGAACTGTAAGTCCTTAAGGCTAAGTTCCAAACAAGATGATAGGACAAGGGAGTAATGGAGTACTCAGCAAAGTCTCTTTGTTCTCAGGATACCATAGCTCAGTGGCCTGAAACAGCTTGCAAGCAGCTGCCGGTGTTAGCAAGTCCATCTTGCTTAAATGAGTCACAGGACACCTGGACAGGGGGACATAAATCCCCTACCCAGAGACTTGATTTCCACCAACAAGGACAAGTGGTAAAATCACTCACAGTCCCCTTGTGGATTAGATGGAGAGAGAAAATGTCAAGTACATGGTCATTGCTACTTTCTACCTGTAAGTCCTTGGCAAGGTACTGTTGATGGCCCTCCATCTTCCTCATCCTGTAGAGTAAGGATAAAAATACTATGTGTTAAGTACCCATTGCCTTCCAGAGCCTGTGGTTAGCACACTACACGTGTAATCTGACTGTCTCACAATAACTATATGACGTTAACACACCAAACCTTTCCTTTCATAGAAGAGGAACCTGGGAGCCTAGCGAGGTACTTGTTCCTGGTTGCATGGCTTGTTAATGGTCTAACTGGGATTTGAATTTAGGCAGTCTGATTTCAGAGACTGTATTCCTAAACATTTAACTCCACTTCCATGTCATAGGGTTATTTTGAGGGAGGACAATCAAATTGATGTAAAACACTTGGCCCAGTGCTTAGCACCTTGCAGATGCTCAGCAAGTGTTAGCTGTGAACTTTATTCCTTGATAATTGGGTGGAGACATAACTGAGTCACGGCCTCTCTCAGCCAAGACTGACAAATGACTTGACAAATCTGGGGGATATCTGCATAGATTGGCCATATACGTGCTTTTTCTTCATTTCCTCTCTGCCCGTTATATTTTATGGCTGGGGCGAGGTTATTATATGCACACTTGTGAGCTTTGTGTGTGTCACAAAGCTGGCTGGCACTAGAAACATAAAATGGATGATAGACTGAAAAGTCAACAAAAACTCAAGAGGTAGTAATGAAAAACCAAATCTAACAAAATTAAATTTAATAGGAATAAATATATGATTCTGCCCTTACGGTTGAGTTCAATTTAAAAGTGTTCATGTAGCAGCTACTATATACCATGTTCTGTATAAAATACTGGGGCAGACTTTTGGATAAGAAGCAGTCCCTACTCTTAAAGACCCTTTTTCTCTTTAAAACTGACAGCCTGAGTAAAAGATATGTCCTTGACCATCTGTTTTCCTCACATAGACCCTCCTGGCCCACTAGGAGACCAATGGGCTAGGCCTATTTCCTGCTCAGCCTCCACACCAGACTAGATTGCACATTGATGGCTTAGCAGCAGCTGACAGGAAACACACTTAAGATTTCACGTGATGTTTGTCTTTCTTGTGAGCTGCCCAGCATGTGGACTCCCTTCAACCTGAGAAGAATTCACCACCGTATGATTTTTTTAAGTATATTTTATTGACTATGTTGTTACAGTAGTCCCAGTTTTTTCCCTTTGATCGCCTCTGCCCAATACCCCCCTTCCCAACAGCAATTATAATTTCTTTGGCTTCACCCTTTCCTATATTATTCTTAACTTCCCCCTGTCTATTTTGTACCAACCGATTATGCTTCTTAGTTCCTTCACCATTTCCCCATTTCTCCCCCTCCCTTCTCCCAGCTGATAACCCTCTGAATGATCCCCATACCTATGATCCTGTTCCTATTCTGGTTTCCTTAGTTGGATTTGGTTTTTATTTTTTAGATTCAGTTGTTGATAGTTGTGAGTCTGTTGTCATTTTAGTGTTCATATTTTTGATCTTCTTTTTCTTAAGTAAGTCCCTTTGACATTTCATATAATAATGGCTTGGTGATGATGAACTTCTTTAGCTTCACCTTGTCTGGGAAGCACTTCATCTGCCCTCCATTTCAAATGATAGCTTTGCTGGATAGAGTAATCTTGGTTGTAGGTTGCTTTTCATCACATTGAATACTTCTTGCCAGTCCCTTCCTGCCTGCAAAGTGTCCTCTGAGAAATCAGCTGATAGTCCTATAGGCACCCCCCCGTAGGCAACTCTCCGCCTCTCTCTTCTGCCCCCAGGACTCTGTCTTTACCTTTCACCTTGGCATCTCAGTCATGATGCATCCTGGTGTGGTCCCCTCTGGGTCCAGCTCACCCAGGCCCCTTTGTGCTTCCCCGACCTGTATGTCCATCTCCTTCACAAAATTTGGGAAGTTTTCCTCATTTTAAAAAAATTCTTGCTTCCTCATTCTGTACTGGTTGACTGTTTTTTTCTTCATTGTGTTCCAAATCATTGATTTGAACGCTGGTTTCCTTTCCTTCACCATTGGTTTTGTGTGGATTTTCCTTCGTTTCACTTAACATAGCCTTCACTTCTTCTCTTATGCGTTTGCCATACTCAAGCATATCTGTCAAGCCTGTGAGCATCTTTATCACCAGTGTTTTGGTTTCTGTGTCTGTTAGGTTGTCTATCTCCTCGTGTCTTAGGTTGTCTATCTCCTCGTCACTTAGTTCTCCCACTGGAAACTTGATCTGTTCCCCCTTTTGGGCCATACTTCTCTGTCTCCTTATTCTGACAGGCTCCTGTGTTTGTTAGCCTCTGCATCTCAGGTAGGACTGTCACTCCTGTTATGTTGTAAGAAGTGTAGCATTCAGGATTTTTCAGTACAGGGTGACCTGTTTCACCATGTTGTGGCACTGTATGTGGGGGAGGGGTCCAAGAGGGAACAATGCTACCCGCTCAGCACTCACCCCTTTTCCAGGCACCTCTCCCACTTCTGCACCGGACTGGCGCCCCTCTAGCTGCTGTCTTGGCCGTCGTTCCCAGAGTGGGCGGGTCTGCGGACATTCTAGGACCATGGGGGCCCTTTAAACTAGCAGACTCTGCTGAGATCAGCAGTTTCTGCCTCCACCCCAACCCCTACTGGTCTGTAAAGTCTGAAGCAATGAGGTTTAATCTTCCTTGATGCTGGAACCGTGAGCTGTGAGGTCCAGTGAGGAGCTGGGAACACTTCCTTAGTGTCCCTCCTGACTTTTTAAAACATATGACTGTGCTTTCTGCCAGCCTGCCACTGCTACCACTGCTGCCACCACCACACTGCTTCCTCTCTGCCCTGGCTCTGCCCCTCCTACCTGTCTGGATGAGTATTTCTTCTTTATACTTTTGTTTGCTGGACTTCCATGCAGTTTGATTTTCTGGAACTTCTGATTGTTTCTAGTTTTGAGGTAGTTCTATTTCTTCTTAGACGCAGCATGTTTGTCTATGCCTCCATCTTGGCCGGAAGTTTTTAAACATATTCTACACTCTTAAACATACATAACCTTAACAACATACGTATACAGTACCGCAAAATTCTGCAACATAGTAAAAAATCCACGATAAATCATTAAATATAATATTTTAAAAAGTCCCGTGATATTATGAGGCTGCGATAAGTGAACCGCGATATAGAGAGGGACTCCTGTACTGGGTTGGTGGTGATGAACTCCTTTAGCTTGTCTGGGAATCTCTTCATCTGTTCTTCAATTCTAAGTGATAGCTTTGCTGGGTAGACAATCTTGACTGTAGGTCCCTGCTTTTCATGACTTTACTTGTCAGTCCCCTCTAGCCTGTGAAGTTTCTTTTGAGAAATCAGCTGACAGTCTTTTGGGAAGTTTCCTGTAGGTAACTAACTGCTTTTTGCTTACTACTTTTAAGAATCTCTTTTTGTCTTTAACTTTTAGCATGTTAATTATTATGTGTCTTGGTGTGACCCTGTTTGGGTTCATTTTCTTTGGGACTTTTTGTGTTTCCTGGACTTGGATGTCTATTTCCTTTACCAGGTTAAGGAAGTTTTCTGTCATTTTTTTTTTAAATGGGTTTTCAATTCCTTCCTCTCTTCTCCTTCTGATACTTCCATAATGTGAATGTTGGTATGTTTGATGTCCCAGTGGCCCCTTAGACTATCTTCTTGGGGGGGAGGGGGATTCTTTTTTCTTTCTGGTGTTCTAATTGGGAATTTTCTGCTACTTTATCTTCCAAATTGCTGATTCAATTCTCTGCTTCATCTTATCTAATGTTGATTCTTTCTAGTATAGTCTTCATTTAAGTTATTGTAATATTCATTTCTGCCTGGACCTTTTTTATGTTTTATATTTCCATTTTTTTGTTTCTTATCTCTTTGTTGAAGTTCTCACTTAGTTGATCTAGTTTTCCCCTTAGTTCCTTGAGCATCCTAACAACCAGTGTTTTGAACTCTGCATTTGGTAGATTGCTTTTCTTCATTTTGTTTAGTTCTTTTTCTGAAGTTTTGTCCTGTTTTTCTCTTGTGAGGAATGTTTCTTTGTCTCTCCATTTTGGCTGCCTCCCTGTGTTTGTTTATATGTATTATGTAGGGCTTCTATATCTAAGTAGAGTAGCCTTATGTAGTAGGTATCCTGTGAGGCCCAGTGGCACAGCCTCCCTGG
Organism: Furipterus horrens; assembly: GCF_987537825.1. Taxonomy (NCBI): domain Eukaryota; kingdom Metazoa; phylum Chordata; class Mammalia; order Chiroptera; family Furipteridae; genus Furipterus; species Furipterus horrens. The sequence continues at coordinate 120,387,133 of NW_028327171.1, forward strand.
TCACCTGAGTGGGGTCCTTTTTGTGGACTATGTGCATCTTCCTGTTGTAGTTGAGCCTTGATTGCTGTTGGCACAACTATGAGAGGAAATGACCCTCAGGCCAATTGCCTGGAAATCTGCATGACTACAGCTTAGAACAACGGTTGTGCAGAAGCCTACCCCACAGAGCAAGACTTGCTTCAGTGGAACTCTGGTGCCTGCTATATCTGCTCCTTGAGTATGTTACTTGTGGAGCAGTTGGATTGTGCTCGAGATAATTCTAATACTTTCTACTGGGTGTGCTGGCTCGGGGACCTTCTCGGAGGTGCAGGTCAAGGTCAGCTGCTGCCTGTGCCCTACTAGAGGCCACCCAGCATGAGCTACAAAGCAATTTGCAGATGACTCTTGCTTGTGCCGGACTTGAAGGTTCCTGGGAGAGGCCAAGCTATGAACCAAGGCTGACTAACACTAATGCCAGATGTGGGGCTGATTAGCAAGTTTTATGGGCCTTATTGAGGCCAGAAGCTACCTATTTGGGGGTTGTGAACTTCTGAGAAATTTCAGGAAAGTTTACAGCATGAGCCAAGACAGACCATTTATAAGGAAACTCTACTGGAAGCAGCTTGGGTGGGTCTTCAGGTTGGATAGGGCAGGCTCTCAAGGAGTCACCAGGACGGAGACTTAGATATGGCACAGACCTGTGCCTTCAGGAGGAAGACTCAGCAAAGGAACAATGGCCTCTGCCAGCACTTCTGCCTAAAAGAAAGTTGCACCTCAACCCTGTCCCTGAAGCCAGACAACTTAGTTCCTCCCATAAGTTCCTGGTGCCTTTAAAGCTGTGGCCCTAGCTCAGAGAGAGTAAGTCTAAGTAAGTCCTCCTTGGGCTCTTTAAGAAAAACATGCCCTGATTGCAGCAGCTCTCCCTCTCAGCTGCAATCTCCACTGGTTTTCACAGCCAGAAGTTATGAGGACATTTCTTTTCAGCATTGGAACCCCTGGCTGGGGAGCCCAGAGTGGGGTTAGAACTCCTCACTTCTCAGGGGATCCTTCAAAGCTGAGCAATAACCCTCCCAATTTTTAACTGCCATATGTGGGTATGGTACCAACCCATTCTGTGTCTCTGCCTCTCCTATCAGTCTTGATGTGGCTTCTTCTGTATATCCTTAGTTGTAGGACTTTTGTTCAGCTAGTTTTCAGGTGGTTCTCAATGATGGTTGTTCTGTAGTTTAGTTGTAATTTTGATGTGGCCATGGAAGGATGTGAGTACTATGTTTACCTACTTCACCATCTTTACTGAAAACCTGTACAATTATTATATAACCTGTTAGTTTACTAATTTTTAAATTGTTCATAATAGCTTTTCAATTGATTTGGGGGGGGTGTTCCTTAGATATAATTTGCAAGTAGAGATTTCTTTTCCCACTCCTTTATTTATCTATTGGTTTTTCTTATCTAATGGGATTGGCTAATACTTCCAAAGTTAAATAATTGTGGAAATAAGGAACCTCCTTATTTTGTGTTTATTGGGAAAAACTCAAGTGTTTCCCCACTAAGTAAGATTTGATCCTTAGGTTAAGGTATACATATACATATACATGCACATATACATATAAATATAATATATGTTTACATATACATAGGTACATATACACATATATTCAAAGAAATATACCTCAATTTCTCAATTTTAATAATATTGTCTATGAAACTGTGAACATGCTTTATCTCTCCACTTATTTACATCTACTTTCATCTCATTCAGTAAAATTTTATAGTTTTATAGTATACAGTCACATATCTTTAGCCATATCAATTCCTAAGTATTTCATATTTTTGTTATTGTAAATATTATTGTTTTTAAAATTCAGTTTCAGATTGTTCATTCATACTATATAGAAACACAATGCATTTTTGTGTATTGATCATGTATCCTGTAAACTCGCTAATTCACTTATTTGTCTTAATAGTTTTTTGGTAGTTTCCTCAGGATATTCTACATAGATAATTATGTTCTTTAATGAGATACAGTTTTCCCTTTTTGGTCTTTTAGTGTGTCATTTTAAATTGATTGATTTTAAACCAACCTCGCATTCCTGAGATAAACCCCACTTGGTTATGCTATATTGTCCTTTTTATGCATATGACTTCAATTTGCTAACATTTTCTTAAGAATATTTGCATTTATGTTCATAAAGTTTATTGGTGTGTAGTTTTCTTGTGATTTTTGTTTAGTTTTGTCATCAGTGTTTGATATCAGTTACTTGGAAAGCGTCCCTTCCTCTTTAATACTCTATGACTTTGTGGAGAACTAGTATTAACTCCTCATTAAATGTTTTATAGAATTTGTCAGTTAAGCCACCCAAGTCTCGAGTTTTCTTTGTGGGAAGCTTTTAAACTACAAATTCAGTTTCTTTAATAGATATAGGGCTTTGGTAGTTTGCATCTTTCAAGGAATTTGTTTAATTTATTGGCATAGAGTTGTTAATAATATTCTTTTATTATCTTTTTAATATATGTGAACTCTTTAGCATGCCATCTCTTTCATTCCTGATATTAGTATTTTGTGTCTTCTATCTTTTTGCTTGATCTATGTCTAGATAGACATTTATCAATTTTATTAATTTTGTCAAGTACCAACTTTGATTTCATTATTTTTCTCTATTGTTTTTCTATTCTCTATTTCATTGAGTTCTACTCTGATATTTATTATTTCTTGCTTTTTCTTACTGGAGGTTTAACTTGTTATTTCTTTTCTGGTTTCTTAGGTTAGAAGATCATTGATTTGCAACCTTGTTTTCTAACATAGGCATTTAGTGCTATAACTTCCTTCCAATCATTATTTTATCTGTGTCCCACAAATTTTGATATTATGTTTTCATTTCATTCAGTTTAAAATACTTTCTAATTTGAATTGTGATCCTTGCCCATGAGTTTAAAATTTTGTTGTTGTTTAGCTTGTAAATATTTGAAAAATCTTGGAAAACATTTTAAGATTTCTAATTTAATTAAATCCCTAATTTGTTGTGATCAGAGAATGTATCTTGTTTGATATGAAAACTTTTTAATTTATTGAGACTTTTTAGTGGATCAGAATATGATTTATCTTGGTAAATTCTTCTTTGTGCTTGAAAAAAAGTTTATTTTGTTGTTGAGTGTTGTTCAATTAGGTGAAGTCATCTGTATACATATTTATTGATTTTTCGTCTACTTGTTCTACCAATTGTTGAGAGGGATGTTGAAGTATCCAGCTAGAATTGTGGATTTGCCTATTTATTTTTTCAACTTGTAAGAAATAAGGACATAGTGACTCCCAAACCAGTAGAAAGTCATTAGGTCATTAGTAACAAAGGGCAAATGTAATTAGAGGGTCTCTGAGAAGGGAGTTGACAGCATTAGCATATTTACAAATCACAACAGGGGCATTTAGATAAACACGTTAGATTGTAACTCTGGAGTAACCAGTAATGGAGAAACGGGGGAGAAGGAGAGGGGAGGGGGAGCTAATTGCGTTAGAGAGGGGGAGCTAATCCTCTCACTTTAGGGCGAGGAAACTGATCAGTTTCACTTTACCGTGGCAATTTCAGGGTCGGGAAGCCAAGACTATAAAACTAGCCATCTTTGTCTACTTGGTGCGCACATTCTCCTGACTGTGAGGGTGTGCCCTGCTCTGCAGACTCATGAATAAAGGCCTCGCTTTACTGCTCAAGTCCTGTGTCCCAGTTTTTATTGTGAGCATTTCTCACAAACTCTATCAGTTTTTGCTCCATGTATTTTAAAGCTCCATTATTTGGTGTATAAACACTTAGGATTATAATATCATCTTGATATACTGGACCCTTCATCATTAATAAATGACTTTATCTCTGATAATATAATTTGCTTTGAAATAGATTTTGTCTGATATTAAAATAGCATTCTAGTTTCCTTTTGATTAATGTTAGCATTATTTTTATTCTATGATTTTACTTCTAACCTATGTGTGTCTATATACAGAGAGAAATTATTGCAGAAAAGAATATGTTTTTTTGATAAAAAAGTGAACAGAACATAAGCCACCATTTTAACAACTTAAAGTGTACAATTCAGTAACATTTAGTATATGTGCATGCATGTACTTACTGAAGACTGAAAGAGAACCCTCACCAGATCTCTGCAGTGCTCTCTCTTTGGAATTTCACCTCTTTAGTACTCTGCCCTACTAAGTTTAGCCACCTTGGCCTGCCTGAACTCTCAACTCTCTCTTCAGTTCATGCAGAAAGCTCACTTTATTGCGTTCAGTCTCTTAGGGATCACTGTCCTATGTTGTCTATTGTCCAATGTCTAAAAACCATAGTTTCATACATTTTATTTTGGATTTGGGTGTTTAAGGTGGAAGAGTAAATTTCCGCCCTGCTATTTCATCATGCCTTTCTAGTCTTTTTGGAGAATATATTCTTTACATTGCCCCTCAGGGAGGCCATGGAACAATATTTTCTGAGTTGTCATTTTCATAACAATATATCTAGGGTCTTTTTACACAGAAGTCAGTTTACATGGAGGTCAACTGACTCACATTTTTTGAATATATTAAATATGTTACTCCACTGTTGTCTGACATAAAGTATTGCTATCAGAAAGTTTGATGACAGTGTGGTTATATTTCCCTTTCCAGCAACTATGTCATTATTTTTGGCTAGGATGCATAAAATAATTTTTTTCATAAAGCCCTATAATTTTACTAGGATATATTTTGATATTGGCTGTATAGGTTATTTTTCCGCTAGAACTGTGGTATGTGCTTTTACTTTGTAGTCACAAATTCCTTTATCTCAAAAATGCTTTCTTAAATACAGCTTAGTATTTGAACTTTTTGCTTTCATGTGCTTTTTGAAAATCTCTTATTATACATAGGTTGAATATTCTTTGCCTATCTTTTATATCTATCATTTTTCTTTAAATAATTTTTATCTCCTTTTAAATGTTAAAAACATGTTTTTATTTTCACTTTCTGTTTATTTTAAGGCACAGTTGTATTTTTTCCTTTCTTGTGTTTCTCTATTGTAGCCTTCATTAAAAAATATATATATATATATATTTATTTTATATTTTAGAGACAGGGGAAAGGAGGGAGAAAAAGAGGGAGTGAAACATCAATGAGAGAGAGAAACATTGATTGGCTGCCTCTTACATGTGCCCCAACCAAGGACCGGAACTGCAACTCAGCCATATGCCCTGACTGGAAATCGGGCCAGTGATCTTTTGCTTTGTGGAATGATACCCACCATTCAGGGCTGTAGTCTTTATTTTTAAAATATTTTTTTCTTTTTTTTCTAATTATATCTGGATTCCTGCCATTTCTCTTTTCAAATCTTCCTATTCTCTAATCACCTCATTTATAATGTTTTCTTATTTTAATTTATATTGTTTTAAATAATTTTTATCATTTTAATAATATACTTTAGCTTATTCTTAATATTAGATTATGATTTTTCTCTCTTTCATGCATTTGCTTCTGGTGTGTTTCATTGTCTGTGGAGACATTTATTTTCTAATTTTTATGTATTCCTATATATTTTTACACTACCCCTTATTCTTTTATTTCCTCTGAATAAGTTTCCTATGGGATTTGACTGGTTCTTTTCTACTGCCCACTTTTAAATGCAGTGCATTTTTCTTGTTTTAGCATGAAAATGTGTGCTAGAATTGCTTTTTGGGATTCTTTTTATAGAGCTCCCTCATACACTGTTTTCACAAAGTGATTGAAAAACAAAGCGTCTTACTTTCTGAGATCTGCCTACAGTTTCCCTACTCCACTTTTGTCTGGGCCTTCTTTTTTCTTTGCTTCTGTTGTTCCCATTCTGTTCAATTTGCATCTACTTCCATTTCTTCTTAGTGTGGATCTTTGTTTGGAAAAGGTCTTTGATTTGTTAAATTTCATGAGTTTATAGGGCCGATGCTGCTCCAGCACCATCAGCTCTATTGTATTATGGTCCCACTGCATTTACCCTATATTGGATCTTTCAAAACCTTCTCAGTTTTGATTACTCTTCTCAGATTGACCCACGGTGCTTTCCAGTTAGTTCGTACTGGTGACTTTGGGATTATTCTGTCCTTATGCGCATCAGAAGCCCAGTTGCCTCCCTATGCTTCCTTCTGCACAGATGTAGATACCTGAGTTCTTGTAGCTACTAGGGGATTGTTCCCACCCACTTAGGAGATTCCTGGGGAGACCTTATCACTTAGGTTTGTTGTAGATGTTGTCTATGCATCTCTAATTTTGCTATCTTAGTTGTTCTATTTGAGTTGTTCTACTTGACGATTTGAGAAGAAAAAAACACCACTACCATCTTCCAAAAATTACAGTGTGCATTTACTATTTTTTATTTGCATAATTCAACTAGAATGTTCTATTGCTTACAAGTAAGAACATGGACTGACATAGAAGTTGTAACTGACTGGAAGTGCAAAAGGAGTGGGGCATGGCTCCCCAAAAAGAGGTTATAAGAGTGTGATTTTAGCCCGCATCAAAGAGAGCAGAGCATTTTGACCACTGGAGGTAATGATCCTGCCCTCTCTGCTCTGATCAGCATTTGAGTGCACTGGGGTTTTAACAGACTTGCATCTGTGAACTGTGTTTAGGAGGAAGAGGCATGTCAAAATTATGCTATCAATGTAATAGTTGAGGGAACTACTAAGAACATTTAACTGGGAGAAGAGAAGATTTAAGGGCTATATGGCCAACACCTTGAGATACTTGATGATGAGATAAAAGGAACAGACTTGTCTGTGTAATCCCAAAATATATAGCTTCTGTTAGTGGGTGGACATCATAGGGAGATATTCAGTTTCACTTAAAGAAGAGCATTTTTTTTCCATTAGGAGTCTGTACATACATTTGGTGGGTACATTGTAAGGATGGTACAATAGCTAGCTACTAGAGTTACATTAATTACCTCTAAAATCTCTTAACAACTCTATGATGAGCTTTGGGCTTTTCCAAGTCTAAATGCCTGTAATGCTACTTGTTAAGCTTGAAATATGTGCCTTGCATTGTAATAGGTATTACTGAGGCTTAAGGTTGGTTCTGGGATTATAGAAAACAAAGAGACTGACCTTATTCTCAAATAAGTGATAATTTTGTTGATAAGATTTGACTGATACACCCATGGAATAATAAATAAATAAAAGAGTTAACAGCAATAATTTTCTGAGTGCTACTGTATGCCAGATACTGTCTGCAAACATTATCTCATATAATCCTTAGAGCAACCCTGTAAATGCTGTTATTATTATTGCCACTTCACAGATGAGGCTTCAAGAGATGAAGGAAGTTGTGCAAGGTTATACAGCTAGTAAGTGGCAGAGCTGTGATTCAAACACAGCTTTACTCATCTCCAAATGTGTACTCTTAAACATTTGAGGAAATAAATCGAAGATGTCTGAAAATAAGTTGGCACCATAGGACTTTAAGAGTGTTCCAGAGACAAGGATAAGATTAGCACGAATTGAAGACTTCTTATATTGCAGGCACCGTGTGAACAACATCTAATCTCATTTTCAAAAAACAGTAAGGAGCATGTTTCATTAGCCTAAAGTATTATCCCAGACCCTATCAGGAGAGAGAACCAAGTTCCATTATTTTCACCAAGAGAAATAATATAAAGAGTGTTAACCAGGTTATAAAGTTGTTAATTGGGTAACTGAAAAGGCAAGAAGAAAACTAAGTTATTGTGGAGGTAATAACTGCTGGAAGAATCTGCTACCCTACAGCTGGAGGAATGAGGGAAGAGAGAATGAGGAAAACTTAGGAGTTTGGAGGAGAGGCTCCCTTGAACTGAAGCCCAGACCTCTGGGGCATAGGAGGAGGAGACAATCCTCGTCTGGGGCTGGTCCTGACATGCAGCACCATAAGGAGACTGGCTCTGTGAAAGTTGTAACTAGAACAGAAGGGTTGAGGAAGGGTTGCCAGAAGGATGCATAGAGGAACCGACAGCACTGACAGCAAGTTGGTTGAAGCAAGTTCCATCTTCTTCTTCCAGCTCTGCAGCCTTCCTCTAGTGCCCCTTATTGGCTAAACCTAATATGGAGTCATCTGGTGATGCCCAAAAGCAGTTGCTGGCTCAGCCCTAGCATCACAAGGCAGTAGAGAGAAGCATGGCTCAAAGAGCTGAAGACAGCCACCTCAAGTCTCAGGGATGGTGAACTATGCACACGCCACTCCACCACCCAGCCCTTTGCACATCCCGGCTGCTTGTATGACCATTTTGACCATTTATGAGGTGGCACTGGGGCCCGCCTAACCCCCTTTTGTCATTTCCCTGCCCTTGGCAGGAGGTCTCCGCCTGATGGGCAGCACAACCTGACTTGCAAACCTGTAGCCCTGCCTGCTCCCAGGAACCCTGCAGTGCTCTCCCCCACCCCCAGCTCTGGCATGCCTGCTGACACATTCCCTGCCTTGGCCTTGGTCCCTGTTCCAGCAGGCCCAGCCTGGCCATGGTAACTGCAAAGTATCTGCTCAGCTTGCCTTGATGCTGGGAACAAAGAGACTAGCTTAGCCAAGCTGTCACCTGCCTCTCAGAGGCCTCAGGCACCATTGCCAGGACAAGTCCCTGTGGCAGCTTCCCAGAAAACTGGTCCAGATGGGGGTTCAGACGTGCCTGGCCCATGTTCCAATGGACAAGGAGATCTGCTCTGGGGTGATGGGCTTGTGGAGGCAGGACCCATTGCTGTCCATCTATTCCAAGCAGCAACCCCCAAAACATTTATTGGGTGTATACCCTGTTCTTATGTGTTTTCCCTAGAAATACAGTGGTTGTGAAGGAGGCAACTTCCCCGCCCTTACAGAATGTGTGGTCAGGGGCATAGCTGAGTTAAGGAAATGAGATGAGCGTGAATTTCATAGTCTCAATTCCAGGTATGCAAAAAATACATACCTTTAGTTTTATGTAATTCACATTAATTTCTATTTTGAAACTTCATTTCATTGGGAGAGCAAATGCTTAATGGATCACAGTTAGTTTGGGGTCTCTTTCATTTCCTAGGATTATGTCTAGGTTCTGGGAGACTCATGCAGCTCCATGGACAACCTATGCTGAGGGGTTCCTGCGTGCAGCCCATGACCCAGCAGTCCTGGCTCCTATTGGGGTCTCTGTTCAGAGTCCCCATCCTGGGTTCTGCGCCTCCTCATCTCTGCCCAGAAAGCTGCGCAGCAGGTTGACTACCTGAGACCTCCCCTGGACCTGTTCTTCACTGGGCCGTAGTGAATATCCTAGGAGACTTTCCCCAAAGCAAATGAATCCCTACTTACAAATTATATCAGAGCCCTGAAGGAGAGGAAGAGAGCACTCTGATGGGAGACGGAGCATGTCTCAGATGGGGACAAACCAGGAAGTTCTCTCTGAGGAGGTGATGTTTGAGCTGAGACCTGAAAAAGTCCAGGGAAGACCTGGAAGGATCAAGTGGGCCAAGGAAACAAGAGCCTGTGCTAAGGTTCTGAGGTGCAAATGAGCACCATGATCCAAAGGGCTGGGGCAGCTGGTGTGGAGGCAGCCTGACCCATCACCCACTGAAGAGTTCATTGGGGTCCATCCAACCAGCATCTCTGTCCCCTGAGAGTGGCTCTGACTCCTAGGGAGCAGATGTGTGCTCTGTGGCCATCCTGTGGCTGCCCACACCAGAGAAGTGCTAGAAGTTTAGAGAGCAGTTCAGTTTATACACAGCTTCAATCCATGTGCTGGTGCTCATTTTTCCGACTCTGGGAGGTGGGTCTTCTCCCCTTGAAACCCTTCCTGACCGCTAAGGAAAAGATACCAGATCCCACCCCCACACCCAAGTGCCACCCCAGCTTGTCTTCTGCTCCCCACCCCGTCTCACCTTGGACCTTTCCTTCTGTCCCTCTGATGTCCCTCTGTCCCCCTCCATTTTCATCAGTCATTGGGTGATGAAACAATTACAAGAATGAAAGCTTTCACACTAGAACTAAAGGACTTGATTTGTTAGCACTTCCAAGAAATTTGCATTTGAAAAGTTTGCTTAAATCAGAAGGACTCAAAAGAATGGTGGAATCTGAGCTACTAGATTAGGCAGAAACACTGAGGCCTTTAATTTGAATCATACAGGCCTAGCCTCCTCTGTACACATGTGTGCACACTCCTGTACACATGTATACCTGTCATCCTCACTTCTACTTTCCAGTTGTCTCTATTTACCTGCTGCCCCCTGGAAGCCTTCCTCCCACTAGCAGAAATTGTCTGAGTTGACCCAGGACACCAGGTCATATCCAGAGTGTGTTCTGAAAAAGTAGACACAGGGAACAAACGCCAGATGAGAGGCAATCATATAGCAGACATGAGGTCAGGCACTTGAAATGTGCTTCTTTAATCCTTACCAAGGCCCATTAAAGTAACTATATTATTACCCCCATTTTCGGCATAAGGAAATTGGGGTTCAGAGAGGTTAAGGGATTCATTCATCTCAGCAGTGAGAATTCTGTCAGATGCTAAACCCCTCTTCGCACTGCCACACCCTGTGGTCTTGCTGTGTGTCCACGGCCCCAGGGGCCCAGGTCTGGGGAGGGTTTGACAGAAGCTCTTTGTTGTTTTGGGGCAATCTATGAATGTTTTTCAGGGTCCGGGCTCAATCCATCCTTACCCCTTCACCCTTGGAGCAAAAGTCAGTAATTTCTGCAATAAGCATCCAAGTATCAAGTGTGATGCATTTTTTTCAGCTCCCCAGGTGTTCAAAGATAACCTAGTGGAACCAAGCAAGAAGCTTGGCGAACAGGCCTTTAGCCAAGGCACCCAAACCACCAGAAGATGGAAAGAGCTCAAGTCTGTGGTTTTCCTGATGCATGAATGGGTGAGGCTGGGGAGGTAGGCAGCACCTGGGCGAAGTCGGCCTGAGGGGTGGCTGCTCCTCGTCCTTCCTCCCCACCCTGTGCCCTTGGAACTCGCTTCTATCCCCACCATGGAGAACAAAACTAGGAGTGGCTAAACCCTGTCTCAGTTTCAGCACACTTAATGCTTAAGGATTGAGGAAAAGTGGACTGTGAAACACAGGGCATAGTCTCAGGTCTTGGTATACGTGGATTAATAAATACATAATAAAATTAAAAAGCATGATATGTGCTTTTTAAAATATATTTATATCTCTTTACCAAAATAGCATTCAACTACTTTGGCTGGAAAAATTAGCAATGAGTGGATGCGTGTGATGTTATTTATTCAGAATAGAGACAGTTCTTGAAGTAAATATGGATTTGTAGACCATTTGCAATTACTCTGAGCTCCCCTCCATAGGGAGAGCCTCCGCCAGTGTTATGGGGTGTCCCCATACACCATCGCACTTCCAAGTCCATGATCCACAGCCAGGAGCCTTACATAGAGGGTTCTAATGACATCCTCCCCTGAGCTCCTGTGTAGCCTTAGGCAAGTGACTGACTCCTGCAGGCTGCAGTTTTCTCTTTTTCACCCGTTGACAGGGGACTGAGATATGATGGCTATGGCCATAAAACACATGGCTGGGAAGACACAGCCTGTGGCTTCATAAGTTCTTCCTCACTTATTGTTCCATATGGACACAAATATGTCCTTTTTTCCCCCCTATCATTAATAACCCTTCAGATGTGGAAGGGGAGGGAGAAAGCAAAGGCTACTGCCCAGAGGAGACTTAATGGCCAGGATGTTTCTACCTCAGTTTTCCCAGGAGAATTTTATCAAGGAGAAAGTCAGTCATGGACTCAGTCACCTGCTTGAAACAAAGGACTGTTTGGTTTTTCTCCTGTACTTTACAAACAGATCGATTAACTTCCAGGGGCACAGTTAGAGTAGATAGGTAAGTTTCCCAGAGCCATGGAAACTGATGGAGCTTGAAGCAGAACACCCAGAGGTAACCTTGCCCTTTTTATTTCTCCATTGATTCCATTACCAAGCTACCTACTAAGTCTTTCCTGCTGCTTGTTCTAGGCTGGCTACATGCTAGGTAGGGAAGCTGCAAAATGTCTGATGATCTGTTCCTGTTGTCATAGAGTTTTCTTTCTAGTTGAGGATCCAGATAAGCCCATAGCTTATTGTAATAAGTGCTATTATTAAGTGAGGCACAGAAACTGAGGGTACAGAGGGGAGGGGAGCCTCATCCAGTTTTAGGTCAGAGAGGATTTCCTGGTGGAAATGACTGTGGAGATCACCATAATGGATGAGTATGATTCAATTCATGGGCACAGGAGGAGCATGCTGGGTAGGCAGCTGGCAGGACAGCTGTGCTCATAAATAGGGCTCTCCTTTGAGATATGGCCTTAGTTTCACATGGGAATACTAACCCAAATTAAAAACCCAAGCTCAGAGCATACAGTAACCTCAATTCTTGGGCTTATAGCAAGTGGGCCATGGCTCCTTGTAACTTACTTCCTCATGTTACAGAGCGAAAGGGGGTTCTTTCATGTGGTGCCTTGGTGTAAAACCCAACAGTTAGTGTTGAGGAAAACAGGTCTTTATTTACAGTATTCCAACCTGGGGAGGGCAGTGAGCGCTTCAGCTCAGAGCCCTGTTCTCCCACGGGACCCAGCACTTCCCTTGCTCCCCAAAAGGCTAGAAGCCAAAACCATGCTCAGAAGTTCCCCATTCCTTGTCTGTCAGCTTTCTCCTCCAGGATCTGGGGTACAATGTCATCAGCCTCCGTATAACAGTCCAGGAAAACATGTGCCATGTTGCACTGGATCACGCAGATTCTCTCTGTGTCCTTTTCAAAGCCACATGGAGTTCTCCCTCTCCTTTCCAAGCTGCGTGGAGTTCTCCTTTTCCTGCAAACCATGTGGATCTCCTCTCCTCCCCTCTCTAAAATGGTTGCCACCTTATTTTTAAATCCCTGACTGCGTCCTGTGATGCAGTGGGCGTGGTAACCAGCTCTGACCATTCACAGAAACTTGCACAGGCTCTGTATGCTCTTTCTGCACTATTTCACCATCAAAACCCCTCCTATCTCCTTGGGGCCTTGGAAGAAGCAAAGCCATTTGCATAACTAAGAAATTAGCTACCAGCCATAGTTATGCAAAGGAATCTTAAAAGCTGCTCCCTTTTCCCCATCCACCAACCCGCAGGCTCTGGGGATTTTTGGAGATCCCTACTCTGTAACAGGCAAACATGGCTTGCCTCTTCACACAACCACATTAAAATGACAACTAAAATATAGAACAACCATCAGCCAGAACGGGCAGAAATCAAGTTGAATGGAAGTCTGACAACTATGGAATTAAAGAAACCACATCTATCCAGACAGGTAGGAGGGGTACAGATATGGAATGGGCAGATCTCTCACCCACATGTGGTGGATAAAAATTCAGGAGGGATGTCCCAGCCCCACACCAGGCCTTGCAGGCCGGGGTTCCAGTGCCAAGAAGAGAAGTCCTCACAACTTCTGGGTCCAAAAGTCAGTGGGGACTGAGTCAGTGGAAGAAACTGCTGGAGCCCTAAGCAGTTCCTCTTAAAGAACCCACACACAGACTCATCTACTCAGACTCACTCCCTCTGAGCTCCAGCACTGGGGTAGTAGCTTGAAAGGCACCAATAGCGTACATGGAGAAACTGAGGTGTTTGGCATCAAGGCCAGCAGAGGCCATTGTCTCTTTTCCAAACCCTCCCTTCACACAGCCAGCAAGCTGATGTCATATCTGAGACTTCCTCAACCTGGCTAACACTATTTGACCCACCTTGGAGATCCCCAGAGACCATCCCATTCAATTTATGGGCCCACCAAACTTCTTTTCCATATGAATGGCTGGTCTTGGCGCATGCTTCATAACTTACTAAATCCTATCAAACAAGCAACAGCTAGCCTCAGTGAGCTCCAGGCCCAGCACTAGCAGCTACCAGTTTAGATTCACAGCTTGGCTTTACCTGGGAGTCTCCAAGCTCAGCACAAATAGTAGCCATCTCAGATTGCTTTATAGCTCAGGCAGGGTTGCTCTGGAGAATACACAGGTTGGGGCTGACCTTGGCCTGCACCACCCAGGAAACCCCAGGAGAGCTACAAACCATGTTGGAGCACCACCACCCTAGCCCTGCACAGCTGATCCTCCATGGAGGGTGGAGGTTGGTGGTCAGCGATCACAGTCAGTCCTTCCAGCTGACTGGCCTGGGTAAATTCCTCTCATTTATCTGCCAACAGCAACCAAGTCTCAACTGCAAGAGGAGGGTGTACTCAGCCCACACAAAGGACACACTTCAAGGGTTCTGTGACATTGGATCCTACAGGACACCTATTACATTAGGCCATGCTACCAAGATATGGAGTCAAAGCAGCTCTACTTAATACACAGAAGTAAATACAGGGAGGCTGCCAAATTGAGGAGGTAAAGAAATATGGCCCAGATGAAAGAACAGAACAAAACCCCAGAAAAAAAGAACTAAATGAAATGGAGATAGCCAACATATCAGATGTAGAGTTCAAAACACTGGTAATCAGGATGCTCAGAGAAATGACTGAGTATGGCCACAAAATAAAGGCAGAAGTGAAGGTTATTTAAAGTGAAATAAAGAAAAATATACAGGGAACCAGGAATGATGGAAAGAAGCTGGGATTCAAATCAGTGATTTGGAACAAAATGAAGAAATACACATTCACCCTGAACAGAAAGAAGAAACAAGAATTGAAAGAAAAAAAAAAAAAAACCCGAGGAGAGGATTAAGAATCTCTGGGACAATTTTAATGTACCAACACTCAAATCATAGGGGTGCCAGAAGGAGAAGGGAAAGAGTAAGAAATTGAAAACTTATTTGAAAATTAATGAAGGAAAACTTCCCTAATTTGGTGAAGGAAATAGACATACAAGTCCAGGAAGCACAAAGAAGCTAGACCTAAAGTGGACCATGCCAAGACACATCATAATTAAAACGCTAAAGGTTAAAGATAAAGAGAATCTTAAAAGCATCAGGAGAAAAGAAGAGAGTTACCTATAAAGAGGTAAGACTCTCAGTTGATTTTTCAAATGAAACTTTGCAGGCAATAAGGGACTGGCATTCAAAGTGATGAAAAGCAAGGACCCACAACCAAGATTACTCTATCCAGCAAAGCTATCATTTAGAATGGAAGGACATATAAAGTGCTTCCCAGACAAGGTAAAGCTAAAGGAGCTCATCATCACCAAGCTATTATTCTATGAAATGTTAAAGGGACTTATTTAAGAAAAAGAAGGCCAAAACTATGAACATTAAAATGACAACAAACTTACAACTATCAACAACTGAATCTGAAAAATAAAAGCAAAGACAAACTAAGAAAACAACCATAAGAGAAACAGAATCATCGGTATGGGGACCACTTGGAGGGTTATCAGCTGGGAGGGGGAAGGGGAAGCAAGGGGGAAGTGCTGCATAGTTGGTAGGAACAAAATAGATAGGGGGATAAGAATACTATAGGAAAGGGTAAAGCCAAAGAACTTACATGGGCTTGAACTAAGGGGAGAGGAATTGCTGGAGGGAAAAGGGGTACCAGGTGGAGGGAAGGCAAAGGGCAAAAATTGGGACAACTGTAACAGCATAATCAATAAAATGTACTTAAAAAATAAAATTGATTAGAAGTAACTCACCCAGAGATATCTTTCTATGTAGGTTAGAGTTTGATCACAGAACAAGGTTAAGGGTCAATAGGCAGCTAGTTAGAGAGGAAACAATGGGTTTACTCTATATCCAGGAATTTACTCATCTGAGAAATTATTTATTTAAATATCAGTTACATAGTTATATTATTTTCATTATGGTGATTTGAAAGTGAAAACCATGGAAAGTTGTAATTGTGGATTAATCTCAAACTATAGAATTTCTTTTTTTTATTCTGAGTGAAAAAGAAAAGAAGGAAGGAAGGAAGGAAGGAAGAAAGGGAGGGAGGGAGGGAGGAAGGAAGAAAGAAAGAAAGACTTCTTTTGAAGAAGTTAGATTTTAGAAAAGCAAAAATCCCTGGCCATGTAGCTCCATTGTCCTGATACACCAAATTGTGGGTTCGATCCCTGGTCAGGGCACATAGAAGAATCAACCAATGAATGTACCAATAAGTGGAACAACAGATGCCTTTCTCTTTCTTTCGCCCCCTCTCCCCCTTCCCTCTGTCTCTCTCTGTCTCTCAAATCAATAAATAAAAAGTAACTAAATAAATCAAGCGGGTCCTTTAAAAATAAAACATTTTTGAGTTAGTGGAGTCTTTCAAATGACATCTCATATCAGCATATTGTTGCAATTTAGACAAAGGAGTTGTAAAGCTGCAACCCAAAGCAGGCAGAGCCAACCATGGTCCACTGTGGACAAGCCCAAGGGAAGGATGAATGGAGAAGTATGGTTTTGGTCTTTTTTTTGTTTTTTGTTTTCATCAAAGAAAGATACATACTAAATTTATAAATAGGGAAATTGATAAATGTTTAACTGAATGGAATTGGATGTGGGTGCTACATTTCTTGCAGACTTGCTTTATAATTCTATCTTTTTCTTATTGACATCAGTTCCTTAATATTTAAAAATTGCTTTTTATGAAAAACAAGTTAGATTTTAGATATTTTAATTGTTTTCATTGGATTATATGTTTACAGGAAAAACAACTCTGACCAGAATATATGGCAAGAAAAATAGTTATATTTACAAAGGTGAGAGCAATTAATCGCAATGCAGTATTAGAGCCTCTTGTATAGAGATTGGCAAACTATAACCAAATCCAACATTTGGTCTGTTTTTGTATGGCCCACAAGTTTAGAATGGCTTTTACATTTTTAAATGAATATTAAAAAAAGAAAAGGAAAAATAAAAAAAGGAGGAGGAAGAGGAAGAATGTGTGACAGAGATTGTATTTAGCTGACAAATCTAAACTTTCACTTTACTATTTGGCCTTAGACAGAAGAGTTTTCCAGCCCCTGCCCTGGTGTGTGCAGGGATGGCAAACACCTAGCACACATAGCACCCCACCCACCGCCATTTTTCAGTCCATTGCAGACATGGCTAAGCAATTACAGCTCTTTTTCCTTGGCTAGGCCTGAATTAGGCCACAGAATCTATCTCAGTAAACTTTTCCAGGCAGCCATTCCAAGTCAATAGGAAGTGGCATGTGGGATGAAACCTACTTGCCATCCCTAGACTTCTGGATATTCCTAAATAATTCAATCTCCTTAAGGCTAAATATCATAGACTTGAAGGGCTATCAACAGTTCAACTCAGATTAACTGTTTAGGTATAGTGGCAATACCCAGGAATCTGACAACTCACCTAAGAAAAATGAATGGAGGGGACTTCCACTCAAGATGGAGGCCTAGACTGACACACTCTGTCTCCTTCCACACTGAGAATGAATACAACTACTGCAGAACCAGAAATAACCAGAAGTCCAAGAACATAAAGCTACATGGAAGTCCAATGTATGAAGTTATAAACAAGTGGTGCTCGTCTGGACGGGTAGGAGGGGCAAAGCCAGGGTGGAGAAGTCAAGCTGTGCTGGTGGCAGCAGCTGCAGTGACGGTGACAATACAGTGGTAAGCACAGACACCCATATTTAAGAAGAGGCGATAAGCGCCTGAGGAGCACCCCTGGCTGCAGACCAAACCCATCAGCTCACTATTCCAGCGCTGGGAAGGCAGTCTCCCATTGCCTCAAACTGTGAAGGCTGGAGGGCATGGGGACAGAGGAGGAGGCTCCCAGTCTCTCAGTGGAGAGTGAACAGCAGGAATACATCTTGGACCTCCGCCCCCACACAAAGCACCACAGTGAGGTGAGAAGGGTCACCTGGCATTGATGAGTGCTCAAGACTCTGCCCCCTATAGTACAGGAGGTGTGACAGCCCCACTCAGGAAACAAAGGTAAACACAAAACTGTTAGGATGGCACAGATCATGATAGAGATCCTGGTGACACAGCTGACCAGACGGCAAATATCTAATGAAGCAGCAAATAGGAACTCTTTCTGAGGCTCAGTCCAGAGCTTTGGTTATACAAATGCTTACAGACCTAACAGCAGATCTTAGTTCTGCTGAAATGAATAAAAACACATATGAAACTAGTGGTGAGGGAAAGAAAATGAGGGATCAAATCAATAAATCGGAACATAGGGAAGGAACAAACAGTCAACCAGTGCAGAAAGAGGAAACAAAAAGTGAGGAAAATGAAGAGAGGCTCAGAAACCTATGGAACAGCTATAAGCAGGCCAACATCCGAATCATAGGACTGCCAGAAGGTGAAGAAGAAGAACTAGAAATTGAAAAATTATGTGAAAAAAAAAATGAAGCAGAACTTCACTAACTTGGGGAAAGAAATAGACTTATAGGTCCAGGAAGCACAGACAGTCTCAAAAAAACTGGACCTAGGGAGAACCACACCAAGACACATTATAATCAAAATGTCAAAAATTAAGGATGAAGAGAGAATCTTAAAAGCAGCAAGAGAAGAAGAGAAATATGTACAAATGGGTCTCAATAAGACTATCAGCTGATTTCTTGAAAGAAACTCTGCAGGCAAGAAGGAACTGGCAAGAAGCATTCAAAATAATAAAAAGCAAAAACCTACAGCCATGATTACTCTATCTAGCGAAGCTGTCATTCAGAATAGAAGGGCAGAGAAAGTGCTTCCAGGACAAAGTAAAACTGAAGGAGTTCATTAGATCCAAACCATTGTTATATGAAATGTTAAAGGGACTTGTTTAGAAGGAGGAGGATCAAAACTATGAACATTAACATGAAAACTGTATCACAACAACCAAAAACAGAAGCTAGGGAACCAAAACAAAGGCAAACTAAGTAGGCAATGAGAGTGGGAAAAAAATTATAAGTATGGGGAACATATAAAGGGGAGGTCAGCGGGAGGGGGAAGGGGGGAAAGTGAGGGAGATGGTCCAGGAATTAAGAAGCATAGTAGGAGGGAGTGGAGTAGATAGGAAGAAGTTGAGAATAGCTATATGCACAACCAATGGGCATGGACTTACGGGGGGACAACTGGAGGAAGGGGGGTCACTGGGTGGAGGGGAACAAAGGGAGAAGAAATTGGGACAACTGTAACAGCATAATCAATAAAGCATATTTAAAAAATGAACAGAAAAGTGACATTAAAATAATCATGAAGACAAAGAAATCTTATTTCTAAGGTATTCTTTCCCCTTTACCCTTTAATTCATGATTAGTTAGAAACTGTGTTCCGTTAATGCTTACCCTTAGCTTAAAGAAGTCCTTTCAACATGCCCCTCTGTTTCTGTGCTTGGCTGTGAGCTGTGAGATTAGAATGTTCCTTTGGCATAGGAAATTTTAAGCATCTTAAATATGTAATGTGAAAAAAACAAGAACAATATAACCTTGTAATTAAACTGGCTTGCTTAAGGTTTTATGGAGGGGGAAGCAGTAATAACTGAGGAATATGGCTTAGTTGAAGTTAGTAGTTGTTTGCAAGATGTACTACAATTCTCCCCAACTGGAAAATATAAACACACACACATACTTCTCATGGTGTCTAAAGTATTTACACTGGAGGCCTATCACTTATACTAGAGTTCTTTAACCATGATAATAATAACTGACATATCAAGTGGAAATTACACACCAGAATATTTACATACCATTTTTATTCCTTAAAATTCCATAAATTATCTTCTACTATTCCCATTTTATAGAGGAAGTAACAGAGGTTTAGAGTTTAGGGAATGTGACCAAAGAAACACTAGGTTGTAAGTGCCCAAATGAGGTTTTATACCCAGACCAGTGTGAAGCCAAAGTGAGATCTGTCTTCCTCACACCAGGGCAAGATGAGACAAGGAATGGAGAATTGAAAGGGCCCCAGAGCAGACCCCAGCATCTTACTCTGATGATTTCTTAACAGGACCAGCTGGAGTGCAGAAGCTAAATTGGGGAGATGTTCATCAAAAGCATCACTTCTCCATGCCAGACAATCTGAAGACCTCTGAAGATTAACTGGCCCTAAGATTTGGCTGAGGGTGCTAAAGTAAACCTTTTCATTGACCTGTTTTCTTCAAGATGTAATTATACCATCAAGTGTTTCTGTATAGCCTCCTACTTCAAGCAGGACAATGTTTTTGAATTTGCTTAGTGTCTTGGGCAAACAGATGATGGCTAGTATATTTTGAGACAAAAACAAATGTATGCCATGGAGCCACCACTCACATGGATCTGGGGCTTTTTTTCTCCAAGGAAACTTGATGACCCTGATAGGCTGAGGTGTTTGTGTGCAGGTGCCTTTTTTTTCTTTAAAAACAAACTTCAAACAAGTCCTTCCTGTCCTTGCCTCCTACCATCAACTTCTCTGCTGACTGGTGAGGCAAGAAATGTGTCAAAGTGCAAGGTGAGGAAGAGAACTGGAAAACAATTAATTGTACAGAATGACTAGGATGCGGCAAGAGAAATGTTGTCTTGCATGTAGAATACATCCCCAACTAGGCATTTCTTCCCACTCCTCCCACTAAGTATAGCTAAAAAATCTGGACTTTATACATAAAATAAACATAAGAAGACTCTTAAAGGTGGAGAGAAGAAGGTACACTGACTAGGGATCTTGGACCCAAGACATGAGAGTGATGAGTCCCTGGGTTTGTTGTTTGTTTGTTTGTTTGTCTAATATATTCTGGACTGGGTGCTAACAGAGCCAGCAACCCAAAATGCCAAGAAGCACATACAAAAATCCCAACAAATGCCTGCTCTCTCTAGTCCAAGGACCAGGAAAGGGGGAGCCTAGCAAGAGAAAAAACTTGTAAACAACAATCACCCAACTCCAGTCAAACACCAGAGAAAAACTGCCCTGCCTTTCCATTTCCTCAGCAAAGGCCAACTAGGAACAGAGACTTTCATCTAGGTTGTTATGAGGTACCCCTGAGAAGGCCAGGTGGGGACCTGGGACTTTTATCCTTCCTTGGCAGTATGAAGCGACCCCCTCCCTGCACTGCAGTGTCACTGCTGACCATTTGGGGAGCAGTAATGATTTGCTCCTCCCTCCCAGCCAGGGTGATGTCAGAGGAAGCTAAGTGGGGAGCCTGAGCTTCCACCCTGTCTAGAGTAACATGCTACTCTTCCTCTCAGAGGGTGCCAGTGGAGACTAAAAGTGGGACAGTTGGACTTTCACCCCCACCTGTCAGTAATGAGGTGGCACACCTTTCCTGATCTTTCTTTTCAATGGAAGCAGCATCATAGGAGGTCTTCTAAATTAAAAAACAAAAAACAAAAAACAAAACAAAACAAAACAAAAACAACCAGAGTCGCATAGTATAATGCCCCAAATGCTGAGGATACAATAAAACATCACTTGTTATGCCAAAATTTAGGAAATAAAATCTCATATTGAATGAGAAAAGATGATCAACATACACCAAAACTGAGACGACAGAGATGTTGGATATATCTGAAGAAGATTTTAATAACAGCCATCATGAAAATGCTTCAACAAGCAATGATAAGCACAATTTGAAACAAATAAAAATTAGTCTCAGTAAAAAAAAAAAACAAAAACAAAAAAAAAAAACAACTGTAACATAGAAATAGAAGAGCTAAAGAAGAACAAAGTCATAATTTTGGAAGTGAAAAATAAAATAACTGAAATGAAAAACTTACTGGATGAATTCAACAACAGAATAGAAAGGACCAAGAAAAGAGCCAGTGAACCTGAAGATAAAGCAAGAGAAATCACTCAATCTGAAGAGAGAGAAAATAAAGAGGGGAAAAAAAAGGACAGAACGTTAACGACTTTTAGAACTATAACAGATGACTTAACATTCATGTGATCAGAGTTCCAGGGAAGAGCAGAAAAAGCGTAAGGCTGGCAGAAAAAAAATAGTGGCTGAAGTTCTCCCAAATTTGGTAAGATACATAAACCTGCAGATTCAAGAAGCTAACTCAGTCCAAAGAAGATAAACTTAAGTCCATGCCAAGATACATCATGGTCAAACTCCAGAAAACCAAAGACAGAAAAAAAATATCAAAAGCAGTGAGAAACAATACAAGAAGTGAAAAACAATTTAAATGACACTGAATTTTTCATCAGAAACCATGGAGGCCAGAAGGAAGTGACATAGCAATTTTGAATACTGAAAGAAAAGAATCACTGAATTTTACATCCAGTGAAAATATCTTTCAGGAATTAAGGGGGAAATTAAGACATTCTTAAATAAAGGAAAATTATAATTTGTCACCCACCAGACATACACTAAAGGAATGGCTAAAGGAAGTTCCTGAAATGGAGAGAAAATAATAAAATATAAAATCTTGGCACATCGGGGGGAATGAAGAAGAGAAGAATGAGTAAATACATGGGTTTTTCATCATACACTGAACAACAGGACAAAGCATTTTGATGTAACTAAATGGAAGGATTTCTGGATGAGCTTGGAAAGCAAAAAAAATAAAAAATAAAAAAAAAAATTTACCACCTGTCCTTGCCTCCTACCATCAACTTCTCTGACTGGTGAGGCAAGAAATGTATCAAAGTGTAAGGTGAGAAAAGAAAACTGGAAAACAATTAATTATGCAGAATGGCTAGGATGCGGCAAGAGAGATGTTGTCTTGCATGTAGAATACATCCCCACCTCAAACAGAATTAGTGAATGAAATAAATATAATAATGTATCCAAAAGAATAACATAGATCCTATACCTAATGACTACAGGGAATCACAATGTTATGTAAGTAAAATACGTGATGCAATATTACCAATATTCCCACCCCTCAAATGTTGCTAACACCACCAGAACAAAAGGACAATTCTATAATGCATGGGCTACCAATCAGGCTCACAGAAATAGAGTTTAATAGTAGTTTTTTTGTTTTATTATCTATAGGCAATTAGAATAAAGATGAGTCTGTGAATGAAATAGAAACTGATCTCAGTTTCTAAGAGAAATTTAAAGGGACACATAATTTCTAAAGTTAAATAAGGGAGTATATATATTGCAACTAAAACCTTATCTGTCTGATATGAAGGGAGAATGAATTTGAAGAATTATTACATCTCTTTTAGATAATATAGATTCTCTAAAACAGTCATGATTTCTACCATTATATATAATATATATACATTTTTAAAATTAAAAAAACTTAAAAAAATGTAAAATATAGATAAACTTCTAGTATTACAGTATGAAGAGCTCTGCTGACCTGCTTCCCAGTGGATCTGGTAAAAATTATTTAAAAAACCCCAACAAAGCAACAAGACTTTGGAAAAGCCCTGAGGGTGAAGAGCAAATAAGGAAACATCTATGAAAACTTCATAACATATATGAACATCAATGAAAACTCCATAAGAAAGGTGAAAGTCTGTGGTATTTGAATTAAGACTGTTCTCGTTCCCATTCCAGCTCATTGAAGTTATAATAAAACAAAACTAAACTAAACTAACCACAAATAAAGGTCCAGGACCAAATTGCTTCTCTGCAAAATTCTACCAAACATATAAAAAAGAATTAATACTAATTCTTTACAAAGTCTTGCAAAAATAGAAGAGGAGGGAACCCTTCCCACCTCATTCTAAAAGGCCAATATTATCCTGATATTAAACAATACAAAGACATTATAAGAAAAGAAAACTACAGAACAATACCTTTTATAAACATGTATGCAAATCCTCAAGAAAGTGCTAGCAAACTGAATCCAGCAACATATAAAAGAAAATACATGTGAGATTTAGTACATGAACGCAAGGTTGGTTTAATGTCTGAAAATCAATTAATGTAATATAGCATGTCAATAATAAAAAGAATTGAATGATCATCTTAATAAATGCAGAAAAATCATTTGACAAAATCCACTTTTAAGGTAATAGCACACAACTAACTAGAAGTAAAAGGGAACTTTCTCAATCTGATAAAATACAATTATAAAAACCCTACAGCTAACATCATACTTGACAGTGAAAGAGTGGATGCTTTTTATCTAAGATGAGAAACAAGACAAAAGTGTTGGCTGTTACTATTTCTGCTCAACATTGTACTGAAGGTTCTAGCAATGTCAAGAAATAAAAAGCATCCATACTGGAAATGAAGAAATAAAATTATATATATTTCACAGATGACATGATCTTGTAAATGGGAGATCCTAAGGCATCCATGAAAAAACTATTTGAACTAATAAATGAGTTCAGAAGATTGAGAGATACCAGATCAACATATAAAAATTAATTGTATTTTACACAATTGCAATAAACAATCTGAAAATTAAATTAAGAATGCAATTCCATTTACAATAGAATAAAATACTTAGGAATAAATTTAAGAAAAAAGTACAAAACTCATACTGAACACTACAAAACTGTTGAAATAAATTAAAGGGGATCTAAATAATTTTAAAACATCCTTCATTCATGAACTGAAAGACTTGATACTGTTAAGATGGCAGAACTTGCAAAACTAATCTACAGATTCAACATGATTTCCCACAGGAATTCTGGCTGAGTTCTTTGTAGAAACTGACAAGCTCACCAATATTCAAAAGAAAATTCAAGAAAACTCAGAATAGCCAAAAAATAAAAAATCTTGAAATAAAAACAAAGTATGAGGACTCTAACTTCCTAATTTCACAATTTAACTACAAAGCAACAATAATCAAGATATTGTAGTACTGGTAAAAGGAAAGTCATAGACCAATAGAACAGAATTGAGAGTCCAGAAATGTACCTACACATCTATCATCAACTGATTTTCATCATTGGTACTATGACAAACCAATGGAGGAAAGAAGAGTCTTTTCAACAAATGATGCTTGGATAAATGATATCCATATGCAGAAGAATAAAATTGTACCTCAACCTTACATCATATATAAAAAGTAACTCTAAGTGGATCAAAGAACTAAATGTAAGAGCTAAAACTATAAAAACTCTTAGAAAAAAATATGAATAATACTTCATAACCTTGGATTTAGCAAAAGATTCTGAATATGACCAAAAGCACAAGCAATAAAAGAAAAACTAAAAACTTCTGTGTTTCAAAGGACATAGTTAAAACATTGAAAAGATACCTATATAATGGGAGACAATATTTGCAAAACACTTACCTAATAAGGGACTTGTACCCAGAATATATAAAGAACACTTATAACTCAATAATCAATAAACAAATAACAAAATTTTAAAAATGGGCAAAGGATCTGAATATATATTTGTTTTAGAAAGATGTACAAATACCCAACAAGCATGTAAAAAGATACTCAACATCATTAGTCATCAGGGGAATGAACCTCAAAACCACAATGAAATTTCATCTCACAACCACTAGGGTGGCTAGAATGAAGAAGTTAGTTGACAAGGATGTGGAGAAATTGGGGCCTTATTACACTTGTGATAGGAATGTAAAATGGTATGTCCTTTTGGGAAAAATAGTCTGTCAATTTCTCAAACAATTAAACATAGAGTTATCATACAACCCAGCAATTCCACTCCCATATATAATGTATCTTCAATAAAAAAAATCTTGTACATGAATGCTTATAGGAGAATATTTCACAATAGCCAAAATGTAGAAACAACCCAAATGTCCATCAACTGATGAACAAACAGAATGTCATATATGGATACAAAGAAATATTATTCAGCCATAAAAAAGAATAAAGTAATGATACATGCTGCAACACGATGAACCTTGAACACATTGTGCTAAGTGGAAGATGGCAGTCCCCAAATAACACATATTTATCTACCAGTCATAAAAAATGTCTAGAACAGAGAAATCTATAGAGAGAAAGTAGGTCAGTGGTTGCTTAGAGCTGGGAGTGGGGTGTGAGTGGAATGGGATGGGGAAATACTGGTGGATTACTAAAGAGTATGAGGTAATTTCTGAGATGATGAACATGTTCTAAAATTGCCTGTGGTTGTGGTTGCATGTGTCTGTGAATGTACTAAAAGCCTGATGTGTGCACTTTAATTGGGCGAATGGATGGTATGTGAATTATATCTCGATAAAGCTGTTAAAAATGTGAAATACTGTGAAACGAAAATTCCAACTAAACTATAGAACAACCATCATTCATAACTGTCAGAAACTGAGCTGAATGGAAATTCTACAACTACAGAGTTAAGGAAGAAACTGCACCAAGACTGCTAGGAGAAGCAAAGAAGTGGAATGGACTGGTCCCATACCCATGTGTGGCAGATAAAAATTGGGAGGGAGATCTCAGGACCAAGGGGTCCAAGCACCACACCAGGTTTCCCAGCCCAGGGTTCAAATGCCAAGAAAATAAGTCTCCATAATTTCTGGCTGTGAAAACCAGCGGAGATTGAGGCTGCAGAAGACACAAACTGCTGGAACCCCAAGCAGTTTCTCTTAAAGGGTCTGTGAACAGACTTACTCAGACTCATTCTCTTTGAGCTCCAGCATGGTGGCAGCAGATTGAAAGGCATCAGAAACATATGAGGAGAAACTGAATTGTCCAGCATCAGGGTGAGAGGTAGGGGGCAGCTTTCTCTCAGACAGAAGTACTGCCAGAGCCATTATTCCTGTTCTGAGCCCTCCCCCCACAGAGACAGCAGGCAGGTACCAAATCTGAGATTCCAATAACATGGCTCACACTGTTTGCCTCACGTTGATGATTCCCTGAGGCCCTGTCCCACCCAACATTCAGGCCAACCCAAGCTGTTTCCAGTGGCTTTTCCATATGAATGGCTTGTCTTGGCCTATGCTTCAGATTTTCCTAAATTCATCTGGGCATCATCTGGCTTCAGCGAGCCCTGTACCCTCTTGCTAAGTTTCCCCAGGCCCAGCACTAGTAGCAGCTGGCCTTAGTTCATAGCTTGGCCTCTCCTGGGTATCTCTAAGCCCAGTGCAAATAGTAGCCATCTGCAGATTGCTTTTTTGGCTAATGCTGTGTGACCCTGGACAGAACACTGATCTTGGCTGACCTTGGATGTTCAAACAGCAATCAAGGCTCAATTGCAACAGGAGGGTGTTCGTAGCCCACACAGTGGAGGCACCTTGAGTATCAAGCTTGGGTAATAGGGGAGTCTGTGCCACTGGACCTTACAGGACACCTACTACATTAAACCACTCAATCAAGCCTGGGATATAGCAGCTCTACCTAATACATAGAAACAAACACAGGGAGGCTGCCAAAATGAGGAGACAAAGAGACATGGCCTAAATGAAAGAACAGAACAAAATTCCAGAAAAAGAACAAAACAAAATGGAGAAAATAAATTTATCAAATGCAGAGTTCAAAACACTGGTTATAAGGATGCTCAAGGAACTTAGTGAAGACCTCAGCTGCATAAAAAAAGATCCAGTCAGAAATGAAGGATACACTACTTGAAATAAAGAAAAATTAACAGGGAATCAACAGAGAGCGGGTGAAGCTGGAATCATATCAGCAATTTGAAACATAAGAAAGCAAAAAAAACAACCAATCAGAACAGCAAGGAAAAAAAAAGAATTTAAAAAATGAAGATAGTGTAAGGGGCCTCTGGGACAGCTTCAGGTGTACAAGCATTCACATTATGGGGTGCCAGAAGGAGAAGAGAAGCAGCAAGAAATTGGAAATCTATTTGAAAAAAATAATGAAACAAAACTTCCCTAACTTGATGATGGAAATAGACATAAAAGTCCAGGAAGCACAGAGCGTCCCAAACAAGATGGACCCAAAGAGGCCCACTTCAAAAACACATCATAATTAAAATGCCAAAGGTTAAATACAAAGAGAGAATCTTAAAAGCAGCAAGATAAAAGCAGTTATTGTTACCTACTAGCGAGCCCCCAAAAGACTATCAGCTGATTTCTCAAAACTTTGCAGGCTAGAAGGGATTGGTGAGAAATATTCAAAGTCATGAAAAACAGGGACCTTTAGTCAAGACTGCTCTACCCAGCAAAGCTATCATTTAGAATTGAAGGACAGATAAAGAGCTTCTCTATCAGATGAGAAAAAGCTAAAGGAGTTCATCATCACCAAACCATTATTATATGAAATGTTAAAGAATCTTCTTTAAGAAGATCAAAACTATGAACAATAAAATGGCAACAAATATATATCTATCAACAATTGAATCTAATAAACAAAACAAACAACAAGCAGAACAGAAACAAAATCATAGATACAGAGAATGTTTTGATGGTGGCTAGATGGGAGGGGTGTTGGGGGAATGGGAGAAATATGTGAAGTGATTAAGAAGTACAGATTAGTAGTTACAGAATAGTCATGGGGATGTAAAGTACTGCATAAAGAATAGAGTAGTCAAAGAACATATATGCAGGACCCAGGGACATGGACAACGGTGTGGGGATTACTTGAGGGAGTTGGAGGGACTGGATGAAGGGGCACAAAGGGGAAAAATTTGGGACAACTGTAATAGCATAAACAATAAAATATAATAATTAAAAATGTGAAATATTATATAACAATTACAGAAAAATTAGATAAAATATAAAAGTCATACTCAGCTTCATAAGTTGTAATAAAGAGAACTGCTATTCCCAAGTTGAGAAACAGAACTTCTCTCCATCCCAGAAGCTCCCTGCACGTCCTTTCCTATTATAACCTCCAAACCTTGCCTGCGGCAACTCCTCTCCTGACTGCTTAACAGAGTTATTGAGGTATAATTTAGACAATAAACTGCACGTATTCAGAGTCAGCAATATGATAAGTTTTGGCATATGTAGATACCCATAAAACATCACCACAATCAAGACAATAAACATACCCATCCTCCAGCAATGTTCTCACACCCCTGTATAATCTCTTGCTTGCATCCTCCCTGCCCAGCCCTGGCCTTGGGCAACCAGTATTCCATTTTCCGTCTCTATAATTTAGTTTTCAATCCCTAGAATTTTATATACACGGAATCATAAAGTTAAAAAATTTTATATTTAAAATATATTTAATTATAGATAAAATTATATGCTATATAACTATAAATAAACAATTTTATGTATTTATTTGCAGGTAGAACAGAAACTCTTTCAAGGCAGGGATTTTACTTTGGACTCACAGCATAGTAGAGACTCACAAGATACTGCTTTATCACCTGTTTCCTGTTGATGAACCCTGTTTTGGTTGGGTTGGTGATACTTCCCTAGGATGTACTTCTTGGCACCCGCCTCCTCTGCCTGGTGCATCCTATCAGAACACTTTGCTACAGTAATTGACATGTTTGTCTTCCCCAACAAACAGTGAGCACTGGGCAGATGCATCCTGTCAAACTGAGAAGAGAATGCCAACTGGGCACTGGGATCAAGTGTAGAGGAAATTGTTAACACTGTTTTAAGAGCAGAAAACACCCAGGGAAGTATTCATTTTGGTGTCCCCAGTGCCAAAAACAGTTTGGCATGAGCAGTATCTAAATACTTGTTGAATTAACCCATCCTTCTCAAATGGGTCCTCCTTGCCTAATGGCCAAAGTACTCTTCGAAACAGAAAGTGTAAGGGAGTCCCACCCTCTGTTCTTAGCAGCAGATTCCCCTGCCTTCTGGAGGGAGTCCCCATGTTCCAATACAGCCACCAGACCCTCTGGAAGAGACCCAACTCCCCTCTCCCAGCTGTCCCTCCTCTCCCGTCTTTACTTTCTGGAGACACTGGACTCCCCTATGGCTTACCCCTGTCTCTCCTCTGTGCCTGCCTGGCTGTCACCTCCACCTTCTACTCTTCCCATTTAGTTTACCTCATGGAACACCTGCTGTCCTTAGATTCAGCTCAGTGTGGAGGAAATCTCCCCTTCTGCACTGGCTGAGGTGTCCCTACAGGCCTGGGCCTGGGGATGGCATATGCTTTCTCAAGCACGGGTCCTAGGGCCATCTCATCCCATAGTGTGAGCATCCTGAGGACGGGCTTGGTCTTCTCCAAGTGTGTGTCCTGGTGGGTGTTCAGTAAACATTTGCAGGTTGAATGAGTGTGAGTGAGTGAGTGAGAATGTGTGTGTGTGGCAGTCCATGGGGGCCGGGGTGGGAGGTCCCCCAGAGAAGCAGGGTGGGAACTCCAAACAAGTCTGGGGCCTGGAGGCAGCAAGGAAAAGCTGGGGAGGGCTCAGGGCAGGGACTCGGTGAGGCTGTTGGCGGTTTATACTGTGCCCCCCTGATTTCTGAAAAGCAGATTGCACCAGAACCTTCTGCTTTGTCCCTGAGTTCCAGTAGCTGCTTTTGCAGCAGCATTTACCTGTTGAAACTAAAACAACAACAAAACCCACAAAAAACCAAAAACTCAGCCTCCTCCTCTCCCCTCCATTCTTCTTCCCCACAGTTCTTCTTCTCCCCTCACACAGAGAACAGGCAAATTCCGATGCCTTACGTTGTATTTTTGCTTACATTAGATAGCAGCCAGGCAAAGCTGTTTTATTGTTACTGCTGTTGAGGTCAAGATGCATGATTAGGTGTCCATCCATCAAGCAACCCGTAAGTGCACAATGCTGGGTGCTCCCCACACTTCTCCAGCCTCACAGCACCTGCCAGAACAACTTCTCCCCATTTTACACATGAGGAAACTGAGACCCAGAAGAGCTTGAGAAGCTGAAGAATTTGCCTGAAGCCTCTTCCCTAGGAAGAATAAGAAACACATTCAACCCAAGCAAGTCTGACCCCGCAAAGACTCCCTAAATATAAAGGAAATACAGAGAAAATAAAGAGTCTGGGGAAATAAATTATGTAAAATGTGTTTGTTTTCAACTTCTTTATTTTTAGAAATGAAATGACAACCCTGAAATGTTCTGTGAATCCCCCTAGAAATTTAAGGTGTAGGCTGCAGGTCACTGCACTTTGCCACCTGAGCCCTTTGGGATGAATGGGAAAGATTCTGGGGGATGGGGCAGGAAAAGGAGTGAGGGATGCAGGGTGGGGATGCTGGGGATGCTGGGGGCAGGGAAGTTTCCCAGGAGTTAGCACCTATGTAAGCAAGAGGAAGCAGGTGGAGGAGATGGGGAAAGGTGCCCCTGGCAGAGGGAACCACATCTGCAAAAGCCTCAGGTGCTGCAAGATCAGGGCACATTGGGGACGTGAAGGCCTGGCGCTGCATCACTAGTGCTGAGAAGTGGGCGGCGCTCATTCCTGAAGGGCTTCTCCAGCCCTGTGAAGACATCTGAACCTCAACAGGAGAACACTCAGGGGCCATCGAAGGTCACAGGTGAGGGAGGGACCTGGCTTGTATTTTAGAGACTCTGCTCTGACTGAGGAAAGACAGAGGATGACAGAACTGAAGGCCCCAGGTGCAGGGTGGAGGCTGTGTGCCTGCAGGCTGCTATAGGCATTTCCTTAACATCATTACAGATGGGCCAAACTCTGGCTGGGAATGGAGGTGAGCAGGCAGAATCCTGCCTCCAGAGCTCACCTTCTCTGAGCTACCTGCCCTATTGTGGAGTCAGGTCTGTAGGCTCAGCCATATTTGAGATTCTGTGTAGAAGGAGGTTTTTGCTATTTAAAACCCCAGCTTCTTTCCAAGAGGGTGGGTGGGTTAAAGCTAGTTTCTTTTTCTGGACTGAGGCCAGGGCAGGAGCTGGAAGGGAGTTGAGAGAGAAACTCAGGGGGGCTGATACCTGCACTTGAGGGATAAAGAAAAACTAGGACTTAATGCATATGGGCAGATTCCAGATGGGAGGGGCCGGGTGGTGTGAACCTGAGGCCAGTGTGGGACGACAAGACAGGCGGATATCCCTGTTCAGAAGGGGCTGGCAGGTTCTCAAGAACAGATCAGGTCCTGTGAGGTGGCAAATGCTCTGGGCTGGTCAGTTCCCCTCCCTGAGTACAGAATTAGTCCAAGGAGCCATGGGAGAGAGCTGGCTGCCGTCTGGTTTGGGGTGGGCTGAGCCTGACCTCAGGGTCCTTGTGCATCTCCTGGGTGAGGAGACGGGAGTTAGGTGATCACAAACTAAAACTGACATAGTGGGAGCAGGTGTTTGAAGCCAGAGGTGACCTGGAGAATGCAAACGGAGAAATTTGCAGAAAACCTGAGGAAGGCCTGGAAAGCCATAGAGCAGAGAACGGGAATTTTGAGGCTATTGTTAAAGTGTCTTTAGTGTGGCTCAAGAGAGAAGTGCCTCCATTTGCTTTTGGACTAAAATGTTTCTTTGATCATCTGCAAATACAACCCTGGCACATAAAGGAAAAAACCTTGTTCTGGAGTTGAGACGATGGGCTAAAGGCCCCGGGGCCCACAGTGGGGCGCCGGGGTGGCGGTGCTGTCCCCTTACATTCTAGCCTGGTTCTTCTGGCTCCGGGTGGAGGGTCACACTCAGCATCGATCAGGTCACTTTTTCTTTTTATTTGCCCCACCCTGGGCCTGAAATTCCACAGCTTTGACAACAGAGGCTCTCCTGGGCCCTAGGCGTGGCTGGGGACCCGGCCCTGATCACAGGAACTACTCTGGGGTGGCAGATCCCCACTCTGACTCCTGGGCAGACCCTGCCCACCACCTTCAGAGAATAGGCTGCCTGAAAGGGTGTGTGTTTCTACCCAGAGTGACATGTTCAAGGCTCATTTCCTTTCCACTCACCTGGCTACAGATGGGTAGCTCTGATAGAGCAGAGGTCCCATGGGGCTGTGCTGGACCAAACTGGCCCAGTGTGAATCCAGACTTGCTGCTCCACATTTCTGACCTCACCTTCTTCACGTCTGCCTGCGGTCTGTCTCTCTGCTTCCCTGTCTTTATTCTCCTTTCTGTTTTTTAGCCTCCTAGCTGCCTCTCTGCCCTCGACTCTGCATTTTTCTTCCCCTCTGCTCTTTTCCCCTCCTTGACTTTTTATGTCTCTCTGCAGACATTTCTCTGTCACCTTCTCTCTCTGTTCCTCACATTTTTTTCCTGCTGATACCCACCCATCCATTCTGTCCCATCACCAAAATGGGCAGGTTTATTTGAACAACAAACAGCAGGGTTTGTTTTTTTTAAGAAACCAAGCTATTTTGCTCAAAAACAAGTCAGCTTTCAGAACCTTTCTTGGAAGAAATTATTGGGCCCAGGAGTTTGCATCTTGGTCCCCTTCCCTCCCACCCCCCATGGAATTCTGATGCTGTTGTCCATGGACCACAGTTTGGGAAACAGCTCTAAAGGCCTCAGAGTGGTGAGAAAAAACCCAAGGCAGTGGCCTTGGGGAGAATGTGCTTAAATAAAGGGACAAGCAATGGCAAATACCAAGAGGGCAGGGGTGGGTCTAGTCTGCCCATTGGGGAGGGGCATTTTATTGCTGACATTGTTGAGAATTGATGGCACATGGTGGTAACACACAGGCTGTCTGGTTTACATCTGCACCTGCCAAAGGCCTCAGGGAAGTTGAGCTGAAGAACTTGGGGAGGCAGGTAGAAGAAACAAGTGCCAGGCTTATTTGTCTTTCATAACCAAGTAATAGGGG
This sequence comes from Furipterus horrens, assembly GCF_987537825.1. Classification (NCBI taxonomy): domain Eukaryota; kingdom Metazoa; phylum Chordata; class Mammalia; order Chiroptera; family Furipteridae; genus Furipterus; species Furipterus horrens. Next base: position 120,420,341 of record NW_028327171.1, read on the forward strand.
GCTCTGGCTGGTTCTTGAGCAATTGGAGTAGTGTGGTAAGGTCAGCATTTTTTTTATTCTTGGTCTCTCCTTTCCCTTCCTATTTTCATAGACAAGAGAACATAAGTGGACCGGTTTTCTTAATTCCAAAGGAGCTTTCTAAAGTCTAGCCTTGGGTTCTAAAACCATTTATACACTTTGTTCTTTTTCTATCTAGTCTTTTAAAAAACTTTCCATTGCTTTCCTGGCAGAACTAACTCAGGGCTGTTAATTAACCTGGGAATCCTTGTGAAGAAAGATTAAAAAAAGAGATAGAGCAAGGGGGCAGTTGGACTTCATTCCTAGAGGGGAAAAAACATGTTTGTGAGAAGAGAGGGCAAAGGATGAGGCCGCCTCTTTATTCTGCTTAGCTTTACCAGGGAAGCCAGAAGGTCCAGAGTGGTGAGCTGGTCAGAGGGCAAGGCCTATTTCTTTTTGGCTGAAGTGACTGATGGGCTGGCCAGGTAACAGCCACGTGCATGTCAGTCCAGCTCTGCCCTTACTTTCTCTCTGAGCCTCAGTGACACCATCTATAGGAGAGAAGAATGCTGTTTCAGTAGGTTCAAGAGGAAACCACGAAGGGTCAGCAGTGTATTTGGCTAATAGTAGGTGCCTTAATGAGGTGAAAGCCAGAGACTGCTGAGAGGCGGGAAGCTGGGGACAGAGTGGCTGATGTGTTTCTGTGACCTGGTTAAGGTTCCGGACTGTTCTGGGGGCTGGCATACAAAGTTTTCAGATGCTTTTCAGTTGAGAATTTGTTTGGAGCAAGAACTGTGTTTTATAAATCTTTGCACAGCTGGGGCTCTCAGAACACTTTGTGGGCTGTGTAGCTCTGGTAATAGTCCTTCTGAGGCTGGTCAGGCAGGGCTCCCACATTGGGATTCCTGAGTAGGGGTCAGTTTTTCTCAGTTCTGGGTCCTGAAACCTGCCAGGGGCCCATGGGGGTGCTCAATGAGTATACCTGCATTCCTTAGGGAAGCACTTGTTTGTTTCAAAGATTACATTGCTTTATTTATTTATTTTTTAATGCATCTTTATTTCATCCCCCACTCCACAACATCGAAGTAATATCTTTGGTTTAACAATTTAGAAAATACATAGAAGTAGGAATAAGTTATATGTAATCCTACATCAGGTTCTTTTCTAGGGTAGTGTCTGCTCTGAGAGAGAGAGAGAGAGAGATACAGAGACAGAGACAGAGAGACAGAGAGAGAGAAAGAATAATGCCTAATGATTAGCATTTATTGAGTCCTCCTCTGCCGGCACTGTGCTTAGATATGTCAGGCATTATCCCATTTAAAGTCAAGCAGGCTGGATCTGGGGGTCGCCCTCAGTCCCACTCTGTCCTGCCTCTCTGACAGGGGCATAAGGCATTAGGTGAAGGGTCAGAGGAGCAGGTTTTCTGGAGGCTAGGGAAGGGCGTAAGACACTGAGCTTGAATAGTCAAGAAAGGCTTCCTGGAGGAGGTGGGATTGAACCTGACCTTAAAGAATGGAAAGGGCTTCATTCTCTACGAGTGTGGGGACTTGAGAAGCATTCTCAGAGTGATATGGTATGATGGTGGCCTGGAGGTCCAGATGTGTGCTTCTAAATCCTTGGAGCTCTGGTATCCACAGTCCCCTCAGAACAGCACTGTGGGGCAGGGAGGGCAGGAATGCTGCAATCAGGCAGGCCCATGCCAGAATTATGGCCACCTCTATGGCTACAGGAAGATGTGCAGCACATATAGGGTCCTCATGTGAGCCACGGGCAAGCAAGAACGGCATGAGAATTTAGCGACAGCCTGGGTCCCTGACTTGATCACAGCCAGGCACAGGATCATGTAAGATAAATGCTGGTGGGTATTATTGACATTTTCACAGGCCCAGAGGGGCAGCCTGTTCTTGAGCTAGCCCCTTCTCTCTGATGCCCTCCTTGTATGCCGACCCCGGGGAGCATACAGGGAGAGGCAGAAGAACCCAGATGGGGCTGGTCCTGGTGGCAGTGAGCTGAGGCTGTCCTAGAACAGTAGTTACTGTGACTCTCTCTCCATGGTGTAGACACACTTACTTCCCTTAAGGTCATTGAAAAATCCAGGGTCAGGAGGACTCAGGGAAGCCACAAGTTAGCTGTTAATATCTCAGCCATGGCCTGGGGTGGCTGCCTGCCCCTGCTGCAGGGATTGCTGAGCTGGGAGGGCACTGTTGACAATGCCCTCTGGTTTCTTCCATTACAAGGGAGCGCAGGGGACTCTCAGCACCCCAAAGGGAGGCTGGGGCATGCCACTCCGCTCTCCTTTCTGCTCTTGGTATAGTATAGTTCACCCACCTCCCTGCTTTGCCTCCCTGGCACGTAGGACTGGCCCTTCTTCCAGCTCTCCCAGCGTCATTCTGACTCCTCACCCCTTCCCTTCTGTGACTTATCACAACCTTGTTGGACTTTACCATCTAAGCTTGAGGAAGAGTTGAGGGAGAGTCCCTGGCCCCGCCATGCATGGCCACATACAGGGTGACCGCCCCCTGGCCCCCAGCAGCCTTGATCATCTTCTGGGAGTTCCAGCTGCTTCCATGACCATCACAGCTGATGGGACAGGGACGTGCTGGTCATTGTCTTCCTCTGTTATTATTCTGTCTGTATCTCAACCTGGTTCGCGTTGCTTTTCAGACCAGGACTAAGTACCTATCATCAAAAACGCCCCTTGCTGTTAGCACAGAAACACAGGCACCATTTTGCATGCATATTTCAGAGGGATTTGGATTCATATTTTTTCATTTTACCCAATTCCACCCCTCTCCTTGTCTTCCGTCCCAGGGGCGTTTACTGAGGATATCTGCATGCAGCTGTGCCCCTGACCCCGGCTGAGCTCTTCTCCAGGCCTCAGCAGCCTCTGCAGGGTGGCCAGTGCTGGGTGAGCTGCAGCCTGGGAACTCAAGCTTCACTGGGGGTTTCTGTCCTCCAGAAGCTCACATTCAGATCAATGAGACAAGGCCTCTCTCTTGAAAGACCTTTCACATCACCTTTTAAAAAACTGGATTCATAGGAACTTGCAAAGATAGGACAGAGACATCTGTGTACCTTTCCTCCAGCTTTCCCCAATGCATAACTGAAGAATAACATCAGACCCAGGAAACTGATATTGGTACAGTTTGTCCACTCATGCAGACTACACCATTTTTCCTATGCTTGTGTGTGTGTGTATCAATGTAACCACCCCAAAAGGTCCAGGACTCCCCCATCACCCTTCACAGTCACACACCACCTGCCTCCCTCCCTCTGCGGCCCTGGCCCCAGGCACCCACCCCTCTGCTCCCCATCACTATAGTTTTGCCATTTTGAAAATCTTATATAAATGGAATCATACAGTATGTAAACTTTTGATATTTACTTTGTGTGTGTATATATATATATATATACTTCATACTTTATTTCCTCTCTCCAGTTCTCTCTCCACTGGCTGGTTTGGCTCAGTGGATTGAGCGTCGGCCTGTGAGCTAAGTGTCGCTGGTTCGATCTTCCAGTCAGGGCACATCAGAGAAGGAAAACTCTGACTCCAAAAAACCTCCGCTGCCTTGCGGCATACCTCTTCAGGGGAAAGGCTAAGGGAGTAAACCCCGACAGAAAATCCGGAGCCGGAGTCCCTAAGGCGGTTTGACGTTGTAGTCAACACCGGCAACTCCTGCGGCGCACCTGAAGCCAAGCTGTATTGACTCCGTCTTTCCCTTGGACCCTTCAGCTGCGAAGAGAGGGGGGGTCTGCTGCATGGGCAACAGCAGACCCTCCATATCACCCTGCCCAGGCTCTGTAGCTTCAGCTCCACTGGAGAGGACACTCCAGCGTCATCGCAAGATGTCGATTCAACACGGGAGGAGACAGATACCGTGTCACTCCCGAGTCGGACTGCACAGCCATTCTCGGCGGTGCAGATAGACTCTTAAGAAGCTACACCATCGTCTCTCGAGACGGACGGCTGCCGATGACGACTTTATTTCCTCTCTCCAGTTCTCTCTCCAAAGGCAACCATTATGATTAGTTTCTTATGTTTCTTTTGAAATTTTTTCTATACATACAAGCACACAACTCCTCTTTGGCAAAACTGCAGAATACCCCCAATTCTGTCTCTTAAATTCCATTCAGATACAACTTAGGATAGTGAGATTGAAGTGGTGAGCCTTGCCCTCCTCTCTGGCATCAGATGCCTAAATTTCTACCACGTCCCACCACCTGCCCTACTGCTGTCCTGGTCTGAGCGTCACCATCTCCTGCCTAGGCAGCTACAGGCTCTCTTCCCCGGTGCCTTCTTACCCCGCGCCTCTGTCGCTCTATACCAGTGCTTCTCAGCCAGGTGCCATGCCCACTCCTGCATGCAGGGGTGATATCTGGGGACATTTTTGGTCATTACAACCTGGGGGAAAGGGTGCTCCTACCATCCAGTGGGTAGAGGCCTGGGTGCTTTTAAGTATTGTACAATGTGCATGACAGCCTGTATGACAGAGACTTAACTGGCCCAAGATGTTGCTAGTGCTGAGGCTGAGAAGCCTTGGTTAGTGTCTCATCTCCACACAGCAGCTGGAGTGTTGCTCTTATGCTCAAAAGTCTTCAGTGATTTAGCTTTCTTGGCATAAAATCCAAAACCTTCCTGTGACCGACAAGGTCCACTATGACCTCTGACCTCATCTCTCCCACCTCTCTGCTCCAGCTTCACTGCACTTTGTGCTGACCCTCTAACACGCTGAGCACACCCGCCGGTGAGCTGCCTCTGCCTGCTCTCTTGTGCTGGAACGCACTGGCCCAGAGCTCACGGTGGGGCCTCTCTGCTGCATTCAGGGCTCTGCTCCCGCGTCCTCTCAGAAAAGTCTTCCCACACCCCTCACCTAAAATACCACCTCCCTGCCCCCTGCCCTCAGAGTAGGCCTCTCCACATGATATTTATAAGATTGATTTATTTTTTCATGGATTCACTCTCCCCACTGCAATGTAAACTCCTTATGTTTTCTTCCCTAATATATCAACACCATAGATGAGTGCTTGACACATAGGAGACTCTCAAGCAGTGAATCTCTCTTGAGCACCTCACATGTGCCCGGGGTTAGATTGCTCAGACCTACCCCAGAGGCCAGGCTGCGTGCCCAGCTCAGAGTATGTGAGGGCAGAGCAGAAACGCATCAGGTCTGCCGTCCCCAAACCTATGCTCTGAATGGCCCTGAACACACCGAGGGCTTGGTATGCTGCTGTCTCCTGCTCTTACAGCATTTTCTCCCATTTATAGCAGCTCCAAACAGTTCTCTTGGTGACATTTCCTGTGACTGTTATATTTGGCTCCAGAGCTGGAGCCCCTTTCATTTCCATTTCATCACTTCGCTCTCTGGGTCTGACATCAGGGAGCTCTTGCTCAGGGCAGAGGAGTGTGGGATTTTTCTTTGCTTGTGCACATCCCTGTTGCCACCAAATAAAGTGTTTAAAAGAGCTAGCCCTGCCTCTGGGCTTAGAAAGGCTACTTTTAGGCATAAACAAGCCGTGTTCTAGAGTCCAGAGAGCCAGAGGACAGACTAAGGGTTCAGTAATCCCCTCATTAAACACAGAGGATGGTTGTGACTGGGGGTCCAAGATCCCGGCACCAGGGCTCTAGTGGTGTTGTAGTCCATCTTCTAGACCAGGTCTGAAGTGGCAGGTCAGACACAGTTGGGTGTGGGCAGGCCTGGCAGGAGCTCTCCCAGGCTGAGTCTGCTCTGCAGACTTGTGTGTCCTCTGCTGGCCTTGGCACGGTGTCTGGTGAGAGTGCTGCAGCCACTTCCTGAGACCCAATGAAGGATAGAGCAGGGTTCCACCCTGGGAGTCGGAGGACCTGGCCCCGTGGCCAGCCAAGTGAACTTAGCCTCAATCCCTCTGAGCCTGCTTCCAATTTTTATGTCCAGTTTTTATGAATAGAAACAATATGGTAACTAACTCGCATGGTCCCTGGGGGCATTTGAATGAAACAGTATGTATGAAGTTTTTATTATTTAATTGAGGCATAATTTACCTACAGTCAAATTCACCCTTTTTACCCATAGTTTTATAAATTTTAGGTAACCACTACCACCACAATCAAGATACAGGTTAGTTTCATTACCCCCAAAAGTTCCCTCATGCCCTTCTGTAGTCAAACCCTTCCTTATTCCACCCCTATTCCTAACAGCCCATCTGATTTCTGAGCCTAATTTGGGCAGAATGTTATATAAATGGAGTTACTCGGTATGTAGCCTTTTGAGTCTGGCTTCTCACATCTTTCTGGCACAATGCTTTTAAGATTCACTCATGTTTTTGCATTTATCAATAGTTTGTTCCTTTTTTTATTGCTGAGTAGAATTTATTATATGGCCTCATCACAGTTTGTCACTTACCTGTTGAAGAATATTTGGTTGTTTGCAGAATTTGGTGATTATAAGTAGAGCTGCTATAAAGGTTTTGGGGTGAACATAAGTCTTTTTTCCTCTAGGGTAAATGTCCAGGAACCGGATCCTGAGGGAAATGTACATCTAACTTTTAAAGAAATGGTCAAACTGCTTACCATGGAGACTGTACTATTTTGCATTCCCACCAGTAATGTATGAGAGCTCTAGTTTCTCTGCATCTCTGTCAGAACTTGTTTTTTTAATATTTTTTTTTTTTAGCCATCCTAAAAGGAGTGCACTGTGAAGTGTTTTATCTGTCCATCAGTAGGTCCTAATCATTGCCAACAGTGTTGAAATGTGGGTGGGCAATAGGACTCTGGAGTCAAATCACCTGAGTTCAAATCTTAACTTGATTATTCACTCTCATTTTCAGCTTTGTCATGTAAAAATGGAGTTAAAACAGGGTTGCTGAAGGCATTAAGTGTTACAATGCACATGTGCTTAGCTTTCCCAATGTAAAGCCAGTGTTATTACTGGACTATTGCATGTCTGATCGCTAGTCCCCAAACAAACATCAAGGTAGGTGTTATCATGCCAATGTTACAGATGAAGACACTGACACTCAGGTAAAAGACCACATTTCCCAGTCTCCCTCACTGGTGGATGTACACATAAGCTAAGTTGTGGCCAATGAGATGCAAGCAGAAGTGTCCCAAGGGACATCAGGAAAGTCTTCCTGAACAGGATCAAGGCATGCCCCTTTTCTCTTCCTCATTCTGTCTGGAATGCAGACTTGTGGGTCATATCTCCAGCAGCCTTTCTGGATTATGTAGTGATTTTAAAAATATAAACCAAGGAATATTTCCAGTCAAGATGGCTGCATAGGTAAACATGCTTCACCTCCTTACACAACCACATCAAAATTACAACTAAAATATTGAACAACCATCACTCAGAACCATCAGAAATCAAGTTGAATGGATGTCTGACAATTGTGGAATTAAAGGAAACACATCCATCCAGACTGGTAGGAGGGGTGGAAACATGGAATAGGCTGGTCCCACATCCACATGTGGTAGATAGAAATTCAGGAGAAATATCTCAGGAACAAGGAGTTCCATCCCCAAACCAGGGTTTTAGTGCCAGGAAGATAAGTCCCCATAAGTTCTGGCTGCAAAAACCAGACTGAGTCAGTGGAAGAAACTACTGGAGTCCCAAGCAGTTACTCTTAAAGAACCCACACATAAACTTACTCAGACTCACTCCCTCTGAGCTCCAACACCAGGGTAGCATCTTGAAAGGTACCAGTGGCATACAGGGAGAAACTGAAGTGTCTGGCATCAAGGCAAGAGCTGGGTGACAGAAAGGCAGATGGAGGCCATTGTCCCTTTTCTGAACCCTCCCCCCAGAGAGTCACAGAGCCAGAAAGACTGGTGCCATACACGAGACTCCATCAACCTGGATAACACTGTTTGCCCTGCACTGGAGATCCCCAGAGATTCTGTCCCACCAAATTTAAGGGCCCACTCAAGCTACTTTTCCATATGAATGGCTAGTCTTGGCTTCACAACTTCTTAAATCCTCTCAAATAAGCAACAACCAACCTCAGTGAAACCCAACCCTTGTACCTCTTGCTAAGTAGCTGCAGGCCCAGCACTAACAGCACCCAGCCTAGATCCATAGCGTGGCTTCACCCATGATTCTCTAAGCACAGCACCAATAGCAGCCATCTCAGATTGCTTTATAGCTTAGGCAGGGTGGCTCCAGGCAAAACACAAGTGGGGCAGACCTTGGCCTGCACTACCCGGGAACCCCCAGAGCCTGCGTAACCAGTGGACAGCTACGAATCACATCAGAGCACTACCACACTGCTCCCACATAGCAGAACCTGCATGGAGGCTGGAGGCTGGTGGTCAGTGGTCACAGCCAGTCCTTGTAGCTGACTGGCCCAGGGAAAATCCCTCCCATTGACCTGTTAACAGCAATCAAGTATCATCTACAAAAAGAGGGTATACTCAGCCCACATAAAGGGCATACCACTAATAACCAGCTTGGGTGATAGCAGAGGCTATGCCACTGGACCCTACAGGACACCAATTACATTAGGCCACACTACCAAGGCAGGGAGTAAGAGCAGCTCTACCTAATACACAAACAAACATAGGGAGGCTACCAAAAGGAGGAGACAAAGAAACATGGTCCGAATGAAGGAACAGATCAAAACTCCTGAAAACTAAACAAAAAGGAGATAAGCAAGATTGAACTCTCAGATGGAGAGTTCAAAACACTAGTTATAAGGATGCTCAAGGAACTGAGTGAGGACCTCAACAGCATTAAAAAGATTCAGTCAGAAACGAAGGACTCACTAATTAAAATAAAGAACAATTTACAGGGAGATAACAGTAGAGTGGATGATTTGGATGTTAAGGAAGCAAAAAAAACAACCAATCAGAACAACAAGAAAAAAAAATCCAAAAAACAAAGATAGCGTAAGCAGCCTCTGAGACAACTTCAAAAAGCCCAACATTCTTATGGTAGGGGTGCCAGAAGGAGAAAAGAAATAGCAAGAAATTGGAAATCTATTTGAAAAAAATAATGAAACAAAACTTCCCTAGTCCGATGAGGGAAATAGACATACAGTCCAGGAAGCCCAGAGTCCCAAACAAGATGGCCCCAAAGAGGCTCACTCCAAGACACATCATAGTTAAAATGTTTATGGTTAAAGATAAAGAGAGAATCTTAAAAGCAGCAAAAGAAAAGCAGTTAGTTACCTACAGGGGAATTCCTATAAGACTATCAGCTGATTTCTCAAAAAAAAAAACTTTGCAGGCTAGAAGGGATTGGTAAGAAATATTTAAAGTTATGGAAAGCAGGGACCTACAGCCAAGACTGCTTTACCCAGCAAAGATAGCATTTAGAATCGAAGGGCAGATAAAGAACTTCCCAGACAAGAAAAAACTAAAGGAGTTCATCATCACCAAACCATTATTATATGAAAGGTTAAAGGGACTTATTTTTTAAAAAGATCAAAATTATGAACAATAACATGGCAATAAATACATATCTACCAACAACTGAATCTAAAAAGCAAACTAAGCAAACAAGAACAGAGACAGAATCATGGATACGGAAGGCGTTTTGATGGTTGCCAGATGAGAGGGGGCTGTAGGGGAATGGGTGAATAGATGAGGGGATTAAGAACTACAAATAGGTAGTTACAGAATAGCTATGGTGATGTAAAGTACAGTACCAGAAATGGAATAGCCAAAGAATCTATGCATGACCATTTTGTGAGGATATTCCTATTATCACATTATTGTGTTGGAATTTTCAGAAATGTTGTAAGCATGCCACCAGGTGCTGGAATCCTGGCTGTGCCTTTATCTCCTGACACTTAGGTCCACAGGTAAAGTCCAGACATTGCCAAGTAACCCCTGATGTAGAGGGAAGAGCTTAGAGTGCCCACCCTATCCCAATAATCCTCAGAAGAATGTTTGAAGTGCAGAAATTAATATAATACAACAGAAATAACAAATTGTATCAAAACAGTTGAATTGCATCTACACATTTGCAGCTAAGTATAACTTGGAAGTTAATTTTGCAAGTTTGGGGCTTTTTTGTGTAATTACTCACAGCTTTAGAACAAATGGCCAGGACAGGAAAATTTAAGGAACTGCAGACATTATCGTGTTGGTCACCACTTATTTCAGTAAAGGCACAGGATTTTCATTGTGTTGACAAAATTCCCTGCTTTTATATGACAAATATTTTTGAGGGTCTGCTATGGGCCAGGCACTGAGGGAAAATTATAAACATACAAATGCATAAATATGTAATATAAACATTTTAGTTACAGGGGCTAGGAAGAAAAAAGAAAGAAATAACTTTGAGTGGGCAGTCATTTCAGGAGGTGAATACCAGTAGGTGACATTTGGCAGTGACTGAGGATGTGAGGGATTCAATGTGTGAAGGTTTGGGGAGAACAATCAGGCAGCAGAAAAGCAGTTTTCCTTTCCATGTGGTATTATTATGCAAGAATATGAAGACCTTACCGTGAATATGAAAAAGTTGACTTCTCTTTACCCTGTCCTTCTTTCTCTCCTATCTTTTAAAAAAATCAACTGAGCACTCTCCCTCCAGGGAACAAGCCATGCCATTCCCGGCCCCCACTTTTCCCTCAACAGGCACGCATCTCCTAAATTCTAAGGGACTTCAAGACTTGCAACCCAGAGAGCAATGAGCAGTGACAGCTCATCCCAGGCGAACCCCCTGAAACTCTCCCCAAGGCCCCATTTTCTCTGACTTCCCAGTGAGCGAAAGCAGCCCAGCCTGGGCCCTCCTGTTGTTTCTTCTATGCCAAGCCCTTCCTTGCTTCACTGTCCCCAACTTTAATCGATATACCCTCATAGTAAAAACAAAATACTGAGATTGTTAAATTCAAAGGACTATCCTCAAAACTCTTCTCCCCCAAAACTGGGCCAAGTCATCTCCCACTTCCAGGTCTCCGTTTTCCCATCCTTCCCAGGGGAGGGTCAATGCAGCTGCTCAGGAACTTGTCTGAGCTGAGAAAAGAGAGGCGTGGTGTTGCCTGACCTGGATTTGAATCATGGCTTCACCATTTCCTCACAAAATAGTTGTGAAAAAGTGTGTTCACCTCTCTGAGCCTCAGGTTTTGTTTTGTTTTTGTTTTTTCAAGACCACCTTCTTGGGGCTGGAGGAAATGCCCTGAGGCCCTTTCCTCTACCCCGCCCAGATCACCCCAGGCCCCGAGACACTGGCCATGAAAGGGCCTTGTGAAGAGCCAAGGAGCCTGGGTGCAGAGCATCAGTCCTTACACTGTGACGACCCTCACTGAAGCCTTCTGGTTATTCAGAAAGCCCCCCAAGCTTTTTTCAGTCTTGAGATTTTAAGACTTTAACTATGGACCTCAGTGTCAGGAGATAAAAGCACATTAAGGATTCTAGCACCTGGTGTCATGCTTACAACATTTCTGAAAATTCAAACATAATTATGTGATAACTGGAATATCCTCACAAAATGAAATGTTCCCACATATGTGGGTTCTGGGAAAGCAGGCATTTTCTGAATGAAAATCAAGATCAACTGAGATGGCCAAGTCTGTGTGTTCATAATAACCAGGCTCCTGCCAGAGGAGAAATGGGTCAGAGGTGTGAGGGAGAAAGTCAAAGCCAGGGGAGAGGAGCCCCTGGGAATGAGGAAGGGAAGCACTACACTGACTGAGCACTTGGGTGGTCAGGATTCTCCCTCTTGCTTGTCATCAGAACCTGGATTTCATGTGGGGCATTCTCCATTTCCCAAACACTCTTTCCCCTACAAGTGACCAGGTGACCCAAGTTTGGCCATTGATAAGTGTAAGTGTGCTGGGAAGCAAGGGGCATCTGGGTAAACTCTTATTTTCCTAACACAGAGGACAGTGGCAGCTGGTACGCACACATGACTTTTTCAACATTTCCCCCTTGTCCCGTATAGAGCTGGACACAAGATGTCTCATTAGCAGGAAGGAGAAAACTCCATGCTGAGGAGAGTGGAAAGAAAGAAAATGAAAGTCTGTGTCCCACTGGTGGAGGGGTCCCCATGCAGGTGCAGATCACCCACCACTGGGCTGCCTGCATCTATGAGAAAGTCAGTCCCATTCAGTTAAGCTCAGTGCTCACTTATCATGTGCCATGTTTCAGACCCTGAGCTGGAAACCCTGACCTGCTGTTTCATTCATCCACACTGTCAAGCTGCTTTTGCCCTGAGAAATCACCCAGAGAACAGTCTGGGTTTTTTGAGGCAAGAGAAAAAAAATGATTTAGAGGTGAGAAAAAAATCTTCCAGTCTACCTCCAGTGCCCATACAGAAATGGAAAGAGAAAAAGAAGAATTCTCATTTCACTTTGAGGGAAAATTAGACCCTCCTGCTTTGCACTTGCAGGTGCGTCTCCACATCTTTTTGAACATATATTCTGTTTAAGGTGAGTTTTATCCACCAGCGCACTCAACAAGCTATTTACATTGCCCAATTTTTCCCCAGTCTACATGTCACGGTAGGTCCAACAACATTTCTTCTGGGAAGGAGCAAAGTCCATTCCCATTTCCCATGGCAGAAGCTGGGACCTGGGTTAATTTGCATATGGCTCATTTGCATATGTCAAAAATCCGGCTGCTGCCATTTTTTGACAACGAACAGGTAGTGTAGGTCCCAGATGTCCTGCAGGAACTGGGCTGAAGTGAGAAGCCTTGCGTGCAGAGCTTGCATAGCCACGGTAGAAGCGGCGGTAGAAGCTACAGTCCCTCCCGCAATCACGCTAACCAGATGACCATATTCTGACACTCACAGCCTTCCTGCAAGAGTCACGTATTAGCCCCATCTGACAGATGACGAAACCAAGGCTCGGAAAGGTCCCCCTGGCAATTCTTTACATAGTAAGTGGTAGCGTTGGGGTATGAACACAGAGCTGTCCGATTCCAAGTGCTGCACAGCCAACCCCCGCGTCGTAACTCTAACAATTAATAGCAACCATAGTCACAGAACTCACTGTGGGTCTGAATCCTGGCTGGCCACTTGCTGTTTCTGTGACCTGGGGAAGTCATTCAGTGCCTCTGAGCTTCAGTTCCCACCTCTGAAGCTGGGGGACCGCAACAGTACCTACTTATAGGGCGGCCGTGAGGGCTGCTGGTTGCCTGGCACCGCAGGCGCGCACTACCCAGTAACCCTGGGACTTACTCTGGCTTTGCGGCAGTTGCTGCGGGGCTAAGGGCATTTTAAAGGGCCACATCCTCTGCGAGCCCCTCTGAGGAGGTGTCACATCCTCTCTTTCCAGATGAAGAAACCGAGGCTCTGACCCTCAGTCTCTTTTTCTGTAAAATGGGAATGAGGCTACTACCTGCTTCATACAACTGTTATTAGAGTAAATGAAATAACCTACCAGTAAAATTCAGCCCAGTCCATAGCACATAGTAAACACTCAATCAATGTAGCTGATGTTATAATTTGTTATTTTTTTTTTTTTTTTTTTTTGATCTAATGAACTCTTTCAGTTTTATTTTGTCCTGGAAACACTTTCTCTGTCCTTCTATTCTGAATGACAATTTCGCTGGATAGAGTATTCGTGGTTGTAGGTTTTGGATTTTCATTACTTTGAATATTTCTTGCCAGTCCCTTCTTGCCTGTAGTGTTTCCCTTGAGAAGTCAGCTGATAGTCTAATTGGGACCCCTTTGTACATAATTCTTTTCTTCTCTCTTGCTGCTTTTAAGATTCTCTCTTTATCCTTAATTTTTGACATTTTGATTATAATGTGTCTTGGAGTGGTTCTCCCTGGGTCCAGTCTCTTGGGAACTCTCCTTGCTTCCTGGACCTGCATGTCTATTCCCTTCCCCAAGTCTGGGAAGTTCTCCTTTATTATATTTTCACTCAGTTTTTCAAGTTCTAGTTCATCTTCCTCATTCTCTGGCAAACCAATGATTCTTATGTTGGGCCTTTTATAGCTGTCCCAGAGGTTTCTGATCCTCTCATTGTTGCTTCCTATTTCCTCTCGCTGCATTGGTTGACTGCTTGTTCCTTCTCCATATTCCAGTTTGTTGAAATGAACTCTGGATTCCTCACCATCTGTCTTGTATGTGGTTTTGTTCCTTTCATTATGAAAGTTTTTCACTTCTTTCATATCTTTTTCCTGCTCTTTTGTGAATTCTGTAAGCCACCTGATAACAATGGCCCAGAACTGAGCCTCTGACAGGTTTCTTATCTGTTCATCTGTCAGGTTCTCTATCTGCTGTCTGGTGAGTTGTGTCACCGGGATTTCTATAGTTGTCTGCCTCATTTTGACAGATGCGTTTTGTTTTCCTGGGCTGGCTATAGGGGGCAGTGCCTGTGTACGCGTCACAAATTAGCGACCAGTGCCTGTCTGCGACCTATTTCGCAGCCCTGTGGTGCTTTCTGTGGGGGCGGGGGTCCAAGATGGATTCACACAGTTATTCAGCTAGGAGACCGGGATCCGTCCTCCCGCCCCCCTGGGCCTCACTGTTCAAGGCGATGCTGCGGCTGCTCTCCCCAGCGCCCGGAGTCGCGCAAGCCAGGGGCTTGATTGGAGTCCCGAACGCCAGGGGCTTGATTGCCTCCGGGATTTTTCGCCGCCCCGCCCGCCGCTCCGCAAACAGCTTTGCCTTCTTTAACTCTTACCTGCCCAAATGGCACCGCTGGTTTATAACTTCATATGTTGGGCTTCCGTGTAGTTTTATTTTCTGGAATTTCTAGTTATCCTTTGTTTTGAAGTAGTTGTATTCCTCTATAGTTGTTGAGGGAGACCTAGCGTGTCCGTCTAAGCCTCCATCTTGGCCCTATAATTTGTTATTATTATAAAGCTTTGTGCTGGCCATGTCAGCTGTCTGCTTCACCACCTCAGGGAATTTCGAGGGTAAAAATGCAGCCCAGTTGCAGGCTAAGGCAGCCCTTGGCCCGTGGTCAGCCTCTGTGTGGCTTTGCTGAGGCCGAGTCCACAGTGTCGGAGGCTGGCCAGGGCCAGGCCAGGATCAAGCTCCTCCAAGCTCTCCCACACCCATGGGGAGTGACTGTGGTTCCCACTGCAGTCCATTAGTTCTGGGAGGCTGCAAATTGTCCACTCACCGGGAGGCTTTACTCACATATGCACAGGACAGATAAAGAGTCTGTCCTGTCTGGTCCCCACTACAAGGGATACTCCTGATTTATAGAAATTCTACCTTGTGGGGTGTGTCCTTGCCCCATTCCCTGCTGGTGTCTGCTGGACCAGCCTATGGCAGGGCCCCTGACTGTCAGGTCATTTTTCTTTGGGACAGGATGGGAGGTAAGACAAGACACACAAACATACACACATGCACACATTCACATTTACTGTGAGGGATTCAGAGGCCCTGTGCTC
This sequence comes from Furipterus horrens, assembly GCF_987537825.1. Taxonomy (NCBI): domain Eukaryota; kingdom Metazoa; phylum Chordata; class Mammalia; order Chiroptera; family Furipteridae; genus Furipterus; species Furipterus horrens. The sequence goes on from NW_028327171.1 coordinate 120,435,609, forward strand.
TCTCTGTGTGTGTTCCCAGAACTTAGCACAATGCTTGGCACATAGTAGGGCATTTATGTATGTGCTCTGGGTGAGCAGATGGATGGATGGACAAATGGATGCACAAATGGATGTAAGACAGTTGAGTGTGTATTCATTCATGTATTGCTGAGCCTCTATTTATTGAGCACCTACTGCATGCAGGCAGGCTCTACTCTAAGCTCCACCAGGAAAGTGGAGAGCAAGACTACACTGCACCTGCTCTCAAAAGTCCACAGTCCAGCTGATGGATAAATGAGCAGAGAGAGAGGAAAAGGGCTCTGGCACCCAACCTCCCCTTCCCTAGAGAAAGCTCTGGGACAGAGCCAGAGTGAATTATGGCAGTAGATGGCTGCAACTCCTTGTTCTGGTCCCAGATGCAGGGCCGGGGCTAGGAGGAGCCTGCTGACCCTGTCTTTAAATGAACCTGGGAGTGGGTGCCTCCCTAAATGTTGGGTCCAGGGCTCTGGTTTCTGCAGCCTCTAGAGAAGGCACTGGGCCTCATCAGGGATTCTCACTGACCCAGGGCCATAACGAGAGGCGGGTGCTGCTCAGGAGCTTCTGCCTGAGTGCGGGGAAGAGCAGGCTCACCAGGGCAGTGCCGGCAGGGGCACACTCACAGGAGTTTAGATTTACATGCTGATGCTGTGCTGGGGGCGTTCCAGACCACCTGCGGGTTCCTCACACTGTTTCAAGGTGATGACAATACCCCCAGTCTTTAGGTGAAGGGACAAATGCTAAGAGAGCCTACATCAGGTAAGGGCCAGGGCCAGGATTTGTACCCTCTCCTCTGCTGTTTGCAGAACGTGGAGCCCGGCAGTAGAGTTACAGGGGCTGAGAATGGCCAGAGGGGCCCAGGCCAGCTCTCTGAAGAAGGGAGGACAGGGGTTAAACTTTATGAGATCTGTTCATTTGAACTGAAGTCAAGGAGGTGGGAGAGAGGACACCACCTGCTTCATGGTTGGGGTTGGGCTGAGCCTGGGCAGGTGGTGGACAGAGACGTCGGGATGCTGCAGCCGCTGACTGAGGTTATATAATCTGGCCCTCGCTGTAAACATGCTATGCTATGAGGCTTGGAGAGGGAAGCACAATGCTCAAGTCATACCACACAGTGATGGCAGAACCGGGGCTAGAACCAGTGTTCTTACACCAAGAACTACAGCAAACAAAACAAAACCAAAACAAAGGAAAAAGCCAAAGCCATATTTCAGTCTACCGGGTAGTGCAGTTAAAACATACAAATCATCCACCCAGTCATTGTGTGCCTTGTAGGCAAAACAAGGGACCATGTGACATCACCCTACCCTATGCACCCAACCAATCCTGCCTGACCCTGTCTCCCTCCCTGCTTCTCCCCCCACCCCCTCTACCCCCAACATAGCTTGTCACATTCAAGACCCAGGGGAACAAAATGCTGGGGGAAAACCCTTGGCCATGACTTTGTTGAAGCTGAAAGTCAAGTTGCCAAAACATATTTCTTTTGTCTTTCTTCATTTTTCCGTGTTTAAATAATAACAACCTGAAAATGAAGTCATCGTGCTCACCTGTGGGCCTGCCAGCACTGCCTGCTGGAGTGCCGGGCTTTTGTCTGCAGGAGGCAGCTATCTGGTGGGGCCTTGGGGCTCATCTCACTGGGGTCCCACTCCCATGTCATCTCCCCACTCTGGTGTTACCCATCATTTCCTTCCAAATCACATCCTCCTGGTCTCTCATACGCTCAGGGTCCATTTCTCTGCTAACAGAATGAGCCAACTGTCCCAAGGTATTGACCATTGTTGGTGGATCCAACCTTGAAAGACAGTTGCGTTTTAGAGATAGGAGGTATGGGGGATAGAATTCCCCAACCTTAAGGTGCATATGCATCTCAAGCCACGGAATTTGGGTCTTGGGTCGCAGGCAGGAGAGAGAGGAAAAATATCTGGAGCCCTGGAATCTTATAGGTACACTCCCTCTGCCTGGCCCTGGCCTTCCTGCTGTTCCTCCCTCTTCCATGGCAGGTGGGACAGGCAACCTTGGTCCTTGCTCGGAAGCCCCTCATGCACAGGACTGTCCTGGCCAGCTCCCACTGCCTTCTCTGCTCAGCCTTGGCATCCTGGGGCAGTCGCTAGCAGTCCCTCCACCCCTGAGGGCAGCCAGTAGGTGCTCCATGATGCTCACAGAACTGAGAAAGAACACCTGAGTACTCCCTCCTCCTGTCTGCTCTGTGGCAATCACCAATCAGGTTTCTTCCCTCTTAGGCCTCTTCCTTCCTATCTGGCTTCTAAGGCTTCTTGGGAAGCTGGAGAGGCAGTGCTGAGGGCGGGAAATTACACAGTTAACCTCTCTGAGCTTCCAACTCCTGACCAGCCTAATGGGAGTAATAATATGTTACCTTTTACGGAACAGGGAGCATTCAAGGAGATAACATGCATGAAGTGCTCAGCACAGTCCCCGCTGATAGCGGGAGTTTAACAATGAAAGGTGTTCCACTGTACTTTTTATCTTATTTATTAGCAACAATAGCTAAGAGTTACTGAACACATGCCATGTGCCAGGCCCTGTGGCACGACATGGTAGGAGCCTTACTGTTACCATTCTACAGAAGAGGAAACTAAGCCTTAGTAAGCAGCCAAGCTGGACCTGAGCCCAAGATTATCCTTCACATGCTGGAGTCTTTAAAGTTCCAGAAGCATCTCTTGCTTGCTGGGCAGCACTGGGCTGCATGTGCCCTTCCTACACCATCAATACACATTGGGGAGGAAGGGGAAGATGTCCTTGGCCCTCACAGCCTCAGCCCAGGATAACACAGGCACACATGCCCACACACATGTAAATGCATACATGCATGCATGCACACACACACATGCATGCACATGCTCATGGACGGTAAAGGCCTTTACAGAAGCAGGGGACCCTGCCAGGCTCTCACATAGGCAAAAGCTGATGCCGTGTGGGGAGGGCCACTATCCTTGTTGTCAGCTGCCCATCCGCATCTGGGAGGGGGCAAGACGGTCCCAGATGGGCAGATGGAGTTAAGCACCTGGGGTATCCAGCTGCCTGTAGAAGGTGGAGGCTCAGCTGGCCATGGGGCCTCAGGGGATGCTGAGTTCTGCAAACAGGAGGTTCAGCCCAGACTTGGCTTGGCTAGAAATTGCTGACCTTGTATTGTTGGAACCAGTTGCTCAACTCTGACCTCCTGATGTCAGGAGGGCAAGTACAGGGCTTAGGGAATGAGCTGGGTCAGGGCAGAGATGCAGAGGCAGCCTGGACAGGTTCAGATGCACCCAGAACTCAACAGCCCCAACCTGTGGACACATCTGACCATTCATGTCTCCCCCTCATTCTTAGTACCTTAACCACCAAGCCCACTGTCCCCCACCTCCTGCAGCAAGTGGCAAGGGCTAAATTCTAGCTAGTGCTATCCAACAGAATTTTCTAAAATCATGGGAATGGTCTACATCAGCACTGTCCAATAAGGTAGCCAGATGTGGCTACAGAGCACTGGAAATGTAGCTGGTGTGACTGAGGAACTGAATTTATAATTTGATGTCATTTAATTGGGATGGAAATAGCCACATAAGGTAGTGGCTACCACATTAGACAGTGCAGCGCTAGACAATAGCAGCTGGGAAGGACAGAGGGCCTGAGCTTTGAGGTAGAGTGGAGCTTGAGTCCCAGATCACCCACTCAATGGCTATGACCCACTCATGCCCCAGGACCCTCCATAGTAGCAAACACTACCAGTGTGAGTGCTGGGCTGGCACCTGCACATAGGGGTACAGATCCAGAGCAAAGACCCTCAGTCACCTGCCTTGGCTGAGGACATGCCTCATTTCCCATTCTTTAAAATCAGGGAGACTTTATAGGGCAGTAACCCTTAGTAAGTGCCCTGAGTATTCGCCAGCAGGTTAGCGAGGAGCAGGTATGTCAAGGCTGAACGAATGTGTGGCTGCACCGCCACAGGCCCTGGCAGGACAAACCTACCTCCCTAGTTCACAGAGGCACCCAGGGGAACACTTTGGGGACCTGAGCCAGTTGCCCCAATGTGTTGGGCCTGGAAGTGGGTTGCAGGGACTGGCCAGGTATGTGTGTGCAAGCTAGCCTGTAATAGGGACCCCTCAGAGCAAGGGGCACAGCTCATCCAGGGGATCTACTTTCATCTTATCAGAGAATAGTCCTCTCAATTCTCAAAGCACATCCTCAAGAAGTGAAAGCAAAATGTTAATGAACTTCAATTAAAATTCCTTCCCAGGCTTGTCTTTCTGGGTGGCCAGGCCCCTGACCTGCACATCTAAACCGGCAGTTCTGAGAGGTCTGAGTGCTGTAAGGCCCAGGAGGACCTGAGGCATCCTGGGGACAGAGTTCAGGACTCCATTTCAGAGAGTGTGCTGTGCCCAGGCCAGGGACACGAGCCAGAGCTCCTCCACCAGGCTCACATTGCAACCTCCTGTCCTTTTGTGAGAAACTTCACATCTCTCCAGTGCCTAACGTGGCCCAGCATGTCACCTGCTCTGTCTCTGTGCCTTTCAGCCAACTACATAGCCAAAATTGTTATCAGTCTGCATGCTGCAGAGGAAGAGATTCAAGGTCAAAGTGCCAAAGTAACCTGCCCACTCCACAAAGCTGCAGTGCTATGGTTCATGCCCAGGTCGGCTGGACTCCCAGCCTCAGCTTTTCACCACTTCAGGCTGCCTGGTCAGCATGGCTTGAAATGCTTTAGCTTCAATGACCATGACTGATATTTGTCCAGACACAAACACAGAATCATAATCTAAGACTTTTTTTAAAAGAGAAACACAATAGACCTTCTCATTCAAATGCACACTGCCCCCCTTCTCAGGCGTCTCCTCCCAGGAGGGGTAAGACCGCGCTGTCTCCAGCGGAGTCTGTCACATTTGCTGTCAGCACCTGCCTGGGCCTTTTTGGGGGATAAGTTTCCACATCCATCTCTGAGCTTGTTCCTACATCACCACACCCTGACTGTGGCAACCAGTATTGCCCACACTGGATGGGTGAGTATACTGAATTACATCTTGGTGGGGTGCCAGCCGGTGCTTTGAGGTTGCTTTCATAAAGGAGCCCCAGGAGCTCACTAGTGTAGGGATGCTGTCAGGACAGTGCCCCTCATCCCATGAGACCACCTTGATTTGAAACTACAAGAGAAATGACCTTCTGATTTCCAATTCAGGAAAGCCTGCGATTCCGGGCAGTCAGCTTGTTGTTTCTTGTGGAAAATGAGCACCTTGAGGTTGATCATTTTCCCTCTTTACTTTGGCCTCGAGGAAGCTCAGGATCACGTTTGTAGCCACTTCTAGCACCCTAGTGCATAATTTTGATGTCCTATGTCTTGTTTCATCTTAAACTTTTATTTCTCCCTCTCTCCACTGACTTGCCTTTTAAAAATCACCTCAAATCCCTTTGCAATAAATACAGGGTAAATGTAAGCAGCAAGCTATGATTGATTGTGTCATTTACCAGACTAGGCTTTGGATGTTTTGGTCATTTCCAAAAGTCAGTTCCACTGTCAACCTGGAAGCCTCAATCTGGAATAAGTGCTCTGCCTGCCATGGGCAAACCCACACTTGGATGTGAGATTTCTTAGGACTTTGCTAAATTTATAGTTGAATCTCGCATACAGGACTAGATCGGGCAGTAGAACAAGTCCAGAACACTGGGTTTACCATCTTCACTCTGGTGTCAGCTGGCTGTGTGACATGAGAGAAATCGCTTCACCTCTCTGAGCTTTGCACCACTGACATGCGAATGCAAACATGATCCCAAACCCTATTTAAACAGCTTACATGGGCTTTTTAAAAATTACCATTGATGGTATGGAAGGGCTAGAAGGAGACACAGGCTGGTTTACCTAGCCTGTGACCTTCGGGTTTGGATTGGACCATGGAGTCAGAATTATATACCTCTGGGTCAGGGACTGAGTGATATAATCTAACCTTAGCCTACAGCAAGTCACAGAATTTTGGAGTTCTGTTTCATCACACTGGCACGTGGTAGCTTTGCTCCACACCTTGAAGTATCCCACACTCACCAGGGTTGCAGTAATCCCTGCCAGACATGCATGGTACATCAATGGTGTTCAGCCCCCTGCAGGACTCTGCAGGTACCAGTGGCTGAACTTGTGGTACCCGAGTGGTCTCAGTTTAGTTAGAAAGCTAAAACCCATCACATGGGAAAATTCCTAACCATGCCAGGCAGCTTTCCCCTTTCTGACCATCAGGAACATGCCAGGTCACAGTGCCACCAGAAAGCTAACAGCCAAGTATGAGTTTCAGCTCTGACAATTGTACAGAACATCCTTCAGAGTCTGGATTTTTGTTACTGTTTCTTTTCTTTCCCCCACAGCCCTGACTTCCTACTCATATTTCTATTTTCCTGGTTTTCATTTGTTTTACTAATTCATGCTTTTAAATTATACAAATAGTACATAAATACATTCTACTTGAAAAAAGTTGAAATGGTACAAGGAAATCACTCTTTGGTTCTCTGATCACCACCCCTGAGCTACTCTCCTGCCTGGGGGTGACCGCTGTTCTGACACATTCACGTCTGAGAAAGCATGTGGCATTGTTTTCATGGGTAACACTATGCTTCCACAAAGGGGTGTCACACTAGCGCTCTCATTTTATGACTCCCAACTTGCTTTTTATCCAATGATAGGTCTTGGAGCCCTGCTCTTATCAAGTCTGAGCATTTTTTTTTAGCTTTATTGACGTATAATTGATGTATAAAATTGTAAGACATTTGAAGTGTGCCACCTTATCGTTTTTAATACAACGTGGTTTTCATTGCACGGTTTCTCATAGTTTACTAGGCCAGCTCCCTACCCGTAACATCGAGGCTGTCTCCTGTTTTCGCTGTTACAGATAACGCTGTGGAAAGCAAGGCTGTACATGCCTCCTTGCTTGTGGTGTTTTTCTTATGGGTATGTACCACGCAACGGGATAGTTGGGGTGTGACATTTAAAGTTTTAAATTCACATTGCCAAGTTGGCCTTTAATGCGGTTATATCTTTCTATACACCCGGACAGCTGGACAGGAGAAGGGCCATTTCCACATCCTCTCTGCACTTTCTAAGTTCTGCCCACATAAAACAAGAGAAAAGCATCGTGGCATTCAAATACGTTTCCCTGATTGTCAGTGAGGACAAGTCTTTTTTTTTTAATAGTTTATTTGTTTGTTTGTTTGTTTATTTATTTATTTTTAGAGAGAGAGGGAAAGGAGAAAAAGAGGGAGAGAAACATCACTGTGTGGTTGCCTCTCACTCGCGCCCCCAACTGGGGACCTGGCATGCAACCTAGTCACATGCCCTGACTGGGAATCAAACCAGCGACACCTGGTTCACAGGCCGACACTAAATGCACTGAGCCACAGCACCCAGGGCTGGAGACAAGCCTTTTGACAAATATTTATTGACCATTTGTATGTCTTATTTTGCTAATTATGGTTCATTTTCTTTGTTCGTTTTTTATTGAGTTGTTGATCTTCTGTTATTGTTGTTGATCTGTAGGAGTCCTTCACAAATTCTGAATATTAATCTTGAAATGTAAACTATTTTCTCCTAGTCTTTTAAACGTTTTTACAAGTTATTAAACTTAGGTTATGATGGTTTTCTCGCTCACAGAAATTTTAATTTTGATTCAGTGACATGTGCCCATAATTTCCTTTGTGGCTTTTATTTTGTATGACTTTTTTTTTATCCTCACCCGAGGATATGTTTATTGGTTTTAGAGAGAGAGAGAAATAAAACATCTATATGAGAGAGAGAGACATTGATCGGTTGCCTCCCACACATACCCTGACTGGGGATTGAACCCACAACCTTTTGGTGTACGGGACGACGCTCCAACCCAGTGAGCCACCAGCCAGAGCTTTGTATGCCTTCTTGACAAAGGCCTTCCTTGCCCCAAGAACATGAACATATTTTCTTATATTTTGTTCTATTTATTTAGAAGCTATATTTTTCTTGTTTCGCTAATTTGAATATCTACATTTAATTTTGCTAATGGTGGGAGGTTAGAATGTGATGTCATTTTTATATTGCGGGAGCTGACTACTCCATCCCCATTCACTCACACGTCTGCCTGGTCCCTGCTTGTGGGGAAGTCTCTGCCAGTGCCTGCTTCCGGGTGGGCATGGACTTGTTTCCAGCGCTCTGCTTAGCTCCATTGATCTACATGTCCGACCTACTAGGCCTGCTTTCCTCCCCCAGGCCCTGATTTTCTATACCTGACTATGTTGTTTAGGTTTTTATTTTTAAATTCATTAATTTTTTTCTCAATATATTTTTATATTGAGGTAAAACTCACATAATATAACATCTAACATTTAAAACATTTTAATGTGTACCTATCATTCAGTGGCACTTAGTACATTCATAATATTGTGTAGCTATTATCACTATCTAATTCCAGAACATTCAGTCACCACACAAAGAAACCCCCTACTGCATTAAGCAGTCATTCTCCACTCCCTACCCCACCTCATCCCTTCGCAACTGTGAATTTGCTCTCTGTCTCTATGGATTTGCATGTTCTGGACAATGGGATGAATGTAATTACACATGCGTGGCCTTTCCTCTCTGGCTTCTTTCACTTTGCCTACTGTTTTCAAGTTTCATCCATGTAGCATAATGAATGTTGCATTTTTTTTTTAAATGGTATTCTGTTGTGTGAATAGACCACATTTTCGTCATCCATCCATCAGTGGATGGACATTTGTGTTGTTTCTACTGTTTTGTTATTATGAATAATGCTGCTATAGACATTCATGTATGTGTTTTGATTTGAACAGTTATCATTTCTCCCGAATATATACATACAAGTGGAATCTCTGGGTCACAGGATAATTGTATGTTTAACTTTTAAGGAACTGCTGAACTTTTTTCCACAGAGGCTGCATGATTTTATATTTTCACCAACAATATACAAGTATTCCAATTTCTCTACATCCTTGCCAACACTTGTTATTGTCCACCTTTTTTATTATAGCACCCTAGTGGGTGAGAAGTGAAATCTCATTGTGGGTTTGATTTGCATTCCCCTAATGACTAATGATGTTGACTATTTTTTTCATGTGCTTATTGGCTTTTTGTATATCTTTTGGAGAAATGTCTTTTTAGATACTTTGTCCATTTTTTCTTTGGTTATTTGGTTATTTTATTATTGAATTTTAAGAGTTCATTATATATGCTTTATACTAGAACCTTATCAGATATATTATCTGCAAATATTGTCTCCCATTCTGTGGATTGTCTTTTCACTTTCTTGACAGTGTCCTTTGATGAACAAAAACTTTAAGATTTTTAAAGTTATTATTATAGGCAACACCAAATTTTTGAGGGATGTAGTAGGATAAAAGCAAATATTGGAGAATAAACAAAGAAATAAAGGATGCCAGGCAGTGTAGGACAAGTCGAGTAGGGAGTTTTTCCAGCAGAGTCTACAAAAGCTCAGGAGATGATGGGATCTCACTGAAAGAACTGAGAAAATCTCTGTGGTGGGGGGATTCTTGGTTTGGGCTGGATTCAGGCTAACACATTCTAGGTATTTGTTACAAATTCAACAACAACATTTGGTTGAGCTTATTCTTCAGTGCCAGCCTTGTGGCAGGTCTGGGCAGTGGGCATGTGGAAACAGGGGCAAGAGATCAGGGTTATACTTGCCTGCGTGGATGGGACGGCAAAGCCTTGGCTGAGACTGCAGGATCAGGAGCTGGTTGCTGAGGACAGATGGAGGCCAAGTGCAAGGGCAGGAAAGCAGCTCGAGTCCCGTGTACAAAAGGCTCAGTGGCAGAAAGAGTCTGGAATGCTCCAGTCAGAGCCTGGGCTTGGTGGTGGTGGTGGCAGGGGAGTGACATGAGATCTTGAGCTTGAGAGGTGGTCTATAAAAGGCTCCCCTACCGCAAAGTTGGGGGAGGGGCAGGCTTTGTTCTGTGGGCGGAGGAGCCTGTAGAGAACATTAAAGCAGAAGAAACACATAATCAGATCTGCATTTTGTGAAGGTCACTCAGGATACAGAATAGAGGGGAGGAACAAGCCTGGAGACTAGGGGCTATTTGGGTGCTGGGAGCAGCTTCAGGTCAGGGAAGAGATGATGGCTGGACAGATGTGATTCTACATACTTCTCTTATGGTTTCACTTATTATTTTTCTCTTAATACTAGAGTGATACATGATAATTTCTGAGAACAGAAAATATCAACCAGCAAACAAAGCATAAGGGATGCAGCTGCCCAGAGAAATTACTACTCACACCTGTGGCCCATGAGCATGTACAAATACACACACACCAAAATATTCCACATGCTGGTCTGAGACTCAGTCTGATTATTTAAACCAAATCCGTATTGCTGGACATTTTTGTTTTGAACATTTTGCAATTACAGCTCAGAGTAGAAATAATTGGCTAAAAATGAATCAGAACTAAAAAGAAAAGCAGTAATCTAAATCTGACAATGCTTGCCTATACATCCACAAAAGGTTGAAAGGCCAGTGGTGCACCGAATTCATCAACACATGAACAGTCAGGGGTACAGGCAGGGAGCTCTGAACTATGCCTTTCCCCAGTTGGCTAGTGAGGGACCCCAGATGAGCGGGGTCCTGATGGAGGCTCCAAACAGAGCAAACTGGGCATCACCACCTTGGTTTCTGGGCCCCTAGGCCAAGTTACAAACTGCCCTGGGTTTCCCAGGCTCCCCTCCAGACAGACCCAACTCCACAGAGTGGTCTCCCTCTGAAGGTCTGTCCTGGTCTTTGGCCTGGAGCCTTATTGAAACTCAGAAGATGTGCATTCAATAAGCAGGTCAGGAAATAATCATCTTGATGATGTAAGAATGGGAGGAAAGTAACTATCATGGAATGTGCTAAATCCAGACAGAATGAAGGTACTCTTCAAGAGATACTTAAACCTTGTGACATTCTCCCCAGAAAGAAGACACTGAGATTTTAAAAACTCTGAGTTTGGAAGGGATTTAGTTTTCTTCAACAGCTTTATTGAGGTATTATTAACATATGGTAAGCCACACAAATGGAAAGTGTACTACTTACGTTTTAACATATGTACACACTTATGGAACATCATCATACTCAAGATAAGGAACATGCCCATCACATCCACCAGTTTTCTCATGACCTTTTGTAACCCCATCCCTCCCAACTCCCATCCCTGGGCACCCACTGATCAGCTTTCCCTCCCTATAGATTGCTTTGTATTTTCTAGAATTCTGTGTGAATGGAGTCATTTGTATGTGCTTTTTGGGCCTGGGGTTGCCACTCAGCATAATTTGAGACTCATGCATGTTGTAGGTTGCACCAAAAGGTCTTATAATCACTCCCAATATGCAGACCTTAGGGCCCACAGGAGCTAAATATACTGAAAATGACACATAGTCATGAAGTGGTAGCATTTGATTCAGCTCTGTTTGGTCCCAAAGCCCATGTCTTTCTATCACATCCCTATCTCTAAGAATGACCTTGAAGTGAGTCCAGTTTCTAAAGGGTAAATTGCTTGCCACCACTCTGCATCAACCCCCTGCACCCAACCTCCTGCCCTGTTCCCTCTTTCATCATCTCTACACCTTCTGTGTAGAAAGTGCACATCCCCTCCAGCAGGTAATAGCCTGAGGGCAGTGAGTGCGCTTGCTCGGTGTTCAGTGCCTCAGTACCAAGCACAGTATCTATCCCACACAGAATAGTCTGCAATATATTTCTGGTAATGGTTTACTCCATTTACCTCCTTCCTGGGTCGGGGAGGCTTTGTAGGAAAGGTGAGCCCCATGCTGAGGTCCAGGTCACATCCTGACCCAGGATTCCCAGGTTGGCTGTAAGCTATCAGCTTCCATGTACCCTTAGGATCCAGGCCTGGGCCTCCTGAGTCTGGCTGTCCTGAACTGTGAGAAATAAATGTCTGCTGTTCAGGTCTCCCAGTCTGTGGCATCTTGTTACTATGGCCCAAGCTAAGACACCTGGAGACTCCCTGTTCCCATGGGGTCCAGGCCTATGTGGGTATCAGAACCTGATGGGCAACTTGTTAGAAACACAGATGCCCCGTGGACATCCTGATGAGACCGAAGAGGCCCCGCTCTGTGCTTCCATCCAGGCCCCAGGGGCACATGCAGCCTTGGACTAGCACTGATAGGCTCCCTTGCCCAGGGTGTGAGGAAGCTGGTGTAGAGGTGGTGCCTGCCCTGCAGGTAAAAGACCATGTGGGCATCAGCCTTAGCCAACCAAGGGGCTCCTCATCCAACAGTACATCCCTCTCACCTGGGTGCTCATCCCCTGGAGGCCCTTCATGGGCAGGCTGATATTCTGGACCTGGTTTGGGTCAGCCCTGGATGTGCCCCAACCTTTCTACTCCTCCAGCAGACATGTCAAGCATGAGACCTGGACTCCCTCAAGCCATGGATTGAACTCTAGCCATGCCATTACCACTGGGAGGCCCTGAGCAATGGTTCCTCAGCCACCCATTCACGTATTCCCCCAAACCTCTGTCCTGGACCCTGAGATGAGTAAGACCCAGGCTAGGGATGCTGCACACAGTCGCACAGGTTGTGTTTTGTACAAGGATACCAGTCAAGGGAGCAAGTGCTCTGCTCACCAAGCTCTTACCCCTGGGGCATACAGGGCTGTGTCCCCCTGGAAAAAGGATCCGATGAGGTAGCCCTGACCCCAACCTGCCCTCAGGGACTCCATGGTCAAGGACAATAAAGGGCAGTGACATGAAAGTGTGTTTACAGCACAGCACAAAAAGGAATGTGTCACTGACTTCATAGAAGTTTCTCCAGGATCTGGAGCCTATCAAGGAAGGCTTCCTGAGGAGGTGGCCTGTCCACAGAGGCATGATGATGCAGAATGAGGAGAGGGCTGACAGTGAGGGTAAACCCTAAGTGCAGGGATGGAGTGCATGGTGGGTACAGAGGTTGTAAATATTTCAGTGCAGAAACACAAGGGAGGAGAGTCATAGGACCCAGGACAAGGTGCTAGGACTCACCCTGAGGGCAATGGAGAAGCAGTGGAGGATTGTAACCAACTGGGTAGAGCTCTTAACCTCCCTCCCCTCCCTCAGCTGTGAGTTGAGCACAGCAATCCTGCTTCTCTAGGTGTGGGATGGAGCTAGCACATGGTCAGTGCTCAGTAACAAGGCAGTCCCTGTTTCTGCCTCCCAGACAGAACAGAAGTATGAAGACTCATGGCCAGGCCTGGCTGGCAAGCCTGCCACTGTCTCCTGCCCTGGAGTCCCCGAGGTGGGGTCAGGTGATGAAACCAGATTTCAGCCAAGAGAAGCAGGACGACGTGCCTCTCTGCCACCCTCGCCCAGACATAAGCTGCAGCTTTCTGACACCTGGCTCACCTCCCCTGGCACCTAACCCTTGAGGCAGGGCCAAGGCAGCTGGGCAGGGCTGGGCTAAGTGGCATGCAGGTGGCTGGGCTCACAGGCTGGGCTTCCTGGGACTGGCACGCATCAGTGAGAAAGAAACCGGAGAGACCTGGAGGTGCCGTGGTACCTGTCTGGCTGCCCCCTCTTCCTCCGAGGGAGAAGGTGGACCCATCTTTCTCCCATTCCCGTCATGTCTGGCCTAGATCAACCAAGGAGCTTCTAGGATCCCGAACTTTACTGTCCCCTCCCTCCTCAATGCCCTCAGCATCTCCTGCCTCAACTGTTTGGTTTAGCAAAATTATACTTTAAACATTTTAATATGGGTTGAGGTTTTTTTTTTTTTTTTTGTATATTTTATTGATTATCCTGTTACAGTTGTCCCAATTTCTTTTCCCTTTGCTCCCCTCCACCCAGCAGGCCCCCTCCTTCCAGCAATCCCACCCCCCTTACTTCGTGTCCATGGGTCGTGCGTATAAGTTCTTTGGCGTCACCCTTTCCTATATTTTTCTCAACTTCCCCCTGTCTATTTTGTACCAACCAGTTGTGCTTCTTAGCCCTGTACCATTTCCCCCTTTCATCCCCTCCCCTTCCCAGCTGACACCCCTCCACATGCTCCCTATAACTATGATTCTGTTCCTGCTCCGGTTGTCTGCTTACTTTGTTTTTGTTTTTATTTTTTAGATTCTGTTGTAGATAGTTGTGGGTTTGTTGTCATTTTAATGTTCATAGTATTGATCTTCTTTGTCTTAAATAAGTCCCTTAAACACTTCATACAATAATGGCTTGGTGATGATGAACCATTTTAGCTTTACCTTGTCTGGGAAGCACTTCATCTGCCCTTCCATTCTAAATGATAGCTTTGCTGGATAGAGTAATCTTGGTTGTAGATCTTTGCTTTTCATCACTTTCACTACATCTTGCCAGTCCCTTTTTGCCTGCAAAGTTTCTCTTGAGAAGTCAGCCGATAGTCTTATAGGAACCCCTTTGGAGATAACTCTCTTCTTTTCTCTTGCTGTTTTTAAGATTCTCACTTTATCTCCAACTTTTAGCACTTTTAAAGTATATTTTATTGATTATGTTGCTACAGTAATTCCAATTTTTCCCCCTTTGCTCCCCTCTGCCCAGTAACCCCCTTCCCTCCAGCAATCCCAACCCTCTTACTTCATGTCCATGGGTCGTGCATATAAGTTCTTTGGCTTCACCCTTTCCTATATTATTATTAATATCCTCCTGTCTATTTTGTACCAATTGATTATGCTTCTTAGTCCCTGCACCATTTCCCCATTTCTCCCCCTCCCCCCTCCCAAATGATCCCCATACCTATGATTCTGTTCCTATTCTGGTTTGCTTAGTTGGATTTTGTTTTTTATTTTTTAGATTCAGTTGTTGATAGTTGTGAGTTTGTTGTCATTTTAGTGTTCGTAGTTTTGATCTTCTTTTTCTTAAGTAAGTCCCTTTAACATTTCATATAATAATGGCTCGATGATGATGAACTCCTTTAGCTTCATCTTGTCTGGGAAGCACTTCATCTGCCCTTCCATTCCAAGTGGTAGCTTTGCTGGATAGAGTAATTTTGGTTGTAAGTTGCTTTTCATCACATTGAATACTGCTTGCCAGTCCCTTCCTGCCTGCAAAGTGTCCTCTGAGAAATCAGCTGATAGTCCTACAGGCACCCCCCTGTAGGCAACTCTCTGCCTCTCTCTTGCTGCCCTCAGGACTCTGTCTTTATCTTTCTCACCTTTGGAATCTCAATCATGATGCGTCCTGGTGTTCAGTTCGCCCGGGACCCTCCGTGTTTCCCAAACCTGTATGTCCACCTCTTTCGCAAAATTTGGGGAGTTTTCCTCATTTTTTTCAGTTCTTGCATCGTCATTCTGCACTGGTTGACTGTTTTTTTTCTTCCTTGTGTTCCAGATTATTGATCTGAATCCCGGTTTCCTTCCCTTCACCATCGGTTCTGTGTGGATTTTCCTTCATTTCACTTAGCATAGCCTTCACTTCTTCTCTTATGTGTTTGCCACACTCAAGCATATCTGTCAAGCCTGTGAGCATCTTAATCACCAGTGTTTTGAATTCTGCATCTGTTAGGTTGTCTATCTCCTCATCATTTATGCTGGCTGTCTCCTCATCGCTTAGTTCTCCCACTGGAACCTTGATCCGTTCCCCCTTTTGAGCCATACTTCTCTGTCTCCTCATTCTGACAGGCTCCTGTGTTTGTTTGCCTCCACATCCCAGGTAGAGCTGTCACTCCTGTTATGATGTAAGGGGCAGAGCCTCAGGGATTCGTCAGTACAGGGTGACCTGTTTCACCATGCTGTGGCGTTGTATGTGAGGGAGAGGTCCAAGAGGGAATACTGCCACCTGCCCAGCAGTCATCCCTTTTCCAGGCACCTCTCCCACTTCCGCACTGAACTGGCGCCCCTCTATCTGCTGCCCTGGCCGTCGTTCCCAGAGTGGATGGGTCTGCGGACATTCTAGGACCATGGGGCCCTTTAAACAAGAAGACTCTGCTGAGACTGGCAGTTTCTGCCTCCACCCCAACCCCCACTAGTCTGCACAGTCAGAAGTAATGAGGCCTGATTTTCCCCGGTGCTGGGACCGTGAGCTGTGAGGTCCGGTGAAGAGTTGGAAACACTCCCCATAACCTTTAGCATTTTAATGATGATGTGTCTTCATGTGGTTCTCTTTGGGTCTAGCTTGTTGGGGACTCTCTGTGCTTCCTGGACTTGTATGTCTATTTCCTTCCCCAAATTAGGGAAGTGTTCTTTTATTATTTTTTCACATAAATTTTCAGAGTCTTGTCCTTCCTTTTCTCCTTCTGGAAGCCCTATGATTCAGATGTTGGCAAATTTAAAGTTGTCCCAGAGGTTTCTAAGCCTCTCCTCATTGTTTTCAATTCTTGTTTCCTCATTTTGTACTGGTTGATTGTTTTTTTCTTCCTTATGTTCCAGGTGTCCTTCCCTTCACCATTGGTTTTGTGTGGGTTTTCCTTCGTTTCATTTAGCATAGCCTTCACTTCTTCCCTTATGTGTTTGCCATACTTTAGCATATCTGTCAAGCCTGTGAGTGTCTTTTATCAGCAGTGTTTTGAATTCTTCATGGGTTAGGTTGGCTATCTCCTTGTCACTTAGTTTTCCCACTGGAAGCTTGATCTGTTCCCTCTTTTGGGCCATACCTCTCTGTCGCCTCATCTTGACAGGATCCTGTGTTTGTTTGCCTCTGTGTCTTAGGTAGAGCTTCGCACCTGTTACTTTGTAAGGCATGGAGCCTTATATATTCATCAGTATGGGTGACCTGTTTCACCACGTTGTGGCACTGTATGTGGTGGAGGGGTCTGAGAGGGTACAATGCCACTTGCTCAGCACTCACCCCTTTTCCTGGCACCTCTCCCACTTCCACACCAGACTGGCGCATCTCTAGCTGTTGTCCTGGCCGTCATTCCCAGAGTGCTTGGGTCTGCGAATGCTCTAGGACCATGGGGGCCCTTTAAACAAATGGACTCTGCTGAGAGATTGGTAGTTTCTTCCTTCTCCCCAACCCCCACTGGTTTGCACAGTCAGAAGCAATGAGGGTTGATTTTCCCTGGCACTGGGATCGTGAGCTGCGCGGTCTTGTCAGGAGTTGGGAACGCTCCCCCGGTGTCCCTCCCCACTTTTTAAAATGTGTGACTGCGCTTTCCCTCAGCCTGCCACCATCGCCACTGCTGCCACCGCTGCCACTGCACCGTGTCCCCTCTGCCCTGGCTCCGCCCCTCCGACCTGTCTGGATGAGTTTTTCTTCTTTATATCTTTTTTGGACTTCCATGCAGTTTGATTTTCTGGAACTTCTGTATGTCTCTAGTTTTGAGGGAGTTATATTCCTTCTTAGTTGTGGAGGGAGATGCAGCATGTCTGTCTAGGTCTCCATCTTGGCTGGAAGTCTGTGTCTTCATCTTGACAGCTTTCTGTGTTTGCCTCTGTGTCTTAAGTAGAGCTGTTTCACCTGTTACATTGTAAAGGGTGGAACTTTAGGTATTTGTCAGCGCTAGGGGATGCATTTCACCACATTGTGGTGCTGTATGTAGGAGAGGGGTCTGAGAGGGAACAATGCCACTTGCCCAGTATTCACCCCTTTACCAGGCACTTCTTCCACTTACCATACTAAACAAGCGGACTCTGCTGAGAGACCAGCAGTTTCTTCCTCCGCCCCAACTCCCACTGGTTTTCACAGTCAGAAGTAATGTGGCTCTATTTTCCTCGGCATTGGAACTGTGAGTTGTGCTGTCTAGTCTGGAACAGGGATTGCTTCCCAGGTGTAAAATGTATGACTGCACTTTTTGCCACGACTATAGCCCCTGTGCTGCCACTGCCAAGTGCCTCCACCACAGCCGCTGCCACTGTGCCGCACCACTCTGGCTCTGCCCCATCTACCTGCCTGGCTATGTAATTCTTCATTTCTTTCTTGAATTTCAATGTAGTTTAATTTTCTGGATCTTCTGTTTTTGTTGTTGTTGTTTGTTTGTTTTTAGTTTTGAGGTGGTTGTAGATTCCTTCTTAGTTGTGAGGAAGATACAATGTGTCCACCTACTCCTCCATCTTGGTCGGAAGTGCCTGGGTTGTTTTTCTGATTATACAAGTAATACACATTCATTTTAGAAACCTTGGAAAGTGCAGACAAACAAACAAAAACCAGTCCATCAACCAGAGACAAATATTATTGAAAGGTGATTCAAAAGCATGTCAATATTTTATTAAGGAAAAGTTCAAATGCAGCTACAGGGGGAGAGAATCACACAAGGAGCCCATGTACCTGCCACCAGCATCAGCATTTACCAAGAGTCTGCTTGTCTCATGTGTTCCTCTTTTCTACAACTTTTTGTTTTTTTGCTGGAATATTTCAAGTCAACCACAGATTTCCTGTTATGTCACCCCAAAACACCAAAGCATTGTAAAGGGGCTCCGGAAGATGCCTTGTGCTGTATCCAGACATGGAAACATGCAGAACACCACCCACAGTTTACCAGTTTGGGGCTCTCAGTTTATGGCTAGAATCTTTCCAGGTGGTTAGAAGTATCCGTCTTCATTTTGTGTTGGGACCTGCATTCATTTTCCAAGCAGCTTCTTTGGAGAAATTGAGAGGGAGAGAGAGAGAAAGAGAGAGAAAGGTGGGAGGGAGGGAAGAGAAGGGAGAAACTTAAACTGCCTCAGGGCCTTGATTTGACCATTAAGGCAGTTCAAGGTTGGAGTCAGCAGAGGCCAGAAAACTGGCTGGCACTGCTGCCAGAAGTGGGTGTCCCTGGCAGGAGAGATGTATGGGTTTGCAATTTCACCTTCCTGGGTGGCTGGCCCCTTCCTCTCAGGTTCTGCCCGTGAGACTGAGTAGCCCCCAGAGCTAGATGACCATTTCCTCACAGCAAAATTAGGAGCCTCAGAGGTCCTTTCATGGATGAGGAGCATGAATGAGAAGCATGCACCTTCGCCAGGCCTGACACGTGGTTCAGGGATGCAGGTGCTGCTGGAAGTCAGCCTGCCCAGGACCCAGAGGCAGCTGTGCCAGCAGCTGGCTATGTTTGCTGCTCTCCAGTTTGCAGTCATGATCCTGCTTCCACATCCCCAACCGCCTGGGAGAGGGCAGGCTTCATTTCACAGCAAGGGCTCTGGGTGGCACAGCTGGATCTGAATACACAGCTGGATGTCCCTGCCCAAACCCATCGTGTTTGGACGATGGGTTCATGTTTATCAAGCACAAAGGTATGGCAGGTGCATTCTCAACTCTCTCTTTCTGCAACTATAAACCTGCTTAGTCCCGCTCCAACCTTCCAGGTAGCTGCTACTAACTGTGTTATGGGTGAGAAACTGAGTCTGAGCAGGTAAGTAGAGAGGATTCCTGGTTCCACAGCCTCTGCTCCTGACCAGTGGCCCCAGCAAGGATGCCAGTCATGCAGGGAATTTACAGAGGCTGACTAATTGGGGGTGCAGGAGCTTCAGTAGGAGCAGGGTTGGAAGGGGAGCCCCAGATTCGAGTTCTAGCTCGGCAGTGTTGGTTATGTTTAGGGATGTGTCACTTGCCTCTATGGGGCAGAATCCTGGGGCGGGGGGGATCCCAGAAACAGGCTGTTCTCTTAGAGGTTCTGAACACACCAGGACTGTGGGTGGTAGCCTGGCGCTGTCTTTGACTTCTCTTTCTTTGTCCTTTCGCTCATTCTGGTTTGCAGAGGGTTTGAGGCTGCTCTGCCCTCACCCACTGATCTTCGACACACCCCAACATTGACATTGCTCAAATCATCACCAGGTCTTGAGCACAAAAGTGACCCCAGGATATGTAGATCTCTTCCCCTACCCAGGACATGAGTGTCCCAAATCAGCACTGGTCAGCACTCTGCTGCCCCTGATTCCATTCCCGTGGGACCAGTGTCTCCAGGCTCCAGCCTTGTCCCCCCAGAGCTTGGTGAGACCACTATCCTAGGAAGGTTTGCAGCCCTCTCCCCTCCCCACCCGAGACATGGCGCCAGGCGCTCTGCCGCTTCCTGCCGGTGATTGCCAAGCCTCAGGACCTTCACCTTGGAAGTGGGAATGACAATGCCTCCCTCACTGGACTGGGCAGGGTTGAAAATTGCACCGTCTGGAGTCTGAAGCTGTCTGGCACAGGGCTGGCCACACGACTTCTGCCCAGGCAAAGAACCCCGGGCCTCTCCACCTCTGAAACGCAGAAGCTTCGAGTTTCCAAACTGAAGCTGTCCTAGGCCCCACCAATCTGGCTTCTCCAAGCCCCTCACTCCCCTTGACCTGTGAAGCAAGAACTGCTTCCAGCCTCACCCAGCAACTGCCTGTTGTATTTTTTAAATGTTTAAAATTTATATAAGTATTGTATAAACATGTCCTCTTTGTAAGAAAATTCAACACTATGAAAGTATACAAAATAAAGAGTAAAAACATCCTTCCACACACAACTTCCAGAGATAAGCATTGTCCAGAGTTGAGCATGGATCCTGCCAGACAATCCAGCTAAACACACACACATACACACACATGCACACAGGCACACACGCACACACATCTCGGATAGATGGGCTCATACTTACTGTTTTGCAACTTGCTTCTTTCACATAATAATATGATAGACTTGCTTTGTTACTACATGTTGATTATCTCATTATTTTAACAATAATTAACATTTTTGCAAGTTATATATACCATAATAAATATATCTCGGTTTATGGAACATTTTATGCATCTATTTATGGATGTTTGGGTTATTTATAATTTTTTAGTCAAACAATGCTGCAATGCATATACCTGTGCCTGAATCTTTTTTGTGCATGAGAGTATTTGTATATGTCTGAAAAAACATGTCTGAACAGAGGGTATTTGCATTATATATGTGGATAAACAAGGATAAATTGCTTTTCTGGAAGACTAAAACAATTACCACCCCTATCATCCTGGGAGAGAACCCATTTCCCCACACCCATATCAACACTTGAAAGCGTCAGTGTTTCTCATTTCTGTCAGTTAAAAACTCTTTATCATCTGATTTGCATTTCTCTGCTTACGTACAATTGAGCATTTTCTAAGGGCTACTGGCTATTTGTATTGACTCAGCTGTGAATCGCCTTGTTCTATCCTTGCTCAATCTTCCATGAGGTTAACTATCTTTCCTTATTCAATGGTGAGTTTTGCCTCCTTTTTAAAAAAGGATAAATGTGCATGATTTTAAAAGTTTAAATAAAACAAAACTTATGGAGAAAAAAGGGAGTTTCCCTCCCACCCCTGATCGAAGTCCGCTGCCCAGAGTCCAGGGCACACATAATAGCACATATGGCCACAGATTTTCAGGGCCTCTCCCAAATGCTTCCCTTTTCATTTCTTTTATAATCAGAAGAAAAAGGCATATAATAATAATGAACGTATAATAAGGAATGCAGCCTGGTTCATATTTTTCTTTATACCAAAGCATTTATAAAACATGTAATTTTTAATATTTTTAAAGGAGGCAAAAGGACCTTGACCCAGAGTCACACTGTGTGCAGACCTGCCAGTGATGGCCATGGACCACTTTCTCGGGCATTGTTCTAAAATTATTTTATGCATATAAGATTTAACTATTTACTTATAAATGGTTTTTCTTTTATTATGAAACGTTTTAAACATACACAAAAAATCAAGGAAATAATATAACAAACACATATGAATTCAATGCCCAGAGTAAATAGTAAGTACGTATCATTTTAATGATATTTACTTCAGAGCTCTTTTTTGTTTAATAAAAGAAGTGGCATGTGGTGTATAAAGCTCACCTCCCTCCCATGGTTTTCCCCTCTCTCTTACTACTCGGAAGTTGCTAAGGGTTGCTCCCAAGCACATTTTTGTGTAGGCCACAAACACTAGGCTGAATCTCATGGTCACGGACTTCGTTGTACTTGACCAAATGGACCACTCCCTCTTCCTTGAGATACCTCCTTCTCTTGCTTCCAGGACACCTCACTCTCCTGGTTCTACTGCTACTTTACTAACTGTTTCTCCCCAGTCTCCTTCACTGATTTTCTGCGCCTTCCCGACTGCCTGCTACGGAGAGCCCAGGGTTCTGTCCTTCTAGTCTTTGTCAATATCCTCTCAATGACCCTCCAGTCACTGGGTTTCAATACTAATTACATGCTGACTGATATAAAAATTTATATTTCTAGCCCAGTGTTTTTACCTAATTCTACACTCATATACCAACTACTTATCGGACACACCCCTCAGATGTCTGGTGAGCATCTCCAACCAAAGGACCAGAAGCAAACTCATGAGCTTCCTTCCTCATACCTCCCTGCAATGTCTCCCCAATCTTACTACATGAACACTCCATTCTCTAGTGCCTGAGTCCTAAACTTTGGCCTCATTCATACTCCTCTCTCTCATATTTCACACATTAATATCAGTGAGCAAGTCCTGCTGGTCTACTTTCAAAATATCCAAAATCAGACGACTTCTTACCACCTCCCTTCATCTGCTATATAATAAAAGTACTCATTCACTTATTTTTCATCTTCCCCCACTAGATTCCAAGTTCCAAAGGGCAAGAACATTATCTGTGTTTTTTATTTTCACATTATCTTCATGGAGAACAGTGCTGGCACATAATAGGTATTTAATAAATCCCTGTTGGATGAATAAATATTTTACTAATCAGGCTTATTTCTGTATTTTTTTTGTTTCACTGAATGACTTATCTGTTCATGAACCAATGCCTTGGTATTTTAGTTATTTAACTTCAAATGTTTGCTAAATGAAGAGAACTAGAAAAAAATCCCATTTACTATACCAACAATAAAATAAAGTACCTATGAATAAATTTAACCAAGGAGGTAAAAGACCTTTACTCAGAAAACTATGGAGCACTGAGGAAAGAAATTAAGAAAGATACAAATAAATGGAACGATACACCGTGCTTATGGATTGGAAGAATTAACATCATTAAAATGTCCATACTATCCAAAGCAATTTATAGATTCAACGCAACCCCTATTAAAATACAAATGACATATTTCACACATCTAGAACAAATATTTCAAAAATTTATATGGAACCAAAAAAGACCCCAAATAGCCTCAGTAATCTTGAGAAAGAAAAACAAAGTAGGAGGGATCACAATACCTGGTATCAAACTGTACTACAAGACCACTGTAATCAAAGCAGTCTGGTACTTGCCTAAGAGCAGACACATATACCAATGGTACAGAACAGAGAGCCCAGAAATAAACCCATGTCTCTATGGTCAATTAACCCATGTCTTTATGGTCAGGGGCATGAGCATACTGTTAACAAATAGCAAGTTGGGGTCCTGCTGCCTGCCACTACCCTCTAGGCAAAATTCCAGAGGAAAGGTTTGGTGATAAAGGAAAGGAGTCTTGATTCAAAAGCAGTTACTTAAGCCTATCAAGTCACAGTTTTAATCACTTAAGCTTATCAATTAAGGCTAAACTCTAACACCTGGGTTCTCTTATCTCTTTTCCCTGTCAGTACCTATACAGTTAGTTTACAAACTAAAACAGCTAAGACACAAAAGCTACTCAATTCCAGAAGAATGGCAGGCTTCTGCCTCAGAGCTTGTTCCCTCTAGAACACCCAAAGAATAAACCTGCCACCCTCTGCCAGGCCAGCGCAATCCCAGGCTGTGCCCAGAGTTCCTTCTCATACAAACTATTTTCCATTGGGAAATGCAGGCAGCTGCAGAACAATTATCCAGGCATCCTTGAGGAAGAAGATCCAGAGAGCCAGAGCCTGAGAGAGAGAGAGAGAGAGAGAGAGAGAGAGGGAGAGAGCCAGCTCAGGGGCCAGAAAACTCATGAGCCTAAGGGCCAGCCCTCTTTTTATTTCCATTGGCTCTGGGGACATTCAGTTTCTCAGACAATCCCATCATAGATTGCTTTCTATTGCCTTGGAAAACTCCTCCTACAGCCCCAGCGATCTTAATCTTTATCAAATCTCTCTCTATTCATACAATAGAATAAAAATAGCCTCTTCAATAAATGGTGTTGGGAGAACTGGACTGCTAAATACAAAAAGAAAAAAGAAAAAGAAAAGAAAAGAAAAAAGAAACAAAAGAAACTAGACCACCAACTTACACCATACACCAGAAAAAATTCAAAATTGATAAAAGGCTTAAGAATAAGCCATGACACCATAAGAGTCCTAGAGGAAAACACAGGCAGTAAAATTTCAGATATCCCATGTAGGAATATTTTTGCTGATATATCTCCTAGAGCAAGGGAAATAAAGGGGGAAAAAAATGGAACTACATCACATTAAAAAGCTTTTGCATGGCTAAAGAAACCATCTTCAAAATGAAAAGGAAACTGACCACATGGGAGAACATGTTTGCCAATGATACATTGGACAAGGGTTTGATCTCCAAAATACGTAAAGAATTTATACTACTCAACACCAGGAAGACAAACAGACCAATTAAAAAATGGACAAAGGACCTGAACAGACACTTCTCCAAGGTGAACATACAGAGGACACATAGGCACATGAAACAATGCTCAACATTTTAGCGATCAAAGAGATGCAAATAAAAACCACAATGGCCATTGTTAATAAATCAACAAACAACAAGTGCTGGTGAGGATGTGGAGAAACGGGAACCCTACTGCACTGTTGGTGGGAATGCAGACGAATGCAGCCACTGTGGAAAACTATGAAATTTCCTCAAAAAAACTAAAAATAGAACCACCTTCTGAAGTGATTCCACTGCTGAGAATATACCCTAAGAATCCAAACCACCAATTCAAAAGAACTTATGCATCCCTAAGTTCATAGCAGCACTGTTTACAATAGCCAAGTGCTGGAAACAGCCTAACTGTCCATTAGTAAATGAGTGGATCAAAAAGCTGGTACATTTACATAATGGAGTACTATGCAGCAGAAAGAAAGAAGGAACTCCTACCTTTTGTGACAGCATGGATGGAAGTGTATTATGCTAAGTGAAATAACTGAGTTGATGAAAGACAAATACCTATAAGAGAAATCTAATGAACAAAATAAACTAATGAGCAAAATAAAACCAAAAGCATGGAAACATGGAGCCAACTGACAGCGACCAGAGGGGAAGGGGATTATGGTGGAAAGAAGGGGAAAGGACTAATTACAGAGCATGTATGAACGACCCATGGACATGGACAACAGTGTGGGGATTGACTGTGGGAGTGGGGGTGGGCTAGGCAGAAGAGGGCAAAGGAAGAAAAATTGGAACAACTATAATAGAATAATAAAAAATTCAAAAAAATAAAAATAATAAAATGTTTGCTAAATGGTAGTTCATATACTTCCTGGTTCTTATTCTTTTCAAAATTGACTTTGTTATCCTCATGCATTTCTAATTCAGATAAACTGTAAAAGAGTCATCAAGATTCACTAAAAATCCTGTTGGTATTTTGATTGGAATTAGATCTTTAGACTTATGAATTGATTTGGCAGAAAACAACACCTTAACCCAATCATGCCTTCTATCCTAAAACACTTAATGTCTCCCCATTTATTGAGGATTTTATGTCCTTCAGTTTTGAGTTTCATTTATAGCAATCTTTCACACTCCTTGCATTTCTGAGAAACATTCTATTGGTCATGATGTATTTTTCTTTAAATTCATCAGTGAATTAACTGTGTTAATATATACCATATTTTTCGCACTATAAGACACACCTGACCATAATACACACCTAGGTTTAGAGGAGGAAAACAAGGGAAAAAAATCTGAACCAAATGGTGTACTAAAATATTTAATAAAATATAATAATAATATTTCAACCATGTAAAGTGAACAGCAGTCAACAGCGTTATTAAGAACCATCATCACTGTTATTAGGAAATGAGGAGAGACTTTAAGGTTCAAGTATTCTTCTAGTTTTCTGGGAACCCCAAGAACTCATCATCACTAGTATCACAATTTATGAAGCTCAGTTGCTCACAATCACTGATATCACTTTCTTTGCTATCTTCATATTGACCAGACGCCTGGAGATTCAGCAGTAAAGTGGGACATTTAAGCCTCTCCAGGGGTTTCGCGTGGGCTCACTTCTTCCTCTTCTAACAGCTGTCGCCACCACTGACAGGTCAGGTAATACACATCACTGTCTGTGATGCAATATTCATTTTATAAAACACACAGACATTTCCTCCCCACTTTTGGGGGGTAAAAGGTGCGACTTGTGGAGTGAAGAATATGGTAATTTAAGATATATTCATGTCAGGATTATTAAAAAAGGTGGAAAGATGTGCACTTTTGTTAAGTTGTGAAACAGTTTGTATTACACAGAAATTGTATCTTTCTTGAAAGTTTGGTAAAACTTGCTTATAACATTGCCAGAGCCTACTGTTTTGAGGATAGATCTTTGACTACCTTTTACATTGCTTTTTAGTTTTATGTATATTAACAGACTTTGTTTTTTAGAGCAGTTTTAGGTTCACAGCAAAACTGAACAGAAAGTGCAAGATACCTTGTATATACCTCCATCTCCACACACATGAACAACCTCTCTCGTTACATCCCAGCACCGTCGTGGTATATTTGTTACAATCAATGAGCCTACACTGACATGTCATTACTACCCAAATTTCATAGTTTGCATTAGAGTCACTCTTGGTGTTGTACACTCTATGGGTTTTGACAAATAACATGTATCTACCATTACAGCATCATACAGAGTAGTTTCATTTCCCAAACAATCCTCTGTGCTCTACCTAGTCATCCCATCCTCCCTCCTAAGCCCTGGAAACCAGTGATCTTACTGTCTTCATAGTTTCACCTTTTCCAGACTATCATATCATTGAAATCACATAGCCTTTTTACACTGGCTTCTTTCACTTAGTAATATGCATTTCAAATTTCTCCAGTCTTTTCATGTCCTGATATCTAGAGTGTTATTTAGTCCTGAAAAACATTCCATTGTCTAGATGTATCAACTTATCCATTCACCTCTTAAAGAACACTATTGCTTCCAAGTTTTGGCAATTATTAATAAAGCTGCTATAAATATCTATATGTAGGTTTTTTGTGGAGACAAGTTTTCAACTCATTTGAGTAAAACTAAGGAGTATGATTGCTGGTTCAGGTGGTAAAATTATGTTTTGTCTTTGAGAAATCCCCCAGCTGTCTTTCAAAGTGTCTGTCCCATTCTGCATTTCCACCAGCAGTGAATGAGAGTTTCTGTTGCACCACATCTTGGTCAGCATCTGGTCTCGTCAATGTTCTGGATTATGGTCATTCCAATAGGTATGCAGTGATATCTCATCGTTGTTTTAATTTGCATTTCCCTAATGACATATGGTGTAGAGCATCTTCTCACATACTTTTTTGCCATCTGTGTATCTTCTTTGAGGATATGTCTGTTAAAGTGTTTGGCCTATTTTTTGAGTTGTTTATTTTCTTATTGCTGAGTTTTAAGAATTCTTTGTATATTTTAGTTAACATTTCTCTATCAGATATGTCTTTTGCAAATATCTTTTCCCACCTTGGCTTGTCTTCTCGTTCTCTTGAATAATTTATATTCTCCTGGAAGATAATTTCAATTATTTTGGTAAAAGTGTTTTCTCATCTCCTCTGTATCTGTACTAAATTTACCTTCTTGAGCATCTCCTCTACACACAGTTGTGTGAGGACTTTTAGTGGTTGAGTGCTTATGTTGTTTCCCAACAGCATGCCTGCTTTCCTTTGGGGAACTCTTTCACCATGATGCGACAACTCTATGGTTTGGGTGGGACTCACACACATTCAGAATCTGGAAGGACCATTGGATTAATCCAAACAATGTAACTTGTCCCCTGCCTGAAGTTTGGAGGCACATAGTCCCAGCTGCTGGCAGCCACCTTAGGATCAAGAGGATAAAATTCATAGAGGAGCACAAGCTGAGACTGTGGCAGAGAAAGAGAACTGGAGTCCTGAATAAACCATGCCTGAGTGTATGACTCAGGATCTTTTAGTTTTTGCCAGCTTTCTGATTTCATTTTATTTCCTTTATTTTTTTACTAATTTATTTTTTAATTTTGAAAGTCTCTGACCTTCATAAAACTTGTAAGAATAATACAAAGAACTCCTTCACACTCTACATTCAGGTTCTGTACTGTTAACATTTTATTGCACAGCTTTATCTCTGTCTCTTCTTTCTCTGTTTTTGTCTCCTCCATAAACCCTAAATACTCTAGTCTGTAGCTCCCCAAACATAAAGGAAGTCTCTTACATTAGAATGATTCCTCCAATCAGGAAATTAACATTGATACAAATCTTCTATCCAACCCACATGTTGTCTTAAAATTTTATTAACTCTCCCACAAATGTCTGTTTTTCTCTTTTGGCCCAGGATCCAATTCAAGATCACATATTATGTTTAGTTGCTCCATTTCCTCAGTCTCTTTTCAACTGGAATAGTTTCCTGTCTCCCTTGCCTTGAGAATCTGACTATACAAGTCTTTTCATTTCATAAGATGATCTCAAACTCCAGTCCACCCAATGTTTGCACATGTTCAAACATGTGCATAGGACCCTGGCCCTATGTTCTCCGTAGGAACCAGAGAGCAGATGCTGAGCTTTTCTCAGAGCCCTCGTCAGGGTGCACATTATGTGCACCTGTTGGTGCTGAAACGGCACCAAGTGTCAGACCTTGACTCAGCAGCTTTGGTACTTGAGTTCTAGCTAAGAAAGAATTAAAAAGAAAAAAAGACTCAATCTATAAGAGAAAGTTTATTTACGAAGTCACAGAGGTAGAAGAAGTGAGCTGTAGAAGAAATGCGCTCAGGAAATGAGGTACAGAGGTGAACAAAGGGCCCTTGGAGCTTGCATGGGGGGGCGGGGGCGGGTAGGGAACACAGCGTTCCTGTCTTGAGAGCTCTTATCTGAAATCTCAGGGGAGGATCTCTAGAATATTCATCAGATTTTCAGGTGTGACCCTCAGGGTAATGGTCTCCACTGATTGGTTGGCATCAGAGCAGGAGGTCACTAGTCAATGCAGTTAGTACTGACGTCAGCCATGGTATTGCTTCTCCTGGTTTTGCTGCTTTTCGGGGCCTGGAGCCGAAACACAGCTGGGGCCTACATGTCATCTCCAGGGGTTAATTTTTAAGGGAGTGGTTGTGCTAAGGCTGATTGCTTTGCTCATTGCTGCTAGGCACCTGGGGCTTTCCACTCTGGTGATTTTCTGCACCTGGCCCATTGTTCCTGCTCTGCACAAGCCTACTAGAGACCCATTCCACACCTAGTGATATTAACCTTTATCATCTGGTCAGGCTGTTGTCTATGAGGTTTCTCCATAATAAAGTCATCATCTCTCCCTCTGTATTTGATTAGCATCTTGTGAGGAGATAGTCTGATATGCCATATTCTGCTCTGCATCAAACTTTTACTGACCACCCTTCAGGTCCACTTATGTCTCTTGCCTGTAGGAGGATCTATGTACTGCTTCTACCACTGTGATGATTGCCAGATTGTGATTATTTCTGTCAGTTCTTCTACTTTCAATAGTTGCATTCTTTTGTAAGGAATACCTTTCCCTTCCCCCCATTTTTCATGTATGCATTTACATTTACTCATGTATGCTTTTACTTATTTGCATCAATATGGACTCATGGATTCTAATTTTATTTCATAGGTTGTACCCTAAAGCTTGTATGTTAAGTGTGCTCATTGCTACTTAGATGTCATTGCTTCTCAGTTCTCTAAATGAACATATATGTACTTCAATATGCACATACACATATATCTATAACTATTTCTAAATATATGTAGGTAAATATGTTTAAAAGCCCAGGAGCTCATATACTTCCAATTCCACTCCAGCCTCTCAGGGTTCCTCCTAGACTTCCCTATGCTTATTTTTCTAAATCCTTCCTCAGATAGTAAGAAAACTGTTTCCCATTATCTTCAATATGTTTACTTATTTGCTGAATCAATTAAGTATTTGCTCACTGTTACTTATCTGGGCACTCCAGCTTCATCCGCAACCAGCTGCCTCTGTCCCAGGTCCTTGGAGCCAGGGCAAGTGTGCCACAATGCAGTCCTTCCTGCCCCATCTGCTTTCTTGTGTGCAGACATCTGCATGGTGGGAGAGGAAGCAGGGCAAAGATAGAAGAGAACACAGTGATGTGAAGGGAAACTGCCTTTTTAAAAAGCAATTTTAGGGTGGGTTTTCTGTTGTAGAAAAAGCACTTATACCTGACACTATTGGAGTTAGTAATTGGACCATTTGGGAAAAGTTGGTTCAAGTAGAAACCCATAAAACATGTTTCGAAAACTACAGGCGTGTGTGTATTCCTTAAACCTTTTATTTTCCATTCAAATCACAGATGTATCTTTATTTTCCAATATTTTCATGTAAGGCTAAGTAAGGTCTTTTCTTCAATATGGGTCATTTCCATACATAAACCACACCTGTAGAATATTGTCCACATTATGCACTTTCAACGTCTTTATCGTGAGCCTTAAAGATGTTCACAAATCTCTTTGACTGAAAAGTACTCTACATTTGAACAATGCCCCCACCTGTACTTTATACAATGCCCTTGACCATATTTGATATAATAGCCACTGTTTTTAGTGATTGCATTTATTGGGTCTTTCCAAGGTATTTAACCTAACTTACACAGAAGTAACACTTTCTTTTCATACTCTTATTTCACTGATCTCTACACTGTTAATTAAGTTATGTACTTACAACAATACATGTAACTGACACAACGGTTTTGAAACCAGATACAACTGATTGGCAAGCATACAGTTTAGCTGGTAGGAGCCGGAGTACCTGCTATTCTGGAGCAAACTGGGACACTTTTTCTGTAAGCGCCACAGAGTAAATATTTCTAGCTTTTGCAGACCATACAGTGTCTGTAGCCACGCCTTACCTCTGCCCTTGTAGTGAGAAAGCAGCCTTAGACAACATGTGAATAGATGGGCCTGGCTGTATTCCAGGAAACTTTACCTATAAAACCAGGCAGCTGGTCAGATTTGGCCCGCAGACCACAGTTTGTTGACCCCTAATTGGCCTATTAGCTATGAACATTCAGTGAACAATGGGCATCGTTAGCATGTTTTGGGAGGAAATGGAGAACACTGGTTGGTCAAGTGGATGTGAGTGAAAAGGACTTTTGGTGCCTTGCACCAGGAAGCAGCCTGCCACTGCCTGACTCAGCCTCCCCCATCGCCGGTCATGCAGGACTCTCTACTCCCAAACTACAGTTGACTCACTCATTGGCCTTTTCCTCAGGACAGGTCATCTTTTATTATATGTTTTTATTTTTTAATCCTAACCTAAGGACATTTTTTTTCACTGCTTTTAGAGAGAGGAAGGGATGCGAGGGAGAAGCATTGATCAGTTGCCTCCCATATGCACCCAGACTAGGGATTGAACCCGCTACCTTTCTGTTACGGGATGATGCTTCAACCAACTGAACAATACTGGCCAGGGCTCTTTTATTATATTTTAAGGAAACCTTTTATTATGGAAATTTTCAAAAATATAGAAGACTAGAAAGAATAGTAATAAACTTGATGTAACTGTCAACCCACTATAAGCAGTTAATATGCAGCCAGTTTTCATCTGTAGGCAAGGAGGAGCCTCTTTTGCTCTCCTGAAACCTCTGCTAAATTGGGAGCACAGTCCTGGGAGGGCAGCCAGTAGAGTCACACCTGAGAGTCCCTTGCTGCAGGGGAAGGGGCATGAGACCTGGCACCTAGGGAAACTGGCAAAGACATCAGGGTCTACTGAGCTGTGAGCAGCTGGTTGTAAAAATATCTAGGTGTGAATATATACTAACTACTGTCTGTAGAAAGTGGGTTATGGAGGGATGAAATTAGGTCCCTGGCCAAACTCTTAATCAACTTTGTGACCATCAGTTAGTCACTGTTCCTTTCAGAGCCCCCAAGTTTATATCTATAACAGAAGGTGCTTGAATAATCTATATCTTTTATATTAATTTAGTCTGAAACATGGAATCTCCACCCCATGGCGGCCCTCCTTAGACTGTTGGGCTTATTTTTAATTAACCAACTGTTAGGAATGCAACTGCCGACAGGTCAAACATGATGATGGGCAGCGGCTCCCCTCCAATGCCCACAGCCTGGTCCCTCCCTCACCCCCCGCACAGCCACACACACCTCACTCCCTGTGCAGGCTGCCAGCGCAGTAACTGCAGGCCATTCTCTGGCCCAGCCGAATGAGGTGAGAAGACTGCCCCTGCAGTTCAGCAGATTGTTAGCTGGACAGTTCCCAGAGCACTTGCCTGGCCTGAAAAAAGCCACAGGCAGCTGAGAGGGGTGTGGGGCACATCTTTTCAAAGAAAGGCGCAGGGAGAGACACCTGCATTAGGGAGCTTGCCCTTTTCACCTAAGGTTTCTCCCTGGCCCCCAGGCTCCAGAAGTGAGCCTGCAGCCCTGGTCCTAAATAAACAGGAGTGTCCTCTGAGCCCTCTGCTAACGGAACTCCTCTGTCTTGAGGGATGTTTGACTTCAGCTCTCAACCTCATGAAGTAAAAGGATGGTGCTAACTACACAGCAATGATTTGGCTAAATATGTCACATGGAGTAGAAGGCTCACACGCCAAGAATGAAAACAGCTAGACTTTTGCCTTCTCTGTCACCAGCCAGGGGCATGAGCAGAGGGTAGTGATTGTAGGCTCAGCTTCCTTGAGGGACTTGCATCCTAAGATACATGTTAGCTCTCCTGGAGGAGTCCATGATCTGCAGAGGAAAGAGGCACAGAGAC
This sequence comes from Furipterus horrens, assembly GCF_987537825.1. NCBI lineage: Eukaryota > Metazoa > Chordata > Mammalia > Chiroptera > Furipteridae > Furipterus > Furipterus horrens. The sequence continues at coordinate 120,468,209 of NW_028327171.1, forward strand.
CAGAGCATACTGAATGATGGACCAGCCTCTCACCCTCGCATCCACCAGTTGTGTCCCTGACACTCCATTACCCATCCACCCACCTCTGTGGGGTCTCTCAGTACTCCTTTTCCATACAAGATCACTTTCAAGGCCCAAGTGGTGTGCTAGGGAGATAGCTGGATAGAACTCACTCCTGCCTGCGTATGTGACCTGGTGCTCAGGAAGCCTTTCTAAGGCCCACAGAGCAGAGCCTTTCACTGTGTTACCCCAGACTATGGGAGTGACTATGGGGTGGGGCTCAGCCTTCCCTGAGTGAAGGTCAGCATAGGGTCAGCCTCATTATGGGACCTTGCAAAATCCAGCCCAGCTGAACCTGGAAGGATCTCCCTGAATAAAAGTCCAAAGACCATTTTAGAAACACATACTCACCTAGAACCCCCTGAACTGAGTTCTCCTTGCATCACTGACAGTTAGTGGTGATACCATTTCAGGTTTAGAAAGGTCAGTCATCAGCTTTCTGAGAATTCAATGATCTCTCTCTCTCTCTCCCAAGGTCTTTGCCATGAAACCTACATGTCTGTCCTCCATTTCACCTTTACAATTGTGTTCTCCTATCAATATCAGCCTGTTAAGCAAACAAGCTCTATACTTGCATTAGTTAGGCACATTAATCGACATTCTAGCACAGGTACCCTTTACTTCACTCTGTCTACTGCAGAGATGCAGTATCTAGCAGTTATGAGTAATATGCACTTGGATTTGAATTCCACAGTATGACCTTGGACTAGTTACATAAACCTTTTATAGCTTCAGTTTCTTTATCTGTAAAATGGGATAATCCAAACAGATAACATGTAAAGTAATTTGCACAATGTCTAAATTAACACACTTTATTAGTATTTGTACTTATTACTTCTCTTATACTCATCCAAGTAGTGAAGTAAATAGAACAGCTTAAATTATGCTTCTGGTAGCCTATATTTGTAGAATGCCCTATTTCTTAAGTTACACATTAATTCAAGGCTCCATTAAGTAGCTCAATGCCTTGGGCAACAGATTACTTATAAATAGTGTAATATTTAGTGGCTCCTTAGTTTTGCAGTCAGACATTATTAATGGTCCATGACTTAGAATCAGGAGGAAGTTAAAACACATCCATGCATCCACTCATGCCCTCACATACACATATTGAATGATAGGGGAAGAGAACTCAAAGGTGAGGCTACCAGCTATCTTATAATAAAAATGAAAAAATAATAAGATCAAAGTTTTCTTTCATCAGACAATGCAAGAGAACACATTCCAAGTGTTGAATATTGAGTTCATTGTCACTTATCCCTAATTATCCCTAAAGCATCACTCCAAGGTACCCTTTTGTAAGTTTTATTAGCCCCCATAAATAATTTGCTGAGTCTTTCACTTGGCAAAGGAACTAATAAATTTATCATAGTTAATTTAATCATTTAGTTAATTTTGGTAGACAGGAGAGCTCAGCGATTTAGAACACTCAATGGAAAATTCAGGCCTTCATCTGCTTTTTTAGTGTGTGTGTGTGTATGCATGCATTTGCCATGGACAGGCTACAGGAAGACAGGGTGGTAGAAGAGTGGGTCAAAGAGTGGTTGTTACTACCACCTTATGAAAAATACCTGACACAGTGGAATAGCCTCGAACAAATCAAGGGCTTTGAGGAAGGTCTAGGTGTTCCAAAGGTATCTTGGTTAAAGCTACTTACACCATAATTTTTTTTTTTCATTAGAAGTAGAAGACTCCATCATGCTAAAGTCTCCTGGCAAGATCAGAGATGTGGTTGTTACTGGTCTTCAGGCCCCTGGATACCATCTGAAACAAAAGAATTTGCCCTGTATCCCCAGCCCGGCCCCTCACCCACCAACATTGCAGGAGGCTTGGGCTTCAACTACCTGTCTGAGACCCAGTAAGGCTGGTCCAGCCACAACTATTCACATGCTTCTGTGTAGGGTCTATTTCCTGGTTCCATAATAAGACATACTTTAAAAATCCTCTGGTTAGAGAGTACTATTATTGGGCTTTCTGTAGAGTACATAGCTTGAGATGTGTCAACAGAAAACACCAGAATTTTATTCCTATTGTGTTGGTTGTAGCTCCTGGGTAATCTTCTCACATTTTCTTTCTAGTTCTCTGTTATTTCCCAAATCAGAGAACATATACCTTAAAGACCATACAGTCAAACTTGACAGCCTGGGAAACTGAGGTGCAGAATAAAACAAAGGTCATGGCCATGGGCAGCCACAGTGAGCTGCAGGGCTGAGGCTGGCCTCACCATCTCATCCCTGCAGCTGAGTGTCCTTCTCCATAGCAGCACACTTCCACCTCTGCGTGGTGACCCAGAGTCAGCGAGGCCTCCTTGCCCCTCTGCTCTGCATTGCCAAAAATACTGAACAAACTTAGAAAAACCTGGTAAACCTAGAGCCCAGGTAATCAGACTGTTGGTGCTACAGTGGCTGAGTACATCCTTGTACTGTTTCTGTTCTTCTGTGTGGGACGAAGCAGCAAATGACAATGTGAGCTGATGCTCCATGGGACAGCAGCCCTGTGGTGCATCAGCGGCACCTTGGTCCAAACCCTCCCTGCCCCAGCAGCCCAGAGAACTGGATCCTTGAGCAGCATGCTCCAGTCTGCACAGTGGCATCGCTGGCATTGGAGCTCCCCACCGTCCTCGTTCCACGCAGCTCCCTCATTTCCATATTGAATAGGCAGTGGTGGACAGTTTTGTTCAGAGACATAGATCCATGATTGTTGCCTCAGTGCCAGCCAAGGCCTGGGGACAGCTCTCTCTGGGTCCCAGACCAGTGCCAGGTGAGGTGCAGGCAGAGAAGGAGGAAGCCTGGGTTGTAAATAAGAAAAACTGAGCTCCTTTCTGGTTTTCCTTGTGACTCTCCAAGCACAGATTTTAAGGCCTCACTTCCCATGGACCCACAGTACTTCAGGGCTGCCAGGGTGAGGGACACCAGCAAACCCTGCCCCGGGGGGCCCTGGGACCTCTCTGTAAGAATAGGCTGCTCCGGATAAGACCTCCTGGGGCAGCCTAGACCTTTTATCTGAAACATCGCCAGATGCTGTGACCCAGCAAGGCTGTTCAGCAACATACATGAATGCACGGGCTGGAGCCTGGACTGGGGAGGAGAGGCTGTTCCCACAGTTAACAGCCCTGCACCCATGGCCCCTGCTCCCCACCCAGCATTGGTGATGACAGCCTCCTCAGGAAAGGGTGCCCGTATTTGTGGAGAACCTGTCACATGCAGTTCCACTGAGGAGCTTCAGGCCCATCGATCCTGGGGAGCATCTCACAAGTTGGGATCCATGCACCTGTCACAGATAAGCAGTCAGGGCTCAGTAGCAAGTGAGAGCACCATCAGCAAGGCAGGCCTAGCAGAGTGCAGGAGAGTTTGTAAAAATGGAGGCTGGAGAGGCTGGAAACCATGCCTGTCTATCAGGGAGGTATTGCTGGGTGAGAATGGGGAGCATGGGGTGTGTCTGAGAGCAAGGGTCACTCGGAGAGAGACAGAGAGAGAGAGAGAGAGAGAGAGAGAGAGAGAGAGAGAAGCACCTGGGAGTGTGAGAAGTTAGAAAAGAAACAGGAGCGGGCAGGGTGATGCACTGCTGCAAGGATGAGAAGTGTGTTGGCTTCAGAGTCACACGTCACAGTCTTAGACCAGACTGGTGTAACCTTGAACTGTTAACTAAACCTCTCTGAGCCTCATTTATTCATTTATGAAATGGAACTAAAGTACTCTTGCCACAGCTTGATCAGCAAAAGTAAGTGACATAAATGTATGGAAGGTGCTCAGTACACAGTCTATACTCCATAAGTGTTCGTCCCCTTCTGGTTGAGCACAAGACCCCTGACCATCATCACTTCTCACAACAACTGGGAAGCATTAGGTAAGTGTTTCTGCCAGGGCCAGCCCATCTCCCAGCAGTGCCCTAGACTGTCCCTCCATGATGCTGTAGATGACTCATAGGCATGCCCTGGTTGGAAATTGCTCAGTTCAGGGATGGAAAGCTTCAGCCCCATCAATTTGATTTTCAAATCCCTTCTCTCTCTGAACAGCAACCTCCCCCAAGACAAAGTCTGGCTAATGCCTGGTTAAAGAGGGGCCCAAGGGCCATGCTGATGATTACAGGACACCGAGACTGGAGGGTGAAAAGGGGCATGCCCCACTCCGTGCCATGTGCCCTCCTCCCAGTATGTGCATTTCTGCAAACCATGTTAAGATGCTTCCAGAGAGGATAAGGAGAAAAGTCAGGGGAGACTGAGGGGCCTGGTGTAGGGAGAAGGCAGGACTCCTGCTCTGGGGAGGTGGGATGTGGTGGGTGTCGGCAGAGTCTAGATCCCTATACCTTACCCCAGTCAGTCATTTCAGGCTTCTGCTCAGGGTAAGGAGAGCTTGGCCCGCAGCCTCTTTCCCGACGGGGCCAGTAGAGGGCGCTCACGTAGCTCACGCTCATCTGCCTGGCTCTTCACAGCGATGAACCCCCAAGGCAGGCTCACCTGTAGACCGTAAGGGAGGCCACCTGGTGTAATTACCACCCCATTCTACAGACTCAGAGAGATAGAGACTTGCTTGAAGTCACACAGGTAGAGGGTCTGCGGCTTCCAAGCTGCTGCTCTGACCTCTCCTCTGGTGCTCAGACACGGGGCAGGAGCCATGATGAGATTGCTATCATTTTCCTAAGGCTGCTGCAACAAATGACCATAAACCTATTGGCTTAAAACAACACAAATTTATTAGCTTACAAGTCTGTAGATCAGAAGTCCCACTAGGCTAAATCCAGGCATCTGTAGGGTCGTGTTCCTCCTGAAATCTCTGAGGGAGACTCTACATTTCCTTGCACTTTTCTCCTGGCTTTTAGAGACTGCACACAGTCCTCATCATGGCTCCTCATCCATCTCCAAAGCCAGCAGCATAACCCCTTCATCTCTCCCTCCTGCCCTCCTTCCCTCCCTCCCTCTCCCCACCTCTCTCTTTCTCTGACTCTGACCCTCTTGCCTACCTCTTACAAAGATCTCTGTGATTACATTGGGCCCACTTACAGAATCCAGGATAATCTTCCTTTCTTAAAATCCCGAATTTGATTACACCCACGTGTCTTTTGCCAGGTGAGATAACATATTCCAGGTTCTGGGGATTAAGACATGGATATCTGCCCTTTGTATCAAAAAAAGACCCTGGGCAAGTACCTTAACCATCGGGGTTAGCAAAGTCCCCAGAGCTTGGCAAGGTTTTGTCCCCTCTCAGGTGGAGAGGAAAGGCGGAGAGTGGGCATGTTCAGAGGTGGAAGAGCTCTGGGGCTGAGACTCACTGGTCGTTCACCAACACCCACTTCCTTCTTTCCTGAGCTCTGTCCTTGCTTGTATTCCCAGTCTCTCTTCACACATTGTTGTGGGACATGGAAAGTTCCGTTTTTCGCAAACTGTGTATAGAATGCCTTTATCTTTTATAATAACGATGAAGACTACATTCTAAGGTAAGAAAATCAGAGTTTCATAAAGAAAATTCAAAGTAGTTTTCAATTTATAGTGATTTTACTTAACGACAAAATTCACGCAGTTATTTCAAAAAATCTCCTGCTCCCATCATAATGCGTTGGCACAAAAGGCCTGCATATAATGTGTTCAGATGAGGTGGGCCTGAAAGCTGACCTCCTTTCCCCACAGTTCCATCTCCTGGCTGGATGTGGGTGTCCTAACTTACAGAAGTGTAAGCATCACCTGGGGCCTGCTAGACGCACTGACACCTAGCATCCCCTGGAACCTGAGCTTCAGCCCTTCCAGGGTAAGGCCTGGAAAAGGCTGTTTCACAGGCGCCCAGAGATCCTCACAAGGATATATGTTTGGGAGACACTGCATTAAATTACAGGGTTGCTGCATAACTCCTTGGGGCAGGGTGGGGATGGGAATCTTTAAGAAGGCAGCAGAGGAGCACAGCCTTGCCTCCTGCCCCTCTGTGGAGTCCAGCCAATCAGTGCCCTGTGCACTGGCCTCACTTGTGCTCTGGCACTTCTGGGTGAAGACAAGGAAGGTTGCCACGTGTGTAGCTCCAGAGCCAGGGTGTAGACTACAGAGGTTACGCAAGACCTGAGGACCCTTTGAGAGAAACATTTACAAGCCTCCCATATAGGATGGGCAAAGCTCACAACCATTCATCTGATCTCAGAAACAAGGTGTAGAGAGTTCACCAGCCTCAGGCTGGTTGGTTCCCCATCCAAGCTGCCCCAGCTCCACACCCCTGCTCCCTGAGCTGAGAGGTCCAGGGACAACTCCGGCTCTTCTGCTTCAGCCCTGTCTTCCACATGTGAAGCTGTCAGCCCCCTGCAATTCCCCCAGCCCCCATTTCACCAGGTGTAGCCCAAGAAAGTTACAAAACACTTCTACCTAAGATCTTCCTTTATCCTCAAAATGACCCACCCTCAAGTCAGGCAGGACATGCCCTGTGGGCCCCTCTTATAGACATGGCTGTGCCAAGCTGGCCCCTGGCTTTCATGCTCCCCACACACACCCTCTTTCCAAGAGCTGAAGGTCAGAGTCACAAAGGCGTGAGCAGAGTATTGCACATCCAGCAGCCTCTGGGGCCTGCAGCAGGTACTCTTCTGCTAAAAAGAAGCCCGAGGAACTCTCGGATCTGCTGTGAAATCCCACAGATATGCTCATTCTCAACCCTGCACTGCTACCTGCTGGCCAGAGAAGCTGGGTCATTTGGAATGAGAAGGTTAAAGGAGGGCAAGCAGCAACCAGGCTATGGCACACTCACCTTCAAACCTTACTTCTGTACTGCAGGACCGGACTGGACCCTCATTTTCCTTGATGTGTGACTGACCCACCACATTTCCCCTCCTTCCCATCATCAAATCAATCTCAGAAGATCTGGTTTTGTTAAAAGAATCTGCTAAAATAACTCACATTGAAGTGTTATGATCGATGCTGGCTTTGTTATCTCTCCCTTCCCCAGGCAGTTGGAGAAGAAAAAAAATTTTTTTAGTTGGAATTTAAATGGAGCAATGTTTACCTCTAAAGAAATGGCAGAATTTCTCTGCAGTGCTGTTTTGGAAGGCATAAGTGAGCAGAGCTCTTTCAAAGCATCCCTTGACCTCTGACTCACCCTGAGTATAGAGGAGTCTAGTTGGTAGGACACATCTGGAGTCTATCATCTCAGGATGTAATGAATATTAGAGTTGTCAGGTCCCTGAGAGACCCGGTTATTATATAGATGCAAGAACGATACGTGATTTGCCCATATGGAACAGACTGGAAACAGAATCTCATTCCAAAAGGCTTAGGTTTTGGTGAATTCCTGGATTATAGATATGCCTAGGATTTTAAGGAAAGGTGTGAGGTTCAAATCACAGAAACCAGTCTTACTCTTCCTCTGAATTATTTTGTTCCCTCTCCAAAATGACTCCAGGGCTGGCAGGGGAGGCCTCCTTGAGTCCAGGGTGCCCTTCTCCCCTCCTCCAGCTTAGTGTCTGTTCCGTCCATACTTCCTGTTCTTCGTGACCCAGCTTCCAGCTCTTCTCCAAGGGTGGGCCTGAGAGGAATTTCGACTTATTTTCCATCTCTTTTTCTCTCTCTGCTGCATTATGAGTAATTTCTTCAACTTATTTTTTTCTTTTCCACTTTCTTTTTCTTTTGCAGATGTGCTCATTCTGATGTTTAAGCCATTTTGTCTTCTTTACACAAAGCTGAGGCCAGGACATACATGTTTTCTTGTTAGTTGTTTTTTTCTATCCCACCCCTCCCTGGGGGCCTATCTAACATTTCCCAGCTTCCTAGTCCTGACACTCCATCTTGCCCACATGGGCTCAAGGTCTGGCCTTATTTTCTCTATGGCTGTTTAAAACCAGTGACTGTGGTTTTCAGGTGATTCCAGATGCTTCCAGGGCAGCCCACAGCCTAAGGGGTCACTTTCCACTCTGCTTTCAGATCCCTCTTAGCTTTTGGTCCCTGTGGCTTCCTTCAATTTGTACATTTTCAGACAGACATTTAAAATGATGCTTGTTGTATTTTAATCAATATGTCTAGGTATTGCATTGGGATTTTTGCCCCAGAATATCTAGTTTAGAAGCAGAAGTCCTAATGTCATATTTAAGGGTTTAAATGTTTGCTATGTGGGAAGAGTTACCTAGTCACAACGACTGTGAAAATGGAGGGATCACAGTCCACACAGGAGACCACCCACACTTCTGACACCATTTACAAGCTTGGGGGGGGGCTGTCCCCTAAAACCACCCTCAGGTTTGACAATTTACTAGAAAGACTCACAGAGCTTGTGGAAAGCTGTTAACCTCGTGTTATATCCAAGGACACATGAATATCAGCCAAAAGAGAAGCAACTTGGGCAGACTTGGGAGAACCACATATGGAGCTCTTGTTCTCCCCTCCCCAAGGAGCCAAGATGCCTTGCTTTCCCAGCATCATGACATGTGACAATATGCAGGAGTGCTGACAAGCAGGGCAGCTCTCCAACCTTGGTGTCTGGTTTGTATTGGGGATCTGTTATGTAAGAACAATTGATCACCCCCAATGCTGACCTCAGTCTTCAGCCTCCCAGGGGCCCTGAAGCCCCTCACTAGATCACACTGCTGGTCTTCCCAGTAGGTCACCCCCACCTAAGATGATCAGGTGTGGCCGTTTCCTACTGAAGTCAAACAGTGAAACTATCCAGTGTGACCAAAGGCTCCCAGGCAAAGACATTCCTATCAGTCCTCTTATTCTGGCTTAAGGATCACCTCTCAGGGACTAAGGGCAAAAGCCAAAGTCTTTTGGGGCAAAGTTAAATTCTTTACTACAAACCACAGCATTTCCACCAAGCTTCTCTATCCTGGAATTCTTCATTTTGATTCATCTGTCAGATGGCAGAATTTTCAATTCATTGATTTTTCTTATACGAGGAGCCTTCAGGGTGTTACATTCTCCTAGATCTGCAGAATCTGCCTGTCCTTTAGACCAGAAGGACAAGTAACCTGAGTGTCATGTTCTTGATCCCATTTTACCTGTCAGAACTTCAGGCCCTGAACACTGCTCTGGGAGTGAGGCTGGCCAGCTCCCAGCCCCTCTCATGGCCCCACAGTGAGGGGTCAGGCTCCTGCCCCAGTACACTTAGGATCCTTTCTTGATGCTCAGCAAACTTTTCTGGCCATGTTTGGAAGCCATGTTTGGAAGTTGATTTTTGTAATTTTACTGGGACATAAAAACCTTTTTGTTATGTAAAGTTCAGCCTTTCCATATTTCAGGAAGGTTTTCTTCTATTCACATTTTATTGATTTTAAAATTCATTTATTCTGTTTTCTCTTTCAGAAGAATCCTTCTTTTGTACTTGTTATCTAAAGTGAAATAATTACTTTATTTTGCTGTTCTTCTCCACTTGGTCTTGCACAATCCTCATTTATAGCTTCTAATGTTGCTTTTATCAATTTAACAATTTTATTTTTCTTTTCTATTTCTTTACTGAGCTCCTAGTTCACTTTCTTTCTCTCTCTGATATAATTTTATATCTCTGCTCCAGTCTCTTTCATATCTACTTAAAGTCTTTTTCCCCCTAAGAAGCCATGTTATCTTTAATTTTTTTTAATATGAAAAAATATTTCTCTGATTTCTTCTTGACTTCATTCCCTGGGGATCCTCTGGGTGGAGTTTCTCCCCTGATATGTATTTCTGTATCTTTTCCTTATGCTCCTATATCTGTTGTTTTTTCATTTTTTAATAATAAATGGTTTGTGCCCTTTTCACCCTTCAGTGTGACTCTATTTTTTTCCTCCAATTTTTTTTATTGTGGTAAAATACACACCACATAAAATTTACCATCTTAATAATATTTTAAGTGTACAGTTCAGTGCTATTAAATACATATGTAATATGCAACTGTCCCCACAATCCATCTTCATAACTTTTTTCATCTTGTAAAAGTGAAACTCAGTCCCCATTAAACAATAAGTCCCCATTCTACCGTCCTCCACCCCACCCCCTGGCCGGGCAGCCACCGTTCCACTTCTGTCATTATGAGTTTGACTGCTCTAAGTACCTCATACAAGTAGAATCACAAAGTATTTGTCTTTTGTCCTTATTTCACTTATGTCCTTAACGATCATCCTTGTTGTAGCAGGTGTCAGAATTTCCTTCCTTTCTAAGGCTAAATAATATTCAACTGCATACATAGACCACATTTTGCTTACCCATTCATCTGTTGATGGACTCTTGGTTTGCTTCCACCTCTTGCTGTTGTGAATAATGCTGCTATGAACATGGGTGTACAAATATCTCATCAAGATCCTGCTTTCAATTCTTTTGGGTATGTACCCAGAATTAGAATGCCTGGGTCATGTGGTAATTCCATTTTTAATTTATTGAAAAACAATATCATGCTGTTTTCTACAGTGACTGCACTATTTTATATTCCCACCAATGGTGCACATGGATTCCAATTTCTCTACATCCTTGCTAACACCTATTATTTTCTGTTTGTTTGGGGTTTTTAATAATTACCATCCAAATATATGAGGAGGTATCTCACTGTAGTTTTGATTTATTTCCCTAAGGATTAGTGATGCTGAACATCTTTTCATGTGCTTATAGGTTGTTTGTATGTTGTCTTTAGAGAACTGTCTATTCAAGTCCTTTTCCCATTTTATAATTGGTTGTTTTCTTGTGGTTGTTGTTGAGTTTTATGAGTTTTCTATGTATTCAGATTGTCAATTCTTTATCTGATTTGCAGATATTTTCTCACATTCTGTGAGTTTTCTTTTTATTCTTCTGAGGTATTGTCTTTTTAAAAATAATTTTTATTGTATTTTTCATTAACATATATCTTCTTATATGCCCCCCACCCCCGCCGCAATCACCATACTGTGGTCCATGTCCACGAGTCTTTTTTCCTTTTTGCCCAATCCCTCCACCCACTAACCTTCCCCACCCCCAACTAGCTGTAGGTCTTCTCTCCATCTTCGAGCCTGTCTGTTTTGCTTGTTAGTTCAGTTTGTTCATTAGATTCTACATATGAGTGAAATCATATGGTATTTGTCTTTCTCTGACTTGCTTATTTCACTTAGCATAATGTTCTCCATGTCCATCCATATTGTTGCAAAAGGTAAAATTTTCTTTTTTTTTTATGGTTGAGTAGAATTCCAATATGTAAATGTTCCATAGTTTTTTATCCATTCTTCTATTGATGGACACAACACTCGGGCTTCTTCCATATCTTAGTGATTATAAATAACACTGCAACGAACATAGGGGTGTTTATGTTCTTTTGAATTAGTGTTTTGGGTTCCTTCAGATATATTCCCAGAAGTAGGATCACTGGGTCAAAAGACAGATCATTTTTGATTTTTTGAGATATCACCATACTGCTTTCCACAGTGACTGTGCCAGTCCACATTCCCACCAACAGTGCAAAAGGGTTCCCCTTTCTCCACATCTCCACCAGCACTTGTTTGTTCATTTATTAATGATAGCCACTTTGACAGATGTGAGATGGTATCTCATTGTGGTTTTAATTTGCATTTCTCTGATGATTAGTGATGTTGAGCATCTTTTCATATGTTTATTGGCCATCTGTATGTTCCCTTTGAGGAAGTGTCTATTCAGGTCCTTTGCCCATTTTTTAATTGGATTGTTTGTTTTTTTGATGTTGAGTTTTGTAAGTAGTTTCTACATTTTGGATATTAACTCCTTATAAGATATATTGGCAAATGTGTTCTACCATTCTGTGGGTTGTCTATTTATTTTGTTGCTGATTTCCTTTGCTGTGCAAAACCTTTTTAGTTTGACGTGGTCCCATTTGTTTATTTTTTTCTTTGTTTCCCTTGGCTGGCGATGTATGCCCAATAAAAAATTTCTATGAGCAACATCCGAGATTTTGCTGCCTATATTTTCTTCTAGGATTTTTATGGTTTTGGATCTAACATTTAAGTCTTTTATCCATTTTGAATTCATTCTTGTCTGTGGTGTAAGAAGGTGGCTAGTTTCATTTTTATGCACATATCTGTCCAGTTTTCCCAACACCATTTATTGAATAAACTATCTTTAACTCATTGTATGTGATTGTTTCCTCTGTCAAATAGTAATTCACTAGAAAGGTGTGAGTTTATTTCTGGGCTCTCTATTCTGTTCCATTGATCTATGTGTCTGTTTTTATGCCAGTACCAGGCTGTTTTGAGAACTACGATCTGATGGTATAGTTTGGTATTAGGTAGTGTGATTCCTCCAACGTTGTTCTTCTTCCTCAGGATCACTGTTGATATGAGTGGCCTTTTGTGGTTCTATATAGATTGTTGAAATATTTGTTCTAGTTCTGTGAAATATGCCATTGGACTCTTGATAGAAATTGCATTGAATCTATAGATTGCTTTGGGTAATATGGACATTTTAATGATATTAATTCTTCCTATATGTGAACATGGTATGTGCTTTCACTTATTTTATCCTCTTCTAATTCTTTCTTCAGTGTCTTATAATTTTCTGAGTATAGGTCTTTTACATCCTTGGTTAGGTTTATTCTTAGGTATGTTATTCTTTTTGAAGCAATTATGAATGGGATTGTTTTTTAATTTTCCTTTCTGTTAGTTCATTCTTGGCATGTAAAAATACAACTGATTTCTGGGTAATAATTTTGTATTCTGTGACTACTGAATTCATTTATCAGATCTAGTGGTTTCTGGGTGGAATCTTTGGGATTCTCCATGTATAGTTCCATGTCATTTACAAATAAAGCCAGTTTTGGTTCTTCCTTCCCAATTTGGATGCTTTTTATCTCTTCTTCTTGTCTGATTGTTATGGCTAGGACTTCCAGTGCTATGTTGAATAAGAGAGGTAAAAGTAGACATCCCTGTCTTGTTTCCAATCTTAAGGGGAACACTTGTAGTTTTTGCCTGTTGAGTATGATGCTGGCAGTGGGTTTGTCATACATGGTTTTTATTATGTTTAGGTATGTTCCCTCTATTCCCATTTTCTGAGAGTTTTGATCATAAGTGGATGCTAGATTTTATGAAAAGCTTTTTCTGTATCTATTGATAGAATTATGTGTTTTTTTAATTGACTTGTGAATGTTGTACCAATTTCGCATTCCCAGAATAAATACCAGTTGATTGTGGTGTATGATCTTTTTGATGCATTGCTATATTTGGTTTGCTAATACTTTGTTGAGGATTTTAGCATTTATCTTCATCAGAGATATTGGCCTATAATTTTCTTTATTTGTAGTCTTTATCTCATTTTGGGTCAGGATAATGCTGGCCTCATAAAATGAGTGAGGGAGGCTTCCCTCCTCTTGAATTTTATGAAATGTTTGAGAAGGAGAGGTGTTAGTTCTTCTTAGAATGCTTGGTTAAATTCACCTATGAAGCCATCTGGTCCAGGGCTTTTGTTTGTTGGGAGATTTTTTATTACTGGTTCAATTTCACTAGGTGTAATCTGTATATTTAGATTCTCTGATTCTTCCTGATTTAGTTTTGAAAGATTGTATGTTTCTATGAATTTATTGATTTTGTCCAGGTTGTCCAGTTTGTTGGTGTATAGTTGCTCATAGTGTTTTCTTACAATTCTTTGTATTTCTTTGGTGTCAGTTGTTATTTCTCCTCTTACATTTCTGATTTTATTTATTTGGGTCCTTTCTCTTTTTTTTCTTAATGAGTCTGGTTAATGGCTTGTCAATCTTGTTTATCTTTTCAAAGAACCAGCTCTTGGATTCACTGATCTTTTGTGTCATTTTTCTTTAGACTCCTATTTCACTTATTTCTGCTCTGATCTTTATTATTTCCTTCCTTCTACTCACTTTGGGCTTTGTTTGTTATTCTTTTTCAAGTTCCTTTAAGTGTGAAGTTAAATCGTTTATTTGAGCTTTTTCTTGTTTTTTGTTTTTTTTTTTGTTTGTTTTTTTGAGATAGGCCTATAATGCCATGAATTTCCCTCTTAGGACTGCTTTCCCTGTGTTCCATAGATTTTAGATTGTTATGTGATCATTTTAATTTGTTTCAAGGTATCTTTTGATTTCTTCCTTGATTTCATTGTTAACCCATTCATTAAATAATAACATATTATTTAGCTTCCATGTCTTTGCATGTTTTTCAGTGTTCTTTTTGTGATTGATTTCTAGTTTCATATCATTGTGGTCAGAGAAGATGATTGATATGATTTCAATCTTCTTAAATTTACTAAGACTTGTTTTGTGTCCTAACAAATGGTCTGTCCTAGAAAATATTCCTTGTGCCATTGAAAAGTATGTATATTCTGCTTCTTTGGAGTGAAATGCTCTGAAGATATTGATTACATCCATTTGATCTAGTGTGTTGTTTAAGGCTGCTGTCTTCTTGTTGAATTCCTGCCTGTAAGACCTATCCAATGAAGTCAATGGAGTGTTAAAATCCCCACTATAACTGTATTTCTGCCTATCTCTCCCTTCGTGTCCATCAAGATTTGCTTCACATATTAAGATGCTACTATATTGGGTGCATAAATGTTTACTAGGGTTATATCCTCTTGTTATATTGTTCCCTTTATCATTCTGTTGGATATAAGTATTGCTACCCAGCTTTTTTTTTTCCCTTCCATTTGCATGAAATATATTTTTCCATCCTTTTACTTTTAGTCTGTGTGTATCTTTCAATCTGAGGTGGGTCTCCTGGAAGCAGCATAGGTCTTGTTTTCTTATCCATTTAGCTACCCTATGTCTCTTGGTTGGAGCATTTAAGCCATTTACATTTAAGGTGATTATTGATAGATATGTATTTAGTGCCATTTTATTGTTAGACTGTTTTCCTCTTTTTTTCCCCCCTCCTTTTCCTTCTTCTTCTTCTTAAAACAAACCCTTTATCATTTGTTGCAGTACTAGCTGGGTGTTAACAAACTCCTTTAGCTTTTTCTTGTCTGGGAAGCTCCTGATTTCTCCTTTAATTTTAGATGATAGCCTTTGCTGTAGGTCCTTGCTTTTCATCACCTTGCACATTTCGTGCCACTTCCTTCTGCCCTGAAATGTTTCTGTTGAGAACTCAGATGACATTCTAATTGGTGCTCCCTGGTATGTAACTACCTGCTTTCCTCTTGCAACTTTTAGGATTCTCTCCTTGTCTTTAAGCCTTGAAGCCTTGACATTTTAATTATGATGTGTCTCGATGTAGGCCTCTTTGAGTCCAACTTGTTTGGGACCCTGAGGACTTCCTGGACTTGTGTTTCTTTTTCCTTCACAAGATTAGGGAAGTTCTTGGTCATTAATTTTTAAAATAGGTTCTTGAACCCTTGCTCACTCACTTCTTCTTGTATTCCCATGATGTGGATGTTGTTATGCTTCATGTTGTCCAAAATGTTTCCTTAACTCTCCTCATTTTTAAAAAGTCTTTCTTTTTGCTGCTCTGCCTGGGTGTTTTGTTCTACCTTGTCTCCAAGTCACTGATTTGATTCTCTGCTTCATTTGACCTACTGTTTATCCTTTCCAGTGTGGTATTTATTTCAGGTACTGCAATCTTTATTTTTGACTGGTCTTTTTTTTTATATGGTTTGTATGTCTTTTTTTATACTGTTGAATATCCTTATAATTTTACTCTAATCTCTCTATTTGATAAATCGATTGCCTTAATTTTATCTAGTCCTTCATCTAGAGAATACTCTTGTTCTTTGGCCTGTTTCTTTGTCTTCCCATTTTGGTTGCTTCTTTGTATTTGTTTCTGTATATTAGGTAGATCTGCAATACTCTGGACCTTGCTTGTGACTCACTGGTCCTGACCAACCTGTTAGGAGGTAACAAGGATCCAAAGCTTGTGGCTCCCTCTGCTAGGCCTGGGTGTGAGCAGAAAGAATGAGGCTGCATACGAAGGCCAGCTTTTACCAGCACCAGGCCCAGGGGAATGTCAACCGAAGCCTCAGAGCTCCCAGCAATCCACCTCGGCCTGCAGACTTTCTGAAGGGTTAATCAATAAATGTTCTCCAGCTGTACTCCTCAGCAACAGGGCTTAAGCACCACAGGGTGGGGAATAGTAATTCCTGTGGGTGGGGCTATTGTTTCCCCTCAGGCTGATGCCACTTGGAGGCAATTGCTCTGCCTGAGAAAGATGGCTCCTGCAGTATGGAGAATGACTCAGCACAGGGATCCTGGTGGCTGTTCCTTCACCTCTCTCCCCAGAGCCACCAGCCCCAGACTCTCCTCAAGGGTCTCTAGTCCACTCTGCCCTCTCTCTGCTGGAGCCCAGGGTAAGTGGCAGTCATGTTGTGGTGATGTGGCTTCTTCCATCTGTCCTTGATTATAAGGCTTTTCTAAGCCAGTGTTCAGTTGGCTATTCAGGATGATTTTTCTGTAATTTAGTTGTAATTCCAGTTTGGTCCTGGGAAGGTTAGTGTAGCTTCCACTTACTCCTCCGCCATCTTGGGTCTCTCTGAGATATTGTCTTTTGATGCACAAAACATTTTAATTTTCATAAAATCCCATTTCTTTATTTTTTATTTTGTTTACTGTGCCTTTGGTGTCATATTAAAGAAATCATTACCAAATCCAATGTGGTGGAGCTTTTCTCTTATGTTTTCTTCTAAGAGTTTTCTAGTTTTAGGACTTAAATTTATATCTTTGATCCATTTGGAGTTAATTTCTGTATGTAGTGGTAGGTAAGAATTCAGTTTTGTTCTTTTGCATGTGGATATTGTGCTACTGTCTGTGACACTTTAGAATGGGGTGGGCAATCAGCTGGGAGTGTCCAAGGCTGAGATTTATTCTGCCTTTCTCCTCTGCATTCTTACCGGTGAGCATCACCCTTCCCCCTCCCACCTGGACTCATCAATCTTGAGTAGGGAACTGGTCAGGGATGATGAGCCAGGGGCACCAGTGCCCTCACAGACTCCTGGAACCTTCTCTTGGAGTCACTCCTCTGGGTTCCTTCACAGCATCTGCTAATGTGCCACCCCCTCCTCCTTAAGCCAGCTGTGCTCTCTTGTTCTTCCCCTTTCTCTTTCTCTTTCCTCTTCTCCCTTCCTCCCTGCTCCTCTTCCTCTCTCCTTCTCTGTGGATTCTCAGTGTGGGGGAAGGTCATGGGTGTCTGGTTGGGGTCAGGAGTGTACACAACATTTAGAAGTTGTTTGACGTGAAGTTAAGGAGCCTCCACCAACTCAGGTTCCTCCCCATGGGGTTATTAACAGGACTGAACGAGAGAAAACATGCAAAGTGCTAATACCACAGCCTGGCACATAATACATAATGAATAAATAGTAACTATTACTGTTACTAGTAGTTTATTGGTGGTTTGTACACTGATTGGACATTGGTTTATTCTGTCCTCAACTGTTGCCTGTCTATCAGCCTGGGAAGGGCAGTGACCCTGCCTAATCCCCCCACCCCCACGGTGCATCTCCAGATGCCCAGAGGCTGTCTGTGAGGCTGGTACAGATCCTCTTGGCCAGAGCCTGGGCCTGCAGGGACTCTCTCCTATCACCCCAGCAGCTGTCTCATCCTTGCTCAGGCCTTGCTTCAGCACCGAGCAGAACACCCATTCCTTCTTAGTCTCTGTCCCCACCTGCCTTCTCAACACTACTGTCAGCATCACTCTGCCCAAGCTCAGGTTTCTGGCAAGGGACAGAGGATCCCTGGCCTGTGCAGAAATGACCCAGGTGTGAATGGGTCCCTGAACCTGGCCTGTCTGCACCAAAGGCTAGTCCCTATGGAGGCAGCATGCAAGCCTCTGTCTCAGCCTCTCGCATAGGTGTGACCTAGGACCTGGGCAGCCCTAGGCCTGTGTCACTGGGCAGCATGATGACTGAAACCCAGCAGTCTGAAATCTGGCCAAGAACCGGGCCTACTCCAGGGAGCCCCTGGAGAGCTGCTGAGGGGTGGCCAGGCAGGACAAATAGCTGCCCAGACATCTTTGGAGGGCTTGGCCACTGGTTCAGAGAGGTGGGGGTGGGGCTTGACAGGTCCCTGATACGTGCCTGTCCACCCTACCAGGGTTCCCTCTCCCTCACCTGAGCTCACTGTGTCACATGCCGCAAAGAATGTACTTGCCATCAGCCCCGCTCTCCTCCTCTGCCTGCAAGAGAGGAGAGGTTCTAGAATGTGCTGAGCTTGCCTGTGTGCCTGGCACTGTGACGCCTGTCCTCAGCTCCTCCTGTCATCTCCACCCCAATCTGTCCAGTAGGCACAACATCAGAGGCTCAGAGATGGTAAGAAGTGCCCACCACAGAGCTCTCAAGGAGTACAGTGGGGCCGTGGCTCCAGCCTGGCCTCCAGGCTCTATGCTGGTTTCCTGGGCCCATGACAGTCATAATGCAACCCTGTCTTGTTGCCCAAGTCTGGCTGAGCCCCTCCACACTGTGGAACGCTCCTCTCTGACCCCGCTGCCCCAGCTACAGAGTAGAGCTAGTAAGACCTGGGGTTCCCTGAGCCCTGAGATGCCCCCTGGCAGCTCACACCCTGGTAGGAAGCAGTTCAGGTTGTCCAATGACCTCCCCGTCCCCAGGGAGGGAGGGGATGGTGGTGAGAGAAGTTTGTAACAGAAGTCCTAGCTTGGCTTTAGGAATGTTCTGGGGTGGGTTGTACCCACCAAGGATCAATCTGCATAGAGAACTGAGGAGTTTTGTGGAAAGAACTGACCCTGTAAGGAAAGAGTTTCATTCCCTTGCATAGTTGAGGACAACAGACTGGGCAGGTAGGAGAGGAGAGTTGGTAGACAGCAGCTCTCTGTCATCTCGCGTGTGTCACCCTGCTTGATCTGCCTCTCCTGTGGGTGCTCACCTGAGAGAGGGCTCGGCAGGGACCCCTTGACACAGGCACCCTTGGCAGGCCTCAGGCCCTGCTCACACCTGCACATGCCGTGGGGCACTGAAGCGTTCCCCCGTCCCCGTGGCCTCGGAGGCTGCATCCTATTGAGATGTCCCATGGACATTAATGTGTTGGAAGATGGGGTGTCCTCCTTAGGAGTGGCCCCAGCCATGGTGGGGGGTGGCCTGCCATAGGAGGAGCCTGGGACAGAAGAGTGGACTGGCCTCTCCTGCACCAGCACCTTCCTTACTATCCTAGCCTTGCCTCCTCAAAGAGTCATCAGGGGACATGGTGATTCAGATTCCTGGGCCCATCCCAGATCTCCGAGTAGGGAGGTGGGGCAGGCCAGCATTTTTGATGAGTGTCCTCAAAGATGAGGGAAATCCTGCTCTTTGCCATCTTACCCTTGCTTCCCAACCCTCTGGGGCAGGCACACTATTCCTCCCATTTCTCTGATGAGGACACTGCCCCTCAGGTAAGTGAAGTGCTATGTCCAGAGGCCACATCTGGCAAAAGGTCATCACAGTCAACCAGGCCTGGCTGATTCCCAAGTCTAGGCTGTCATCAGGTCCCCAGGGGCTGTAATGCCCAGAAGAGGGGAAGGCATGTTGGTGGGAGCTGGACCATCCTGGGGGCTTCCCCACCCAGTGGTCTCAGGAATGACAGAGGCCGTGGGCATGTCCCATGCACAGACTTGGGTCTCCTAGAGAACAACACATGACCCCCACTTCTGTTGTTTTCCAATTGTGTGACCTTGAGCAACTTTCTTAAGTTTATTTTCATGCATCTCAGCCTATGAATCTGTAAAATGGGGATAATGCATCTCAAGTTTTGGGAAGAGGTCATCAGCACAGGCCCAGACCCAGCCAGCACAGGGCCAACCAGAGCAGGTCCCTAAGTGGTGGTTGTTGTCACACTAGGAATGGAAAATGCTTTCCTTTTCCTGCCCCTTTCCTCCCTCTGGCTTCCCTTTCTTCCCTTTCACCGACTCCAGTTTCCTGTGTCACCCTGGCTCTGAACTCTGGAGCAGAAAGGCTCCTGCTCAGAGCACAGAACCTTCCCCAGCTCCTCCTGCTCCTCACCCCAAGGCCACCTGGTCAGTCCGACTCAGCAGCAGGGTCGAAGCTGCATTTCACAGAGACTGAGTACCCACCAAAGAATTCTAAGAGGACTTGCAAAGGAATTTCCTCTGTCCTGATGTCGTTCCCTTATTTCATGGGGAGGAAACTATCACCCATTCTTATCCAGCCCCGTGGATGGCAGGTTCGGCCTTGGCCCTTTGATGAGGTGGAATTCAGAGGGAGGCGTCCACTGTGAGTGGTCTACACACAGTCCGTGCCATCAACAGAGTTCTGGCTGGTTTGCTAGGGGAGCAGACTGGGAACTGCATTGCTCTTTGTGCTTTGCTTTGGCTTTTAATTTCTTCAGGGATCCTGCCAATGCTGTGAGCTGGGCCCTGGGGTGGGGGTGTGAAAGGAGAGATGAAACACACAGTTGCACTAAATTATGGAAAAAGGAAACCATTTCAGAAAGACAAGAGTCCAGGGATCTTTGTACTGGCCTTGACCATAGGGGCAGAGTGCTCTCTGTGATGAACAGCCTCAGGGTTGGACAGACCTGGGTTCAAACCCCAGCTCTGTCAGTTACTTAGTTGAGTGAACTTAGGCAAACTGCTTAATTTTTCTGAGCCTCAAAACACCTTCCTCATGGTTTATGATGTTTAAATGAGATACTGAAATTCCTTGTGCACAGAAGTACAATTGCCGCCCTCTTGGTTGGTCATTAAGATGTTACCATCCTCTTGGGCTTCCTTCAAAAATCTCCCAAATAGTCTGCCACCCACATTAAGGACAGAAAGCCCAAGCATTGTGGTTAAAACCATGATGCTGCTGCCCTCTAGTGGCATAGCATAGCAACACATACCATCGCAGTGAAGATGAGCATTTCACATCCTTGGGTAAGTCTCAGAACAGTTTCATGTGTATCAGAAAGTCCTAATTTCTTCCCAGACTTAAGAATGCAGTATACTATATCTATATGAAAAAATAATATGTTTTCCTCTGAAAATATTTTTAAAACATTTGCAATAGATGCACATTGACAAGTTCTTAAAATTGATTTTTTTTTTTACAGGATATTTTCATGTAAAATCAGTGTGCTGTTATACCTTCACACTTGTTACATACTGGAAAATCCAGCATTTTTCTTTCCACCACATAGAGCCAATATAGTGCCTTGGGATAGTCATTTCATATTGAGGAGGCCAAGCCAATGAGGGCTGTCATCAGCTCAAAGAAGGGGCGAAGCGTGGGATCTCTGACACCAGGGTCTCTGTCTGCTGCTCTGCCTGTGCGTGCCACTGTTTGAAAGGCCTGTTTTGGGCCACGACCAAGTGCTGAGGCAGCAGCAGCATCCTACAGCACGGCTGCTGGACGCACCCGGTCATAGCTCATGCTCCCTGCTGCTTCTCTCTGGGATTTAGAATCCTACTCATCATCTGGCTGAAGTGTCAAGGATTTCCTTTCTGGGGGGAAATTAACTTGCATTTTACACTTCATACCCACAGAAATTTAATCATCCACCATGCCCCTCTGTCTTCCATGACAGAGAGATGGCTGAGGTCCCAATGTTCTATAAAATACGCCTTCCTCTGGCCCCGGAAGGGCCTGGGAAGGCGGGGCTGTGAGCTCTGAGAGCAGATCTTTCTATACTCGGCTCTGCATGCAGGCCTGAGAAGTTCATTTGTGGATGGAAACTTGCAGGTGGCCAAGAAGCCTAGGACACCTCTGCTGAAGGGCCACAGGGAAACCCAGGTGTCCCCAAGCTTCTCTCCCTCTTCTCCTCAGTAGACCAGAGGGAGTTGGGCTCTCATATGGGTTTGAACATTGAATCTCACTAGATGGATGACTTGGGGCAAGTTGATTACTCTCTGTGCTTCTGGTATGAACAATATGGGGTATTGAAAGCACTGAATGAGTTAGTTCATTGAACACAGTAAGTGCTTAATAATTGCCATCTTTCCCCAGAACAAATGCTGCCACTTCCAGGCTGGCCCCACCTCCAGCCCCCCTGATCATCCATTTCCTACCCCGTAACCAGGACTCTTCACGAGGAACAATCTGACCATGTCCCACCCAACTGCCTCCAGAGTCTTGCCCCCCTTGGCCTGGCCCCTGCCTCCCTCCAATGGCCCCTCCAACGTCTCTCCTCCCCGTTTCATATGCAGATCTTTCCAAATGCCCAGCTGCTCTGAGGTGTGAGTGCAAGTCAGTCTCTGCTGTGTTGTTCACTCTACTCAACTTCTCTCTGACTCACACATATTTTCTCTGCTACTGCCTCTCCTGTGAGGGGATGTCTCCCTTGACATGTCCCCAAGTCTCAACCTCTCTCTTCCAATCAACCCGTGTGCCTTGAGTGTGACCCTGTCACTGGCCAGATCACACACTAGGACAGTCCCTGCTTGCAGGTCATGTTTCTGCTATTGCCCGGAAAGCTCTCTGGAGACAGGGCCAAGGTCGGCCCTTTCTCTGGGTATTTGGAAGGCAGTGGCCCAGATCCTGCCCAGGAGAGGCTCTTGGGAAGTGGCACTCTTGTCACAGGAGCTGCCATACCTGGGGCCATAGAGTCTGACTGCAGCGGACACAAATACCCTGGAGACACAGGAGCAGACCTCGCCTCCTGGGCAGTCCTGAGTCAGGCAGAATTGTAGGGCAATATTTCCAAGGTCTGTCTCCAATTCAACAGTGCAAGGTGCCTGACTTTTGTAACAGGGTGTGTGAACATGCAGGTGTGTGTTAAGCAGTGTCCTTGTCATAGACTACTTTTATGCCGTTTCCGTTGTTCAGCAAACATGAGCTGCACATCCGCTACACTCCAGGTGCTATTCTCGGCGTGGGCATCACAGCAGTGCACCAGGCAGGCACACACTTCGCTTGCTGAGGACTGTGGTCCTGCATACTTGTAAATCTAGAGAGTCTTCTCAGTGCCCTCCTCCCTGCTCAGATGTGCTCAGCACCTGGGAGATTGTAGGCCTTGAGAGAGAAAGGACTCCTTGGAGGGCTTGGGATGATGCCTGATGCCCGCCCCTGACTTGCTGGCTGTAATGTGGAGAAAGGTACAGTAGGTGGCAACATTGGGCCATATTCAGCTTTCCATTCCTGCTGCCTCTCTTCATTCCAGAATCCTACCTTCAAACTCTTTCAGGGCCTCAGGTTTCCCAAGATCCCCTGAACTATCTGAGACCCCACACCCCCAATTCCCAGACACCTCTAGATCCCAGATCCCAGACCCCAGAATCCCAGTGTCCCCAGACCTTCAAATCCCCGAATTCTGGACCCTCCACATCTTCTAACTCCCCAGGAGCTAGATTCCCAAATTTCAAATCTTCCAAGAGCCCCAGAACCTCAAGACTTTGATCCTCAGGCAGTTCAGGCTCCATACCTTCCAAACTCCCCAAATTCTGAGACCCAGATTCCCCAGGCCCCCAGATCTCTCAGATCCTCAGTACCTCCAGCATCTAGAACCCCAATCCTCAGACCCACAGACTCTACATATCCTTAAAAACTGCCACTCTGGCTTCAGACCATTCTAGACTTCTTAGATCTGAGATTCCTCATAACCGTCAGACCCCCCCACACACACACACACCATTTCCCAGTATTCTAGACCCAGAGACCTCTGGATCTCCATACCACTACAAACAGCTACAGGCGCCCCCAGTTTCCAGTCCTTCCCAAACCCACCAGATTCATCAGGTTCCCACACCAAGATCCAGGTGTCCTTATTGTCCCCAACTTCCCAACAGAGGTTCTCTGAGGAGAGGCTTTGTTCTGGGGTAGTTGGCCATGCCATCCGGGTTCATGAGTTCCACGGCTGTGAGGTGTCCCATCTTGCAAAAGTGAGCAGATAGAGGCCTAGAAGGAACTTGTTCCAGACCCCCAGGATGTGAGAAGCTGGAACCCAGGCCTCTGATCCCTGCTTCATGCATTGCCTGGCACTAAGTGCTCAGTAGGTGGTGGCGATTATGAGTACTATTACTAATCACCCCTATCCTGGCCTTAGTGCAGGCTGACTCTTCAAGGCCCAGTGTGGGACCATTCTATCTTCCTGGGACCAAACAATCAGAACACCTCCAAACTTAGCAACATCTGCAAATTTAATCAGCAAGCTGTTCATCTTCTGGGCCCAGTAATCAATAAAGGTTTCAGGCAGAACAGGGCATTACACAACTCCCTGCAAGACCCTGAAAACACCTGTCCATCCGGTAGGTGGCTGGGCCCCTGTGCTTGCAAACACCAGAGGCTGAGAAGGAGAGAGAAGAAAAGAAGAGAAACAAAGTCTGGAGTTACATGGACCTGCCACGCAGACATCCTGACCTCGGTCAGCCCTTTGGCAGACAGGCACTGAACCCCATCGTGTGCCCCACGCTGAGCTATACCAGCATTCACCAGACAGCACTGGTTAGCCTCCCACCAGAGCTGTGAGCGGCAGGGAACGAATGCAATATGCAGCCTGAAGTTGTCCTTCCTGACATTGGAAGTAACCAGACAAACTCATCACCAGTCAGGGCCGGCCGTGCCCCTCCCCAGGAGAATGACTGGTTACCTGCTAAGTGTGCTGCCTCTGGGAACTGGGAAGCTCTCCAGCAAGGAGTCAAGGCAGCTGCTGCCTCTGCTCTTGGTGGTGTCTCTTTTCTCTTTAGATAGGCACATCCAGTCCATGGTGTTTCATGTGGTCCGTGAGCTGCTTCCCACACCCATGCCTCCAGCCTGGCATCTCCCTGAACTACAGATTGGTAAATATGCATCCTATGTGACTTCTCTTCTTGGATGTTTACATAAACCTCTCAAATTGATAGGGCCCCCAAACAAACTCTCTCTGCCTGCACCAAAGTCAACCAGCTGTCTCTCATTCCTTCTGCTGCAGTGACCAGTTCCATGAGGCTCTGGCCACCTTTATGCAGGCACAACTGGACACCCTCTTGCCTCTGTCCACATAGGGTAGAGGGTGTGAGCAGAAACTGCTCAGAACCCAGGCCTAAGCACCTGGTAGTGTGGGGAAAGTTAACATGCTAGTCCAGTAGGGGCAGGAGTGGCTCCATTGCACCCTCCCTCCACTGTCCCCCAGGTGATGGTTCTGAGACACAGCTCATGACTCTCACTGTTCACTACGTCTCTCAGATTCAAGTGCCAGTCACATGGGGTGGCCAATGAGGACACATCCCAGTATTGCCCATCCTGCCTCCCTGCTTCCTTCCCTTTGCCCTGTGCAAGCTGTTGTCTTGGGTTCTGCTCTCAGGGGAACACAGGCTAAGACCCAAGGAGAGGAGCTGCTCAGAGTCCCCTTTGAGAAAGAAAGGCCTGCTTCCCACTTGGGAGCAGCATGTTTAGACCACGGCCTCCAGCTGTTAGCTTTGTTAGCTTTAAAGCTAGTCATACTGTCCTTGGGTAGTCCCAGAAACAGCTGAACAGGCGGGTCTCCCGTAACAGGCATACGTTGCTCCAATGCCCATGGTGGGCAGGGGTGGGTGGGAGGTGCACAGACTCCTTTGGGTCTGCGTCATGGCCTGCGGCTCTTCCACCCATGGGGGAAACTTCTTACTTCTCCTTTCATAGGTGAGACTCCCCAACAAACTTTTGTACCCCAACTTCTCAGCATCTGCTTTCCATATAATCCAACCTGAGACAGTTTGATAAGGAATTGTGGGGAGAGTGAACTGGGCAGAATGGTGCGAGAGAGCTTAGACTGGGGCTGGTGAAGGGGGAATGACTGAAGATGACATTTAATGTCTGAATATTTTTATTGGACTCCCATTCAGCTGTGCCCAGAAAAGATGGAGGCTGACTTTGAGCAGCTGGTATATGGATGTGTGGAAGGGACACTAGGAAACAGGCAGGCAGGGCTGCCCAGGTCAGACTGGGAAGGTGGCCCTGCACCTGCCACCTAAGGCTCTGTCTGGACCATGCTTGGGAGTGCAGAGTCGCTCTGCCCATTCTACAAAAAAGCAGACACTGTGATGGGCCTTGGCTGATCAGTAGGGATGAACACAGAATGCAGGTCTCTGCAAGTGAAACACTTTGTGTCTCAAACGAGGTGACTTCTAGCTGAAATGTGTCTCTCTGCTTCTCCAGGACCTGTCTTATAGCAGATGGTCATCACTGGGCTGGCAGAATGCCTGTCACTGGGTACAGGGAGCTCGTGGACCTCCCTGTGGTCCACCCATCTCAGAGTAAGCTTTGTGTCAGCAGGCATGGGACAGAAAACAGCTCCTACACCAAAAAGGAATGACAAATGACAAACACAAATGGTGCGTCACACCAAACATTGGGTGCCATATCCAGGGACCATGGAGGTGCAGAAGAGAAGACTTGAGAGGGCCTCCCTGAGGAGGTGACACTGAGTCCTCTGAAGCCGGGGGTAGGCAGCAGGGGGGCTAGAGGAGGGCTCAGCATCAGGGCTGAGATGAGCTGGAGTGGGCTGGAGGAGGTAAGGCTCATGAAGGAGTTCAGACTTGGTGGTGGGGGTAGGAGGTGACTGAGGTCATTGCAAAGGCTGAAAGTCTGGAAGTGTTCTGATTTTTGTCCCGGAGGCTCTCACTGGCAGCTTGCAGAATGAAGAGGTTTTAACTTGGCAAGAGGTAGGCAGGCAGCACACAGCTGAAAATCTAAATCCAGGCTGAGGCAGAGGGAAAGGAGAGGAGAAAGGAACAGGCAGAATTGCCTAGACATGGGGAGAGCCTGGGTGGGCGTCAGAGATGGTACAAGAGCCAGATCTAGTATCTTCTTCTTGAGGCTTGGGTTCCTCCAAGCACAGGAGCGTGGGAGACTTTTGTCCTCCTGTGTCTAATAAAAGAAGAAGCAGAAGGAGTGAAAGCAAGACGGAGCGCCTCTCAGTTTCAGAATTAGTCACTATCTTTTTTGGTTAAGCATCCACGGTGGTAAGTGGCTGGGAGAAGTAAGATTTAGCCTTCCAAGCAGGCAGCGAGGAAGGAAGGGACCAGAAGCGCTTCCATGGGCTCATTTGCATTTCAAACAGCCAGTTTGTTTTATCTCCTAATTAGCATACTCACTCTCTGCTGAAACAAGCCCATTAAAGGGGACTCTGCTCCAGGCCCAGCTCCTCCTTTAAATATTTTTAAAGTTCATGATTAATACAGTTGCCCAGAGCTGCCTGGGACTGTGCTGGGGGTCAGGGGGCAGGTAAATGAAAGAAAACGGCTGCACTCGGTGCTGACTGGCTGATTAATCACAGCCTCTTTTCAATAAATCAGGGCAGATGGCAGGAGCCAGCTACAGGCCCTCCTGGGAAATGAGGTACTGCGGGCAGGACGGGCAGGGTTTGGAGGCGTCCCCGGAAGGAAGGCCCCGCTTGTGTCACCCTGTGTGTGTCCCTGCAGACCTTGACCTCCACCCCCCCCACCCCCGTACTCTGAGGCAATTCCCAAGTTCAAGAGAGGCTGTGACTCCTGGGAAGACATAGCAAATCTCATCTAACTCCTGGACTTTTCAGAATTAAATAACATCAGTTTTAGAAAGAACCCACTCTAGGACAGGGAGGCTGGGCATAGTGCAATATTTGTACACACATTGTTTTGCATTCTTCCAACAACCCCATTTTCCAGATGGGAATGTGAGGCTCACCAAGGTCAAGGTTCACCCTGGAAGCCATTTGTACATAAAAGCCTTCTCCCTGTCTGGTCCCACCCCAAAGTCTGCCTATCACTCACCTCCTTCTGGAGCACCATCCAATCCACAGACTAGAGGGGCTGGTCCTGGGTACCTGTCCTGCTGGCTGTGAGCACCAGACACAGAAGCCATGGCTTCCCTGAGGTTGGTTAGCTTGCTCCCACACTCTCAGGTGAAGGCTAAGAGA
Organism: Furipterus horrens; assembly: GCF_987537825.1. NCBI lineage: Eukaryota > Metazoa > Chordata > Mammalia > Chiroptera > Furipteridae > Furipterus > Furipterus horrens. The sequence continues at coordinate 120,495,829 of NW_028327171.1, forward strand.
TGATGTTTACAGAGAAAGAAAATGGCAAATGCCCAGGCACTGGAGTGGGGTGAACTTGATGTTTGTGAAGGAAGGCTGAGTTGGCTGAATCAGAACCAGTGAGGGGAGACCTGTCAAAGGGTGCTCCAGGGAGGCAGGCAGGGCCAGATCCCACAGCGTCCTGTGGCCATGTGGGGAACCAAAGAGGAGGCATAGCTGGTGCACATCTTCGAGCTCTCCCTCCAGACCATGGTCTCTGAGGAGACAAGCAAGCATGCAGATGGACCAGAATTGTCACTACAGCCATCCAGGCCAGAAGTGGCTGGGACTAGGATGAGAGGGGACTCAGGAGAGGGCAGAGAAGGACACATCTGAGAGATGCAACTGTGCGGGAAGAAGAGATGCATCAGGATGACTCCAGGGTATGGCTTGGTACCTATGTTCCAGTGATGGAGCTGGGGGGCCGGGTATGGAAGTAAGAGTATAAAGTCATATTAGGTTCTAGATACCAACTTGACATCCACATGTGGATGTTGAGAGAGCTGAACGGAGAGAGTCATCCGCAGAATGGATGATGTTTAAAGCCCTCAGGGTGGCTGTGAGAGTGACAGGACAGGTGGGGAGGCTGAGCCTGGGACAGGGGCACCTTTCAGGTCAAGGAGACCAGAGGAGCTGGTGAAGGAGACGTTAAACTGAACAGCCAGCGAAGCAGGAGGAAGGTCAGAAAAGTGCACGTTCCTTGTGTACAGGCTTGCTCTCTGTCCAAAGGTCAATAATCTGAAATAATATGAGTGAACAGCAATTGTTAAAAACCTGTGACCTAGGAGGGTTCCACCATCCCCTAATTGACAAGAGCAGCTTCCTGTGCCTAGACTGTTTGTTTAACTATGTGGTTTTCACTGAACACCTGCTTTCCCCTTTCTTGCAAGTCTGAAATTAGGGTCTGTGCCTTCCAGGACTGCCTATGTGACCAGCCCCAATAAAAACCCTGAGTCAATGACAAGCTTCCCTGGTAGACAGCATTCCAAATGCATTATCACAACTTATTGCTGGGGAATTAAGCAAGTCCTGTGTGACTCCAGTGGGAGAAGCTCTAGGAAGCTTCTGTCTGGCTTCCTCTTGACTTTACCCCACGCACTTTTCTCTTTGTTGATTTGTTCTGTATCGTTTTGCTGGAAAAACAAAATCTTAGCCATAGGGACAACTCTATGCTGAGTTCTCCTAGCACATCATGTAACCTGGGGTGGGGGTGGTCTTGGGAACCCCAACACAAATGAGTTAAGTAATATCTATGATTAACTTTTTAAAAAGAAAATGTGTGGCTTAATACCATTACCTTCTCTAAAACCCAAGAAAGACATTTCTTTTTCAGGCCTTCTTCTTGGTCCCTGACTAGAATATTCTCCATGATCTCTTTTCTGGATCTGAATGCCTCCTTTTCCACCAAGCACAGATAAACCGCCCTTCTCTGAGAAACCCAATTTGGATGCTGTACTCTCCTGGAATTGGCAGCCGGGTTTGGCTTCAGCCTTGGTTACTCAGTCCCAATACTTGGGAAGTGCCTGCGCAGAAAGTGTCCTGTGACCTGAGACAAATCACTTTCCCTACCCCACCTTCTTGTTCTCCTGTGTGAGGGGTGGAGAGTAGACGAATGGCGGCAAATGGGTGGCAAGTTTTGAACGCCTCTGGGCTGAAATCCAGGGCTGGGGTGGGAAGTCCTGTGGCCCTCGGACTGGACCCCACTGCAGGTGACTGGACGCCACACAGAGCCCACACGCCGCACACAGCCCTGCTCTCACCAGGGGACGCTGCTGGCCCGGCTGCCAGCCCCTGCTTCCCCACCCTCCCAGCTCTGTGGGATGTTTTTTGGATTAAGCAACATTCTCTCATGGCGCATTTGCAAACGGACTTTGGAAGTGCCACTTTGAGAAGTTCAATGTAGCTTTACTATTGGGTTTCAGGACTAAGTCAGGAATCTGGCCAGCCTGAGTTCTTCTGATTAGGTGGACGGTGGGAAGAGGTGTGGATCTCAGGTTCCCTGAGAACTGGGCCCCCCATGGCCACCTCTGTCAGTTTTGAACACCCTACACTCCACCCCGCCCATGGGCTGGCCTGACTCCCAGCAGAGCCAGAACTGAAAGAACATTTTTAGTAGAAGATGTAGTGAACTTTGGGGACAAATTCGGCTGTTCTCGGGAGTGCAGGCGCTCAGCGAGGTGTGAGGGCTCCTTCTTTGCTCACTCTTGGCTTGCTCTGGAGGTGGCACAGCTAGGGGAAGGGTGGAGCCAGACCCAGCTAGGGCTGGAGCACACCTCTGGGTTCCATGGCCCTGCCTCAGCATCACTCACACTGGCACACTCTCCTTTGAGGAGAGAAGTCAGAGCCTGTGGCAGAGCCTCACAGTCTACCAGCCCAGGCCCCTGAGGGCTGGCTCCTGGCTGGCGCTGGACAGGCTGCTAGCAGGCCACAGTGGGCAGAGCCTGCTTCATCAGACCCAAACCTACCAGCCCCCAAGGGGCTCAGGGAAAGGAGGGGTGAAGCCAAGGAACTCAGCATTTCACCAAGGAGAGTAGCTATTCACACCCTTGGGAGATGTCCTAGCTGAGAGGAAGCTGGGGGGCTCAGAAGGCAGCTTGGAGGAGACACAGGCTTGATGTCAATAATGAGCAGGATTGGGGGGTGTGGAGACAGAAACCTCGGGAGACTGATGTCCCAGAGAGAGGACGGGTACCTGTGGCAGGAGCTGGGGGATGGGAACATTGGCTTGCAGAGAAGAGAAGGGGCCTGGGAGGTTATGAAGAGGTCCAAAGGCAGACTTTAGACTTGATGTGATGAAAACAAGGACCCATGGCAGCTCCCTGAGCAAGGAAGTGGTGACAGGGAGGGTGCTGGGGTTGGGAGTGGCTCAGGACAGGGATCGAGATGAAGGAGAGGGATTACGGGCACAAGTCTCTGCACACACCCAGATCTTTAGTCCACTGACCCCCTGGTGCCTGTTCATTTACTAAATTAACCTTAGAAGCTATCATCAAAAATTGCATTTTCAAATGACAAGAAAAAATGCCCACAGTGTAAACGTGAGTGAAAAACCTAGAAGCCTTTGAGAAAGTATGTTATAATCTGGTTTGTAAGAAAAGTGTGTGTGTGTGTGTGTGTGCGCGTGCGCGCGCATGTGTGTTGGGACATGACTGCTCAGACTGTTTTATAATGAAGATATGTTTATGTTGCCCCTTCTTTCACCTCCTGGGAGAATTTCTGCCTTAGCCTTTCCTGCCCCTGGGGCAAGAGAAGCTAGTTTCTGGTTACAAACTTTTTAGCCTCTGGATTTTGTGGCCATCCAAGTTCATTGGGAAAGGACACAAGGGGGAGCATGTGGTAGGGAGAAGCAAGGGTTGGAGGGGCTTCATCAAACAAGGGGGTATTCCCTGGGCCTGGGCTGCATTGGAGGACTTGTGGTGGGGGTGGGGGGCGGCACAAAGCCTTAGGGAAGTCCCCAGATGTCACAGAAGCCTCTAGGTCTTGCTCCACAGGTGCCAGTTTTCAAATTCCCGAGATCCCTGAATCCAAGAGAGATGCATGCACATGTGGCTGCAGAGCCACAGCCTCACTCCAGGGTTGCTCATGTGGACAAATATAAATGACAGGTGGCCCAGGGCCCCTCAACAGCCCTCCCCACTCACATACTTTGCACTGTGTGAGACCCAGAACTAGGGCACCATCCACGGGTGGAGGTAGCTCAGAATCCATACTAAGTGATTTACAGCCCCAAGTGACACGCTATATCCTGTAGATCCAAGTTGGTGGCCCAAGAGGTCTCCCCATCAAACATGCTAAAGAAAAGAAGAGGAGGGGAGAGGAGAGAAGAGAAGAGAAAAGAAAAGAGAAAAAAGGTGTCTAGAGGGAATATACTAACCAGAAACTCTTTTTTCAGGTGGGGTTATAGTGATTTTTTTTTTTTCTTTACAGTGGTGAGATATGTCTTTCTAATTTTCTACAGTGAGCAGATGTGAATTTTAAAATTAGAAGAAAAATAACCTAGTCAAGACAGCTAGCCTCGGGGAGGCCAGGCCTCAGGAGAAAAGGACAGAGTGGTCTTGCCGCAGGGCCCTGCTCTCAGGGTGGCTTTTGCACTGTCCCCAAAGCAGAGAGACCCAAGGCACCTGTGTGACATTTGCACATCCCTCACCCTTTCCTAACCAGCTGCCACCCTCTTCCACTGCTGTCACTCACTCCTGGAGGCCAGATGGTGCTGCCACTGTGTTTCCAATTAGAGGTGCCTTCATTACTGGCCAGCTGAAGGGGACGTGGAGACTGTTCAACGCCCACCAGTCTACCCCAGACCCCATTCATCAAAGTGTGTTTAGAGTTCAGGTTTTTTTCTGAGCCAATAAGAATATTCTACACTTTTTTCACTCCTCTCTTCCATCTCTTCCCCATCCTACTTCTCCTTTGGGGTCCACTATTCCTATAATGGCACCTACATCCTCCCGGTGTCCTGATTAGAGGATTCACTCCAATTTTCTTTTCAATCCTGATAATCAACAAACCAGCAAGTCCTAAGAATTTGACCTCAAAATTTCTCACCTACCCACATATTTTCCTTCCTGTTGTCCTCTGCACTTTGCTATTCCTTTCCCGCTCATGTTCACCACAGTGCTCCTCATGGTCTCCCTGCATCTCCTCTGGCCACCTGCCACAGTGACGTGCCACAGCGGAGAAAAATACCAGGACTGTGCTTCTCTGTTCCAAATGACTTTGATGACATTGTCCTTCCCTCCTGCCAAAGCTTATGTGATAAAATCCGAGCCCCTTTTTCTGTAGCTCAAAGCCCTCTATGATCAGTCCTGGAATGGCAGAAGCAGCACTTGCTTCCATGGCAGACAGGACTAATTAATCACAGCATTCTCTCTCTGCTAATCCAGGATGTGGCTTCTGGGTTGTCTTCAAGACAAGGTATCAGTTACACCAAAACAACTGATCACAATTGGCCATCTCAGATCCACTCCTCATCCAGTCCTCTCTGCTTCTCTCTCTTGCCCACCTTCTTCTGTCCCTGCCCAGCCCCATGGAATGTGTTGGCATACTCACATTGGGATAATCAGGGATAGCAGGACTAGTCACACAAGTGTGGGTAGTGGAAGGGTAACCCTAAGGATAGTGTGTCCTCCAGCATTCTCAGCAAGAGGGCTTGTTACCACCCCTTCGCCTAGAGGCACTGAGTAGGGACCTCTGGTGGAGGGACATAGTTTATTGTAAGCAACCTCACATGGAGGGAACTGGAGGAAAAGCACCCTGGCCTTGTTCTCCTGCCTTCCTTGGGGCACATGCCTGGACTCCCCACTGCTCGGAGTCAAGTAAAGCTGGACAGCTAGAGAACACACTCAGCCAACCCACATGGGCAGAGTGGGGCTTAGGGTGGGCCTGGGGTCACAGAAAGATTCCAGCCCACAAGAGGGTGCCCTGCTCGGCCTCACAGGGAAGAGAGATGGAGCTGACAAGGCTCATGAAGGGGTCTCCATGTGTGGTCTGTCCCATGCCCCCAGGCTTCTCATGCAGTACCATCTGCCAGGGTGCCTTCCTTACCAGCTCGCCTGCCAGCATGCCCAGAGCTGGAGCTCACCACTTTTCCTCCGAGTCCTGCTGCCAGGCAGGTGCTGGGGGAGAGCACTCTGCACGACAGGAAAGCAGGGCCATCCCTCCCATTTGCGGGACCAGGACCTAGACACTGAGAGGGCATTTCTGACCCAGGATCGCCTATACAGAGCCTCAGCTCCATCTCCAGCCAAGTCTCTAATTTCATTTCTCTCACTGTTGGCCTCCCAACCATTTTTGCCCCAAAGGAACAAAGGAGAGAAAAATCCAAAACCTGTGCCCTGCTGGCCAGTCAGGAAGTCAGAAGTGTGAAATTTCTTGGTTGTTTCATACTTTACTTTAAAAATAGTCAAAATTTGCATTATACTGCATAATATGTCTCTTTGTTGTAAAAGAATGGTTTCAGCTCCCCAACTTTGCATGGAACTGGTGCTCTGGAAACTGCAGGCTACCTGCTGGGGGGCATCCCTCCACTCAATCCCATCCCAAGTTCCCCCTATGGCCCCCAGATCTGGGCCAGGAGAGCAGGTTTGAGAAGGACCTTGCTGGCCTGCGGCTGGAAGACTTGTGGCAGGTCCCGAGGGTCACTTCCTTCTGTTGCCTTTTCAGGACCTGTCCCACCTGCTTGGTGATAAATCACAGAGCTGTCTGCAGCCACATCTGGAGGTGTAAGTGGGTCAGCTCTGGGTAAGATAGATTCTAAAACCAATTGGCCTGTCCCTAGGCCTTGGTCCAGTGTACTCACTTGGGCCTCTGAAAGTCTGCCTGACCCTTAGTCTCTTCTCTGGCTCTGCCTCCCTGTCCAGTCCCTGTGCCCTGCCTTCAGACAGCTGGCTCTACCAGCAGAACATGAGTGTTCCTAGCTTGTGCCAACTCTACTTAATAAACATATCCTGAGAATCTGGGATGTGACATGGTCTGTTCTGGGCACTGGAGGTATCAAGGTGACCAGGACACAGCCCCTGCTCTCTGGTCCTCATATCTAGCTAGAGAGACTGGCATGTGATAAGTAAAGGACACTAAAATGTGCCAAGAGAGACCCTAAGGTAGGTACACAGAACAGATGTTAATGTGTACATGTATCATGGACAGCTTCTTGTAGGAGGTGGGGGTAGAGCAGGGCTTTCAAGTGTAGGTAGTGGTCTTATTCTGTAGCTGCTTGAGTGCTCATTTAGGACAATAGCTTCTTTTCTCTGCATGGGCTGGCTTGGGCTGGGTCCTGCCCTGTTTGGATCCGGGTCTGGGGCTCACCTGCGCGGAGAAGAGAGAAGATATGGCCAAAGTTTATGGATGGGGCTAGCCCTGTCTGAATTCCGTGTGGGATATCCAAGGAGGGTGCCAGAGGCCAGGGCCACCATCCTGGCACTGCTGAGGGGAATGGCCTGAGAGTGGCACTGTCTGCCTTCCTCATTAGCGGGGTGGAAATTCCAACCAGCTTTCCCAACATCACAGCCCTGATAATCATAACAAATTGTAGCATCTCGGAGCCCAAAGCCCAGGGGTGGCTGGGGCACATTAACAAGGCCCTCAGCTAGCAGCAGTATGCTGCTGCAAAATAAAAGTGTATCCTGAAGCCAAGCAGCAGCGCCCCAGTTTATTTCCTGTCCTCACCTAAGCCAACCTCATTAGTCTCACCCAAATGTGTTCCCCTAATGACGCTCCAGCAGAGGTGGGGGCCCACCATCCGTATGGTCTGGGCAGCGGGGGCGCCTACTCAAAAGTAATAATAAGAATTAAGAACAGCCTATTAGGGCCCTTCCTCTTGCCCCCCCCCCCCCCCCCCATCGCTGCAGCCCATCCAAACTGGCTCAGGACTAGGAGAGCGCCCCTACGGCGACACCAGAGATTTATTCCGAGCGCGCTGCTGCTCTGGCAAATGGCGCCAATCCTCCTGCTCCCCTCTCACTAAAGAACATCTGCTGGTGGTTCCTGGCAGTTCAAGGACTTGGGGAGGTGGCTTGGAGGTGGTGTAATCAGAAACCGAACACTGCTATTCCTCTGGAAAACCGGGAATGAGCCTGCCTCTGTGGCTCTGGGTACATGTTCTTCCTCTGGGAACACCTATTCACCCCACCAAACCCACCTAGCCCCCAACAGTCAGCTCTGTGCACCCTCATCTAAATGTCTTTCCCAAAAGCCCTGGTCGCCAGGCAGGCCCCTCCCTGGGCTCCCCATCCCGGCCTCTCATGGAGTTCTTTCTCATCATCTGTTCCTTGTTTGTCTCTGGGGCCAAGAGCTCAATGCCAGGCATCAAGTCAGCCTTATACAAGTCTGTTGCATGAAGCTCTGTGAGGCAGAGGATGCTTGGAGAAGGAATTTCAGAAATAAATAGAATGCAAATATCTTAATGTCTTCCCTTTGACTAAATGTTCACAGGCTCTAAGTTCAGCTCCTAGGGTTAGCAGGCTCAAGGGAGCTCAGTGATGCCTGCGTCCTGAAGACATTAACTACGTTCTGCCTTTACGCACGAGAGAGGCCTGACTGAGTGGCTGGTCCCTCGGTGCCAGGAGCCAGGCTAGTCCCAGGCGACCAGAGGGCTCTCCCCTTGGGATGCCAGGAGTGACAGGAACCTTCACATTTCTCTTCTCTGCAGGATGGTGCATCCATGGCAGATGCCTAGGATGCTTGCTTTTGCTCTCTCACCTCTGTGCAAGGTCAGGAGCAGCGCATACATGTGCAGGCATGCACACGAACACACCAACACACACTCATAAAAAAAACCCAAGGAACTAAAGCCATTTTAAACACGCAGTATTATTCTGTGGCAAAGTACCCACCCTCCTAGAAGACAAGAAGTTCATTCATTCATTGGTCTAGCAGGCATTTTCTGAGCATTTGCCCCAGGCCCAGGGGCTGATGCAACTCCAAGCAAACTGCTCACTGTCTAGGTGGAAAGAGAGATAGACCTATAACAAACATACAGACCAAAGTGTAATTACAAACCAGGACAAGTGCAGTGAAAGAGAAATGTCAGGTCGTAAGAACTTTCAGCAGGGGCCTATCCTTTTCTGAGTCTGGGAAGGCATCCCTGACAAAGTAACATTTGAAGTCGAGGCTGAAAGATGTGCAGTTACCTGGGCAGGGGTGCCAGGAAGAAGTGACTCCAGGAAGAGGCAACTGCCTGGGCTGAGGTCCTGGGGCTCAAGGCTGATGGATTGGAGAAGGCCAGTGGGCTGGGAAGCGTGGTGGGAGTGAGCCAAGAGAGGCACAAGGTGAAGACAATGTGGGTGGTTATCTTGGGGATGATGATAAGATTGCTGGCTGGGGGGTAGAGAGCCATAGGAAGGGGCAAGAGTAGGTGCAGAGGACAAGTCAGGACTCTCCCTACATCAGTTCTGGGGAGAAGTGAGGGCGGCATTAAATAAACTTGCCAACAGTGGTGTTGCCAGTAGTGGGCAGTGGGCTGGCAAGAGAGGTTCAAGAAAAGGCAGAATCGGGGTTGTCCCTGTCTGACTTACATGAAGGGGTTAGGATGGGGGTTGAGGGGAGGCAGACCTGACCCACGTCTCAGGAAGAGGTTGATTGTGTGTTCTCTAGGCAGAGGGGCAGGGCTGTGGTACCACCTGAAGTCACCAGGATTGCAGCTGGGAGTTGGGGGGAGGTGGGAAGAAAGCTGGACAGGGTAGTGGAGAGACAGAACCAGGGGCCACTGCTGCTCAGCCTGGCTAGGCCCCAGGAACACAGTTCCCCAACTCTCACTCTACTTGTGTCTTCAACACCATCCCTAACTCTCACTGACTTCCAGGAGGGAGCGGGCCATAACCCAAACCAGCTCTGAAAACAAGCAGTCTTGATTTTAAAACTCTTAGCTAAAATATGAGGAATATTCAAAATAAGTAACAAACTATGAGTATAAACATGTAATGAGAACTTCCAAGAGAATGAACACTAGCCTAAAATTATTCATGTGAAGCAGTTGATAACCCCCCATGAATGTAATGTCACACAGGTGCTCCTGTGGCCTCTTGGTAGCAGATGGCTCCAGTCTGAGGAATATCCAGGCCCCGGGGCCTCCCAGGGGTCCTGGCTTACCTCCTAGGGAGTTTCAAAGTGTGGTCCCTGGTCCACAGCACCTGGGAACTTGTTAGAAATGATCATTCCAGGCCCCAGACCAGACCTGCTGAATCAGAGTAGGGGTAGGTCCCATCAAGTTCTGTGTATGTTTTATTGAGGTGTAATTCATATAACATAAAATTAACAGTTTTAAAGTGAAAAACTCAGGGATGTTTAGTAAGCTAACAGTATTTGCAACTGCCTCCTCTGTCTAGTTCCACAAATTTCATCACCCCAAAGGAAACCTGTACCTATCTAGCAGTTACTCCCCATGCTCTGTCCCCTAGCCCCTGGCAATCACCAATCTCTATGGGTTTGCTCATTCTGGATATTTTATACAAATGAAATCACACACTGTGTGGCCTTTCATGTCTGGTTTCTTTCCCTTAGCATCATGTCTATGGAATTCATCCGTGTTGTAGCATACATTGGTACTGGATTCCTTTGTGTGGTTGAATAATATTCCATTGCAAGGATGGATCACATGAATCCATGTTTTAACAGCCCTCCAGGTGATTCTGATCACCCTCAAGCTGGAGAAACACCACCCAGCAGTACTGGGGACTGAGTCCCCGGGGGCCTTCCCTCCCAAGCATGCTGCCCCAGCGCACCCCCAGCCGCACACCAGTGGCCTGAGATCCTGATCTGCACGCCCACTCAGCATTCCTTCAGGGCTGTGCTCATACACATTTCAGATGGGGTGTGATTTGATTTTAAATGTAGTAAAAACACATCATTTGAAAATGTTCTCCTTGATCAGACTGCTTGTTAGCTCAGTGTGGCCACTGTCTTTTCCCCAAAGCCAGGTGTCGGGCTACCTTTGCTCTGAGAAATCGCCTAGAGAACAGTCTAGGTTTTCACACCTAGGTTTCATCGAGAGAAGAGAGTTAGAGGTGAGAGGGAGGCTCCTGCTCCACTTTGAGGAACCGTAGAAGCAAGGGAGGAGGGAGAAGAGAACTCCCAGTCCATCTCAAAGGCCAGTTGCAGTCTCCTGCTTTGCGCTTGCAGGCACGGTCTCCACCCCTTTCTGGGTGTACATTTTGGTCAGGGTTAGTTTTACCCATCAACACATTCAACAAGTTATTTACATTTACCAGCTGTTCCCCAGTTTATATGTCATGCTAGGTCCATCAACATTTCTTCTGGGAAGGAGCAAAGTCCATTCCCATTTCCCATGGGGGAAGCTGGGACTGGGTTAATTTGCATATGGCTTATTTGCACATGTCAAAAGTCCGGCTGGCGGTCCAGCCACCACCATGTTCTGTCACCAGGTAGGCCAGGAGGCCCCAAGACAAGGCAGCAGAGGTAGGCTACCCCCAGGCTTTTGTGCCACTGCTCTGGGTTTGAAGCCTGGTTCTGTCACTAGCAGCTCTGGGTGACCCTGGCAAGCACTCTCCTCTCTCTAAGCCCATGAAAGGCTGTGCTGAGGAGAAGTAAAGAACACACGAAACCAGGTCAATAAAGAGAAACTGTTCTTTGATGGACCCCTGTGAAATTGCCATTTTTGTAGCTTGAACAAAGTTGAATATACCTGGGGACAAACCTGTGTGGCTTAAGGAGCTGGCATTTTGTTCTGAAATCAGTGGGAGACATAGGACGGCTTTAGGCAAACAAGTGGCAAGAGCCGATGCATTTTATTAAAATACCTTTTGGCTTCTGTGGGACAATAGGCCAGGGATGCCACTCTCTTTTTCTCAGGTCACTGGCAGCCATCACCCCCACAGTGTCATTGGACCTCCCAAGAGTCTGAGTCTGGGGCTCAACCCTACTGAAACTCTCATGGGTCCTGTTCTCACTGAACTGGCCACCAACTGTGTGAGGCAGTTGTTGCTCTTATCTCCATTCTACAGATGAGAAGATTGAGGTCTCAAGAGACTGTTTCAAACCCATCTGCCTGCTGACCCAATGTGCTTCTCTGCCACCACTCTGCCCTGGTCTGTGATGTTGAAAGATGGCACCCGGCATCTCTGGTCTAGGCCTCCTGGTACCCCAGACTCTGCCTTGAAAGTGAAACAGCCTGGCCTTCCAGCTCCTGGTTCACTATGAAGCTGAACAGGTAGGTACATCATGCATCAGAGGAAGGTCTGGGAGGCAGGGGTCCCCTCAGGCACTTTCATAGCGGTCTGTTAAGCACTTCTAGGTGTGAGTGAACCCCATTTTGTCTCACACCAGCTGTATGACCTCGGCCAATCCACTTAACCTTTCTGAGCCCCAACTTCTTCACCTGCAAAGATGAAATAATAATAACATCTGCCCCTTGCGGTCATGAGGAAAGTCAGACAAAACACTTTGTTTTCTGCTCCAAAAACTTGGCCATGCATGGTCACCCCCTCTTGCCTCCCACCCATCCCAGTTCTTGGCCGCTTCCCAGCTGTCCAGGCTGATGTTTCTCACTGTGCTCACCCAGCTAAGGTTTCCTCAAACAGGGGAGAGAAAGACCTGGGATGAAGGAGACCGGTCCCATCACCCCCAGCAGGCAGCCCCTTTGCCCTAGCCCTTGGGTGAAGGTCAGCCATTGACTCAAAGGGGAAATTGTCCTACTCTCTGTCCGCAGAACCTCGAGGAAGCCAGTGACACACGGAGTGTGGACATTAATGCAATCGAAGGGTAATTCAATCACTTTATAGAAGTTGATCTGTCCTTTTTATTACAATTACTGTCGGCTAGGGTGTTTCGTTCCATCATGGAGAATAAACATCATTTATCATACTTGTAAAGATTAGCCCCCGACAGCTACGGCTCTTGCTTTGCATAAATGTGTATTAATGTTGGCCCTGCCTGCAGTGTGGGGAGAGGTCTATATTTCACAAGACTGATTAGGCCCTGTCACCACTGCTTTAAGTAATGTCTTATCATGACTGATACACCCCGACTGCAAAACAGCAGCCAGGGGAGTGGGGGCTGCTCCTGGCAATTGATGGTGGCACCGGAATGAAAAGCAGGCTGAGGAAGGTGGCATCTGTTTCCTCCAGGCCTGAGCCCGTCCCTGACACTGGGGACTGCTCAGTCAGTGAAGGCTGCCCCTGAGGGTGACAGGGATGGCCCAGTCACCACTTCTGAACCCCCAGCATCCCGCCCAGTCTTGAGTGTCCCCTTCAGAGACCCCATTAAGGCTCTCTTTCCCCTTTCCTCTTTGGGATGACTCATCCATCAGGCCTTTCTCTATCAGGAGCCCCTTTGCATTGATTCCCTGAGGCCCCCTCTCTTTTTCTTTGTGCCCAAGCTGGTGTCCCAGCTGCCCCCAGCCACCACTACTGATGCCCACGTCTATCTCCAGCCCAGGCCTCTTTCTGGAGCTTGAGCTCAGCCTGGTATTCACACCCGCACACCCAGACTTCTACCATGGCACCCATCTCCTGCCTCTTTTGTCCCCCCATCTGCCTTCCACATTGTCACTCACGTGGACCCACTGAACAGAAATGTGGTCACCGCACTCCAGGGGCTCCACACTGTCCACAGGACAATGCCCAAGCTCCTCATAGTCAGTCTTTTTGACTCTCCAGGGACTAGCCATGGCCTCTTCCCCTCCTCCCACTGCCAGACCCTCCTGCCCCAACCGTGCCCGGTGCAGCCCCATCCTGGGGTCTCACATACTCTCTCTGGACCGGATCTGGTACCTTCTCCCTAAATCCAGCCATAGGCCTAGCTCCTACGCACAGTCATGGCCTCCGTGCCCCTCCCCAGCCCTGAAGGGTGGTCTCTGTGAGCCCCCGACTCTGGCACCGCTCAGCCTTTCCCTCAGGTGACATCATGAAGCAGGATTTTGGACAGAAAATGTGGAGGAAGGACTGACTTCACAGGGCTCACACTTATGCTGCAAGTCAAAATGCAGGTGCAGAAAAACATTTACCTTGTTAGTGGTTTTAGTATAATATTTGTGTTACATTTGTGAATTCATTGGGTTCTATAGTTCCAAAACGACTATAAGGATAAGGAGCTTATATTTAGTTTTATGTGTCCTTATCTAAGAAAATTTCTAGTAAATATAATTAAAGCACTAGAATTTTCTAAGTGAGTCTGTTCATTACTGAGAGGGCAGGAATTTGATTTGTCCTGTCCTCCTGTGCCCTGGCACCTGCTTTAGCGTCTGGCACATAGTAGGTGCTCAACTCACTGAATATCTGTGAGATGAGGGGATGGAGTGGTGACAAAGAGGGTGTCTGTGTGGACTCGGGAATGGAAGCTTGGAAGCACAAAGTAGGCACCATGTGACTATTTGCCAAGTGAATGAGTCATTGAAAGAATAAACAACTGCATGAACAAGTGAATGAAGGACGTTCAGGGTCACTGGAGCATGAGCTGAGGCAAATGGGGGAGCAGGGCACCTGTCCCCACCTAGACCTCACCTGAAGCATGAGGCTGCAGCCTGCCTGGCTCAGGCCTGGACCTGGACACCCTCTAGGGTCTGCACCTGCCTCGCTGTCTCCAGACTCACCTAGTCCTCTCCATCCCTTCACAACATTCTGCTCTCAATCCCATGGGCCTTGTCGCCATCTCCTGCTGACTCTCAGCAAGGGTCTGGGTCTGTTCACCAGATTTTCTTCATCTTAAAAGGCAGTAGGGAGGGACTTTATTGCGATTCACACACCACACAGTTCATCCACTTAAAGTGTGTACTGCAGTGCAATGTTTTTTAGTATAGTCACAGCTATGTACAACCATTGCTACAGCCAATCTTAGAACATTTCATCACCTCTAAAAGAAACTCTGCACCCTTTAGCTATCACCCCTTATCTCTCCAATCCCCTTTCCCCCACCCCTGACAACCACTAAAATAGTCTCTATTTCTATAGATTTCCCTATGACAAATTTTCATATAAATGGGATCTACCTCCCCCTCCTCCATCTCTTCCTTCTCCACATTTTTCCCCCTCTCTTTTCCTCCTCCTCCTGCCTGTCTGCCTAGAATGTGGACATGAGGCTGGAGGGGCAGCAGCCATTTTATGACCATGAGGCAACCTCAGGATGAAAGCCACACTCTGGGGATAGGAGAGCAAAAAGGTAGAAGGTACCTATCTCATTTATCACATAGTAGAGCCCACAGGCTAGATCTGGACTTTCTAGCTCCAGGTTCCATGTTATGTTAAAAAGCAAAGCAAAACAAAACAAAACAAATAAAAAAAACATTATTTGGTTGAACCACTGTGGTCTGGTTTCTGCTACTTGCAAACAACTGCAGTTGGTTTGTTTTTTTTTTAATTTAATTTTTTAATTTTAATTTTAATTTTAAAAATTTTATTTTAATTTTCTTCTATTACAGTTGTCCCACTTTTTCCCTCATTGCTCCCTCCACCCCCAGCTCACCCCCTCTCCCACAGTCACAACTATAGTCTTAGCAGGAAACATAAACTGAAGCTCTGATTAGGCCACTTCCCTGCTCAAGAGGCAGCACAAGGACTTCCGTCTTCTGTCAAATGAAGTAAAAATGCATTAGCTTGAAACTCATGGCCTCTTGTGGACCATCCCCATTTCCCTGTGTCCCCAGGTCACAGGGTTTTTCTTGTTGCTGACCCTCTCCATTCCCAGCTACACCTGGCACTTTCTCCTTCCACCTCTAGCCCCTCTGTTCTTTCATCTCCTCATCCCTGCCTTCAAGGCCAGCTGAAATGCTGGTTGTCCAAGCAGTGCTGCACCTGTCCCTAGCTCTCTCTCTCTCTCTCTCTCTCTCTGTCTCTCTCTCTCACACACACACACAGCTTTGTGTTGGGTACAGCAGTTATCTGTCTGCTTTCATCCCCTTCCCATCTCTTAAGATTCTTTCTTTTCTGTACCCACCCCTTCTCTTGGGGCCAGACAATTGTGTGCATGTCACAGGTGTTCCACAGATGTGTTGGGAATGAGTGAATAACAGTGATTCCTTAATACTGTAATTTACATGATATGGAAACATATTTCATGCAACACATAAATGTAATAACAAGTATTATTTATTGGCCATCTACTCTCTGACAAACACTGTATTAGGCACTTAATTTGAAAAAATATTGTTTATTTTTCTTCTTTTGTATGCCAAAAGAGTAAATGTTCTTTGTTGAATACAGAAAAATACATTCAATCATCCAAAGTTTTACCCAACTCCCTGCACTGGTAACATTGGGTGAATATCTTTTACGATATGATATATGGCATATTACATATAGACAGGAAGGGAGAGAAAAGGGATCATGATATACTGGATTTTTTCTTAATTTTCAAATTACTAGTTATTGATTGTTTCACGAGGCATTTTAAATTTATTTCTCAACTTTACACATATCCACACTTTACACATAGGGAAACTGAGGCTCAGAGAAGCAAATTCATGTGCGTAAGGTCATTCAGCTAAGATAGCAACAAAGTGGAACTGCACCACACACATGTGGAACCCCAAAGCCAGTGTTCTTTGCACTTCACTCAGCAACTTACAGCCTCACTGATCTCTGTTTCATATGTAAGACAATGCATACTACACATTTTATATGTGACCATATCTGTCAACATGTTGTGCATATATCAGTATTCACACACCTGTGTACCTTTACCTGGGGTCTTAATTTGGAGTCAATGACCTCTAAGGAGGACAGAGATGGGCTTCAGTGGCTAGCAAGCCCCCTGAAAATTTGTTTGCAAGTTTTCTGTATATGTCTGATGTTAAGTTTTATAAAGGAGGATTTTTGACTTTCATGAGATTCTTAAAGGGTCTGTGACCCACACAGGCCAGGAGGCAATCATGTGCTGAATGCATGTGTCCATGCCAGGCCATCTTCTGTGTAAACAAAGGCACTCATGCACCACACAAGTGTTCCAGCTGACCCAGCCTCTGAATCCAGCCCCCACACCCCCATGAGTTCCAGGTGTGACTGACCTAGCTCAGGGTGTGGATGTCCAGCCCAGAAGGAGAAACCCTAAAACAGGTGGTCAGGGAGCATCAGTGGACTGATGGCTACTAGTAGGGGCCAGTGAAGTTTGGATGTGGTGGATGGGGAAAAGGCAGGTGTCCTACAGCTCTGATAGGAGCGCACTAGGGAGATGGAGCTACTGACTGAGGACAAATGCTACCGAGAAGAAGAGAAGCCTTGCCTCCAGTCCTCACCAGGCTAAGTTGATCTTGGGTGACTCACTTCAGTTCCCCAGCTCTCAGTTTCTCCATATACAAAGTTAAGAGCCTTGATTGGAATCAGACCATGACTAAAACATCAGGCTCATAAAGAGCCAGGGACTATAGCCCCTGGTCCTAAACCGCCAGTGACAATGGCCACAATCAGCTTGTTAGTTGCTTTCTTAACCCCAGGGCAATGAAAACTGCTGCCCATTCTTCCCCCAGAGGGTTGCAGAAAAAGAATGAGGGGAGCAGGAGGAAGAAAGCCCTGAAAGAGGAGGGGAAGCAGAGGAGGCTCTGAGTTTCTGGAGGACAGAAATTGCGTCACTTCCTTCTGCATTGTTACCCTGGCTTCCAGACAATGCTTGATACAAAGCAGGGGCCTGTATTAGTTTGCCAGAGCTACTGTAACAAAGATCATAAATTAAGTGGCTTAAAACAACAGAGATTTATTGTCTTCTTCAAGTTCTATAGGCTGGAAGTCCAAAATCCTTCCTTGCCTCTTCCAGCTTCTGATGGTTGCTGACAACCTCTGGTGTCCTCAGCTTACAGCTTCATCACTCCAGTCTCTGCCTCTGCTTCCCATGGCGTTCTCCCTGGGTATTTGTCTTCACATGGCCATCTTCTTAGAAAGACAATGGTCATGTTGGATTAGAGACCCACCCTGCTCTCGTATCACCTCACCTTAACTAATTATATTTGCAATGACCATATTTCCAAATGAGGCCACATTCTGAAGTGTTCGGAGTTAGAACTTCAACATATCTTTTTTTGAGAGGTTCACTCTTGAATCCACAACAGTGTCCAATAAATATTTGGGGAACACTTGGCAATTTTACTATGAGGATATTGCCAAGAAGAAAGAAGTGAACTTATTAGGACATGGTTTTCAAGTAATTGTTGTTTCCTGGGAAGAAACGACTACATACTGTACTGGAAATATTGAATCATGGATGGTGAGTAAAACACATGTGAATCAAGGGAGGAAAAGCTATGCAAGTAACAACAGGAGCGAATGAGATTGTGGGGACAGGTGAGCAGGACGCTGAGGTCAGAGGTAATGAGGTGACTCATGAGACCATGGCACTCACAGTCCTTTTGCTATTTTTCTATCTTGAGAAAAAAAAAATTGTTGTGTCTTACACTTCTGCAGAACCAAATGAGTGTGACTTGTGTTTCACAATTTTATGTAGCTGATTTCATGTACTTTTGGCAGTTTAATCATGTTTTGGACATAACATTTGACCTTGTTTTGAACCTAGCCTTAATAAAACACTTGTTGTTTTAGCCAGCTATGGTGTTTGAAGTTGTCAAGAATCCTTGAAGCCATTACTCTGGAGTTCTAGCATTCTTAAGAGCTGGGGTACAAAACCATTGCATAAGATGAAGGCAGGTGTCAGGTAGTCCAGCTCTGCAGATGGCGACTGAGGTCGGAAACTTCTACTTCCAGGACAAATCATTTGAACCATGGGCAAACTTACCTTTTAGAGATGCCCAGAGAGTCACTCGTCTTTAGAATTTACCTGCCCCAGCTGTTCTCTGACTTCTTGCTGAAATAGTCAGAGTTTAGTGCAGGGAACAGAGAAGGAAAACTCTGACTCCAAAAAACCTCCGCTGCCTTGCGGCATACCTCTTCAGGGGAAAGGCTAAGGGAGTAAACCCCGACAGAAAATCCGGAGCCGGAGTCCCTAAGGCGGTTTGACGTTGTAGTCAACACCGGCAACTCCTGCGGCACACCTGAAGCCAAGCTGTATTGACTCCGTCTTTCCCTTGGACCCTTCAGCTGCGAAGAGAGGGGGGGTCTGCTGCATGGGCAACAGCAGACCCTCCATATCACCCTGCCCAGGCTCTGTAGCTTCAGCTTCACTGGAGAGGACACTCCAGCGTCATCGCAAGATGTAGATTCAACACGAGAGGAGACAGATACCATGTCACTCCCGAGTCGAACTGCACAGCCATTCTCGGCAGTGCAGGTAGACTCTTAAGAAGCTACACCATCGTCTCTCGAGACGGACGGCTGCCGACGAGTGCAGGGAACAGAAACCATGCTAGGTACGTTAAGCAGAAAGGGATTTAATACAGGGAACTGGCGATTTGCAAAGTCATTTAAAGAGGTAGAGGGCTAGATTCCAGCCTGAGACTCCAGGAATGACTACCAGAACACTGCAGAATAGGAATTTAATTCCAGGAACACTGCCATAGCTGAGACCCAAGGTCCAGGAAGCTGAGATCGGGAGTTGCCATTGCCCCTACTGCCTGAACACTGGTCATGGAGACAGCTACCTTGTGCCCTAGGAAGCAGGTGGATGGACATTGAAACACTGAATCCAACTACTGTTGCAACCACCTCTCAACTCTATTAAGCAGGAGGCTAGACCCTGGTCTTTCTTGTTTGCCACCAGAGAACAGCCCCAAAGCTTTAGGAAGATGGCCTCCACCTCCCTTCTGTCTTCTAAACTCATGCAAGTGCTTCTAATTGGAAAAACATTTTAAATCTAAGACTCTGACTGAAAGGTACTCTGGGAAATTGAGTTTAAGCTTTCAAATCTCTGCAGCAGGGGAAGGCACTCTAGATGAGGAAGACAGATGCTGAGGCCCATGACCAGATGTTACATGTTGGAATTCTTTTATCATGGGCCAGAAATATCTGTTCTCCAGATAGGGAGGAGGCAGAACATGCTTCAAGGAGAGGGAATACAGAACTAAAGCTTCCTCACAGCCAGGCATAAATGAAAATAGGTTCTTCTTTTCTAAGCCAGGCAAGGCTTTAGAGGAATTAAAGGGAAAAAACATCTTCGGGCAAGGCTGTCCCATGGAACTATTTGCAATGATGGAAATTTTCATATCAGTGCCTTATCCAATACAATAACCTGTGTGGCTGTTGAGCACTTGAAATGTGGCTAATGTGACAGGGTAACTGAGGTTTTACTTTTTGTTAATTTAGATTTAAATATACATCACCATATAAAGTAGTGGCTGCCATATTGGAGAATGCACTCTTAGACGTGTCCAGAAAGATCAAGCTCAGGACCCTGACCTCTCCTCTCGGCTAGAGGTCAGATTGGTGGGGTTTGGATAGGCTCATAGATGGAAACAGCAGGGTTAGGGGCACATCTGAAGAAGGGGGGCATTCCTGAGGTGCCTCATTCTGGGGTGGTTGGTTGTTGGAACTACAGGAGGCAGCGGAGACAAGGGTTCACCCCATGTGGGAAGCAGAAGTCAAGAAGGAGGTCATTCAGGTTTTAAAACAAGTAGATCTCAGTCTGAAGAAAATTCAAAAGTCCAGAAGGCTGGAGTGTTGAGAGAAGAAATCAGGGAAAAGGGAATAAAGTGGCTTTGTGGGATCAGTCCTGGGACAACCACAGCAGGGCTTGGATGAAGCCAGTACCAGAATGGAGAAAGGATTTACTTTAAGCAATCCTGGTGACCCTACCTGGCCTGCATATGTGACAGAAATATTTTAAATAGAAACCAAGATTATTAGTTTCCTACTGCTGCTATAATAAATTACCACAAACTAGGCAGCTTAGACAACAAAAATTTATTATCTCACAGTTTTGTAGGTTAGATGTCCAATTTGGATCTCACTGGGCTAATGTCAAGGTGTCCACAAGACTAAATTTCTTCTGGAGGTTCTAGGGCAGAATCTATTTCCTTGCCTTTTCCAGCTTCCTTTGGCTGCCTGTGTTCCTTGGTTCATGGTCCCTTCTTCCATCTTCAGAGTCCCTCGCTATGACTTCTGCTGCTGCCATCATGACTCCTAGTCTGACTTCAACCTTCCTGCCTCCCTCTTACAAGAACCCTAGTGACCACTTTGGGCCCATTCAGATGACCCAGGATAATCTCCTTGTCTCAAAATCCTTAACTTAATCATACCTGCAAAGGCCCTTTTTCCTAAGGCAACATATTCACCCGTTCAAAGGATTAGAACATGGACATCTTTGAGGGGCTGTTTTTCATCCTACAACATTCTCTATTCCCATTCCATTCCATTCCCCATTCTCCACTCCACTGTCAGTCTTGGCCTTCTTCTCTCTCTCTTCTCCAGTCAGTTTGCACTTGTTGTCTCAGAGAAAGGACAGCAGAATAGTAAAAAAATCTGGGTTAGTTTTTGCTTTTTAAGTTTCAAAACTATAGCCTTATGGGGATGGACAATAGGCCAGTGAGGGAAAACTGACAAGTAAGACTGTAAGTTGACTTGGAAGGTCAAGAACAGAGGAAACTTGTATCTCAGTAGCAGTCAGGATGGGTAGGCTTTGCTGCAGTAACAAAGAGCCTCAATCTCATTGGCTTAACAAATAAGGTTAATTTTTGGCTGTCACTCCATATCCATTATGGGTAGACTGGGAGCTCCCACTTATATCTGCTTACTGTGGGGACCCGAGCTGATGAAGCAGCTACCATCCAGCAGAGTAAAAGAGGAGTGCAACAAATTGCAGACTGGCTTTCTAAAAACAGTTTCTTTTATTGTATTTCTTTCCATTCCTATTTATCCTCCTTATATTCTTTTCCACCTACATCCATCCCCTCCCCCAACAACCACTACACTGTTGTATGTGTCCATGAGTTCATTTTTGCTTGATTCCTCCCTGCTGATCCCCCAAGCTTCTGCCAGAGATACCACTGTCATTTCTCACTTTTAATTGGCCAAAGCAGGTCACAGGCCACATCTCACTTAAAGGAGACAGAGAAGTACAACTTTCTCCTGTGCCTGTAACAAGAGCTAGAAACCTTTGGCTAGCAGAGGTAATGACCACAGGGATTCTTTCCACTGGCAGAGTTCTATGGAGGTGGGAAGAACCCAGGGGAGTGGCTACTCAGAAGGTCTGCACAGGCAGCTGGGCCTTTCATGAGCCCACAGAAGAGTCCTGAGCCCAGGTGACAAGGAAGCAGCAGTGTTTCCTGGTGTTAGGACAGGCCAGGCAGATAGGTAGCTGTGAAGAGGGCATTTGAAAAGGCTGGGCACAAGCCAGCCTGGAAACTCAATACCAGCCAAAATGAGGATGTCCCTGCCAAGGCCAAAGAGGGCCATTGGTGACCTCGTGCCCCAGGGAAAGAGGCAGGGAATTCTGAATGGACTGAACTCAAGTTTACATCAACAGTGGCATAGAGGCCCTAAGTAGAAATTAAGTTTAAATATAAGAATTATATTTCATTCACACTGTACCCAAATATAAACCAAAGGCTGATGTTATGGGACATTGAGGTAATGTGACTGACTTAAGTCTATGTACCACATGACACAATGGTAATTCTTATAGTGAGGATTCAATTAACACTTCTTTCTGCCATTTAAAAAACTCCCCTTGCCCTGGCTGGTGTGGCTCAGTGGATTGAGTGCCAGCCTGTGAACCAAAGTGTCACTGGTTCGATTCCTAGTCAGGGCACATGCCTGGGTTGCAGACCAGGTCCCTGATTAAGGGCACATGAGAGGCAACCACACATTGATGTTTCTCTCCCTCTCTTTCTCCCTCTCTTGCCCTCTCTCTAAAAATAAATAAATAGAAAACTCTCCTTGACTTCCAGTCAAGATGGTGGCATTGGTAAACATGGCTCACTTCCTTGCACAAGCACATCAAAATTACAAGAAAACTATAGAACAACTATCATCCAGTACCATAAGAAATTGAGACAAATAGAAGTCCTACAACTATGGAATTAAAGAAGCAGCCACACTGAAACTAGTAGGAGGAGTGTAAATGCAGAATGAGCTGGTCCCACACCCACGTGTGATGGATAAAAATCAGGAGGGATATCTCAGGAGTGAGGGATCTCAGCTCCACAGCAGTCTTCCCCCAGTCCAGGGTTCCAGTGCCAGGAAGATAAGTCTTCATGACTTCTGGCTGTAAAAACCAGTGGGGATTGAAGCTGTGGAAGACAGTAACTGCTGGAGTCCCAGGCAGTTCCTCTTAAAAGGTCCCTGTGTAGACTTACTCAGACTCATTCCCTTTGAGCTCCAGCATGGGGGAAGCAGGTTGAAAGGCATAAGAGGCATAGAGGGAAGAAATAAATTGTCCAGCATCAGGGCAAGAACTGGGGGTCAGCGCTCCCAGAGAAAAGAGCTTACATAAGCCATTGTTCCTTTCAGGAGCCCTTTCCCCACAGCATCGTATCCAAGACTCCATCAACCTGGCTCACACTATTTGCCCCATGTTGGTCATTCCCTGAAATCTGATCACACCCAACTTTCAGGCCCACCCAAACTGTTTCCAGTGGCTTTTCTATATGAATGGCTTATTTTGGCCCATGCTTCAGATTTTCCTAAATTCTCTCAAACAAGCAGCATCTGGCTTCAGTGAGCCCTATACCTCTCACTAAGTTGCCCAGGCCCAGCACTAACAGCTTTGGTTCACAGCTTGGCCCCACCTGGGCACCTCTAAGCCTAGCACAAATAGCAGACATCTGCAGATTGCTTTGTAGCTTATGCTGTGTGATCCCAGACAGAACACAGGCAGTTACTAACCTTGGACATGCCAACAGCAATCAAGGCTCAACTACACAGCCTACACAGTGGAGGCACCTTGGGTACCCAGCTTGGGTAATAGGAGAGGCTGTGCCACTGGACCCTAAAGGACATCTACTACATTAGGCCACTCTATTAAGTCTGAGAGATGTAGTTGCGCTATCTAATAAATAAAAACAAACACAAGGAGATTGCAAAAATGAGGAGACAAAAAACATGGCCCAAATGAAAGAACAGAACAAAATTCCAGAAAAAGAACTAGACAAAATGGAAAAAAGTAATCTATCAAAGCACTGGTTGTAAGGACGTTCAAGGAACTTAGTGAGAACCTCACCGGCATAAAAAAGGACTGGTCAGAAACAAAGGGGGACTTCCGGCCAAGATGGAGGCCGAGACAGACATGCTGTGTCTCCCTCCACAACTAAGAAGAAATACAACTACCTCAAAACTAGAGACAACCAGAAGTTCCAGAAAATCGAGCTGCATGGAAGCCCAACAAACATAGATAAAAAGAAGAAATACTCATCGAGACAGGGAGGAGGGACAGAGAGAACACGGTGTGGTGGCAGCAGCAGCAGAGGCAGTGGTGGCAGTGGCTGACCAGTGGAAAGCGCAGTCACATGTTTTAAAAAGTCAGGAGGGACACCTGGGGAGCACTTCTAGCCCCAGACCAGACTGTGCAGCTCACGGTCCCAGCACGGGGGAAAATAAAGCCTCGTTGCTTCTGACTGCAAACCAGTGGGGTTTGGGGTGGAGGCAGAAACTACCAATCTCTCAGCAGAGTTAGCTTGTTTAAAGGGTCCCCATGGTCCTAGAACATTCACAGAGCCACCCGCTCTGGGAACGATGACCAGGGAAACAGCTACAGAGGCAGCAGTCCCATACGGAGGTGGGAGAAGGCCTGAAAAAGAGGCGAGTGCTGAGCAAGAGGCATGGTTCCCTCTCAGACCCTTCCCGCACATACAGCACCACAACATGGTGAAACAGGTCGCCCTGTACTGATGAATAGCTAAGGCTCCGCCCCTTACAATGTAACAGGTGGGAAAGCTCTACCTAAGACACAGAGGCAAGCAAACACAGGAGCCTGTCAAGATAAAGAGGCAGAGAAGTATGGCCCAAAAGAAGGAACAAATCAAGGTTCCAGTGGGAGAACTAAGCAAGGAGGAGATAGCCAACCTAACAAACAAGGAAATAGCTGACCTAACAGATGCAGAGTTCAAAACACTGGTGATAAAGATGCTCACAGACTTGACAGATATACTTAAGTATGGCAATTCATAAAGGAAGAAGTGAAGACAATGCTAAATGAAATGAAGGAAAGTCCACACAAAACCAATGGTGAAGAGAAGGAAACCAGGATTCAAATCAATGATTTGGAATATAAGGAAGGAAAAAACAATCAACAAGTACAGAATGAAGAAACAAGGATTGAAAAAAATGAGGAGAGGCTTAGAAACCTCTGGGACAACTTTAAACATGCCAACATCCGAATCATAGGGGTGCCAGAAGGAGAAGAAGAAGAGCAAGAAATCGAAAGCTTATGTTAAAAAATAATGAAGGAAAACTTCCCAAACTTGGTGAAGGAAATAGACATATAAGTCCAGGAAGCACGGTGAGTCCCAAACAAGCTAAACCCAAAGAGGACCACACCAAGACACATCATAATTAAAATGCCTTAGCTTAAAAATAGAGAGAATCTTAAAAGCAGCAAGAGAAAACCAGAAAGTTACCTACAAAGGGGCTCCTATAAGACTGTCAGCTGATTTCACAAAAGAAACTTTGCAGGCAAGATGGGACTGGCAAGAAGTATTCAATGTGATGAAAAGCAAGGACCTACAACCAAGACTACTCTATCCGGCAAAGCTATCCTTTAGAATGGAAGGGCAGATGAAGTGCTTCCTAGACAAGGTAAAGCTAAAGGAGCTCATCATCATCAAGCCATTATTATATGAAATGTTAAAGGGACTTATTTAAGAAAAAGAAGATCAACACTATGAACATTAAAATGACAACAAACTCACAACTACCAACAACTAAATCTAAAAAATAAAAATAAAGGCAAACTAAGCCAACAACCAGAACAGGAACAGAATCATAGGTATGGGGATCATTTGGAGGGTTATCAACTGGGAGGGGGAAGGGGGAGAAATGAGGAAATGGTGCAGGGATTAAGAAGCATAAATGGTTGGTACAAAATAGACAGGGGGAAGTTAAGAATAATATAGGAAAGGGTGAAACCAAAGAACTTATATGCACGACACATGGGCATGAACTAAAGGGGGTGGGATTGCTGGAGGGGAGGGGGGTACTGGGCAGAGGGGAGCAAAGGGAAAAGAAACTGGGACTACTGTGACAACATAATAAAATATATGTTTCAGAAATGAATGGCAAATACAACCTACAATAAATACTAAGTTTGTAAATTAAAATTATTTCAGCAACAATAAAAGAAAAAGAAACAAAAGGTACACTAATTGAAGTAAAGAACAATTTACAGGGAATCAGCAGTAGAGTGGATGAAGCTGAGAATCAAATCAGAGATCTGGAACATAAGGAAGCAAAACAACCACTCAGAACAACAAAAAGAAAAAAGAATCCAAAAAATGAGGATAGTATAAGGAGCTTCTGGGACAACTTCAAGTGTACCATCATTTGCATCATAGGAGTGCTGGAAGGAGAAGAGAAAGAGCAAGAAATTGGAAACCTTTTTGAAAAATAATGAAAGAAAACTTCCCTAACTTGGTGAAAGAAATAGACATACAAGTCCAGGAAACACAGAGTCCCGAACTAGATGGACCCAAAGAGGTTCACACAAAGTCATATTATAACTAAAACGCTAAAGGTTAAATACAAAGAGAAAATCTTAAAAGCAGCAAGAGTAAAGCAGTTAGTTATCTACAAGGGAGCTCTCATAAGACTGTCACCTGATTTCTCAAAAGAAACTTTGCAGGCTAGAAGGGATTGGCAAGATATATTCAAAGTCATGAAAATGAAGGACCTACAGCCTAGAATACTCTATCCAGCAAAGTTATGGTTTAGATTCGAAGGACAGATAAAGAGCTTCCCGTACACGAAAAAGCTTACAGAGTTCATTACCAGCAAACCAGTATTATATGAAATGTTAAAGGGACTTATTTAAGAAAAAGAAGATCAAACTATGAACAATAAAATGGCAATAAATACATATCTATCAACAATTGAATCTAAAAAAAGCAAAATAAACAAACAAGCAGAATAGAGACAGCATCATAGATACAGAAAATGTCTTGATGGTTGCCAGATTAGAGAGGGGTTGGGGGAATGGGTGAAAAAGGAGAAGGGATTAAGATGTACAAATTGGTTGTTACAGAACAGTCATGGGGATGTAAAGTACAGCAGAGGGAATAAAGTAGTCAAAGAACTCATATGCATGACCTATGGACATGGACAATGGTGTGGGGATGGCCTTAGGGAGTGGTGGCAGGCTGGGTAAAGGGGAACAAAGGGGAAGATTTGGGACAACTGTAATAGTATAAACAAAAAAATATAATTAAAAAGGAAATAAATAAGTATCTCTAGTGACTAAAAATTTTAGCAATGATTTAAATCTTCTAAAATTTTAACACATGTACTTGACAAAATACAAACATATTTTCATTTACTAACTGCCGTTATTGAGAGAAAGAGCTGTCTTTTTCAGCCTCACCTTCAGTGCTTTGGGGAATAACCAGAGAAGGTGAAACAAGGGGTAGATAGGGGTTACTGAGCTTTCAGAATGTGCCAAAGACTGTGCTGGGCACCCTGAGACCTTAGCCCAGGTGAGTCTGTGAGGAGCGTGAAGCCCTAGTCGTGCAGCTGCGGTGCCACAGCCAAGGCTCCATGCAGCTGGGCTGGCTCCTCCTTAGCCTCTACCTGCCCCAGTGGCTCTGACCCCACACCAGCTGACACTTAGAATTGGCTTGCCAAGGTCCCTCGGCCCCAGGCTCCCCAGTGCCAGGAGCAGAGCAGAAGCCCCTCCCAGAGGACCCTGGGAGGACAGTCCGAGGACAAGGCTTCAAGTGGCCCCCACCTCCTGCTTGCTCAGCTCTTTTTGCAGGTGGTGACTTGCGGTGCCCTAGGAGACACTGAGAAGGGATGTCCACAGTCAGACGCAACTTTCCAATGAAGAAAGCTGGATCCTAATTTAACAATTTACAGAGTGGTCTGTGGGTCCAGCATGTGTGGTTCTCAGGCAATCCCATGCCAAGGGGCTATAGTGACCCCGCAAGGTGAAAATAGAAAGAAAGGTAGGAGGGGCTCTGTTCAGGCTTGTTAAAGACAGGGACAGCACTGTCCCAGGACAGAAGGTCAGATCCGTGGCTTGAGGGCTCTGTTGACCCAGAGTGCCTACCAGTGGGTAACCCCCATGTGGGAAACCCTGTGACTTGGAAATGAATCTCACATCCTGCACCTGGGAGTCCAGAGAGTCAGCAACAGGCCACAAGGTCAACTTTCATTTGGCTGGAAAGACGAATCTCGAGGCCATCCTGACATTCAGACGTGCTGTGGGCTTTCAAAATCCTCATGGCAGTGCTGTTGGATGAGTTGAGCAGTTATTTATTTTTCAGTCACCATTGTCCTAAGGTTAAATCCAGGTACAGAGAGTCAGCATCCATGCACCAGAGACAGCTCTCCATAGAACTGGGTTGGAGCCAGGACTGCTGACCCCCTCTGGCTGCACTGCTTCTCTGTAAACTTTAACAGAATATTTATGGGGCATCAGTGTTTTGCAGACAGCAGACAGGCAGTAAAAGGGGCCCTACAACCCTGAGTGTCTCTGCCCCCACCCATGGTGCATTCACGCCTTGGACAGGGCACGCAGGGTCAGGGCTCTGCGGCCCTGTCCTGTTAGGTGCATGGGGCCCCACTAACCAGCATAGTAGGAAGAGCCCTCAGTGGGCGGGGGCTTGCAGCTTAGGCAGTCCTTAGGGGGCTGCCCTTGAGAGCAGGGAGGAAGCTAACCTGGGGGCAGCAGGCCAGGTGGGAGGAAAATAAAGTAGTCTTCCTCCTTTCACTCTGGGGAATTCTAGCTCCAAACCCTTCCCAAACAATCCGACAACAAAACAATAATTTTCCCTAGGTGCTCTTGTTTCCCAGTCACCATGAGACCTTTCACACTCATTGGGGTCAATGCTCATGTGCCCAGATGTCCCCTCCCCCACGGTCTGTGGCCTGGGTGTTTGTGCATGGTGCAGGGTTGGGGAAGGGTCCCCCTTTTCTTATCTTTTGAGTAGGATCTTTAGCTCCCTGCAGGGAGTGAGGGTCAGGCAATGGCTGGGTGGTCATCCTCCCTGAGGAAGGTCAGGCTCTGTCTTGCTCTGCCCAGTTTGGGGGCACCTCTCCTCTGCCTATTCTGGGTGCTGCCTTGTGCATTTCCCTCAGTGTCTGAAGGACTGAGTCAAAGTTGTTCTAAGGTCTGAAGTTTTGTCTTCGGGCTGGACAAGTGTAGAAGCTGCTCTGCTAGAGCTCCTGGGCTAGGGGTGGACTGCCCTCAGAAACCTCCTTCTCCTGTCTCTCCCCACTTCTCTCTATGCCGTCACTTCCTTTGGTGTTCTCTGTGCCTCTTCCCTTCTGGGTCTTCTCACCCTTTTCTTCAGGCTCTCGCTGGGTGGAGGAATAATCAAACCTACTCCACTGGAGTCTAGCGTGGACTGTGCAGTTTTGGTGGCCTAGCATGTCTACCACTGCTCTCTACCATGGCATCAAGGCCAAGGCTCTCTGTCTTCTCTCTGTCTGTCTCTCTGTGTCTCTGTCTCTCTGTGTCTAATTACATACATCATGTATATTCCTAAAAACAAGAATGTTATTTTGCATAATCATAGTATCATTATCAAAATTAGGAAATTAACATGGATTGAATATTATTGGTCCGTAGAGCTCATTGAGATTCCACCATTGTACCAATAATGTCCTTTAAAGCAAATGAAAATCATGTGTCCCACCCCTTTAGTTTACTTGAACCTGGGCCAATTATGCACTCTGCCTTTGCATTTCATGCCATTATTATCTCTGAAGAGCACAGGCCACTTATTCTGTAGAATGTTCCTTACCCTGGTCTTGTGTGATGCTTCCCCACGCTTCAACCCAGGTTCTGCATTTTGTCAAGGGCCTCACAGGAGGAACATTGCGTCCTCCTCAGCACATCATGTCAGGAAGTACATGATGTCAATTCGTCCCATTGATGGTGATGTTTGTTTTGACAACTTGGTTAAGATGGTATTCTCCAAAT
Source organism: Furipterus horrens (assembly GCF_987537825.1). NCBI lineage: Eukaryota > Metazoa > Chordata > Mammalia > Chiroptera > Furipteridae > Furipterus > Furipterus horrens. The sequence continues at coordinate 120,525,241 of NW_028327171.1, forward strand.
TTGTTCACTATAAAATTACTAGTTTTCCCCTTTGGAATTAATAAGTGTGTGTGTGCTAAAAACCATAATTAATAGACATTCCTATAACAAATTCAAATAATAAAACAAAGGCACCTTCTTCAAGCCAAAGGGAACCCTAAACAACCTGGTTAAGAGCTGCATCTCTATGCCCTGGCTGGGTGACTCGGTTGAAGCATTGTCCCATACACCAAAAGGTTGTGGGTTCAATTCCCGGTCAGGGCACATACTTAGGTTGTGGGTTTGATCCCTGGTCAGGGCATGTACGGGAGACAACTGATCAACATTTCCTTCTCACATCAATGTTTCTCTGTCTCTCTCTCTTTTCCTTTCTCTCTAAAATCAATGAACATATCCTTGGGTGAGGATTTAAAAAAAAGTTGCATCTCTAAAGAGATACATTTGCATCTATATTTCCCCCAGAGTTTTTACAAATATATAGATATTTTTAAATAAATAAGAGTAGTATTTTATATAAATTGTTTTTGAATATTAACCATTTTGCCTAACAACATAAAATCATGGTATTATTTATTGGTTATCATTGTTTTTAATTAAGACTAGTGAGAGTGAAGTTATTGACTCCTAGTATTTCTTCTGTGACAGCCCTGTTCATATCTCCAGTTCCTTTTATGATTGGCCAGTTTGTCTTTTCCTCACCAGACTGTGGGTGTTCTCTGTAGAGGACCAACAACTGAGCAATACAGGACAAATGAAAGGAGTGTTTGGAAGCCTTTGAGGAACTGAGGATGGTGGGCATGCTGGGGGAGGTGGCAGGAGCACAGGTCTGGTTTGCAGGCTGAGAGGTTGGACCTAGTTCTGCAGGAAGTGGAGGGTTTCATGAATGGGAACTACCCTGGTGGACTGACTTCCAGAAAGATCTGTGTGTAACCTAGGGAGAAGGTTGAATGCTTGCTGGTGAAGTGCTTGGAAGCCAGCAGAAGCTTTTCAAAGCCCTTTCACTTGAGAAAAGTTTGAGATGGAAAGCAAAATTCTGGAGAACTCCAGAAAACTGGCCACTGGAGATGGAGCTGGACTCCTGCCCTAATGGGCGTCTTTCATTATCATTATCCCCATTAGTGCTTTATTGTATTAGTTATAGCTAATTTACATTTTACTGAAGCATTGAAAACAGATTGCAGATGTTTGGAAACAGATGTTATCCTAATGTTAAGGCAAAACCATGAATATTTATAATGATTATTGCCGGATCAAATTACCTCGATTAAACAGGGAGGTTTGTTCTAATAACTCAGCCAGGAACCTGGCGAGGGAAGACAGAAAAGTATTGATGAACTTTTGGGCACACTTCAATTTTTCTTCACGTGGGATTTTAGCTGCCTTCTCATGGACCTGGGAACAGAGATTGGTTGTTATGGAACCAATTTAGGGATTTTCCTGCTGCTCTCATTAATTGACCAAGTCAGGATTTTCCATCTGGCTTTTTCCACCCTCTCCATGGAGAAGGTCTGCCAAACTCTCTCTAACCTAAGAATAGTGGTGCCTTGCTATGCTGCAGTGGGGAGACCAGGCTTCTTAACCCTTCCCCCACCCACCTGCCAGGGGTCTCAGAGCTGTCAGAAGCCAAGCTAAGCCTCAGGGGCAGGCCAGGATTACAGTTGTCTCCACAGGAGGTTTCGAGGGTTCCAGGCTGACTTGCTCCCCTTTTCTGCTGGTCATGCTGGCAGAAGCATCAGAAACAGAGAATACTGGTTACCAGAGGGGACAGAGGGTGTGGGGAGGGTGAAATGGGTAAAGGGGGCCAAATATATGGTAAAAAATGGAAATTAACTTTTGGTGGTGAGCACACAATAGAATATACAGATGCTGAATTACAATGTGGTACACCTGAAATTTATATAATGTTATTAACCAATGTTACTGCAATAAAAATGAGTTTAAAAAGAAATAAAGCCTTTCCCTGGCAGTCTTCAAGAGACCCCTGATTCAGTTCAGGGCAATGAGGGAAAGTGTGAGGGGTCTTTTCTGATTGGAGTGGGGGGTGGGGTGCTCTACCAGCCCCCTCCATGTCCTCTCACCATTGGCGTGCTCTCCCTTGTCTGCCCCTGCCACGCACTTTTGCATTTACACCCAGCACCTGCAACTCTCCTTGGGAGGACTTCCTGCCCTTTGACAGGGGGGTCTCTCAACCCCAGTGCCGAAAATTAAAGTGTCTGGGAGCTAACCGCTACGCTACTCTCCCACCCTTAACCAACAGCTGAATGAATGGAAGCCCAGCTCTGGCCTCAGGTTGGGGCATGTATGAGGCATAGCTTACAAGTCAGGATCCCCACAGGGTCAGGCCGATTCTTTGCCCTGGCTTGGCCTCCTCCTTCTCCCCTCCCTTCCTTCCTTCCTTGTCCAGAGCTGGGAATGAAGAATGATAAAGGGACAGATCCTGTGCATGAGAAGCTTACGGACAAGTGGTGGAGACAAATGGGGGTGCAGGCAATTTAGGGAACTGAGAGGCAGACACGGGGGGAAGAGCATGTCCAGCCTTTAGTGGAGGTTAGTCAGGCAGGGTCAACTGCCCACTACATGGCCTGTCGCATTTGAGTACCCACCACAGGCCATGCACCAGGCCAGGGATTGCCCGGCTAATTTAATCCTCACAGTAGCCCTGCAAGGTGGATGTCATCAGCCCCATCACTCTTATAAAAAAGCCGAATCTCGGAGATACTCAGTGATGCACCCAGGAACATTTATTTATCTAACAAACTTTTATCAAGAAGAGCCTTCTGGGGTGCCAACATCTGTACTAGGCATGGGAGAATTATGGCAAGGCGATAGATATTGTCTCCATCTTCATAATGAGACTTGATGGGGAAAATAGTTGTTAATATGTATCACACATATGTAAATGTGTAATAAACATGTAATCCCAAACTGTGATGAATGAAAATGTATAGGGTGCTGTGAGAATCCATGATGGGGAACAGCCTGGGGAGGTGTTACCTGGGCTGAGAGTGAAGGGTGAGCAGATGTACCCAGGTGAAGAAAGAGACATGGGAGACTTCAGTGTGTGGCAGCACATGCAAAGGTCCTGCCAGAGGGAATGCAAGCAGGACAGCAGGACTGGAAGGGACTGTGAGCCAAGGAGCTAGAGAGGCTGGTCAGGACCAGGCAGGACCGTTTCATGACACCACGAGCTTGGCCTTGTAAACCAAAATTAATTTTAGGCTGTAGTAAAGAATAAAAGGCATTTATCTGAGCAAAAAGGAGCTGCTGCCTGCAATACAGATTCAGGTAGCAACTTAAATTGTGTTCCACCCAGAAGAGATTGTCTTTTAGAGTGAAAGTTCCCACCCAGGTCCTCAGTTAGGTCTGTTTGAGGTAAATGAGGTACCAAACTGTGCAGTTCTGATTGGACAGGACAAGTCTCAGTCCACTGGTAGAAGGATGAAACCAGGGTGTCCCTGAAGTCTACCAGAGGCATAAACAAGCCAGGCGGAGTGTGGGAAGCTGAGAGGTCAGTCTGAGATTCTTCCCTGTAGATGGAGTACATGAAGAGCCCTGTCAGCAAAGGGCCACGAGGCTCTTGTTATTCATAAAATATGTGTCCTCGGTTAACCATGGAGAGGCCATCTCAGCATATAAATTCCTTCAGCGTATAAATTCCTTCTCAGTGGTCACATCAAGTGAGACTTTTTTCTTGGGGTCCACAGCCTTATTCTGAGACAAGCAGCCAGCCAGCCATTGGATGGACCAGTTCAACACAGGGTCACATTTGAATGCCAGAGCCTGAGCTCTGTTTACAATTTTGTGCCTTTAAGGACAAGGTGGGATATTGATCCCTGGGCTAGTTTCAGATAAGAAGAAGGGCCCAGACTGCACCTGGCCAATGTAGCTAGTCTGTTCCATCTTCTTCCATGTGAGCACAGTAGGATTCTTTTCCCTGGGCACCCAAACAAAAGTCAGCAGAGGGCAAAACATCCAGGTTTCCCAAGAACAGTAGCTCTGGAATGTGAGCTCCTGGCACTTGGAAGAGCATTTGTACTTCTAACAAGTTCTCAGATGATGCCGGGGCTCTTTTGGGAGTCCCAGTTTGAGCACCAGTGCAAAGAGCCATGCTGAGTCCCAGGGGGTCTCCCCATCCAAGGCTCCCCTGGGGACCGGCCATGGAGTCTGAGGGCAGCAGCATCGCACAGGAAGCTGGGTCCTTTGCTGGAGTGTCATCAGGGTTCAAGAAACAGAAATGTGTATATGTTAAGGGATTTATTACAAGTTGTTGGCTTACTTCATCAGGGGTCTGGCTAAGCAACTCGAAGTCCAGAGGCAGAGAGACAGAAAGGGCCAATGAGAAGTAGTTGGTCCCCACAGACACCAGCTGAAGCCTGTGGTCCCAGGCAGCTGTCAGAAGTGGAGGGCAGGGGAAGGGAGAACAACTGTATGTAGCCCCCACTACAGTTTGGAGTCTCTGGGCTCAGGGAAGGCCTAAGTCCCTGAAGGGCTTCTCACTAATGAAGTCAGGCCCACCCAGGAAAATCTCCCTTTTGAGTAACTTAAGGTCAGTTGTCTTGCAACTTTAATCACACATGTGGAATTCCTTCACTGCAGCATCTAGGTGACTGTGTGACTGAATAATAGGGAGGAGATGTGTGTATGCTACAGAAGGCCACTGCCCCCATCCAAACTCTGAGAAAATATCCCTTGCTGGCCATGTAACCTGAAGCATGCCAGAAAGGGCATCCTGGTGACTGTAGCCCAGCCTGGCCACAGGGACACACCACAGAGCCTGCAGTTTCCCAGCCCTCCAGAGACATGGCTCAGGCCCTGCCGGGCACAAGCTCTAATGCCTGGGCCCTCCCGCTGCCAGAGCCTCACAGCCCCTTGGTCTTTGAGATGTGCCTACTGTCCTGGTATCATGTCTTATAAAATGGCCTCCAAGGTGGCAAGACCTTGTCCTCAGTAGTGGCACCCAGGCTGCAAATGCCAGCAGGTGAGACCAAGGCAGGGAGCTGCCCAGGGAGGAATGGTCTGGCTGGGAAGGAAGCCCCATTAATCCAGGCTAGGACACAGATGGCAAGTCTTCCGCTCTGGGCCCCGATTTCTCACCTGGACAATGAAGCATGGGAATTCATTATTCTTAAGGACAAGAGAGAAGATCCTTGGAACATCCAGATTAAAAATACCTGGTCAAATACCAGCAATGAGAATCACAGTGACATGGGACTGTTCTATGCAACACGTGATGCTGGAAGAACATGAAGCAATAGCTTCAACCTTTTGAAGGAAATTTATTTTCCACCTAGAATCCTACGCCTTTCCAAATGATCATTTTAATGTATGTATAAGTAGAAGAGAATTGTTGTCAACCTTGAAAACCTCAGAAAATCTTTTTCTATCCATCTTTTCAGAGGAAATTACCCGAGGAGATGCTTTAGCAAAAGAAGAGTCAGGACTGAGCATGAGGAGGAGGGTATGGGCTCTACCACCAAGAGCTGGGGAGGGTGTGTCCCAGATGACAGCTGAGAGGACACCATGCGGAGGCCCAGTCCAGGAGGAAAGGCACTGCTAGAACTGGGCTTGGGGTCTGAAAAAAATGTATTAACTAGTGTGACAGGGCTGTGGGACATTTGGAAAAAGAAACTGAATAAGCCCATAGAAAACTAAGCTCGTAAAAACAATATGTCAATTATTAAAGAAAAATAAAAGATGTTAAAGAAGAGAAGCAAAACCACTGTTCAGCAGCAAACAACATTTATACGTTATAACAATGTAAATAAAGAGTGTTGACTTAACTAGGAATAATGATCTGTTTATATTAAGGAGGTGAGGTGAGAAAGTACATGGAAGGGAACTAAAAAATCAGCTACTCTAACAGGAACAATCAAGAAACTAGACTGGAGAAACAAGATGGCGGAGGAGTAAGTGGAAGCTACACTAACTTCCTCCTAGAACTAGTCTGGATTTACAATGTAATTTTGGAGAAATCATCTGGAATAACGAACCGAACACCAGCTGGAGAGAAGTCTTATAACTACGGAGAGACAGAAAAGGCCGCTACATCACAACGTGACCGGTAGGGAGTGCGGAGACGTGGAAGGGCTGGCTGGGCTCCCACGGGTGGCAGCTGAAGGGGCTGAGAAACAGCTCAGCAGCCGGGGATTCCCCCTGAGAAGGGCAGGGTCTAAACCCCCAGCTGGGCTTCCCAGCCTACAGCAACAGAGTGGAAAGTAAAACAGTATCAGCTGTGAAAAGCGAAAAGCCACAGGCTTTCTTGCTAGCCGGAGAGAAACAGCGGGAGAAAAAGAGCTCTTAAGTGGATCACATACGAAAATATTTTGGCCACCACTTACCCTGGGCTCAAGCAGAGGGAAGGCAGAGAGGACTGGAGACACTTGGGGAGAATTTGGCACGGTGGCTTTGAGGGGAGAACTGGAGGAGCAGTTGACTGGGTCCCAGTGCTGACTCATCCCCAGTACTGCGGGTAGACCATTCCCCTCCAAGCCGCGTCAGCCTGAGGGGAAGCAAAAGCCCTGCCTACAGGAATTAAGCTGCCACACTCACAGTCCTTAAGCCTGACAGCTAATCACAGATTGAATAGATTAACAATCAAAGAAGACAGACAACAGCAGTAGATCCCTGGAAGTCTCCAACAGGCTGCCTAGGGCCAGACTGGTACATGATCTGACGCCACCAGAGGCAGATCCAGGAAGTGCAGATCATTCCAAGAAGCACCAACAAACAATAGGAGTAAAAAAAATGGGGAGACAGAGAAACAACCCCCGATCAAAAGGAAAGGTAGAATCCCCAGAAAGAGTGCTAAATGAAATAGAGGGGAGCGAACTATCAGATATGGAATTCAAAACATGGATTATGGAGAAGCTGAATGAGCTCAGCGGAAACTTCAAAGAACTCCAGAAAAACTACAAGGAACTCACAGAAAATTACGTGAGCATGAAAAAGGACATAGAAACTATCAATAAGAGCCAGGAGGAAATGAAAAATACGATCTCTGAATTGAAGAACACAGTAGAAGGAATTAAAAGCAGGCTAGAGGAAGCAGAAGATCGGATCAGCGAGCTGGAGGACAACCTACACAAAAACTCCCAGACAATGCAACAAAATGAAAAAAGACTGAACAAGACTGAAGAGGTTCTAAGACAGCTGCAGGACAACATGAAACGTAATAATATCCGTATCATAGGAATTCCAGAAGGAGAAGAAGAAGAGCAAGGGATAGAAAACCTCTTTGAAAAACTAATGACAGAAAACTTCCCTCACATGAGGAGAGAAAGAGTCACGCAAGTTCAGGAAGCACAGAGGGTCCCAATGAAGATGAACCCCAACAGGCCCACTTCAAGACACATCATAATTAAAATGCCAACATTCAAAGACAAAGAGAGAATCCTAAAAGCAGCAAGAGAGAAACAACTAATAACATACAAGGGAGCTCCAATAAGGCTATCATCAGATTTCTCAGCAGAAACACTACAAGCCAGAAGGGAATGGCAAAATATATTCCAAGCAATGAAAAACAAAGGCCTACAACCAAGAATACTCTACCCAGCAAGGCTCTCATTCAAAATGGAAGGGGAAATAAGGAGTTTCCAAGACAAAAGAAGGCTAAAAGAATACATCTCCACCAAACCAGCATTGCAAGAGATGCTAAAGGGTCTGCTTTAAGAAGATGAAGAAACAGAGAGAGACAGAGAGGAACACGAGTACAAAGGGGGAAAATGACAATGAATAAGTACTGAAAGAAAGAAGGAACTTCTACCATTTGCAACAACATGATTGGAACTAGAGAGAATTATGCTTAGCGAAATAAGCCAGGCAACAAAAGAAAATTACCTTATGCTGTCACCTGTTACAGGAAACTAATGAACAACACAAACAAATGAGCAAAATTGAACCAGAGGTATGTAAACAAGGAATAAACTAACAGTAACAAAGGGGGAGATGGGAGGGAGAGAAGGGGTAAGAAGGGGAAGGGTCTAGTCAAAGAACATGTATGAATGACCCATGGACATGGACAACTGGGTGGGGACTGACTGTGGGGGGGGGGCAGGGTGCAGGGAAGCAAGAGGGGGAAAAAAAGTGAGACAACTGTAGTGGAAAAACAAACAAACAGAAAATTTTTTAGTGGGGGGGGAATAAAAATATAAAGAATAGAAATGCAAGTTCAGTGAATATTAGAAGGACAAGGATTTTCCTTCCGATAAGACAGTCCTACAGATTTAGAGACTTGTATGTGGGTTATGTTACATAAATTAACATGTGTTTTCTGTTTTCAAAGGGCATAAGCCTACAATCTCATTACCTGAGTGATTATCTGTATGCATAGGCCTCACTTAATCCTGTCTGCAGTGCTGCCTCCTGAGACTCAATGGTTTGGCTGAACTAAGTGGCTGGGTTGGTGAAGAACGGGGTGGTCTGTGGGCTTCACTTTAAAACTGGTTTCTCTTTTGTATCCTAATGGCTTGGACAGAAAAAGCCCAGAGGTCTGAGATGGGGGAAACCTAAAATATTTCCCTCAGTCCAAAATAAGTATAATGGGCAAAAGGGTTTTGGACAGGTGAGATGTACCTGGCACACCTTCCTCCAAAGAAGCCCTTCTTTTCCCTAATGTGGGACATTGAAAAATTAATACCTGTCTTTTGTCATCTAGTGGTTACGGATTAAATGATGTCCTTTAACCCTGTTGCCCCCAGAATACAACAAGGATGCCAGCCTGTCAAACCAAGCATGCCGTTGTCCAGAGACAGCCAACCAACCTGGAGTCTGCACGATCCTTCCCCTTGTGGGAAGGCCACCCTCCCCTCCACATCCCCACTCTTATTAGGGATTTCTTGACCCACGGGTAGGTAGGACGACGACCATGTCCAGCTTGAAGCAGCTAGAGGAGCTCGAGACCTTCATCCATTGTCCTTTATAAGATTGTAAAGGGTCTTAAGTCTGAGAGGGAGGAATTGTTATTTTTTATTGTTAAAATATTTAACTAATTAATTAATTAACTTTAAAAAAAGAAGAAGAAGAATATATGAAAGGGTGAGGCGGGAGAGCTTGTATGTACGACCCATGGGCATGGACTTGGAGAGGGGATTATTGGGGAAGGGGGGTGCTGGGCGGAGGGGAGCAAAGGGGAAAAAAAAATTGGAACTATTGTAACAATATAATCAATAAAATATACTTAAAAAAAAAAAAAAAAAAAAAAAAAAAAAAAAAAAAAAGAAACTAGACTGAAGCATATTATTACAAATAAAGTCGTCAACACCAGAAGAAACTGCTAGAGTCAAAAATCAAAAGCAGTTGCCTTGTTGGAGAAGAGATGAGGGTAAAGGAACAACTTTTCTTTTATTTATTTATTTATTTTATGTATTTATTTTTAAGTTTTTTACTGCAATAATTTATGTGAACGCTGTACTGTACTCGCCATTCTTTCTTTTTTCAATATGCTTTATTGATTATGCTGTTACAGTTGTCCCAATTCTTTTTCACTTTGTTCCCCTCCACCCAGTGACCCACTTCCTCTTGTTGTCCCCCCACTTAGTCCATGTCCATTGGTTGTGCATATAGTTCTTCTCAACATCTTCCTATCTACTCCACTCCCTCCTACTCGTCGTCGTCGGCAGCCGTCCGTCTCGAGAGACGATGGTGTAGCTTCTTAAGAGTCTATCTGCACCGCCGAGAATGGCTGTGCAGTCCGACTCGGGAGTGACACGGTATCTGTCTCCTCCCGTGTTGAATCGACATCTTGTGATGACGCTGGAGTGTCCTCTCCAGTGAAGCTGAAGCTACAGAGCCTGGGCAGGGTGATATGGAGGGTCTGCTGTTGCCCATGCAGCAGACCCCCCCCTCTCTTCGCAGCTGAAGGATCCAAGGGAAAGACGGAGTCAATACAGCTTGGCTTCAGGTGTGCCGCAGGAGTTGCCGGTGTTGACTACAACGTCAAACCGCCTTAGGGACTCTGGCTCCGGATTTTCTGTCGGGGTTTACTTCCCTAGCCTTTCCCCTGAAGAGGTATGCCGCAAGGCAGCGGAGGTTTTTTGGAGTCAGAGTTTTCCTTCTCTGATGTACCCTGACTGGAAGATCGAACCAGCGACACTTAGCTCGCAGGCCGACGCTCAATCCACTGAGCCAAACCAGCGAGGGGTTCCCTCCTACTATGCTTCTTAATTCCTGGACCATCTCCCTCCCTTTCCCCGCTTCCCCTCCCTGCTGACCTCCCCCCAATACGTTCCCCGTACCTATAATTCTTTTTCCACTCTCATTGCCTACTTAGTTTGCCTTTGTTTCAATTCCCTAGCTTCTGTTGTTGGTTGTTGTGATACAGTTTTCATGTTAATGTTCATAGTTTTGATCCTTCTTCTAAACAAGTCCCTTTAATGTCTCATATAACAGTGGTTTGGATCTGATGAACTCCTTCAGTTTTACTTTGTCCTGGAAGCACTTTCTCTGCCCTTCTATTCCGAATGACAGTTTCGCTGGATAGATAATCGTGGTTGTAGGTTTTTGCTTTTCATTACTTTGATATTTCTTGCCAGTCCCTTTTTTGTTTCCTCTTTCTGCACTGGTTGACTGTTTGTTCCTTTTCTATGTTCTAATTTATTGATTTGATCCCTGGTTTTCTTTCCCTCACCACTAGTTTTGTATGTGTTTTCATTTATTTCAACAGAACTAGCCTTCATTCCTTCCCCGTCTTGTTTAAGATCTGCTGTTAGGTCTATAAGCATTCGTATAACCAAAGCTCTGAACTGTGTCTCAGAAAGATTTCCTATCTGCTGCTTCGTTAGATTAGATATTTGCTGTCTGGTCAGCTGCGTCACTGGGATCTCTATCATGATCTGTGCCATCCTGACAGTTTTGTGTTTACCTTTGCTTCCTGGGTGGGGCTGTCACACCTCCTATGCTATAGGGGGTGGAGCCCCACGCACTCGTCACTACCAGGCAACCCTTCTCACCATACTGTGGTGTTTTGTGGGCGGTGGGGGTCCAAGATGGATTCTTGCCGTTTCCTCTCTGCTGAGGGACTAGGAGTTTCTTCCTCCATTCCCACCCTCTCTAGCCTTCATAGTTCGAGGCAATGGGGGTCTGCTTCCCTGGCATTGGACTCATGAGCTGATGGGTCTGGTCTGCAGCCAGAGGTGCTCCCCCGGTGTCTCTTGCCTCTTTTTTAAATACAAGTGTCTGTTCTTACCGCAGTCCCACCACTGTCACCGCAGCTGCTGCCGCCAGCACAGCTTGACCTCTCTGCACCAGCTTCCCCCCTCCTACCTGTCCAGATGAGCACCACTTCTTTATAATTTCATACGTTGGACTTCCATGTAGCCTTATTTTCTGTAACTTCTGGTTATTTATGGTTTTGTGGTAGTTGTATTCCTTCTTAGGTGTAGAGGGAGACAGAGCATGTAAGTCTACGCCTCCTTCTTGGCCAGAAGTCCTGTACTCACCATTCTTATGTATCAACAACTTTTAATAATAGTTGTTTCAAAAATGTATGCATATAATTTTTTAAGAGATAAAATCAATTTTAAAACAATGAAATTAATTTATAAACTAGGGAAAATGAACATTTTGAACCCCATATCGTGGGAGACCTGCTATGACAATATCACATCATGCCGATTCCCCAGCCCCACCCCCAATTCCCCTCTGCCAACCTACTTCCTGATGCCCGGGAAAGTCACTGGACAGTAATGAGAGCTCTCTGGGGAGGAGGGTGACAGCTCTCACCAAGGAAAACTTTCTGATGTTTTGATTGTTTGGGTCAAACAGTCAATCTGAACAAAAAACTTTTCAGGAGACAAAGGCTTTGGCGGATGATCCCTTTCAAAGACTTAAAATAATGCCCTTTGGTTAAACAGTGCTGCTAGAGCCTGGGATGTGTGAGAGGAGCTGATAGCAGATTGCAGTGTAAACAGTAGCTGCACTTGTAAAGTGGCTCAGTGCAGGGCTTCCCCCTTGCTTTAAATAGCAAGCAGCTCTGTTTGCAGATTACTACAGCTAGGGGGCTGAGTTTAGGAATTTCACATGATGCAGGTACTAAATAGCTAGGCAAACATGGTGCCTTGTACTAAGCTATTTGTGTTAACACTGTAAATACACAGCTAGCTGCTATAGTTACATAGCAAGTAACGGGTGCATGTTGATAGCTATGCAAACAGTTTTCTGTGAGAGGCCGTTTGTCCAAGTTCCGTATTTGTTTAGCGAGCCCCTCTCTTTCAGTGGTAGGTAATTCTCTGAAATGTAAACATAAGAGAAGAGCGCCCTTGAATCCAGCTCAGCAAACGTAGCCATTGATGGGTATTTGCAGGGACAGTCAATCCTCATTATTTGTGGATCCGTATTTGTGAATTCAACTACTTGTTAAAATTTACCCCCCAAATCAATATTCACAGTTCTTTTGTGGTCATTTGCAGATTTGCAGAGCTGTAAAACTTTGAGTCACTCATCTGCACGTTCGCAGCTAAAGATGCACAGGCAATGGTCTGCCTCCCTGTTCCAGCTTTCACACTATAAACAACAGTGGTCCTCTTCATGGTCCTTAGTGCCATATTTTCCACACTTTTATGCTTTTTGTTGGTGACTTTGCTGTTTAAAAGGGCTCCCCAGTGTAATGCTGATGTGCTGTCTAGTCTTCCTAAGTGCAAGAAGGCTGTGATATGTCTAATGGGGAAAATATGTGTGAGCTAATAAGCTTTGTTCAGAATGAGTCATTCTGCTGTTGGCTGTGAGCTGAATGTTAATGAATTGACAGTATTTATTAAATAAGGTGTCTTTAAACAGAAATGCTCATAGAGCAATGTTATGTAGATTGGTTAACAACTATTGTGACTAGAGGCTCACCGGAACCTAAGCCTGTATTTCCCCTAGGAGCAATGGTTCAATATTCAGTCATTCGGTGATTACCGTGACATGATAGACCATAACCCCATAAATAATGAGATACATTCTAGTTATCATAGTTTTATTTAGAAATAGCTGTGGTTGCCTCTCCAACATGTAACCTCCCCCCATAGACATATGTGGAGCAGCCAACCCTAAAGTTTGGTGGGCTCACTTCACTCCCAGGTCCAGGGTTGGATCCTGATTGGTCTAAGCAAATCCTTGCTATTTTGTCCTTTCATCACCCTCTTATCACAGTGACTTCGCTTGGGAACTAAATCATGATCTAAGTTGCTCCAACCAGAGTAAAGTTTGTCTAAAGTTAGGTTCCTCAGAAGTAGAGTTACCAAATTAAGGACATCCAATTAAATATAAATTTCAGATAAGTAAGCAATATTTTTAGTGTAATAATGGCCCAAATATTTCAAAGGACAAACTTATACTACTACTTATTGGTTGACTATGTGAAATTCAAATGTAGCTAGGTTTTATTTGTATTTCATTTATTAATTATCATCAATATTTTTTTTTATTATTAACTGCATATTTATTTGCTGAATCTGGCAACCCTACCCAAACACAGACTCTGAAACAAGATTCTCGTGCAAGCATCTTATTAAGGAAGCACTCCCAGAGGGAATATGGAGGCAGAGTTTGAAGGGATGCAGCAACGAGCCAAGGAACAAGCTGAGGAACAGCAAGGATTACCAGGAGCCACCGGAAGTGGGAAGAGACAAGAAAGGATTTTAGAGTCTCAGGGAGCGTGGGCGTGCTGACACCTCGATTTTGGACTCCTAGCCTCCAGTATGTGGGAGAATAAGTCTTTGTTATTTTAAGCCACCTGCCTGAGGTCATTTGTTACAGCAATCTTAAGACACGGATACAGCAACCATGGATGTAGCTGCCACCATGAATTGCAAAGCAGACTCATGGGAAAGCTGGGCTCTCTCTGCCTGGAACACCCCACACCTGAAGCTCGCCCACTGGGGCTTTTCAGTGATAGGAGCCAGTGAGTTTCACTGAGTGGGGCTGGAGTTTCTCTCGCTCACAACTGAAAATGCCCTGACACTGACTTTCCAAAGCACTGTCTTTGGGGAAGGTGCTGGAGCCAAGTACTGAGGCAGGTGCCAAGCTGCCCCAACACCAGCAACACTGACGCAGTGGCGGAGGGCTGCTCCCTGGGGCTGCCACCTGCCCAGACCTGCCACATGCAGGCAAAACTCTCCTTCTACCAGACATGATGATTTGGGCTCACAAAACTGTTCTGATGCTCCCATCTGAGCGGGTGGAGGGGGCATCCTTGAGGTCTAGTTTTTATCACATTAAGTAGCTGATATCAATAAAAATTGACATTTAATATTTTGAAACCACAGCTCTTTCCCTGCAGAATTAACCAAAGCGCTGGGTCTGGGTGACGTTAATAGGTACAGTATCTGCAAAGTTCCCTAGCCTGGAGCTTCCTCCCCTTCTTCACAGTGGTCACAACCCCTGTGGGTCTGCAGCTTGAGCAACAGCAGTTCCATTTAACAGAGGGGTGGCCAGGAGGCAGGCCAGGGTCAGAACCCTTGGCCCCTGTGGCTCTGCCCAGGTCTCTGTGCACTTAACTCCTGTGGGCAATACTTCCTGGATTCTACTGCTTCTTTACCTCCCAAATTCACAAGCAACATTCACCCCCGAGTCTGCAGTGCCTGGAGCCTCAGTGAGTATTGAATTTTAAATGGCATCTCTAAACACAGCCACAAAATGCCCCAGCAGGTAAGCAGACCAGTGCAGTTCAGCCCTGCTGGCCCTGCTCCACGCTGGCTGGCTTCCCCAGGGGACAGGGAGAAGGAGGCCCGGACCAATCACCACCTGAGACTGTTCTCTCGCCTGGTAGCATGCGCCAGGCAAGAAGTCCCCAGTGCCCAGAACTTGCCAAGGGAAATGCATGAAGGGGGCTCTCTCCCTCTTCCTTCCACAGGCCCAAGTGTTCTGAAATATTTACAAGACAACAGGAGCAGGAGGCTTCTGGGAGGGAAGGCAAGGAGAGCTAGATTCCAAGTGCTGCAGAAACACTGTATGCCAAAACAATCAATCGCTGGCCTGTCACCAGTTCAGGCTTTATCAGAGCTGATATACACACACACACAATTCTCTCTGAAGTCCATGGGATGCAATCAACAGATTTTAAAAGTTTGATTTTCTGAAAATTTATCTCAGAAAAAAAGGTCAAGTAAAGAGGCCTGGAATGTTTGGGAAGGACTTTCATTTTGACTCTGCCTCTGATTAACTGCACCACCGTGGGCAGGTTAAGTACTCTCATTGAATTAGTTTCATCATCTAAATTCGGGATGGGAATTGCAGAATATCACTGGCCTGCGCGCATGAGCAAATGAAGGAGTGCCGCTTCCCTGCTGTGCGGGTCCCTTCAGCGGCTCAGGGTCTGGCTGGGATTTCAACTTCTCTTCATGATTGTAACTGGGGGCCCCCAGGGTGTGACCTTGGATTTTTCCACTCTTTTCATTCTAGAACGAAGGACAGCAGCTCAGTGTAAGCAGCTGTGCATCTCTAAATTAGAACCTTAGAAACCCTTTGGCCCCGCCTCCAACTTAATGAGTTGTTTTTCTTCTTTGCAGCCCCTAACACATGGTCATCCACCTGTTTGGAGGATCACCCACCCAGCAGCAGAGAGCACAGTGGTCAGGAAGTGCTTTTATTTTTCCTCAGCCTGAGCTGAAAACAGTCTGTAACCTTGATCCCCTCTCTGAAGAGGTTGCACCAAACCTCTTTGCCGCGTGCCAACTCTTCAATGCTTTGAAGACAGTCATGTGCACCATGGGATGTTCTTCTGCTTGACGTGGTTCCTGAGTTCTATCTGAGGACTTTTCTTATCCTCCCAGGGGCCTGTGAAATGCAGTCCTAGGGGCTAACTTTGTGCTTCCAGATTCAAGTATATATTATCAGTAGAAGCCAATCTCCATTTTGGCAGCACCTAATTTAATTTCCGATGCTGAGCCCGTTTTTTGAAAAGAATCCTAGTTACTCACATGTAAACTGAGTCAAAGTCAGTGATTTCTTAGCCATTGTGGGTTTAAGACTCCATCAACTCAGAATGCCCCCAATCCTCTGGGATCAGGATGAGCTGGGGATTGGATGTTAGACCAATGTCTTAAGGGAGGGTGTTTCCACTCCATGGTGACCACCTGGCTCTGTCCAGGTTCTGTCCAGCCTAGGTTCAGAGCACCACCAGCACCCCGTTGCCCAACTGGACCTCCCACTGTGGTCCTGGGACAGAGCCAAGCCCTCACTCATTGTCCAGGCACCTCTGTGCTGTTTCTGGACCTGAGACCCCTGGCAAGTGTCACAGGCTTGCTCTTTCAGCCACTCTCAGCTCCCACTCCAGGCCCAGGGGAACCTGTGGGGCCTCCCATGCCGCGCCACAGTCAAGACATTCTCCGGGCCCTTTCAGGCCTGGATGCCACCTGGCTACTCTTATCTACATTGTATTGTCAGGCCAGGACCTGGCTGCATCAAGGAATCATTCCACTTTCCCACTCTCAGCAATTCAGGGGACTCTATAACGGTCCTCCTTCCCCAAGCATTACTTTATTGATTGCCTTATCTATATTTAAAAATGGCTATTGTTAACTTAAAAATAAAAACTTCTTTCAAAGTGAGAGGCAAACAAGTATTTGAAATCAATAAGAATAGCTACTTTGGAATCACTAACTCAGGCAGAAGCCCAAATAATGTTCTGATTGGAAGACAAAGACAAGGGGTATTTATGAGAAGGGGAAGGGGAGCAACTACATCAGTAGAAAGAAGGTGCCTTTATCGATGCAAATAATATAACATAGTGATGTTAATTCTAAACAGTGTTTTTAATTTTCAGTCCAGTAGTCATAATATCTACTTTTCTTGTCATCCTCAAAAACAGATTTTTTAAAAAGCCCAGTCCAGAGGTTATTTTGTCCTGTTTTAACATCCAAAGAGTTGAGTTATAAGGCATGTAAAGCAGTTCCTCTGGCCTGGCAGCTCTGCTCCATTTTTAAAGAGGTTCCATTTATACTGTTGTTTACCCTACCAACCTTTCCTTGTCGTTCGCAGAGCATGTGTTGTGTGCCAGCACTGGGCTGAGGTCCCATACCCATTACCCTTTTCTTCATACAGCCCCTGCGAGCATTAGGTCTGCACTGCAGACCACAGCACTGAAGCTGAGAAAACTGCGCAATCCCCAATCCCCACAGGATGAGGTGGGGACGCCTGGGGCTGCAGCCTGGGAACACTGTGTGGCACTCATTGGGAGTCTGCACTAGATGATGAGTTCATGGAGGCAGGGACCTAACCCTGAATCTGGGACTTGGCACAGCACAGAAGTCTGCCACAGTCTCTTGGCTTATAAGAGGAGTAACGAGCAGATGCAGGGGCAAGCTTTGCCCACCAAAGACAGGAAGCCAAGAGCAGTTGACGTGCAGGCGAACCAGCACCAGAGAGTCAAGGGTTAAACCTGCTCTCTCTTTCTCATCGTCTGCCCAGCTCTGCAAGGTGACTATATTCTTTTGGTGACTGGCTTTCCCATAACATGCATGGTGTCAACCCTGGCTGACCCGTAAGAAGTACTGTGAAAATCCCTCACCCTCACCCACACTGCCCAGCTGTTCAGGGTCTCCATGCCTATCTGATTTGCCCACGCCTCCACTCTTGGTCAACCGGTAGTGGTGGGGGGGATGGGGCCCTGGCAGGCAGGCAGTAGTGGGCTTGCCTACCACCCTGCTCAAGAAAGGGCAGTTGTGTGAATCTTGCTTAAGGTCACTCGCCAGTAACAAGTGGACTGGGGACAAATGCCAAAGCACATACCTTCCCCGGCAACACCAGGCAGCTGCCCTGTGTTACTTTTGCTGTTTTCCAAGCAGACCAGCTCTGTTGGCAAGTGACCTGTCATCATCTCTGAGCCTATTGGTGAACAAGTCCACTCCTACCCTGTCCCCTTTGTAGGGACACTTCCCTCCAAGCCCAAGGATAAAGCCCCTTCCTAGTTAAAAGTTGTTCATATGCAAATCATCTTCTGTGAAATGGCAGAATGTCTCTTTCCAAGGGCTTCCAGAAAGGACAGTTCCCAGGGTTGAATGGCAAGTTAATTCTGATCCACAAATTAATTTTGTCTCTTTGTATATCAAGGGTGTGCGAGACTTATTTAATTTGAAATAAATGTAATTATAGAAATGAATGAGCTATCAAAATTTTAAACATATGATCCATCAATATTGGCATGATGTGAGTGGCTGGTTATTAGAAATAAAATGGGTCTTTGGCAATATGGAATTCAATTTCTCCCACAGTGTGTCTCATTATGTCTTGACATCTGGGTTAATGCTAAATTACAATCCTTAATTTCCAAATCGGAGCTTAATTTCTAAATAGGAGGTTAACATAAATAAACTCTCCAGCTGTGGGGTTTCTGGGGGCTCTGAGAAGAGAAATTTCCTGGCAGAGCAGTCTGTGGTTGTGTGCAATTATCTGTCCCTCTGAATTCTCCCCCACAAGTCAAGTGCTGGATCAGGGCAGCTGTAGGAACCATGGTGGCAGCACTCTGGCCACCAGAAGTTTCCACGGGCTCCATCTGTTTGGTGTGACAACCCAAGGTAGTGGAGAGTTTCCAGACAGAGCTGCCCTACTGCCTGTGCACTCAGGGCAGACACGGGGTGCTGTGTCCATCGTCCCACAGCAGCTAGTCATCCCTGGAGGGGGTGGGGTGGGTATCCAGACCTATTACCCATCTGACACGGCAGGGCCAGGGCAGAGCTTCCATATTGCCACTGACCATCACTGAAGGGAACACAGAGGAACTTCATAACCCATATCCAAAGGCGAGCTGAAAAAAGCAGACTTCTGTATGAGACCTGTGCAAAATACTACAGAGTGAGAGAAAGGCAAAGTCATTCTAACAACTCAGGGGAAAGGCTCCTAAGATGGTTCATTGCAAAAGTCAGGATAAAATCTCAGAAACTGTTTGGCAGTCTCAAGAATATGAGAAGATGCAGCCAGGCACAGGGGGGATGGAAGTGATGGGAAGGAATGAACATGCGGCAGTGAGGAACACAGGGACTGGGAAACGTTGAATTGCTGGTGTGGAGGACAAAGTTGGCAGGTTCTCCAAGATTGCTGAAAAGAGGAAAAAACAGATGCAAATGATAAAAATTAATAAACTACATATTTAGGGCAGAGAACAGATCCAATTTCATCATAAACTAGAATAGGTATTCTTGAGCAAGGAAGAAGTTTCTGCTGAAATTACACCCGCCACCCCATCCCCAAGTCAGACCTTTCCTGTCCATCACATTCTCCACCTGCTCAGCACTGTTTTTATTATTCTCCATAGCCAGGTATTGCTGCCTAAAGCTCTTGTTTAAATGTTTTCATTTGTTCATTGACAGTTTTCCTTACTAATCTGTAAACTCCCCAGGGCAGGAATGTTATTTTACTCACTGCTATGTGCCCAGTGCCTGAAACAGAGGTCCTCAATAAATACTTTGGGAATAAATGGAAGTGTAGAAGTACCAATCAAATATACTGTATTGTTTAAAAAAAGAAAAAAAAAGACTTCCCAGCTAAAGAGCTATGTGTGTGGATCAAAAAGGATCCCTTAAAAGCAAAACCAATCAAGAAGGATATTTATACTCACAGCTTGCAGAGCTTTTGGAATTACATTATGTAGAAAAAATCCTTAAGCCACCAGGCACAAAAATAAGAGTTAGAGCTCAAGGAACAAGAATTTGGCTAACCTCAGAGTTCTCTCCTGCTTCTTCAAATGCCAGAAGGCAACAGAACCATGGTTAAGCAGTTTCAAAGTAGAAGGTTCACAGTCTGAGATGTTACAGACAGTTCACCTGGCAAAATGAAGGCAACTTAAATATGCCTTCTAACAAGCAAGAGTGCCAGACCTCCAGGCCATGTGCTCTAATTAGCCAAAGTCATGCCCTCTAGGCCACTCCAAAGTAGCAAATCAGAGAATTCAAGAATGAGAAAGTTGTATGATCAAACACCAGGTGCTTCTAGAAGGTTGGTGCCCTCAGCAAACCTCACCTGTCTGCACCAGGCACACCATTGAGGCTCTAAGAATATGGCGGGGCTGGTATCTCCTTCCACAGTTGCCTCCGGGTAAAATGTAAAGCACGCAGTCCAATTATGACGGTGAGAATAATCATGATGGTAGAATAACTCTGTAACTGACTGTAAAATAATCCATTGGAAACCTCTCTCCTGGGGGCAGAACTTAATAACAACCTCAGAAGTTCAATTAAAGATGATTGCAACTATGCAATAACAACAATAGCAATAGCAGTAATTATGGTCATAACAGTAATAGTAATGAGAAAAAGGAGGAGGAAATGGAGAACACTTAACATGGAATGGGCCTTCAGTGTGCTAAGAGCTTTTTATTTAATTATCACTGGAACATTTTTAGATCCGTAATATCATCATTTATTCCCATTCTAAATTTGGAGACATGGAGGCTCAGAGAAGTTATGTTATACACTTGCTTACTCACATGGCTAGTAAGTAGCAGACCTATATTCAGGCCTGAGTAGTGTGCAAAACACATGTTCTTCCTAAGTCCATATGAAATGCTCACAAAGATAGACCTATATGCTAGAGCATAAAATTAATTAATTTCAAAGATTCAAATCTTACAGCATGTTTTCTGACAATAATATAAGTTAATTAGGAAGCAAAACAAAACAAAATGAAAAAACTCTAGAAAAATCCCCTAAGTATTGGATATTAACGTATTTGTAAATATCCAATAGACTATTGGTCAAAGAAAAAGTCATTAGAGAAATCTAAAAATTTTTCAAACTGAATAATGCACATATAAAATCAAAATTCATGGAATCGAGGTAAACCAGAAACATATATTCTAAAAGAAGAAAGGTTTAAACTCAATTATCTAAATTTTCACTTTAAAAAGATAGGGAAAGACTTCTGGCCAAGATGGAGGCCTGGACTGACACGCTCCATCTTCCTCCACAACTAAGAAGGAATACAACTACCACAAAACCAGAAATAACAAGAAGTTCCAGAAAAAAAAAGCTACACGGAAGTCCAACATATGAAGTTATAAACAAGTGGTGCTCATCTGGATGGGTAGGGGGGGCGAACCTGGGGTGGAGAGGTCAAGCTGTGCTGGTGGCAGCAGCTGCAGCGACGGATGGTGGGAATGTGGTAAGCACAGACGCTCATATTTAAGGGGAGGTGAGAAGTGCCTGGGAGCACCCCTAGCTGCAGACCAAACCTGTCAGCTCGCGATTCCAATGCCAGGGAAGGCAGACCCCCATTGCCTTGGATTGTGAGGCCCAGAGGGCATGAGGACAGAGGAGGAGGCTCCCAGTCTCTCAGCAGAGAGAGAACAGCAGGAATCCAACTTGGACTCCTGCCTCCATGCAAAGTGCCACAGTGTGGTGAGAAGGGTCACCCAGTAGTGACGAGTGCACAGGGCTCTGCCCCCTATAGCACAGGAGGTGTGACAGTCCCACCCAGGAAGCAAAAAAGTGCCAGGATGGCAGGGTTAATGATAGAGATCCCAATCACACAGCTGACCAGAAAGCAAATACATGAATTAACAGATGAACAGATAGGTAATCTGTCTGAGGCTCAGTTCAGAGCTATAATAGTTATAAGACAGCTTACAGAAATAACAGTGGGACTTAATCAAGATGGGGAAGGAATGAAGGCTAGTCCTGTTGAAATGAATGAAAACACATATGAAATAAGTGGTGAGGGCAGGAAAACCAGGGGTCAAATCAACAAATTGGAATATAGGGAAGGAACAGACAGTCAACCAGTGCAGAAAGAGGAAGTGAAAAGCGAGGAAACGAGGAGAGGCTCAGAAACCTATGGGACAACTATAGAAGAGTGAGCATCTGAATTATAGGGTTGCCAGAAGGTGAAGAAGAAGAACTAAAAATTGAAAAATTATGTGAAAAAATAATGAAGCAGAACTTCCCTAACTTGGGGAAGGAAATAGACCTACAGGTTCAGGAAGCACAGAGAGTCCAAAAAAACTGGACCCAGGGAGAACCACACCAAGACACATTATAATCAAAATGTCAAAAATTAAAGATAAAGAGAAAATCTTAAAAGCAGCAAGAGAAAAGAATTATGTACAAAAGGGTCCCAATTAGACTATCGGCTGATTTCTCAAAGGAGACTCTGCAGACAAGAAGGGACTGGCAAGAAATATTCAAAGTAATAAAAAGCAAAAACCTACAACCAGGATTATCTATCCAGCGAAGCTGTCATTCAGAATAGAAGGACAGAGAAAGTGCTTCCAGGATAAAGTAAAACTGAAGAAGTTCATCAGATCCAAACCACTGTTATATGAGAAGTTAAAGGGACTGGTTTAGAAGAAGGAGGATCAAAACTATGAACATCAAAATGAAAACTGTATCACAACAACCAACAACAGAAGCTAGGGAACTGAAACAAAGGCAAACTAAGTAGGCAATGAGAGTGGAAAAAGAATTATAGGTATGGGGAACATAGAGGGGAAGGTCAGCGGGAAGGGGGAAAGGGAGGGAAATGATGCAAGAATTAAGAAGCATAGTAGGAGGCAGTGGAGTAGAGAGGAAGATGCTGAGAAGAACTATATGCACAACCAATGGTCATGGACTAAGAGTGGGGGACAACTGGAGGGAGGGGGGGTCACTGGGTGGAGGGGAGCAGAGGGAAATAAATTGGGACAACTGTAACAGCATAATGAATAAAATATATTTTTTAAAAAAGGAAGTTAGGGAAAAAAGTTGATTCTTTGACCAGATAAATAAAATTGCCCCGGCTTGTGTGGCTCCGTGGATTGAGCACTGGCATGTGAACCAAAAGATCACTGTTTCAATTTCCAGTCAGGGCACATTGCTGGGTTGTGGGCCAGGTCCCTGGTTGGGGGCATGCAAGAGGCAGCCAGCTGATGTTTCTCTCTCACATCAATGTTTCTCTCCCTCTCTTTCTCTCTCCTTTCCCCTCTCTGAAAATAAATAAGTAAAATATTTAAAAGAATTGATAAGCTACTAGCAAGAATGACCAAGTGAAAAAGGGAGTAAATGGAATGTCCACTCTGAAAAATGAAATAATACTGTATGTCCTACAGACATAAAAAGAATAAAAAAGGAAATGTTACAAAAATTTTTGTGCCAATAAAATTTAAAAATCAAATGAAATGAACAAATTTCTTCAAACCCATGTCTTATCAAAACTGACTCATTAAAGAATAGAAACTCTGAATAACCCTGTATCTACTAAAGAAATTATATTCATAATCTAAAAATCACTCCATAAAGAAAACTTTTGGTCAAGATGGTTTCACAGGTGAATTCTCTCAGTCAAGGAAGAAATAGTACTCATTGGACAGAAAGTTTTGCAGAAAATAGAGGAACAGGAAATATGTTCTGACTTATTTTATGAAGCCAGAATAACCCTAATACAAAACCTGACAAAGACGTGAAAGGAAAAGAAAATTACAGAACAATATTCCCGAAGAATTTAGGCACAAAAATCCTTGTGTCGATTTCTTATTGCTGCTGTAACGAGTCGCACAGACTTGGTGGCTTGAAACAATACACAGTTATGATTATTATCTTACAGTTCTGGAATTCAGAAGTAGGAAAACAGTTTCACTGGGCTGAAATCAAGGTGTCAGCAGAGCTGACTTCCTATAGGAAAGAGGCTATAGGAAAGAATCGATTTTCTTTCCATTTTTGGCTTCTGAAGCTGACTTCCTCTGTTTCCAAAGCCGCCTAGCCCTATAGTATCTGGCTTTAGTGGTTTCATCACTTTCTCCTCTGTAGTCAGTCTTCCCTCTGCCTCCCTCTTATAAGAACATGTGTGATTATGTTTTGGGCCCACCAGATAATCCAGGATAATACCCCCATCTGAGAATCTTTAACTTAATAACATCTTCAAAGTCCTTTTTGACATATGAGGTAACATTCACAGGTTCCAGAGATGAGAACATGGGCATTTTTAGGAATCATTCTTCAGCCTACCACAATTCTTAATAAAAATTAGCAAATCAAATCCCATAATATATAAAAAGGTAGTAATCATGATTAACTGTCATTTACAAGCGGAATGGTTTAACATTTGAAAATCAAACAATATACTAGAAGAGGGTGATGGGGAAACTTCCTGGGATGACAGGAATATTCACTATCTTGACTGAGATGCTGGTCATGCAGCTGTATGCATGTGTCAAAATACACCAAATTTAACAGTTATGGTCTGTGTAATTTATTGTAAGTCTTACCAGAAAAAGAACAAAGCAAAAAAACAAAAACAAAACAAAAAAGCCTAGAGGCCAGAGAATCATTTGAAAATTGTGGGCCTGAGCATCAATGAGGAGAAGCAAGGGAGAGCCAGGTTTGGGGGCTATTTGTGATGAGATAGGCAAGTAAAAATGTCAATCAGGTGGCTGCATGTGGGGGAAATGAGAGGGGTTCATCAGCTTGTAGTTGGAGGTGGGGGCCGGGAGCAGGAGGGGACAAGGTTGGGGCCAGGTTTTAAGCTTGGGTGACTGGTGGGGGTCCCCCGCATTGGTGAGACCTCAGAAGGAAGGTGACTGCCTGTGTGCCTCTCCCAATCCAGCGGAAATACAGACAGGACAGAGCTGGGCTGCTCCCCTTGTCATTGCCAAGGCCGCCTTTAGCAGAGATGCGGCTCCTCTCTCACCTGAGGCTCCTGATGCCCTGCGTGGTGGCTGCCACGTGCGCACTTTGCCCTTTCCCACTGGTTGGCCTCCCCTTGGAGCCTGCTCTGGGGCCACCGCAGGCCTTCCCCTAACAAATGCCTTTCTGAGCTCAAAGCATGGAGCTCACCTGCGTGCTGACACCTGATTTTATAGGAGATATTTGGGCGAAACTGCTTGACGCAGCCACTCTTGCTTTTAACATTTTATTTGTAAATATTTTCAAACTTACAGAAAAGTTGCAAGAATAGTACAAAGAATATCCATGTACCCTTCACACAGATTCACCTTTTATAACATTTTACTCCCTTTGCTTTATCACTTGTGCTCTCTCTCTCTCTCTCTCAATGCACATATACAATACATATACACACACATATATGTATATTTAGATGTATGTGTATAGGTAGTAGATTCTCATTAGTCCCATAAGTTATGGTCAATAATGTTGCTGTGAATACTGAATTAATGCTCCTAAGGAAATACAGGATTAAGTTCTTGGGTTTCTCTGGTCATAACATTTTCATCAGCTGATCAACACATAGCCTTGTTTGATGTGTGTTTCTGTTTAAAGACACCTTATTTA
Organism: Furipterus horrens; assembly: GCF_987537825.1. NCBI lineage: Eukaryota > Metazoa > Chordata > Mammalia > Chiroptera > Furipteridae > Furipterus > Furipterus horrens. Next base: position 120,550,392 of record NW_028327171.1, read on the forward strand.
ATATATATTGTTGAACTCACAGCCAACAGCACTGTAACTCATGACTGAATGAAGCTTATCTGACACATGTTTTCTCTGTGAGCTTCCTTGTGCTTAGGAGCACTGGACAGCACTTCGGGACTCCACTTGGGAGCCACTGTAAGCAGCATAAATAGTTCTGGAAAAGAACATTTGTTTACAGTATGAGAGCTGAAACAAAAAAGCAGGGCATCACCTTGTTCGACCTCCGCTTGGAATGTGCACATCAAGTGACTCAAATTTTTCACCACTCTTTGTATGTATGCAAATGATTGAAAAAGCATGTGAATGTAAGTGTTGACTTTGGGGTTTACAAATACATTTTAGTGAGTAGGCATATTTGCAAATACAGACTCATGAATAATGAGGATTTACTCTGTGTGTGTTTCCTAGGACTGCTACAACAAATTACCACAAATTTAGTGGCTTAAAACAACACAAATGTATTCTTTTACAGTTCTGAAAGCCAGAAATCTAACATCAGTTTCAGTGGACTAAAGTCAGGGTCTCCATAAGGTTGGTTCCTTCGGAGGCTGCCGGGGAAAAATCTGTTTCTTGCTTTTCCAGCCTATGGAGGCTGCTTGCATTCCTTGACTCATGGCCCCTTCCTCACATCACAACATCCTCTTACTGCTGTTGTCACATCTCCTGCTACTCACTCTGACCACCTGCCTCCCTTTTACAATGATCCTTTTGATTACACTAGGACAACAGGAAAGTTGCAAGAATAGTGCAAAGAATACCCGTCTCAAGGTTCTTAACATAATTGCATTGGCAATGTCCTTTTTTTACATAGAAGATAATATCCCCAGATTTCAGAGATGAGTATGTGGATCTTTTTGTGGGGCTCATTATTCTGTCTGCCATAGTATGTGTGTGCGTGCATGTATGTGTACACATGTATATACATACACACAAATTTTTTCCTGAGCCATTGGAAGGTAAATTACACATATACCCATTTACCCTTAAATACTTCATTGTATAGTTCCTAAGAATAAAGACTTTCTCTTACCTAACTATACTGTAGTATCATTAGCAACATCAGAAAATTTTATATAGATACAATACTTTAATCTGCAGTCATATTCTAATTCTGTCAATTGATTCAGAAATGTCCTTTATAGCTTTATTTTTCCTTCAGTATGAAATCCATTCTAGGATCACATGTTGCATTTGGTTGTCATGTTTTCTTATCTCATTGAATCTGTAACATATTCTCAGCTTTTTATTTTCCTTTTGTGATGTTGATATTTTTTAAAAATATAGGTCTTTAAAAAAAAGAATGTTGCTCATTTTAGGTTAGATGCAGGTCATGCAGCTCCTGCTGGAATACTACCCAATGATGTGTTCTTCTCAGGATGTCACACATCTGTAGGCACATACTGTCCATCTGCCCCTCATGGCGACATTAACTTTGACCACATTAATTTTAATAAAGATGTGTCCCAAATTCTCTACATTATAGGGCTGTTTTCCCCCTTGCAGCGAATATGCAATCTATGGGAGGCTCTTTAGACCATGCAAATCTCTTGTTCCTTGCTAGTTTCCTCCCTGGATTAAGCATGCATTGATGATTCTTGCCTGAACTAATCTTCACTCTCATAGTTGTCATAGTTGCAAAAGGATGATTCTCCACCCTAGGTGCAACTTCTAGAGCAGTGGTTCTCAACCTTCCTAATGCCGCGACCCTTTCATACAGTTTCTCATGTTGTGGTGACCCCCAACCATAACTAAAGCATAGTGATTAATCACAAAAGCAATATGTAATTATATACGCGTTTTCCAATGGTCTTAGGCGACCCCTGTGAAAGGGCCATTTGACCCCCAAAGGGGTCGCGACCCACAGGTTGAGAATCGCTGCTCTAGAGTTACCCATCAGCACTCAGTGATCTACTGTAAACATGAGGCCCATTCTCCCCATTTCGTTACTTCTTTCTTTATCTTTATACTATCAGTATAAAACAGGGTTTCTCAACTAGGGCACAGTTGACATTTTGCTCCAGATCATTCTCTGTCATGGGGGCTGTCCTGTGCATTGTGTGATGTTGAGCAGCACCCCTGGCCTCTTCCCAATGGATGCCAGTAGCCTCCCAGCTCTGATCACCAAAAATGTCTGCAGGTATAGTCAAATGTTCCTGGGGAGCAAAATTACCCCCGGCTGAGAATCACTGGTGTAGATTTGCTGATTCCTATTTTTTCTAATGGTTTATATTCCTTTGGGTCTCCAATTGTCCCAGATTTGGTCAGTAAATACCCCTTCAGTGTGGCTTCTGTGTCCTGTTGGCCTGGCCCCCTTCAGTTTTCCAAGTACCTTCTCACTTTCTGCCATAACAAGATATAACAGGCCCAGCTTGTCTCTTCCCTTCCCTAGCCCTGGCACCAGCTGTTCTTCCAAGTTGCCCGACACAGATGTTTTGACTCCGCTTTGTTAACAGAGCTACACCTAAATGTAAAATCAAGAACTGTAAGCAGCATCCAGCCATGTTCCAGTATCCCTGGAGTCTCCTCTCTTGCTGACTTTGTGTTATGCCTTGGTCTGCCTTGCATCTGCCCCACGCATGTCCAGCCTCTGCCCTGCACCCTCCACTCCAGTCCATTGCCATTTGTCTCCAAGTTGGGACATCTTTGTGGTCATTTATTTATTTATTTTTAGTACTTTGAGGGCAAGGACCCGTTTTACCACTTTCTGGGCTCCCAGCCTCCTGCAAGGAGAATTTGGCTTCTCTAACTGGGCCTTGGCTCCCTTGGGCTGGTGCCAAGGCCCTCAGGCCAATTGTACCCTGGATACAGTGAGGAGTCTATACCATGAGAAGACTCCTCCATCCTGTGGTAGCTCCCTTGGTGCCATTCAGTGACTGTCTTCTCTTTCTCCCAGCCTATTGGATAATGCAACAGATCCAGCCCATAGAAGCTGCTATTCTGTATTTTAAGGCAAGTGCTATGTCACAAGGCATAAAGCAATAGCCACAGGAGGGGGCCCTGGCCTCTCAGCAGCAAGCCCCCAGGGCTGAGTTCACGTCCTACTGGCTGTGTAGGTAACTATAGAACCGAACTCTTTAGACTGTTTCTTGAAGACAGAGACTCTATCTTTTTATTTCCCAAATTTTTCATCATTAAAAATTACGAACATAGAAAAAAGTTTAAAGAATAGTACAATGACTTCTGTAAACCTTCCACTTAGATTCAACAATTGTTTATAATTTCCCCTCTTTGCTTTGTCAACATATGCACATAGATCAATAGACTTTTTTTCATTTTATTTTGAATTGTATTTTATCTTTACCCAAAGACACGCTTAATGATTTTAGAAAGAAGAGGAGAGAGAGAGAGAGAGAGAGAGAGAGAGAGAGAGAGAGAGAGAGAGAGAGAGAGAAGCATCAATTGGTTGCCTCTTGCATGCACCCTGACTGGGAATCAGAACTTGTGACCTTTCAGTTTGCTGGACGACACTCCAACCAACTGAGCCACACTGTCCAGGACTAGGTTTGTTTTTGTTTTTGTTTTAACTGACAGTTTAAAAATAAGTTACAGAGCTCATGACATTTCTTACTTAAATACTTTGGCATGTGTCTCCTAGAAAAAGGACATTCTCTTACAAAACTATTATCACGCCTAAAATATTAACAATAATTGTCCAATATCCAGTCCCTATTCAGATTTCACCAATTGTCCCAGGATTATCCTTTGTAGTTTTTTTTTTTTTGTTGTTGTTGTTGTTTTGTTTTGTTTTTTTTTTAGTTCTGAACCAGGATGCAGTCATGATTGACACTCTTTTGCTGGTTCTCTTTTAATTAAGAATCACATGGATTAAAGATCTGAAACCATAAAACTCCTCGAAGAACACACAAGCTGTAAGCTCTTTGACATCAATCTTGGTGATAATGTTACAGAACCCCTGGGCTGCTCCAATTGAAACCTAGCACCCACAGGCTGTTTAGTTAGGGGCCCGATTGCCCGCTGCCAGAATTATAACTCTCAATACCAGAGTTTAGTGAAAAGAAAAAGAATTGTTTATTTAAGTTATATAGATTTAGATTATTTGTGGATTTCTGCCGTTAAGTCTTATGTTCCTTAAAACACCCACAAACACATATTTCTGCCTCCCCCTACCAAACCAGGCTAGTTTTAGATAAGTTAGAGATACCGTTTCTCTACTTCCTAGACACAGTTCAGCTTTACCGGTAGCTGCCAATCCTTCAATTCTGATTGGGGAGGCCTTTCTGCATTGTGGTGCTCACGAGCTCTTAACCCAGAACTGCGTGAATTCCCAGCCTTTCCTTTCCAAAACCACAAAGGTATTCCCCCTGCTCCAAGCCGCAAGGTGTGTCTCAAAGCTGCATGATGTTCCCCGTTTCTAATCTGCATGGAGAGCACCTTTTCCCTCCTTGCAAACTGCGTGGAGAACCCTTCTTTTCAAAGCAGCATGGTCAGTGTGTCCCCAGTTAAATCCGCATGGTCAGTGTGTTTAAAATGTCTGCCGCTTATTTTTAAATCCCCAGTTCTGACCATTTACAGAACCTCACGCAGGCTCTGTGTGCTTTCTCCATACCATCCCAAGGTCCAAGACCCCTCCCATCTACCTGAGGCCTTGGAGGCATTCAAGCCATTTGTGTAACAAAAACACCAGCCACCAGCCACAGGCATGTGAAGGCATCCTGAAAGCTACTTCCTTTTCCCCATCCTCCAGAAGCGAGCTCAGGGGTTTTTTGGACACCCCCTTTCTGTAACAATGATGCTTTGAATTTGACACCAAAAGCAAAAAGGACAAAAGTAAAATAAAAAACTGGGACTACATCAAACTAAAAAGTTCTGCAGAGCAAAGAAAACTATTAACAAATGAAAAGGCAACATACTTAATGGGAGAAAACCTTTGCAAATTATGCTATATGTCAATTGTACCTCAATAAAAGAATCAAAACCCTAATGAAAAAGAATCAAAAACCTAATAAAAAGAATTTCCAACTGTCCCCCTTTTCTTTTCCATGGTGCCAGCTTCCTGCAGAGCCAGGTCCAGTGTCCTATAGAAGAAGAGACTGTGTTCTTGACATTTGTGTTCTCCTGCCCAGGAAAGGTGCGGGATTGAGTAGTAAAGGGCCATGAGCTGGTGGGTGGCCCCACGGGGAAGGGGCTTCCACTGAGCCAGGCTCACAAGCAGGCTGCTCAGTTGGACACAGCCCTGGGTTCTCGGTCCCATCCACCTGGCCCTCATGTTCCACGGTGCATGAGTTGATTGTCTGAACTCATTCTTTGGGGATTAAATCTGTTTTATTGAATTTTAATATTCTCAGATCAATACCCATAATAATGCCTAACAGAAATAAAATTCCACTCTAAGTATTCTGCCAGACAGAGTTGATATTTACACCTAGCTGGTTTCCCTTGAAGGCAGTGCATCATGTAGTAGGCCAGTATGGGAAACCAGAAAGCTGCACACTGCCCCTTCCAGGGACCTTGTTCCGGGGGGAAGGCTGGATGGAACCAAAGGAGGACTGGCCTGTGCTCCGTCTCAGGAGCCACTTTCAGTGGACCCTTCTGAAAGTTTTTAAACTTCTTTATATATAGTGTCCTCATTTATAAAATGAGGGACAATAATAGGATTTCCCTGCATGAGACAAGACAGATAGGTGCCAATGGGGCCTTTAGGCCCCCCTGAGGGCAATTGCCTGGCCACATGGGTTGGCCAAAGAAAGACAATCAGCTTGAGGGGGCAGGGCTTCTGGGGAGGTGCTTGAGATGGAGAAGGTGCACTAGGGCTGCTCAGGGGACACCAGCAGGCTGATACGTTGACAGAGGGTGAGGGCCAGAAAGAAGCAGGAAAGGGGAACTGACCAGCTGAAAAGAAGGCTCTCCAAACACCACCACTGTGAGCTCTAGGTCCCTCAAGGGGCAGCCGCTTGTCCACTTGTCCTTGAGGACGTCCTTCTTACCTGACTGGTGTGGGAAGGTGAGTACCTCTCTGAACCAAAGGGTGCTGCCTGACGCTGGCCCATACAGTGCCCAGTATGCAGTTTGGCAAGTCTTACAGGCAGAGATCGCTGATCCCTCCCTGCCTCTCACCCGGAATGCCTGCCTGCCTGCCTGGGAAGTGGGGGTGAGCAACAGAGTTTACAAGCCTGGAAGGACTGAGGGCAACCCGCAGTCCATCCAGATGTAGCTATTTTGTGGCCCTCCCATTGTTTGGTTGTAGTCCCTCCTGAAGGGTTGACCACTCTTCCTTGTGCCTTCCCGTCTCAGTCAGCAGCCCCATCAGACTACGCAATTGGTGTCAGATACTCAGAACAGAGCTGGATGCCAAGCACCAGTAAAGATGAACCTCAGGTGACTTGGTGCTGGATGAGGACCATGGTGGAGCCCAGCATGACCCCTGTACATAGGTGCAAGGTGGCTGGGCCAGAGGTGCCCATATTGCAGAGAAGGGTGGGGTCAGGCAAGTGTCTTGGAGAAAGGGTAGAATGAGCTCGGCTTTAGAAATCAGGGGAGGCATATGGCTGAGCTGAGGGTCCTTGGGTCCTGGGAATGGCTTGTTGGTGCTGCTACAAGAAGACCAGGAGTGGGCCTCACCTCCATCTTAGCCCCTCAGCAGCTCAGATGTTACGTGAGGCCTCCTCAGAACCAAGAATGGCAGTGGGGCAAGTGTGCTCGGGGCACACAGAGGTGCATGGTCTATGGAAAGTATAAAAACAATAATGAAACAGACATAAGATCGGTCTGCTTTTTACTGTCGCCCTGCACCAGCAATTTTAAACCATGTCAGTGATAACTAGATCTCTGCAAAAAAACAAAAAAACTTTTGTTCATTTAAATTCTAAATAATTATTCTAGTTAGTTTTCATGATATATGTATAAGCTTCAAATGAGCACACTTTCATTGCTTATCTTTTCCTAAACACTGGTTTATACATGGAAGATAAGATGAAAACTTGCTTCTGCAGAGCCAGCCCTTGACACACAGACTCAGCTACAGGTGTCAAAAGGCTGAGTTCATGTCATTCACACTCCTTTCAGACACATTCCATGCTTCCATCTTCTATTGGAAGAAACTATTTGAACAGCACAGTCTTTGAAAAGAGAAAATACCAGAACTTAAAGTGTTAATTAACATTCAAAATTGGAAAGGGTGCAAACTATGAGGTGTAATGTTTTGTTTGGTAAGTGCAGATTTTAGTTCATATATGAAATATCTGGCGGAGTTTGAACAGTACCTTTAAAATCTAAATTTATATTATTCAACATTCGTTAGTGATTTGAGAATGCAATAATAAATCAAGAAAATAAAACATTGCATCACTGTATGATTCATTAATTGCCTAAACTCTACCCTTTGTAGATATTTTTTCTTTATTAAAAGTCACTTATTAGTTACCAGACAATTATTTATATAAAATATTATTGCCTCAGCTTATAACTAAAGGATCAAAGTTCAAACTACTAGGTAGACACAAAAAGTATTGAATAAACAATTGAATTTTTTTATTAAAGTACTGTAATATTGTATTTCTTTTCTTTTCCTTTTTTTCCTTACTTTTCTCTGCCTGATTATTGTGTGTGTGTGTGTGTGTGTGTGTGTGTGTGTGTGTGATGTTCGATAGGAGAAAAATTTACTGTCAATGCATTTTCTGGTCATGAATCTTTTTCTATTCCATGATTGTTACTGAAAATGTTTTGGTGTGGGGGTGGGTTACAGATGAACTGCCGCTGTCCAGCTGGGCAGCCAGCCACTCAGAGGCCCATCACGCGGAGACCTTCAGGCATCAGCACTCTCAGCATACCCGCTTTGCAGTCAGGATGGCTCTCTGTGTGACCCTGGGCACATGGTGGAACCTTTCTGTGCCTTAGTCTCTCCATCTGAGGATGGAAATAACCACTCCCACTAGGCTACTGGGAGGCCCTGGGAGTCAGGCCCTGCTGGGAGACCTGAGGCACCAAGGGCTTCCGCTGGGGCATAAGGCAGACCTGCTTTCTCCACTCTACCCACATGACCTTGGGTAAATATTTGCCCTTTCTCAGCTGTAAGAAGAGATCGTAATAGCACTCTGAAGTCTGTGGCAAGGATGGCCAGTATTCTGTCAAGAGAAGTTGATTTCTATGGAATCATACAGTTTTGGGAGAGAAGTTACCTCTTGGGGAGTGATGAGAGACTTTGAGGGGCTGGAGGAGTATCAGGGAGGAGGAAGACCTGATTTCCTAAGGGAAGGAGAAGCCAGGGCAGGGTTGAAGGAAAAGAACACCCAGCCACTTCCAGATGCTGATGGTACTGGCCCTCTCAAGTTCACAGCTAGCTCCTCCCACCTGCTCCAGAATCAGCCAGCCCTCCAGGGAGGAACATTCCAGACCTGCTGGCCATCAGAATCACATGGGCAGTTTTCAAATAATTCAGATTCCTGGACTCCAACCCTAAGGATTCTCATTCCATAGGTATGGGTTGGGAACCATGAGTCAGGTTGTATTTTTTTTAATTGAGGTAAAATTAAGATACTATAAAATTAACTATTTTAAAGTATGCTATTTGGTAGCATTGACAGCATTATGTAACCATCACCTTTATGCAGTTCCAAAATATTTTTACCACCTAAAAAGGAAACCATACCCGTTAAGCAGTTGCTCTTTACCAACTACTAATATGTTTTCTGTCCCTATGGGGTTACCTATTCTGAAATTCATATAAATGGAACTATACAATAGTATCTGACTTTTCTCACTTAGCATAATGATTTCAAGGTTAATGTATGTTGAGCCTGAATCAGTACTTTATTCCTTTTTATGGTGAAAAATACTCTATTGTATGAATACACAATTTTTTAATATATTCATCAGTAGATAGACATTTGGGTTATTTCTACCTTTTTGCCCTTGTGAATAGTGTTCCTGTGAACATTCGTGTATAATGTATAAGTTTTGTTTAAATATCTGTCTTCAGGTATTTTTTGTGTATATATCTAGGAATGGAATTGCTGGGTCATATGGTAGCTCTCTTCAACTTTTTAAGGAACCGCCAAACTGTTTTCCACAAAGGCTGCACCATTTTACATTCCCACTGGCAATAAACCAGGGTTCCAGTTTCTCCACAACCTCATCAACACTTGTTATTGTCCATCTTTTAAATTTTGTCATCCTGGTGAATATGAAGTAGCATCTCACTGTGGTTTTGATTTACATTTTCCTAAGGACTAATAATGTTGAACATATTTTCATGTGCTTATTGGTCATTTGTATATTTTCTTCGGGGAAACATCTATTTAAATCATTTATCCATTTAAAAAACTGGGTTCTTGTCTTTTTGCTGTTGAGTTGTAAGAGTTCTTCATATATTTTGAATAATAGTCTCTTATTAGATATATGACTTGTAAATACTTTTTCCCATTCTGTGGGCCATCTTTTCACTTTCTTAATAGTGTTCTTTGAAACATTAAAGCTTTTAATTTTAATGAAGTTTATATTTTTCCCCTTGGTTGTGTGTGCTTTGGGTGTCACATCTGAGAATCCAATGACAAATCTAAGGTCATAAAGATTCACCCTGTTTTCTTCTAAGACTTTTATAGTTTAACTCTCATATCTAGGCCTTTGATTGACCTTGACTCAACTGTTGTGCATGGTATGAGGTAGAGGTCCAATTTTATTTTATTTTTTGCATGTGGATATCCACATGTACCACCATCATTTTTTAGAGACTATTCTCTCCCCCACTGAATGGCATTGGCACCTTTGTCAAAAATTAATTGACAATAAACTGTGTGGGTTTATTTGTAGACTCTTAATTCTATTGCATTGATCTGTATGTCTAGCCCTCTAACCTTATGCCAGTAGTACTCTGTTTTGATTATGATAGCTTTGTAATAATTATTGATATTGGGAAATATAGGTCCCCCAACTTCATTTTTCTTTTTCAAGATTATTTTGGCCATTTGGGGACACTTCAAATTCCTTGGTAATTGTAGGATCAGCTCTTCCATCTCTTCCCATTTTTATTTTGAATTTAAGTAATTTGAGTTTTCTCTCTTTTTTTCTTAGTTTAACTAACTAAAACTTTTCCCATTTGTTGGACTTTTCAAAGAACCAACAGTTTGTTTTCTTAATTCCCTCCACTGTTTTACTATATCTTATTTCACTTATCCTTTCTCTTCTCTTTATTATTTTCATCCTTTTAGTAGTCTTGAGTTCGGCTTGTCTTCTTTTTATAGTTCCTTAAAATGTACAGTTAGGTTATTGATTTGGGATTTTCTTGCCTTTTAAGTATATGCACTTATAGTTACAAATTTCCTTCTCATCACTGCTTTCTGTATCCATTAAGGTTTGGAAGTCGTTTTTTCTTTTTCATTTATCTCAGACTGTTTTCTGATTTCACTTGTGAGTTCTTCTTTGACTTGTTGGTTAAGGGTATGTTATTTAATTCCCTCATATTGTGAACTTTCCATTTTTCCTTTCTTTATTGGTTTCTACTTTCATTCCATTGTAGTCAGATAAGATTCTTTGTACAATTTAAATCTTTTGAACTTTATTGAGACTTGTTTTGTGGCCTTACATTTGGTGTGTACTGGAGAATATTCCAAGTGTATTTAAGAAGAATATATATTCTGTTGTTGTTGGATGAAATGTTCTGTTTTTACCTATTGGGTCTAGTTGATTTATTGTGTTTGTTGTTTAGACATTCTATTTCCTTTTTGATCTGTCTAGTTTCCTAATTGATCTGTTTCTCTCTTTCCTTATTGACCTTCATATATTTTGAAGCTCTGTTGTTAGGTATCATATATATTTATATGAGGTCTGTCCAGAAAAAATCCAACCATTGTTAATATAATGAGAACAGTTTGCATGACATCGATGTAAACTGGCAGCCAAGGAGAGTGGACTGGTTGCATGAGCAATGACAACTCCCCTGCACTTGTCAATGGACGCAGTAGATACCATTGAGTGAGCATGTGTATTGTGTGGCTGTCCCATTCAAAATGACTGCGTGAGTAGAGCAACAATCTGCATCAAATTTTGCACTAAGCTTGAACATTCCTCCGCAAAAACTATTCAGATGATTCAGAAGTCTTCTGAAGACCATACAATAAGTGCAATGCAAATACACAAATGCTTCAGAGATAGTTGACAATATGTTGACAGTGATCCATGTTCTGGAAAGCCTGTAACAAGCAGAACACCTGAAAATGTTGAATGTGTACTTGCTGCAATCAACAAAGGTTGGAGAATTGTGTGAGGTCCCAAGATGCCTACTTTGAAGGGGACTGAAGCATTATTGTCCTATGTAAAATGTTTCTTGTATTTGGTATCTTCTTCAATAAACATTTCTATTTTTCATATTATATGGCTTTGATACATCTTGATAGATTGACTTTTTAAAAAATATTTTATTTATTTATTTTTAGAGAGAGGAAAATGGAGAGAGGAAGAGAGAGAGAGAAACATCGACGTCAGAGAGAAACAGCAATTGGTTGTCTATCATACATGCCCCAGCTGGGGACCAAACCTGCAACCCAGACATGTGCCCTGACCGGGAATCGAAACCATGACCCTTTGCTTTGCTGAGTCATATCGGTCAGGGTGCTAGATTGACTGTTCTATCAATACATAATATCCTTTATTGTCTTGTAATACTTTTTGTCTCAAAGACCATTTTGTCTGACATTAGTATAGCCACCGGGCTGTCTTTTGGTCACTGTTCGTATATTTTCTTTCATTTTTTTAATTTCAAAAATGTTTTCAGAAATTTTATTTATTTATTTATTTTAGAGAGAGGAAAAGGGAGGGAGAAGGAGAGGGAGATAAACATCAATATGCAAGAGATACATCTATCAGTTGCCTCTCACATGCTGCCAACTGGGAATCTGGCCCACAACCCACACATGTGCCCTGGCCAGGAATCGAACCAGAGACACTTCCGTTCACTGGCCAGTGCTCAACCTCCTGAACCGCTTCCATTCTTTCATTTTCAAGTTATTTGTGTTTTAGATCTAAAATGAGTCTCTTGCAGACAGCATATACTTGAATCATATTTTTTATACATTTTACCCACTTTTGCCTTTTGATTAGAGAGTTTAACCCATTTGTATTTAAAGTAATTATAACTAAATAAGGACTTCTGTCATTTTGCTAAGTGATTTCTATGTGTCTTATAACATTTTTGTTCCTCAATTCTTCCATTACTGCCTATGGTGTGATTGTTTTATTTCTAGTGTACCGTTTTTATTTCTTCTCATTTCTTTATATATATACATATATATGTATATATATGTATGTGTGTATATCGTCGTCGTCGGCAGCTGTCCGTCTCGAGAGACGATGGTGTAGCTTCTTAAGAGTCTATCTGCACCGCCGAGAATGGTTGTGCAGTCCGACTCGGGAGTGACACGGTATCTGTCTCCTCCCGTGTTGAATTGACATCTTGCGATGAAGCTACAGAGCCTGGGCAGGGTGATATGGAGGGTCTGCTGTTGCCCATGCAGCAGACCCCCCCTCTCTTCGCAGCTGAAGGGTCCAAGGGAAAGACGGAGTCAATACAGCTTGGCTTCAGGTGCGCCGCAGGAGTTGCCGGTGTTGACTACAACGTCAAACCGCCTTAGGGACTCCGGCTCCGGATTTTCTGTCGGGGTTTACTCCCTTAGCCTTTCCCCTGAAGAGGTATGCCACAAGGCAGCGGAGGTTTTTTGGAGTCAGAGTTTTCCTTCTCTGATATGTGTGTATATATATGTATATATAATATATATATACATATATATATAAATTACCTATGGGGGGACCTAAAAACAGAATTTTGATTAAAAATTGTCTATTTATTCTTACAAATTTAAACTTCAGTCACCTTCAAAGTATGAGTCTCCATTTGATGCAATACACCTGTTGAGACATTTTTTTCCATTGCTCAGAAGTTTTTGACCTCACCAGTTTTGATGCCTTTTAGTGTTTCTGCCATTTTCTGTTTCACCTCTTCCACATCGGCAAAATGTCTCCCTCTGAGGACTTTTTTCATCCAGGGAAACAAAAAGAGTCACTCAGGGTGAGACTGGGTGAATAGGGCAGGTGGGGCACAAGGGTTATGACATTTTTGGTCAAAAACTGCTGAATATTCAGCATGGTGTGGGCAGATGTACTTGTAAATCACCCATCATGAAATGTGCAAACACATTGAAAGAGTCTTAGAAAAATTTCACTGAAACCAAACACATCCTCTCACAATACCACCACCTGGTACATTGATACTGGTGGGTTCCCTGATCACTCACCTAGCAGGAGGAGAAGCCTGTGCTACAAGTAGCCCGCCCTCCAGAAGATAATTATATATATATATATATATATATATATATATATACTTCTTAGTAGTTATCCTGGGGAAAAGAATTAACATTTTAATTGTATTATAATTCAGTTTGAATTAATACCAATTTAGTTTCAGTAGTACACAAAAGCTCTGATCCTTCACAGCACTGTCCTTCCCATGTTATTGTTATAAATTTTATCTTTATGTATTGTGTGCCTGTTAACACAGGTTTATAATTATTAATTTATTAATTTGAATTTGAAATCATATAAAGAAGACCTTAAAAACCATAATTGCATGCTCTTGTTTCTCTTCAGAGAGAATAAATTATATATATATTTTATATATATAAAAAATCTGTGTAGTTACATTTATTGGTATTCTTTGTTTCTTCATATGGCTTTGAGTTACTGTCTCGTGTCCTTTTATTTCAGCTTGGAGGACTCCCTTTTAGCATTTCTTACAGGACAAATCTGTTAATGACAAATTTCCTCAGTTTTTCTTTATCTGGAAATATCTTAATTTTCTCCTTTTCTCTTTAAGAATAGTTTTGCTGGATATAGAATACTTGTTTGATATTTTTTTCCTCTCTCAGCACTATAAATATGTCATATTCTGGCTAACACAGTTTCTGACGGGGATACTGCTGTTAATTTTACTATGGATTCCTTGTCTGTGATGAGTTATCTCTCTTTCACTGCTTTCAAGGTGGTCTCTTTGTCTTTGACTTTCGACAATTTGACTGTAATATAATTCAATGTGTATCTCTGAGTGTAATCTGCTTAGAATTTTTTTTGAGATTCTTGGATATTTAGATTCATGTCTTTTATCAGATTTTGAAAAATTTTGGCCATAATTTATTCAAATATTCTTCCTTCTCCATTCTCTCTTTCCTCTTTCTTTGGAACTTCCATTATGCATATATTTGTATGACTGATGGTGCCCAACAGTTCTCCTAGGTTCTGTTCACTTTTTCAATTTTTTTTTCTTCATGCTCCTCAGACTAAATAATCTTTTTTTAAAGTATGTTTTATTGATTATGTTTTTATAGTAGTCCCAATTTTTTCCCCTTTGCTCCCCTCTGCCCAGTACCCCACTTCCCTCCAGCAATCCCACCCACCTTAGTTCATGTCCACGTGTCGTGCATATAAGTTCTTTGGCTTCACCCTTTCCTATATTATTCTTAACTTCCCCCTGTCTAATTTGTACCAACCAATTATACTTCTTAATCCCTGCACCATTTCCCCATTTCTCCCCCTTCCCTCTCCCAGGTGATAACCCTCCAAATGATCACCACACCTATGATTCTTTTTCTATTCTGGTTTGCTTAGTTGGATTTTGTTTTTATTTTTTAGATTTAGTTGTTGATAGTTGTGAGTTTGATGCCATTTTAGTTTTCATAATTTTGACCTTTTTCTTAAATAAGTCCCTTTAACATTTCATATAATAATGGGTTGGTGATGATGAGCTCCTTTAGCTTTACCTTGTCTGGGAAGCACTTCATCTGCCCTTCCGTTCTAAATGATAGCTTTGCTGGATAGAGTAATCTTGGTTGCAAATCCTTGCTTTTCATCACATCGAATACTTCTTGCCAGTCTCTTCTTGCTGAAAAGTTTCCTTTGAGAAATCAGGTGATAGTCTTATAGGCACCCCTTTGTAGGCAGCTCTCTGCTTTTCTCCTGTTGCTTTTAAAATTCTCTCTTTATCTTTCACCCTTGGCGCTTTAATTACGATGTGTCTTGGTGTGCTCCTCCTTGGGTCTAGCTTGTTTGGGACTCTCTGTGCTTCTTGGACTTGTATGTCTATTTCCTTCACCATATTTGAGAAGTTTTCCTTCATTATTTTTTCATGTAAGCTTTCAATTTCTTGCTCTTCCTCTTCTCCTTTTAGCACCCCTATTGTTTGGATGTTTGCACATTTAAAGTTGTCCCAGAGGTTCCTAAGCCTCTCCTTATTGTTTTCAATTCTTGTTTCCTCATTCTGTACTGGTTGACTGTTTTTTTCTTTCTTATGTTCCAAATTATTAGCCTGAACCCTGGTTTCCTTCCCTTCATCATTGGTTTTTGTGTGGATTTTTCTTTGTTTCACATAACATAGCCTTCACTTCTTCCCTTATGTGTTTGCTGTACTCAATCATTTCTGTCAAGCCTGTGAGCATCTTTATCACCAGTGTTTTGAACTCTTCATTTGTTAGGTTGGCTATCTCCTTGTCGCTTAGTTCTCCCACTGGAACCTTTAACTGTTCCCTCTTTTGGGCCATATTTCTCTGTCTCCTCATCTTGACAGGCTCCTGTGTTTGTTTGCCTCTGTGTCTTAGGTAGAGCTGTCATACCGGTTACATTGTAAGGGGAAGAGCCTTAGATATTCATCAGTATGGGTAACCCATTTCACCACATTGTGACGCTGTATGTGGGGGAGGGGTCTGAGAGGGAGCAATGCCACTTGCTCAGCACTTGCCCCCTTTCCAGCACTTCTCCCACTACCATATGAAACTAGAGCCTCTATCTGCTGCCCTGGCCGTTGTTCCCAGAGTCGGTGGGTCTGCGGGTGTTCTAGGACTGTGGGTATCCTTTAAACAAGTAGACTCTGCTGAGAGACTGGCAGTTTCTTCCTCCGCCCCAATCCTCACTGGTTTTCACAGTCAGAAGCATTGAGGCTTTATTTTCCCTGGCACTAGGATCATGAGCTGCAGTCTGGTCTGAGGCTGGGAACATACCCCAGGTGTCCCTCCCAACTTTTTAAAATGTGTGTCTGTGTTTTCCACTGGCCTGCCACTGTCGCCGCAGCTGCCACCACACTGCATTCTCCCCACCCTGGCTCCACCCCTCTTACCTGTCTGGATGAGTATTTCTTCTTTATATCTTTGTTAGAATTCCATGCAGCTCAATTTTCTGGAACTTCTGGTTGTCTCTAGTTTTGAGGTACTTGTATTCCTTCTTAATTGTGAAGGGAGATGCAGCGTGTCTTTCTAGGCTTCCATTTTGGCTGGAAGTCCCCAGACTAGATAATCTTAATTGATCTATTTTTAAGTTCACTGATTCTTTCTTCTACCTGCTCAAATATGCTGTTGATGCCTTTTAGTGTTTTTTTTTAAATTTTATTTTAGTTATTATGCATTTCAACTCCTGAATTTCTATTTAATTTTGTTGTAATTTCTATCACTTAAGCTATATTCTCTATTTGGCGAGATGTTATTCTCCTGGTTTCTTTTAATTCTTTGAGTGTTTTAAAGATAATTGACTTAAAATATTTTTCTAGTAAGTTCAATGCCTGAGCCTCCTGATGGACAGTTTCTATTATTTCTTTTTGTGTGTGTGAATACTCTGTATTTCCTTGTTTTTGTATGCCTTATAATTTTTTGTTGAAAACTGGTTGGCAACTTTAGAAATTAGATCCCCATCAAGGGTTTGGTTTTGTTGTTCATCAGGTTGTGTTGGTGTGCTTCTTTTGTGTTCTAAACTATTTTTGTAAAGTCTTTATTTTTTGTCATGTGTGAGAACTGAGGTCTGTGTTCTATTAGCTTTTATGGACCACTAATGTTTTGACAGTTTTAAAAAAATGGTTGCTGAAGTACTCTCAAAACAGAAAAAAGAAGAAGAAAAACTACTCTCCCAGTCTTTGAAGACTGGATCTGTATAAGAGCCATTTACCAGTTTGCCTTAACCTAATGTTCTGCCTTTTTAAATGTGAAGATCAGCCAAAAGTGAAAGCTTAGGGTCTTCTTGGGTCTTTTCTTAGCATGAATTCAGCCCTGGTTATGCGTGATCTTGTCAATACTCTGGAATATGTTGGAGGTTTTAAAAGCTCTTATTTCCCCATGTACCTCCTTTTCCAACTTCTTTCTTCCCAGGTTTTTTGGTCTGTCTATTTCTTGTCCCAACTGTTGTTCCTTGCCCCAGGCTATTGTACTAATATTTATGCTTTTAAATGCTATTGGCAAACACCACCAAGGAAGCCACCACAGCCACGGGAATGCTCTGAGTTGGTTAAAACAAAGACAAATCCTTGCTCCAGTCTTTCAGAGAGTCAAGCAAACAATAACTTTTTGAGAATAATGTCCATATTTTTCCCTTTGGCACTAACAACCTGATCCTGGACTGAGGGTTGCTGTCTTCAGGATCACTGCCTATGTGAAGAGTGGGGCATGGTTGGTGGTCTATTAAACGCCATGATGTTCACTTACTGAAAAGCAGCAGCTTCTTCCCCCTTCCCCAAACCTATCCCTGGTTGTTGTAAGTTTTGGACTAGATTCCAGAAGTCTTCAAAAGTTTATTCTAACAGTTTTAGCCAGATAATTAGTTGTGTTTGTGAAGGGATTGAGCACTAGAGTTTCCCAAGTTTCATTTTCAATGCTGTCACTCTTAGGTCAGTGTACTTAAAAATGATCCTCAGGTCATTCTTACCATCAATGAGGCCTGAGAAACAGGCACTGCCACTTGCCCAGCTTCTCATGGTCTCTCTTAGCCAAGTACACATTTAATAATGTGGTTTCTAAGTCTCTGCTCTAAGTCTTTGTAAATTTTTAATATTCCTCTTTATATGTGGTCCTGGAGGCTTCCCATCAACCCTGCTATGGCTTAGCCTTAGGGTCACTGTCCCTCCTTTGCCCTTTGTCAGGAAGGTCAAGGCAGCTGTAGTGTTCTCAGATGATGATCCCCTTAGCAGGTGACCCTGCACAGTGCTCAGGGATTTTTCATATAGATTTCTGTCAAGGCAACTCCTCCCACCCTGTGGAATTGGCTTATTAAAGCTGAACACTTGGAACAGTTTGCCTTTCCTGTCTTTCATCTGAGAGTTTAAAAATGCTGACCACGAAAAGACCAAGGTTAAAAATCTGCAGTACATGATGAGAGGACCCTCACCAAATGGCCATTCTTTAAGTAAGAGTCTCTGGTGAGTTTCTCTAAAAGCAGAGCTTGAGGCAAGGACAAGGATGCAAGCAGTCTATGCAGGCAGCAATGCCTGGAAGCACAGTGATGGTGGGGGAAAATGAGATGGGGAAGTGGGAAGAGCCAGCAGAGACTATGGTCATGAACTGGTCACAGCTATGGAAAACTGGGTCATCCCCCAGTGACCTTGGTTGATTTTATGTAACACATTTTAGAATCACTCGAAAGGGCCAAAAAAGTTGTCTGTCATTGATTGAGAGACACTCCTTGGACATTAACTTCTGGCTTGCCCTATCATGGGCCTAGAACATACCCATGGCCAGAGATTCCCTCAGGTAGACACAGGAAGCCATTGGTTTGTGCAGGACCTATCTACCTGGAACGTCCTGAGAGGACCAAAGGACCATGACTGAGACCTAACAGTATCTGATTCACTTCACAAACATTATGGAACTCCTACTGTGTGCAAGGGTGAAGATATAGTAGTACCTAGGACATATAGTTTCTTCTCTAGTGGGGACAAGGATGATAGGCCATAAAGTAAGCCAGATGACATTGTGTAGTGATAAAGGCTACAAAGAAAATAAACAAAAGTTATGAGGTACAATGGGTGGGAGGACTGGAGATGTGGCCACTTTAGAATGGTGGTGAGGCACTCTTTGTGAAGAGGGAAATATGAACTGAGAGGCCAAGGAGGGAGCAGTGGGGAATTCTAGCAAAAGTGTTTTGGGAAGGACGAACAAGTACTCGTGTCCCTGGGCAGAAATAAGTTTGGCTTGCTTGAAGAACAGAAAGAAGTTAAGTTTATATATCCACACAATAGAGTACTATGCAGCTATAAAAAATGAGAAAGATCTCTGTAAACTTATTTGGAGTCATTTTCAGGGTACACTATTTTTAGAACACTCTATGGATTTGTGACTATGTTTGGCCCATGTCAGGGCAGTGCAGAAGAATGTCTACAGTAAGTTACCGTTCATCGAAGAACAAAGATAAATAAGAAAATACACAGACATCCACTCATTTGTGCAAAAGAAATAAAGTATAGGAAAATAAACCAAGATTAAAGAGGTCGATTAGGGATTCAAGGAAAGGGTTTGACAATGGGCAGAAAGAAGGGTGAAATTGTAAGGGGTATCAGATATCAAGAAGAGTGTTATTTTCTTGAGTATATCTTTCTTATTAGCTCTGACTCTTAGAACCACAATAATGTTTTATATACCCTTCACATACCCCCAAACAACAGAGAAGGAAAACTCTGACTCCAAAAAACCTCCGCTGCCTTGCGGCATACCTCTTCAGGGGAAAGGCTAAGGGAGTAAACCCCGACAGAAAATCCGGAGCCGGAGTCCCTAAGGCGGTTTGACGTTGTAGTCAACACCGGCAACTCCTGCGGCGCACCTGAAACCAAGCTGTATTGACTCCGTCTTTCCCTTGGACCCTTCAGCTGCGAAGAGAGGGGGGGTCTGCTGCATGGGCAACAGCAGACCCTCCATATCACCCTGCCCAAGCTCTGTAGCTTCAGCTTCACTGGAGAGGACACTCCAGCGTCATCGCAAGATGTCGATTCAACACGGGAGGAGACAGATACCGTGTCACTCCCGAGTCGGACTGCACAACCATTCTCGGCAGTGCAGATAGACTCTTAAGAAGCTACACCATCGTCTCTCGAGACGGACGGCTGCCGACGACGACCCCCAAACAAACAATTGAAACTAATTTGGATTAGAGGTTAACCTGAGATGAAATGCAAACAACATGGATTTAGCTGTAATAACTGAATAACATAAACACATTGTAGGATGTGGGGAAGAAAAGCAATAATCTAAGTAACTGTAGAAAGAGTATCTTGATTGAATATTGTAAAGCTAAAGACAAAGTATACATAAATGTTGTAATCTAGTTATTAAATGCATTGCTTTCAAGGGTATGCTTAGCAATTCTAAAATTCCTTATGTGTACACTAGAGCAAATAGGTAAATAAATCATAGATAATGAAAGCTGGTTTCTCAATATTGAAGAAGTTGCAAATAAGCAAAGGGGGGAGGCTAAAACAAACCCTGTAGTGTTGGATTAAAATCTGAGCTACTAGTATGAACTCATGGTAAGCACAGATGTGTGTGTGTGCATGGGTGATTATACATACAGATATTTCTTGATCTATCTGATGAGAGGTCTGGAAGCAATGGCATCCGCGAACAGTGAGCACACCTAGTGCCCAGATCTTTGTTTCTAAAACCATTCTCCAATTAAAAAGAATCAGGAATCCATGGAGAAATGGTTGACTAAAGAGTTGAGGCAGAAAAATTCTAGGTGAGTCTGGTGGTGCCAGAAAGTAAAAATTCTTCAAAGCAAGCAAGCAAACAAACAAACAAACGAAGAAGTGGAGCATCTGAAAGGAACATAAGAGCCAATCTCCAGGGACTCTCAATGGTCAAAGCTAAACAATATGAGTGAAAAAACAAGCAATAGTATTAGATGTTAACCCAAATATAAACAGCTACATATCCATACTGATGTAAATAAATAAGTAAATAAATAAGAGGCAGTTCTTCCTTATAGTATAATTCCATTAGTAAATGTATTAGAAAAGAGAGAATACACACACACACACACACATATGAAGTCACAAGATCTTCAGGTGGCAAGCTGGAGACCAAGTAGAGCCAATGGTGTAGTTGTTGTCTGAGTCCAAGTCTGAAGGCAGGAGATGACCAATGCCCCAGCTTGAAGACAGTCAGGCAGTCTTCTCTCTGCCTTTTTGTTCTATTTAAACCTTCGATTGATTGGATGAGGCCCATGACATTAGGGAAGCAATCTGCTTTACTCAGTCTACCAATTTCAATGTTAATATCCTCCAGCAACACCATTACAGACCCAACCAGAAAAATACTTGACCAAGTATCTGGGCACCCCATGGCCTCGTCACATTGTCACATCACATGAACCATCTCAGATGGCTCTTGGATTCTCAGTTTAGTCAACTGGCAAATTGTGGTGTCATTTTCTGAGGTGAGAAAGACAGGAGAAAAAAGGTTTGGGGACAAAAATTAAATTAGAGATGCTTATGAGACTTCTAAGAGAATGGCAAATGGGCAATTAACTCCAAAGCCTAGCCTTCATGGACGAGGTATGCATTTGAGAGTGCTCTCTGCATTAAATCCTTAAGCTGGGATGTGCACATTCAACAAGAAAAAGTAGAGGAAAGGGCTGAGGACTGACTGAGCCTGGGACCTCCACTACTCAGAGGTCAGTGGGATGAGGAAGGGCAACAACAAGCCCCAGAAAGAATGGTCCTGAGGTCACTCACCTGTTCTTGACTTCAACACTGTCTGAGATGGGGTGTAACAGTTGCAAATCTGTTTAAGTGGACAGTCATCTGACCCAGAGTTCTCTGGCTTGTTCAGTCCATCCGAGTCCGGTACACATTTCTGAGCATCTCCTTTATGTCAGGGCCTGTGCTGACAAAGATGTCAGCAAAAGCCTCGCTCTCTGATGGGGAGATGAGTTGTGGTAGACCCCTTCAGTGCCCAGGAGATAACCCCACTCATTTCACAACCACTGATGGCCCCCCTGCTATGGTGCTAGGTGCAATTTAAAGACCTAAGAATGCAAAGTCAAATGAGACATGGCTCTGCTTTTCAGGAGCTTATAGTCTGGTGAAAAGACAGACCTAAAACACATATTTCAGAAAATATGACAAAGTCTCTCCTGGGAGACTTTATTATAATCTCCACTGAAAGCTAGATGTATCTGGGGAGAAAACGATCCAGGTTGATTTGGCAGAAACAGACCACCTCTGGTCACCTGCCTCTCTCCCAAAGCCCTCATTGTCAGTGTGTGATGCAAAGGCTCTCTCCAGAAGGAAATGAGTCATTTTACTTCATTTCATTTTTATAACCAACAAATGTAACAGAGCTGTTCCTGTTTCCAATACCTGGTAGGTCAGGCCAAGAAAACTGAGTGAAAACAGACATGCGCGCACATACACACATGCTCCTCTCTGGCTTCCAAATTTCTTAAGTGTTAGGTCATTTTTCTCTCTGGCCAAATGGCTGTCTGCCGAGTGCTGGGGCGGCCCATAAATCGTCGTGCCCGTAATAAAAACACAGCCTTTATTGACAGGGGGCTGCTCGCTGCTCACTGCTCATAGAGGCAGGCTGCCAGGTCGTAAAGCAGGGCCTGGTGTTGCTCCCACAGCGCAAAGGCAGTAAAGGGCCCAAGGGATTACCTAGCACTCCGGCAGCTGGCCGCACCCCAGGGACATGGCAGCAGGCCTAATGCCCTCCTCCCCTCACCTGTCACCTTGTAAAGCATTCCAGTTAAACACAATTCCTCCCTTGCCTTTGGAGCAATTTCTTTCAGGGAAAGGGGCAGCTCCCTGAAAGAAGCACTGTTCCAGAATCCCAACCTGGCATCAGAACTCAAAATGTCCAAACAAGAGGGAAGTGACATCTTTGAGTCTTTCATCTCCCCACCACGTGTAGCTGGGGCGCGTTTCAATAAGGCTCATGGCTGGCACCAACCTCCGGCCCTCAGCCCCATCATCAGCCCTGCTCAGCCCGTGCACATGTGGATGACCCCAGTGCAGATCTCCTTCTCCGGGCTCCTGAGCAGCACAGCGAGGCTCCACCTAGATCCCCAGGGGCAGACAGTTCGCCCATCAATGAGTGATCTCCCACAGAGGGTCCACAAAGACAACTCATTCCCCAATAACTAACTATCGAAACCTGTTCCACTTTTCTTGAGCCTCTGGTCTTATTTCTCCCAACAGACCACATCAACTGTGCCAGGGGAAGAAGTAGAGACTCCTTCTTCTTCCAAGTGCTAAACCTACATGCCTACCACCATTGGCTGCTCCCCTGTGTCCTCCCCTCTTGTTCCAGCAGGGTCTCACCATCCTGCTGTCCAAAGCCAGGCTTCCCCACCCTGCTGGCCCCACCAGGCACTTTGGTTAGCCCCACTCCACTTTGTCTTTTTGACCTCTTCCTCTCAAATGGATCCCTCTCAGCAACTCACACTTAAGTTTTTCCCATCAAAAAATCACAAACAAACCATCTCCAGCCATTGTTCTCTCTTTTATGTTCCCCTCTGCTGGCAAAATTCTTAAAAGACTTGTCTCTAATTGCTTTCTTCATTGCTCACCTTCCAGTTTCCTTGCCCACCTCCAACCTGGCTTCTGCTCTCCACACACCAGCACACCTCCTGCTTCTGTTGCCAATGAGCTCATTCAGCAAGTGCGAATGACCCAGTGAGCGGGAATCTCATTTGTGCTGTAGAGAAAAAACAAAACAAAACAAAACATGAGACAAGGAGGTAGGGTTAAGGAGGAGGTTATAATTTTAAATAGAGACCTGAAGGAGATAAGGCGTGACTTGTGTGTATCTGGGAAGAACATTCCAGGCAGTGAGAACAGCCAGTGCAAAGGCACTGCGGCAGAGTGGGATAGGAGTATATACAGGACAACAAGAAGGCTGGAGTGGATGAAGTGGTGTGATTTGGGGAGGAAAGGTGAGGTGTGAGAGAGTCTTTGGGACATAGGAGTTGGGCTGGGTGGAATGGTAGCACAGGGTCAATGCCCTGGGAGCAGAGAAGTGACAGGATCTGAATGACACTCCATGGAGAATGAGAATAAGCTGTAGGAGCAGGTGGACCAGTAAGAAGGCCTGGGATACTGCAGTGGAGTGGAGTGCTAATAAACCAGTCTCTTGGAGAGAGCAAAGGAAGCGCTGATCTGATCACCGCAGTGAAGCGCTACCTCCTTGGCAGCCTCCCAGCCTCCCAAGGCCAGTGGTCTAACCACTGGCTGCAAATTCCTTGTGAGCTTGTACTAGTGGGTTCCAGCACACCAAAGGGGCTCTGGGAGTTAGTTATGGTGAAAAGTGAAAAGATTCTTGATAGGCTCTAAAGTTAGAAGCATAAGAATTTCCTGACAAGTGGGATGTGGGATGAATGAGAGAGAGGCAAGGGCCAAGGTGACAGCAAGCCCCTAACAGCGATCAGGTGTATTTGCCGCTGTTGCTGCTCCTGGAACTGCTCCTTCCCTGAATTCTGCGGCACTCTGCCTGCTGCTGCTCTCCGTCTCTTGCCATTCTTCTATATTCTGAGCAAACTTTACCTCCTGGTTCTGGCCGTCAATGGCTGGGATTTCTTGAAATACCTTTCCAGGCCCTCTGCTCTCTGAGGCTGCCTGTGCCCAGATGGTCTCACCCACAGCTCCCACCACTGCCCACGTGCCGCTGATGCGCCAGCTGGCATTAGGGCCCCCGCTCTCCTCTAAGCCCCAGACTGCAAGCCCTAACAACTCTCAGGCCTCCCTTTCTGGGCGGCTCAAAAACACATCAAACTCTGTTAACATGTACAAACCTGAGCTCCCGATGCCCCCACTCTGCCCAGCCTTGCACTGTCCCTACTAGCCACAATGGCCCTCGCCCATTTTTCCACACCTTAGAGTCAGGTGAGTTAGACACCTGGGGCTGCTCCCTAACTCCTCCTGTTCTTTCTCCTCATGTGGAACCTTTCACCAGGTCCTGTGGATTTCACCTCCTAAGCAGCTATTGAATGCACACACCACTGTCCATTTCCGCCACCTCTGATGGCCTCATGCCTGGACTCTCAGCATTCACTTATGCATTCTGCAGCTAGAGAGAAGTTTCCAATTCACTGTCTTATCATGTCATTGCCTTGAAACCCTCTCTCATTCTTTCTGATGCTCCTACAAAGGCCATGTGTCACTCCAGGTACGAGGCTTGGCACTACCGATGTCTTTCCTTCAGGCCTCTCACAAAGGACTCCCACCCTGAAGCCCCTTGTACCGTGCCCCCTCCTCCCTCCTCAGGGCCTCTCTTGTTCATTTCTTTGCCCAGGACATTTGTCACTGCTCTTTTGTGAGTCATCCCTCAGACAAGGCTGTCATCAGTTTCTCAGAGAAGTCTTTCCCAACTTCTCCAGCTTGGTCAAATATTCCTATTATGCTGTCTTGTAGCACCATGTACCTCTCCCTCATGACCCCGAGACCTGCAGTTGTCCTTTTGTTCGTGAAAATATTTGACTAATGCCAGTTCCCTCACATGTTGTAAGCCCTATTCTGCTCGTCACTGTTTCCTCATGGTGAAGTAAGGGCACTGGAGTTAGACTGAGTTTAAATTGTGATCTTCCACTTAGTGGCAGTGTACTGTTGGATGAGTTATTTCACTTAGAGATAATGGTAGAACTTATCTTATAAGGTTGTTGTGAGGGTTACAGAACTCAAATATGGACTCTGTCTGTCACAGAGTAAACACTGTGTGTGGAAGGTAGAATCATTGTACTCAATTCTTCACCTCGCCCAGCATCCATGCCCTGGCATTGGCCTCCCTGTGGGCAAAATGAATTTCTTTGCCTTTTTAACTTTGGGTCTGGCCGTGTGACTTGTTTTGGTCCATTAAATGGGATGAAAGTGACATTATGCTGATTTCAAGTCTAGCTTTAAGAGACCTTGCAAATTCTCATTTGTCCTCTGCCATTGCCACAAAAGTCTTCCCTGGGTCATTGCTGCCCCTTCAGCCTGGGCCTCCCACACATGGCCCACCTGTATCAGTGAGAATAAATGACCGTTGTTTTTAGCTTACAAGTTTTGGGACGGTTTGCTTCCAACATCTGTGGTACTAGATAATTTGCCCCAATAAACACTATGTGCTTGGCGTAGTGCCTGTGACAGAGTAAACACCACTATGATAGTTCTCTGTCCAGGTAGCTGTGGCATGTGCCCAAACTGGCACCTGAAAGATGTGCAAGAATTTTGGAACTGTCTGCTCGTCACATGTCCTGTATCAGCCAGGGCTCAACCTGAGATGCAGAACCACTGTGATGGATGATAGATGATTAGACGATAGATAGATAGACAGATAGATAGATAGATGAGGTCTGTCTAGAAGGTACCCAGCCACATAATATGAAAAATAGAGACATTTATTGAAGAAGATACAAGAGACAAGAAACATTGTACACAGGACAATGACACCTCAGTCCCCTTCAAAGTAGGCACCTTGGGAGCTCACACAGTTCTCCCAATTGCCATCAGCTGCCCTGTTGTATTTTCCTGAGTCTCATCGATGGTCTGAAATCTCTTCCTTTTCTTTTTTCTTTTTCTTTTTTTTTTTTTTTATCTTCCTGGGTGGGAAGCTGAAATCTCTTCCTTTTCAATGGTGATGATAGTTTTGGGAAAAGGCAGGAGTTGCCGGGCACCAAATCTGTGCTATAGGAGAGCTGAGTCTCCTGGTGAGTTGATGTTTTGTCAAAAAAGCTACATGAGACATAATGCATGAGCATGCACATTGTCATGATGAAGCTGCCAATCACCAGTTGCCCATAGCTACAGCCTTCTGAGTCATCCTAATAGTTTCCACGGAGGAATGTTCAAGCTTAATGCAAAATCTGTTGCAGATCCGTTGCTCCACTGTCTCAGTTATTTTGAATGGGACAGCCACACAATACTCATGCTCACTCAATGGTATCTACCTCCCCCACTGACTAGTACAGTTAAGTTGTCATTGTTCATGCATGTGCATCGATGTCACACAAACCATTCCTGTTACATTAATAATGGTTAGACTTTTTCTGGACAGACCTCATGTAGAGAAACAAGTAGATACAAATATATAGATATGTAGAGAGAGATGCAGATAAATAGACTGATAGATAATGATAGATATATATTGACATAAATAAGTAGATATAAATATATGGAGAGAGATAGAGCTAACTAGATAGCTTGATGATGATAGATTGATTGATGAAAGATGATAGACATAGACAGACAGACAGAGATAAAAATGGTTCTGTTACAGAGATCTGGCCTTACTTACCCAGTGGTGGGGGCTGGTCAGGCAGGCTGTGTAAGGACCTTATCTCATGTCAACATCAGAAGCCCCCAGGCAATCAAGAAGGGAAAGTGCATGTAAAGTGGGGAGAGCGAGGACAAGTTGGAGTCATGAGGGCGGAGCTTGTGTATGTACTTATTGCCTCTGTTCTCTGCTACCAGATGCCTGCTGCTCCCCTCACCTCATCTTTCAGCCAAATCTCTCTATGACCCACCCAAACCAGAAACCCCAGGAAAGGAAGTGTAGTTAAGCCTAGCCAAGCTGACACATCACGGCCACCACACCTCATAAGCACCCCTCAGACTAATTCTTAAGACAGAACTAACTGACTAAACGGATTCTCGCAAAGGTAGGACAAAGTGTAACGGAGCCTGTTGGCCAAAGGACTATGTCTGTGATCATGATGTCTTGGGGGTGTGGAGAAGGAACGAAGGTTAGTTGAGCATCCACTAAGGGTCACGTGTTTTACATATTTGGTCTCATTTATTCCTCAAAACAATTTTTGATGTGGGCAATTTATCATACCTATTTAACAGATGAGGAAGTTAGGGTCCAGGGCCTCTTCCCCTTCCCATAGGTGGGATGGAGCTCTAGGGGAGTGAAGATTTATTCTCATACTACAAAGAACAGGTGAAAAGCACAAGGCTGGTTCCTGGGCAGGAAGGAGGCCCCACAGGAGGTGAACACAAGACACTCTTTAGCAGGCAGAAGAAAGCACAGCGTGGTGATTCAGTGGCATGCCATGGCCCCAGCAAAATTGGGATTCTGTTAGAAGGGAAAAGGGTGATGGCTTGGGCTGGCAGTCAACCATCTGTGTCACTGACATAGGTGGGGAGTGAGGAGCCAAGGCATTTTTGTGGTTCTTTTTGTTGAGTTGCATCTAGAGGATCTGGAGGCCTCAGCTGCAAAAGCCCACAGCCCCTGACTGAGGCAAGGCAGAGGGGATGCTGGGCTGGGAGCTTGGGCTGGGGTCTGGGCTTCTCTGGAACAATCTCTACCTGTGTGTTCTGAACATACTGCTAAGAACAGGTCATACTGCTGAGTATCACGTGGCTTGATGGGGCTGGAAGCCCTGGGAAGGTCACCAGTTCACTCATGGAGGAGAAACCAGGGGAAGGGATGCCTCTTATCTGACCCTACAAGAATAGATGTGTGTATCTCCAAGCCCTGGTGGGTCTCAGAAAACATGATGTCTGTGGCTCCGCTGGACATCCAGAAGGGCTGCCACACTGGTTATCTTTGTCATTATTTGTTTGTGCATTGGTTTTCCCAACTGGATGGATCTCCCCTATGAGGCCACCGGGTCTTTAAAGGCAGGGCCTCTCACTGACACCTTTATTTCTTTCCCTGGTTCTTTCCCATCTTCCCTATTCCATCCTTAAGACGATATCCTCCCAGCTGCCTCTGGCTTCAGTTTAACCAACCCCTTCAGAACTAGTCTAAGAATACAATTTAGAGCAATGGTTTCTAACTTTCTCAAGAATAAACCAACCTCCCTCCCTCCCTCTCTCCCTCCCCCTCCCCCTCTTCCGTCCCTTCCTTCATCCCTCCCTCCATCCTTATCTCCCTCTTTTTCTTTTTGATGTATAGTTATAAAAATTATATGTATTTTTAACACTACAATCAAAACATCTCCCTCATTCTAAAAAAACAAAACAAAACCCTTGCACTACCTCTCTGTAATGAATACTATTCCCCCACCCCAATTCGTGACAACCACTGTTCGCCATCATGATGGGTTTGTTCTTTTAAGAATGTCATACAGAAGGAATTATTTAATGTATAACCTTTTGTGACTCAGCAGAATGCCCCTGAGATTCATTCATGTTGTTTCAGTAGTTTTTATCTTTTTACTGTTGAATAGTTCCTTGTATGGAAGGACCATGGTTTATTTATTCATTTATCTGTTTATGGACATTTGAGTTGTTTCCAGCTTTGGTAATTACGAGTAGAGCTTCTGTAAATATTCATGTATAGGGTTTTGGATGAACACCCATCTTCATCTCTATCTCTCTAGGGTAAATGAAAGGGTGGGATTGTTGAGTCATATAGTAACTCTCTGTTTAACTTTATGAGAAACTTCCAAGCTGTTTTTGAGAGTGCCATTCTACATCCTGCCAGCGGTGCATGGGTTCCAGTTACACCAAATCTTGGCCAGCATTTGGTATTTTTAAATTTTAGCTATTCTAGTAGTTGTGTAATTGTACTTAGTTGTATTTAAATTTACATTTCCCTAATGGCTAATGATACTGAACATCTTCTCATGTGCTGACTTGCCACCTATATATTTCCCATCAATGAAGTATCTGTCTTCTGCCCATTTTAAAATTGGATCCTTTGTTTTCTTACTGTTGAATTTTATGAGTGCTTTATCTATTCTGGATACAAGTCATTTGTTAGATATGTAATGAAAAAAATAATTTCTCCAATCTGTGGTTGTCTTTTCATTCTCTTAACAATGCCTTTTGCAGAAAGCACTTTTTTCATTTTCATGAAGTCCCACTTCTCACTTTTTCCTTTTATGAACTATATTTTTTATGTCATGTATAAGAACTCTTTGCTTAAACTCAGGTCACAAAAATTTTCTCCTGTGTTTTCTTCTACAAGTTTTGTGGCTTTATATTTTATATTAGATCTATGGTCTGTTTATTTATTTTTTTCCTTTCTTTTTTTTTTTTTAATTGAAGGTCCCTTACTGGAAAAGGGGAGGAGAACCAGGTAGCATGGGGAGGGGTCATCGTCACAATATTCCACTTATACACAGAACTAAACAGACAAACAGAGTCACTACTACTGTTAGGTGTTGGCAGCATGGGAAAGGGGACAGGGGGGAGTTGGGGTGTCGTTAAAAAAATACATGCCCCTCTCAAACTGGAGTGCCTGGGGGTACTTGGTCTGCTTCAACCCAAGAGGAATCAGAAGATCAAAAGCAGTTTGGGAAGGCCAGGACCATCAGGGGTGAAGGCAGGAGGAGGTCCAGGGGATGGGAGGCTGTTTGGCAAGTGGTAACGGGATCGCCCTCCCCCTGCTGGGATCCCCCAGCTCCTCAGGTCTGGCAGCAAGGCGGCAGCTTGCCACCGCCACAGGCAGGTCTCGGGCTGCCAGATGCTCCAGGCAGGGGGCTGGAGGGGGCTCACAAAGGCTTGCCCTCCAGGGAGATGACAGCACTGCCCCCAGCTTCTCTGCCCGGGTGCAACAGTCCTTGTCCTACTCAGAGTTTGCTTGTAATTCATGCTTGATCCTTGTCAGCTTCTTCCTGGTGGCATCCTTGGGGCTGGCACAGATCATTTTACTCTTAAGGGGTACAGACTCAGGGGCCCAGAAGATAAACACCCGGTCCTCCTTCGTGTTCTCCTTGCTCTCATAGGTTGCATTGTAGAGGGCGTGGCGGCAGTCTTTGTCCAGCAGCATCTTCAGAAAGGTGGCGTAGGGGTCGTGTGCAGTCTGGCCCACATCACCGACCAGGATCTCCTTGCCCTCCTCCAGAATGATATTCTTCTTGTCTTCACTCAGGCAGAAGAGCACCGCCTTCTTGCGCTTCTTCACCTCCTCTGGTGTCAAGGGCTTATGCACCTTCGTGTAAATGAACACTTTGATGACTCGATCAGAGAGCCACACTGGAGGCCATGTTTCTGGAAGCAAAAAGGAGACAATGAGGAGAGTCTAGAAAGGTGAGAACTGCTGCAGCTGCTGCCAGGATCCGACTGAATGTGGCCTCTCCTGGCCCCTTCTGTTTAGTATCTGTGGTCTGTTTTAAGGTATTCTTTTGTATGAGGTATGAGGTTTTAGGTGGAGGGTTTTTTTTTTGTTTGTTTGTTTTTGCCTGTAGATATCTAGTCGTTCCAGCACCATTGGATGAAAAGACTATTCTTTCTCCACTGAATCGTCTTTGCAACTTTGTAAAAAACCAATTGGTCCTACTTGTGTTAGTTTTTTTCTGGACTCTGTTTCAGGAGTTGGTAAACATTGTCTGTGATGGGACCAAATAGTAAATATTTTAGGATTTGTGGGTGATGTATAGTCTCTGTCTCATATCTTTTTCTTAAAACTGCTTTAAAAATGTGAAAACTATTCTTAGCTCGAGGTCATACAAAAATAGACCATGGGCCAGAGCTGTTCTTCAGCCCTAGTTTGATGACACCGCTCTGTTCTGTTCCATCGACCTGTCTTTGCTGTCTTGATTACAGCAGCTCTACAGTAAGTCTTAAAATCAGGTCGGGTGAGTGCTTCAACTTGACTCTTTTTTAATTGGTGCTTTTAAACCACTTTCATTTTATGTAATTATTCATAAGTTAAAATTTAAGTCTATCATTTTATTCTTTTTTCTTTCCTTTTTTTTTTGTTGTTGTTGTTCCTGTTTTCCCTTTCCTGTTCTCCTTTGGGTTATCTGAACATTTTGTGTTTTAGCATTCCATTTCAACTTATCTGTTCTGTTTTTGCCTATAACCTTGTGTACAGTTTGTTTCCTGATTGCACTCGAGTTTATAACAAAAGTGCTCAACTTTTCTCAGTCTACTAAGAGTCGATACTTTGCCACTTTGTTGTTGACTCCATCTGGGCCCCTTGACCCTCACCTTCTGAGTCACCCTTGGATTGTGACATCTACGTACATCAGACAATGTTACACTTTCTGTTTTTAACTGTTAAATATATTTTAAAGAATTTGAGAGGGAAATCTACTATATTTACCCAGATACTTGCTATTTCCGTTGTTTCTTCCCTTATTCCTGATGTTCCAAGTTTCCTTCTGGTATCATTTCCTTTCTGCCTGTAGAACGGATCTGCTGGAAATTACTTCTCTTCATTTTCCTCCATCTGAGAGTGTCTATTTATCTCAGAGTATCTACTTTACCTTCATCCTTGAGGGATATTTTCATGGATACAAAGTTCTGGGTTGACAGTTCTTTTTTCTTAGTGTTTAAAAATATTTCACTTACTTTCAGCCTCCATGGTTTCTCAGGAGAAATCTCCAGTCCCTTCAGACAACCTCCTACTCTTCACAATCTGCGTCAGTTCTTATTTCCTATTATAACTCTGCTGATCTTGCTTGCCCCTTCCTGCCACAACTCCTCGCCATAAGCTTATCACTGCTTTCTGTGCATGACATCATTGCACACATCACTCCATGCTGTAGTGATTCAGTCACATGCTGGGGCTCACCCACTTGTTCTTTGTCCTATCCACCAGCCAAGAGAGAGAGGAAGGGGGAGGAAGGGGAGAAGGAGAAGATTAAGAAGAAGCAGTTAAAAACTGATCACTTTTCAGGAACCTCAGATGGCCTCTGAGTTCCAGAATGTTTCTGGAATGCAGTGATTAGTAAATGAGGGTCCCATGTATGGAAGAAAGCCAGTGTGCTACCACAGAGGTGAGTCTTCCACATCCACTCAATTGCAGGAAATTCCCAGGTGGTCCAGGAAACAGTTGATGAGGGTTTATGTTCTGCGGGCTCATTCATTTATTCACTCACTCCTTTACTCAGCCATTTATTCTTCAAGTTTGAAGATCCTGGGTAACATTGGCATCATTTTCAGTGGACTTCAATGTTTACATCCAAAGGAAACGTGTATTAATGATAAATTTTCTGGAACCACAGCAGGCCAGAGGAGAGCATTTTGGAGCTGGAAGAGTCCACCAGAGGCCCCCAGCTCAGTGACAAGGCAGCTGGGGGTTCCACTGTAAGATTCTGCCTGAAGGCCTTTGGTCTCCGCTCAGCTCCAGCCTGCCAGACACAGCCTTCCTCCTCTTCCTCTTTTCTCTCCCTCCTTCTCTCCCTCATTTCATCCAATAAAAACAAAATAAAGCAATATCCAGTACTTCTCGAGGGCAGACTCAAAGCTTCATCTCTGTATACAGAATGGTTTCCTATTCAAATACATTCTGAAAGGACCACTCACACGATCCAATTTCTTTATATCTTTCAATGCTTTGTTCACTTCCCCTTCCTCCATGCAGCCCTCCAGAAGCACCTTATTGGAAACAAACTGAGAATTAATGAAAACTATTGAGGTATTCCAGGTGCTGGACACAGGAGACCAAGTAAATCAGACATAGCTCCTGCCCCGCTGAGGCAGAGGAAAGGATTGGGTAGCACAGATGGAGCTGTGTCCTATGTTTATCAGAGTGCTGGGGAACCAGCCTACCTCTGGGATTCTAGAAATAGGGGTTCTAATTCTTTCAAAAGTGCTCACAACTTTTCTACGAATGTGTCTCAATTAATTTGGTGTTGACTACATCAGTGATTTTCAACCTTTTTCACCCCATGGCACACATAAACTAATTACTAAAATTCTGCAGCACACCAAAAAATATATTACATTATTTTGCCAATCTGACAAAAAAAAATATGTATAATTTTGATTCATTCACACCAGATGGCTATGATTGTGTTGACTGTTGTCATTTTTTTTCTCTAATTTGACAATTTAAGGGAAAAGAGGTCAGTGTCCCTGACTAGTCAGGTATTGCATGTTTTGAAAATTCTTGTGGCACACTGGTGTGCCTCTTGCAACACAAAGGTTGAAAATTGCTGAACGAGATATGTGGCTTTCAAATGCCACTCTGTGGGTCTACGTCTGTGCTGCCTCTGGTTCACTGACGAGGGGAGGGGGGACATGGACTGTATATCAGAGTGTCTTGCTCCCAATTTTAGCCAGGTCAGCTCCACTTTTAACTGTGTTTTTGACCTTATATAGCCAATTTCACTTGAACAAATGAATGCATGACTTTTAAAATTTGGAAGTCACTAGATGACCAGGGTGGCCGTGCTGTGACACTCTGGACTCACAAGGTCTCCACAAAATGGATGTGTGGACATATAAACTTGGGAAAGGCCTCTAGACATTTCAGGCTATTGGCAACTCACAGTTGAGTTGCTACTAGGCACACTGGCAAATGGCTAACAACAGGCTCTCTGCAGGTGAGGAGGGGGACACCCCGATTTGTAGTGTTTGCTGATTCCTGTGGTGCAAACTCTCCCAACATGGCCAGTTTCGAGTTGTTGATGTGAAGTCTCCGAATGCAGAGACTGGAGAGAGAAGCACATAATAGGTACAGGGGCTGGCTTTGGCAAGTCACTGGTGACAGTGTACCAATTAATGACCCACTGTTTGCCCCCTTTGCATTTAGAATGAACTAAGATACAGACGGACTCAGGAGACAAGTGGAGGTTACGATGTCAGCCTTATGACCAGTGCTGGGTTAGAGCGTGTGGCAGATTACATTAGTGTTCGGATATCTGTCTCCTCGAATTCTAGAGGAGTATATTCCCTCCTCCACTGATTTGTGGCTCAGTTATGTGACTTGCTTTGTTCTGAGCCCAGGCCTTGGAGGCTTCCTGTGTTTCATTTATCTTTTTGTACTTGTGCCATCACTGTTTGGTGTCCTAGCCCTGCTCTCATCCCAGGGCAGGCACAGCAGCAGGACAGAGCTGCTCAGCAGCTCCAGCCTAGGCCAGCTCCCCTTAGCAGTCTCACTGATGCCTGAGCTAAATACATGCTGGTTGCTGTATAGTTCTGGGCTTTTGTGGCTTTCATTAGATGGCATTATTAGACCATAGCTAACTTATTCAGAAAATGGTACCTGGCATAGGAGGCGGTGGTAACAAAGCCCTAAGACATGTAGCACGGGTTTGAAATTGGGCAATGAGGAGATTTAGAGAAAGTTATGAAGATGGCAAGAAAGATGGCCACCTGTGCTATATAGTGAAGAAATATTTGGTACAATTATTGCCTATCATAATGTGGGAGGGAGGAAAGACACCTATGAATTTATGGACTTGGGAAGACCAGTTTCCAGGCACAGTATTGTGAACATGAGCTTCTTCAAGCTATAAGTGATAAGGTACCACAAATAAAAGATGAGTTCAGAAAGGAACCAGCCAGTTTACATGCAGAATCTAGAATATGAAATTATTTCTCATCTTTAGTCTCTCCTCCAGCCACTAAGAAGATCTTCAAATTAAGATTTGGCCTGCAGTGCAAATACCCAATCCAGGGCAGTGCTAGTGAAATGCAGCCTCCAAGTAGAGATGAAATCAGGGATGTGCCCCATTGGTTAGAATGTCCTTTGTTCTAAGGTCCCTGAAAGGAGTAAAATGTGGTTCCAGAATATCCTCAGTGATAACAGGGTGCCTAGCAACCTTTCAGGGCGTGGCCTACAGAGCCTGATGCAGGTACCGGTAATCAAATGGAAATAAAGGCAAGTCACCAAAAGAACTGTGGGTGTGGCTTTTGGCCCAGAGTGAGTTGGAATCATTTATGTATTTCATTGGCCAAAAAGTTCATTTGGCTTTTTCCTTAAGATGACTCTAATAACACTTAGTTGTCTCAAACTCTGTTTGAAACAATATTGTTAGATTGTACTGTGACAGCTGGAATATCAGCATGCATTTTAAAAAATTATCAAAATTGTGGATTTTTGTGTAGCCATTTCAATATTGAAGATGAAAGAAAATATACATTTTTGGCATATTATGCTTTATTATTTCAAGAAAGGTAAAAATGCAACTGAAACGAAAAAAAAAAAAAAAAGAAGAAGATTTGTGCCATGTATGGAAAGTGCTGTGACTGACCAAATGTGTGAAAAGTAGTTTGTGACGTTTCGTGCTGGAGATGTCTTGCTGGACAATGCTCCACGGTCGAGTACACTAATTGAAGTTGATAGTGATCAAATTGAAACATTAATTGAGAACTATCAATGTTCTACTATGCGGGAGACAGTAGACATACTCAAAATTTCCAAATCAATAAACTTTTTGGTGAAAATGAAGAACATCTTTTATTTTACAGTAAAAACCAAGTGGACTTTTTGGCCAACCCAATAGAAAACCCAGTGTCTGAGAGAGCTGAATGGGCAAGTGCATTATAAGTGTGGAGTAAAGGAGATTGAGGCTGTTTGAAATGTGAAGGATCTCAACACTCCCAACTTCCTTTATGCAGGAAGAGGTCCAAAGAGTTACACCACCGCCAAAGAGAACACATTTCCACTGCCCTCTTAAGAAGTCAAAAGGATGATGGAGGACAAAGACCACCCAATGACAGCTGAAAAGTACAAAGGACGGGGGAGCCACTCAAGGGAACTTTTGCCCAGAGTAGAGGCAGTGGCAACATTTGCCCAGCAGGATTTCAGATACTGTGAATGGTAACTGAGATGGCAGCGACTCTAGTCCTGCCCAACCATTGTATGCTGGGTGTATGTGTGCACGTGGGGGTGGAGAAATGCCTTTTTAGTTTCTAAGTTGCTGAGTCAAGAAGAGCCACATCAGAATAAATGCAGACCACACAATATCCTACTCTGAGACTGATGATTGACTGGATAGACTTGGGATTTGGCATGAATATATTCTATAATTGGGAGGGACATAAAGCTTGTCTCTTTGGATTATTGTTCACAAATGCTCTCCCCTTCTCACTTGATGGGAGGTATATATACTTCCTGATATCAGCCATGATGGGTTTGGCCACGTGACTTGCTCTGGCCAAAAGAATGAGGTAAAACTGATGGTGCACTGGCTCTGAGCAGAGGCCTCAAGGGGATCTGCATTTTTTCTGCTCATTTCTTATGCTTCTGCCATCACCCCCAGAAAACAATGCTCAAGCCAGTGTCCTAGTCCTGGAGGAAAATGAGTCACATGGAAGAGATCCAAGTTACCCCATCCAAGCCAGCTAGATTGGCTGCCCCCAGCTGACTCACAGAGCTGCCCAGGCTGGATAGATCAACATTCAGTTGACCCAGATTCATGAGCTAAAGAAATGCTTATTGTTACATGCTGAGACCTCATGGATATTGTTATGCAAGATGATTGCAGCCATAGTTAACTCATACAGAGGATATGGCTGACTTGAATGGCTATAGTGGGCTTAATACTGTGGCTCACCCAGTCTCAGGCAACACTGAAAAACTTTTGCCCCCAAAGCAGAGAAGTGCTGCTTCCAAAGCTGTAACATGTGGCAAAGCAGAGAAGGTGCCAAGCCTGGAGATGGGCTTTGAAAGAGGCAGAAGAGAGGGTGAGCCAAGCACGCTCAATTCCTCCTCCTGAGTGTGCTAGGAGCTAAGTGAATCCTTCCCACAGGAGGAAGGCCAGGAGTGGGACTCTGGCTATAGTCTTCCTGCCAGAAAATTACTGCCAGAGAAGTGATGGCTCCCCTGACACAGCAACAACTCTGGAATGCTCTGCAGAAAGAAAATCTGCTATATTCCATTGCACTTGGGTGTTACCTACATTTATTTAACCAGAGAACCCTTCTCCAGTCCACTTGATTACAGCCCACAGAACTAGTTCTGAGTTTAAACACCCTCCATGTGGCTTGCCTCCAAATGCTCCATCCTGGGTGCCAAAGTATTCTCAGGGCCCTGGCCAGTGTGGCTTAGTTAGTTGGGCATCATCTTACAAAGTGAAAAGTTGCAGGTTTGATTCCTGGTCAGGGCACATGCCTAGGTTGCAGGTTTGTGTGCTTGAGAGGAAACTGATTGATGTTTCCCTCACATCCATGTTTCTCTCCCTCTCTCCCTCCCTTCCCCTCTTAAGAAAGGAAGGAAAGAAGGAAGAAAGGAAGGAAGGAAGGAAGGAAGGAAGGAAGGAAGGAAGGAAGAAAGAAAGAAAGAAAGAAAGAAAGAAAGAAAGAAAGAAAGAAAGAAAAGGAAGGAAGGAAGGAAGGAAGGAAGGAAGGAAGAAAGGAAGGAAGGAAGGAAGGAAGGAAGGAAGGAAGGAAGGAAGGAAGAAAGAGAAAGAAAGAAAGAAAGAAAGAAAGAAAGAAAGAAAGAAAGAAAGAAAGAAAGAGAAACAAAATTTTTTCAGGGATAGGAGGAAGTACAGAAGTGCCTTCCACCGCCTCCAACCCAGTCCTGGGAATCCTCTTCCCTGTTCTCCCATCCCAGTTCCAGAATTCATCCCAGGCCCCAGGCCCTACTCATTGGCCCCACTGCAGTGGCCCAATTTTTGCCATTGGTTGACTGATCTCTTATTAGACTGGAGCACCCCCCGTGCACCTGCCAGGGTCACCTCTCAGGACTGAACCCTGCTAGTGGCTGCTTCCCAGGGACACCTTCACCCAAGGCTGACTGCTGGGTATCCTGGGCTCCAGCTGCCAGCCTGACTCTCCTTTTGCCTGCACCAGAGCACAGAACGTCTGCCTGTATTCTCCCCAGGCCCAACCCAACTCAAATGTGCCATCAGACTGCTCTTAAAGAGGAGATTCTGACATGAGGAGGGCTTGGGACTATACCTGGATCTGGTATGCATGCCCTCAGCAAGCCAGCTTTGATTTTCAAACCAGCTCACTGGAAGAACAACCAGATATGGACTATAAAACACTAAATCCTACCCACCTCCCTCCTCTAGCGAGACAACATACAAAGCCAGTAAATGCCTCAGCATTAAGCATTCCTTGGCAAACATGGAATAGTCAATTTTGACACTGTTGAGAAAAAATACAGCCTGATTTCCACCCAGGTGCACCAAATTTACTGCCTAGGCTCTCATTAACTACTGTCAAGGAAGAGGCAGATAGACAAAATAATTATGAAAAAAATTATTTTTTTAATATACAAAAAGACTTATTTACAAGTTGAACATGTCATTTTGATTCATAGCATGTAGAAAAAGCTAAAAATGTTTTGCAGATATAAATTTGGCTGGATGACTCACCTACAGTATTTTCAGGGAGGATGTCTTTTGTACAGACTACACAGAGGGTGGGAACAGCTAGTGAAATCCTAGCTCAGGGAATGAATGACCACCATAAAACCCAGATTCCTGGACTTCTCCCAGGGCTGCTATTTGGACTTGGCCTTTTCTTTGGACCCTAATAAAGCATTTGATGTTCTGGGATGCAGAAGGCCCAGGTAAGGTGCTGGCCCTATCCTGCCTGAAGCCAGGGTCACAGTCAGTACCAAGCTCACAGTGATGCAGTTGGTTTTGGCAACGTCGCCACACATTCAACATGGGTAAGGTACAGGGTGTGTATGTGTGTGTGCTGGGCAGGATGCACAAATTCATCCTCAGTATGTTCCAGAATATTTCTGGACACCAGTTCCAAATTGTATTTGGGATTGTGGCTTGGTCACGCTGAACCATGTCGGTCCCTCAGAGTCCCAAGAATCAACTCCCTTACCCTCCCACCCCTACCAAAAACACCATGCATGTCATCATGCCCTGAAATGAATGAGAGGGCAGGGGAAGGGAATCCAGAAGACACAGGACTTCACGTTGTGGCTTGGCAGAGACCACTGAGCTGCTGGTGAGGGGCAGCATGGCCCGGAGGGACCTGGACAGAGGCTGCCATGAGGCCCTGGGGAAAAGGGGGCAAACAGTGCACTGGAGAAGCAGGACAGGGTAAACATGTGACTTCCTCCTCCTGGAAATCTCCAGGGTGGCCTGAGGCTGTGCCCCATGCACTCTCACTTTCTAAAGGTTTCATCTGGCTTGGCTCCCTCGGTCCATGCCTAGCCCACAGAAGCCCACAGAAGCTCCAGCAGCCCCGAGGTATTTAGAAGTAAGTGTTCTTTTCAGGAAGGGTTACATTCTACATGCATGAATACTGTAAACAAGGTCTGGAGAGGCCCAGGCTTCTGGGCATGCCCCGAGCATTACAATTTTTTCTTTCCTTTTTCTGGCAGTACTTCTATACTTTATTCATTCACATACACTTGGACAGTCTGCCAGTTGAAAACGTGGCTTTGCAGGGTAGATGCCAGCTCTACCAAACCTGAAATCAGGATGTGCTTCCGAATCCTCAAGGCAAAATCTGTTTTCCTCTGTGGCAAGGGGAGTTAACAACCTCATGAATTAAGTTTCACAGAAGAATCCCCGTGGGCCAGCAATTCCTTTTCCTTGCAAGTATCAGAATGAGAAGCTTATCTTCCCGGGTTAGAATACCCAGTATGACTTGAAGATTCAAACCTTAATGTGGTTCCTCTACGCCTTCCCTTGTGTACTTGGAAAGCACCGGCCAATGTATCCCCCATTAGCCAAGTGATGGAGGCGAAGAAGCCAGAGCAGAGTAGCCCTACAAACACCCAAAGTGGGAAGCACTGTGTAAATGAGTCTCTCCTATTGAGATACTTTTAGTGTTCTGAAAAATAATCCAAAAGAAGACCAGACAGGATGCACATAAACTTGCCCTTAAAGGATCTGTGGTCTGAACCAGCCACTGGCAAACTCCCTCAGACCTACTAATACTTTTTTGGAAAAAGACAACATGGACGACAGCCCCACGCTCTGGAAGTGGATGGCGCCTCTGGGTCCACTCAGCTGGAGCCTTAGCTCATCATGTTCAGGAACTTGCTCTCCTCCGCCAGGCTGGTGAGCATGGAGCTCATGTCCCCGACGGCCATGTTGCTGATGCCCGTAGGGATGGGGGGTAGAGTCAGGGAGTTCTGAGGGGTAGTGAGGCGGGAGGAGTTCTGGGAGAGACTGTGGAGAAGGCTGGGGCTCAGGGCACCCGAGAGCAAGCTTGAGTGATCGCTGTCATCCATGATGGCATCGAAATCAATCTGGGGGGCCTCCAGTAGCTGGGAGTCCACAGTGCTGGACACCTGGTTGACCCCTGGTGAGGGCAAGGGCTGGGGCTGGATGCTCTCCGGGCAGGCCTGTGGCTGTGGTGGCTGAGGCCTCATGACCTGGCAGCCCACGTGGTTATCCAGGCCTCCATTCTGTTCATACATGTGGATTTGGCCATAATAGTAGAGCATGTTGTGGTCCCGGGCCCCGCCTGTATCCTGTGGCGGCAGCTGAGGAGGCAGGGACGCCATAGTGCCCATCATTCCCTTGTGCATAGATTCTGCCGTCTCCTGGTTGGCTGACACAGCAGCCATGGCATGGCCTGTGGTCCTAGCATAGGCCAGCTGCTGCCCAGCACGTACCCCTCGGTGGCGGCCATTAGGGTTTGGATCAGGAGGTGGCCGGGGTTGCACTAGGCCAAGGCTTGGTCCAGCCAACCCCACTGTGCTCTGCTGGAGCTCCATGAAGTCAGGCTGGTGGGGAGGCAGAAGACTGGGCCCCTGCTGGAAGACCTCCTGGCTGATGGGGCTTGCCTGGTGATGGCTCTGCTGTGGGTAGCTCTGGGCTGCATGAGGTGGTGCCATCCCGGCCAGGGTGGAATTGAGGACCCCAAGTTCCCTGAGGAGGGAGGGGTTGGAAGCCATTTCAATTTGCTGGGGGAGCCCCAGGTGCCCTGGCTTGCTGGCCAGGTTGCTGCAGGATGTGGGGAACTGATTCAGGGCCCCTCCCCTGGTATTGGAGCTCAGCTGGGGGTGGGCTTGGCTGTAGCTGGCGTGGAGGCTCACTGTTGTCATGCTGGGACATTGGCCACCTGTTCCCGCCTGCCGCAGCTGCTGCATATAATTTATCCTGGGCATGGAGGGGGCTCCACTGCAGGGCTGAGGGTGTGGCTGTGTGTTGTCCAGGCCCCCTGGGCTTGGCTGCAGGCCTTGTGAACAGTAGCCTGGGTACTGGTCGAAGGCTGGCTTCTGCTGCACTACAGCCAGATTGCCCTGCAGAATGGGTGGAGGCTTCACCTGGCTGCTCAGGGCATCCATGGTGCCAGAGCTCACCTCATTCCACTGCACAGGCATGCTGTTTTTGTTCAGGTTAGAGGAGGCTCCGTAGCCCAGCTGGCAACCTGCCGGCACAGGGGCAGAGGGGCCTGTGTTTGAGTCCACAGCTGCCGCCCTGCGCTGCCCATGCAGCCCTGGGCTGGGCAGTTTGGGGTGTTCAGAGAAGCAGGTGCTTTCTGGGGGATAGACTTGCCGGCTGCTCTCATCCAGGGCCCCGCTGGCACGTGCCTTGATGTACTGCACCACATCATCAGGCAGCACAAGGTCATCCTCGGGCAGCACGAAGTTGCCCTCAGGCTCTGCACCATCTGTCCCAGCTGCCATGGCCTCCATCACTGCGTTCTCGCTGATGCTGGGTGGTCGGGGCGAGTAGGTGCCACAGGCCAGTCTGCCATCAGTGTTGGTGGGACCCTGCAGGCGGAGGCCACACCTCTCCGCGGCACAAGGTGGCAGCGGGCCTGGATTCACGTTGTGGGCACTGAGGAAACGCTGCACTCGTGGGAGAGCCAGGGTGTCAGGCCGCCTCACAGGGTCGCTGGCCCGACGTGCTCCACTGCCCGGTGCCTCATGGGGGAAGGCGGGTGCGGGCCCTGCATGGCCATAGGCCGGCCCGCCACTGCCCCGCCGGGGGCCCAACATGCGCTTGGACGCCTCCAACAGTGCCAGCTGGGCCCGCAGGTTCCCGCGCTCCAGGCCTGGCAGCGGAGTCGGGGGTGGCCCACCAGTGGCCGCCGCATACTTGGCCCGAAGGCTGTACTGCTGCGCAGGAGTCAGGCTGAGCGGCCCCACGCCGACGCCGCTACACTGGCTGGCCTCGCTTGAGCGCCGGGATGCATCGGTGGAGATGGGGTCATAGGAGTCCGCAGAGCTTGCGTGGTGAGGGTGGCTGG
This sequence comes from Furipterus horrens, assembly GCF_987537825.1. Lineage (NCBI taxonomy): Eukaryota > Metazoa > Chordata > Mammalia > Chiroptera > Furipteridae > Furipterus > Furipterus horrens. The sequence goes on from NW_028327171.1 coordinate 120,592,864, forward strand.
CGCCCAAAGGCGAGGCCTCGCTGGAGCGGCGGCTGGAGAAGTATGGAGAAATGCCAGAAGAGCGGCGGCTCACGGTGTAGGCTGAACTGACGGTGCTGGTGGAACTATCCCGGCGCTCCTGCAGGTGGCTTAGCACGGTCATCTCGTTGGCAGACAGCTCGGACAGCCGCGGGTTGGGCAGCAGCCCCACTGGCCTGCCACCCCCGCTGCCACTGAAGTTTTCCAGGAGGGAGCCTATGGGAAAGGAGAGGAGTCAGCACGAGTGACTGGGGTGGGGTGTGGTGCTCTGCCTGCTGTGATGAGGCAGAGTCTGCACCCCTGGAGCCCTGGGACATGGTCTGGTACACAGGAGGCACTCAACCAGTGATTTCTGGGTGCAAGGAGGAAGGAAGGAATGGTAAGTGAGCAAATGCTGGCGCTTATTGCTAAGGGTGAACAAACAGACGTCAGGAAGCCAGATCCTGGTCTGGGCTCTCCCACTGTCTGCACTGCCTGGCTGGCCCTGAATTCTCATTACATCTGGTGCTGTTTCTCCAGCTATGGATACAATGTCTTCTCCGTAGGACTGAGATACTGAAAAAAGCCCAGGAGAGCCCTGGCCACAGCCTCCCAGCATCCTCACCCTCCATGGATGGATGCTACCTGGGTTTACTGAGCAGACTGCTTATATGAAGGGCCTGGTGACCCATGCCCATAGAAGGGGAGGAAGGGCAGCCCAGGGGGCAGGGAGAAGTGAGCAGTGACGCAGACCCAACAACAGCCTCGGCTGACTTCACGGGGAGCTCTGGGCCTCAAACAGCCTTTACGCTCTTGCAGTGATCAGTCATTGGATGTAAGCCACCCTGGGAAGGGGTGACCTTGGGTGAGGCAGCTGTCAGCAACCCAGGTGATCTCTATGAAGCTGACAGTTAAAGGCCATCTGCCAGCAGTTTCCTCAACAGCTGAGTCAACAATTCCTCCCTTCAGGGGAGAGCTGGGTGGTACATCTCAGCATCCACTTCTCAAAAACCCAGTCCTATGGTTCACACTGGGCCGTGAGTCCCTGGAGGGCGGCCTATAGGCTAAGTGCCCCAGTGTGCCTGGTGCACTGCCTGGCACAGGGCCAGCACTCAAATACTGCTTGGAGAAGCTGCCTTCCATCTCAAAGCTTGGCCGACTCCTCCTGAGGCCGAATACAGGGCTGTCTCCTACATAAAGTCCTCCTTGCCCTTCCCCTGCTGACATGCTTTCTCCCTCCTCCACACAGCTCTCCCTCAGAGCTGGGCTCATTCTGGGGCAACTATGCCCCTGGCGGCATGGCCTTCTAACTCTTACTCTCCTTTTAACCAAAGGGACCAGGATGATAACACTCCTGCCTGGAACCTTTGCCATAGTGCCCACAGCAGGTACCTAATAAATGACTGAATGCCTCATGAGGAAGTGGATGGTGTGGGCAGGGCCTACCGATACAGCATGGTGAGTTGAAAGAGCACAGGCTTTGCAGCTACTCAGGTCTAGGCTAAGTCTCAGCTCTGCCATTGACTTAAGTGAGGTACTTTCCCCTCTCTGAGCCTCAGTTTCCTAATCTGTGCAATGGACGGGTAAGATCCGTCCTATTGTGGGCATCCAATGAGAGGCCATATGGTGCTTGATGGGCATGAACCTAGTGGATGCTGCCCAAGGCTCTGTCCCTCCCCAGTCCACACACCACAACCCCCACTCACCACTTCCCGGGAGGGGAGGCAGCTTGGTGTTCCGGGTGTGTGGGGCTGGCCCAGCCCATGAGCAGGAATCTTTGAGTGACTTGAGCTTCTCCTTCTTGAGCTGCTCTAACCGGTGCATGGTGGTCATGTGTTGGCGCAGCTGCAGGCCACCCGTGGAGGGGGCAACCAGGGCTGAGGCATCGGCCCCCGGGGGCATGTCATCTAGAGCTGTCAGGTCTCCTAAGCTCCCAGGCCCTGTCCCCGGCATGTCCACACCACTGTCATTGTTGGGGGCACTGCCCAAAGGAGAGGGCTCGCTGCTGCAGGATGACTGGGCCCCAGGGCTGGACTGACACAGCTGTAGGGGACAGGGTGAGAAGGCGCAGACTCAGAAGTGTGAGAACCCACCTGGACCCACACCAATGATGCACCCTTGCACACCCAGGGACAGGAAGGAAGAAGAGCCAAAGCTCTTCTCTGAGCCTTGGCTTCCCCAACTATAAGAAGGATCTGAACTGCCTGTAAGGCAGAGTTAGTGAATGGGTGGAAAGCATCAGCATGTAGAAGACACCCAGTAACTGTCAGCCCCCTGGACGCACCCTGTGCTGCTAAGCTCTCCCAGCTGGCGTCTGGGTCAGAGCTCTGCCTGTTGAACTCTCAACATGTGGACACTTTGAAGCTGTGCCACACAGAGGCTGCTGAAGCCACATGAAGTTGATATGAAAGAGGACACTCAAGCATTCCCAACAACTGCAATGTGCCCACAATGAAGCAAGGGGTAATGAAGCCTGCTGACTCCATGCCTTCTCAGCAGGCCAGAGGGCGGTGGTCAGAAAGGGAAAGGATGAGCAGGGAGGTGGAACAGCTGGATGCAGCCCTTGTCTAAGTGGCCATCAAGATAGCCCTTCCTCTGGGTCAGGGTAGACGGGGCCAAGAGCTCGTGGCACGTGTATACTGTGCAGAACTCCACGGAATCTGGAACTGAACCTAAATGGCACCTCTGGGCTCATTTCTATCCTGGACCTTTCCTTGGGAAGCTGCAATACCCCATCCTGTCCATGGCCCCACCCACATTCTTTACCCTGGCACTCAAGATCTGCTGTAGGTCAGTCCTGTCCTCTGCTGCCCTAACCCACACTCTTCCCTTTCCCTCGTGCAGGCTTGGACCCCACCACTTGCTCCTGTACCTGTCAGCTTGACTCTTGCTTCCAGTGTTTGCCTGTTCTGATGGTCCCACCTGCAGTGTCTGCTGTCTACCTATCCAGACACACCTTCCTATGTCCTGGACAGGCACCCAGCCCACCCTCACCCATGCCAGCCCACCCCCACCCCCACCAGCCTCTCTGCTCACCTCAGTAACGTCTATCCTTAGGGGAGGTACAGTCAGGAAAAAGAGGTGGAGACAAAGAACAGGTGGTTAGAACAAAAGGAATGGAGGCCACAGGGACAAGGATGCAGAGGAGAGAGGACCCGCTGTGGCACTCAGTGCTGGTTAGAAAGGCAGACACCAGGAACCAACCCCAGCCCATTGTAGACTGACCACATAGGAGCAGACACCCCTGTTGCCCACAACCTGCCGAGCAGAGTGGGACTTGGCACAAGAGAGCTTCTATGAGAGACCCAAGGTGGGGAGGGGAGGAAAGTCAAACTGGAGAGAGGAGGGACAACATTGTGTGCTTACAGGGAGCCCTAGGGCAGAGCCCATAGCAGCCGTTGGGGCTCTGGATCCCTGGCGGTGCTATGGGATGGCCTGCCAGGCTCGGCTTCCTGGGGAAAGGGGCCTCCACTGCCCAGCTCCGCTTACCCCAGAACTCTCAGTCTTGATGGCTTTGACATGCAGGCAGTCCTCCACAGCCTGACTGGTGCTGCTGGCCTCGGCGATCTCCTCGGAGCCCCGGCCACCAGGTTCAGTGTTGGCCTCATTGTCCCCATTCTCCTTGAGCAGTGGGGCACGGAGGGGCAGGTCATTGCGCTGCTTCTTGGTGATGTGAGCATCTGGGCCGTGCACCGTTTTCACGTGCTTTCGGAGAGAGCTGGGGTCTGTGTATCGCTTGGTGCAGCCTGGAATCTTGCAGATGTAGGGTTTCTGGGAAGAGAAGCAGGCGGCGGCTTTATGGATGGGCCACGATGACAAACTCGGATGGAATGGGCATATTCCCTGTTCCTCCTGAAGCCATGTCTCTTCCTTCCCCAGAGTCTAACTGGCACGGTTGGGAGGTGCTCCACCTACTTGCAGCTATGCCTTCTGGACAGAATCATGCCAGCCCCAGGCCTGCAGCGGCCTGCCCTACTGTCCTATCTGCCACCTTTTCCAGCAGGTAAGCATGTCTGTGTTGCTACAAGCTGGGGACATAGATCAGAGACTGTGGAGGGAGAGGGGGACACAGAGCCCAGTGTGATCATAATGCTGTTTCCCCTGTGACAGGGCATTGGGATTTCTGATATCAGTAGTGAGTGTTATACCTTGTTGCACCTATGAGGCAGTGCTAGAACCCTGAGCTCTCTGACAGGGAAAGACAGGCTCAGAGAGGCAAATAAACTGGCTCAAAGTCACCCAGGAATGGGATGAAAACCCAGAGTTTCTGAACCTCAGTCCTGAGCTCATATGCATAGACAGCCCACACTCACATATGTACGTGCACACCCACACGTGTACACATGTCTACACACAGATGCATGCCCAATGCATAGACCACATACATGTACACAAGTGCACATGCTTACACTCATCTACCTACAGACAGGCACCCAACACATGAGTGTGCATGCATGCACACAAGCCACACCTCCACATAATACATACACATGCACACACATATCCACATACACCTATACATATTAACATGCATACATATACAGACACACATGCAGGCACACACCCCTCTTCAAGACAGCTCATCTATAGACTGAGGGGTTCAGATACCTTTGGGAATTCCTCTAACTTCCTACAAGCACTGGAGCAAGCCCCTTTGGGGTTCAAATGTCTCTAAGCTCTTAGAAATGCTCTTCCCTGAGTCTCCCTAGGTGACAGTATTTGATTGGCTGGGCAGGGACCGGGAAGTAGGTACAGCAGATACCATGGTCTCCATCCAACTTTGATTCCCTGGACATTCTAAGCCCTGGCGGGGACTCTGGCTACCTGGGGAGACAAAGGTTGCTCTGCGTCCCATCAGTAGGGGGCTCACGGACCCAGCAGGACCAGGCAGCACTAACAGATAGAGCATGTCCTTGCTGGCTGCCCAGGCTGTGGGGGCCAAGGCCCACTGCTGTGTGCTGAGTTGGGACAGCGGGTCAGTGGTGGGGAGCAGCACCTGGCACCTGGTTACCTGACCTCCAGATGTCTAGAAGCTATGGGGTGATGCATTTACACATGTGTCAGTGGGGCCCCCGTGCACACTCCTGTGGGGTACCTCATTGGAGTGGGTGCGGTTCTGGTGCTTGGCGCGGTCAGAGGCATTGGAGAAGGCCTTGTTGCAGCCCTCGTGCTCACACACATATGGCTTCTCCCCGGTGTGGGACCGCAGGTGCGTCTTCAGGTTCTCCAGGCGAGAGTAGGCCTTTGAGCAGCCCTCAAACTGGGAAGAGCAGGTTTGGTCAGTGAGGGCGCCCCAGACCCAATGTGGGAGCCTGACCTCATCTTCCCCTTTACCTCTGACCAGTCTAACTGAGCACACTCAGTTCCAAGTGCCTTTTATCTGTTTCTGCAACTCATGGCTATGGTTTGCTACCATGCAAGATGTTAAGAAAATAACGTCCTGCAAAGGACCCACAAGAGCCAACACAATCTCAACAAATTTGGACCACTGACACTTCCCAGTTTCAAAACTTACTATAAAACTGCAATAACCAAGACCACATGGTACTGGCCTAAAGACATAGAGATCAATGCAATAGAAGTGAGAGTTCAGAAATAAGCTCATATATTTAGGGCCAACTGATTTTTGGCAAGGGTGCCAAGACCCTTCAGTGGGGAAAGAACAGTCTCTTCAACAAATGTGATTGGAACAGCTGCATAACCACATGCAGAAGAATGAAGTTGGATCCTTACCTCACATTACATACATACAAAAATTAACTCAAAATGGATTACAGACATAAATGGAAGAGCTACCCCACAATACTATATACATGGTGGGGCAAAAGTTGATTTACAATTGTTTATATGTAAATACTACAATAATTAATAAATAATAATACAAGAATTAACTGTTTCATGTACTCACAACTGTAAACATATTTTTGCCCTACATTATATATATATATGTATATATATATATACATATATATATATAATATGTATATTTATATAAATCTAACTATAAATTTACAAACTACACAACTCAAAGAAGAAAACTTAGGGGTAAATCTTTGTGACCTCGGATCAGGCAATGGTTTCTTAGATATGACACAAAAAGCACAAGCAATTAAAAAATTGGGCTTGTTAAAATTAAAAACATGCTTTAAAGAGAACTGTCAAGAAAATGAAAAGAAAACCCGCAGGATGGGAGAAAATATTTGCAAATCATATATTTGATAAAGTACATGTGCTTACACACATCTACATGCAGACATACACCCAACACATATAAGCACACATATAAAGGTCTAGTAGGACTACTACAATTCAATAATAAAAAGACAAATCATTTAAAATTGGGCAAAATATTTGAGTAGACCTTTCTCCAAAAAAGATATATTAAGAGGCCAATAAGCACATGAAAAGACACTGAACATCATCAGTCATTAGGGAAATGCTAATCAAAACCATAATGGAATGCCACTTCAAATCCACTGCGATGAGTATTATCGAAAGACAGATGACACATGCTGACAAAGATGAGGAGATTTCAGAACCCTCACACGTTGCTAGTGGGAATGCAAATTAACGCAGACAGCCTTTTTGGAAATCAATCTGGCTAATCCTCAAAAAGTTAAACATAGAGTTACCATATGACCCAGCAATTCTACTTTAGGCACATATATAAGAGAATTGAAAACAGATCCGCACAAAAACTTGTATGTAAATGCTCATAACAGCATATGCATAATAGGCTAAAAAGTAAAAACAATGAAAGTAACCATCTACTGATGAATGGATTAAAAACTAGAATCTAACCATACAATGGGCTATCATTTAGCCATAGTATAAAGAAATGAAGTACCAATACATGCTACAACATGGATGAACCTTAAAAACATGATAAGTAAACAAAGCCAGACACAAAGGCTTCACATTGTATGATTTCGTTCTTATGAACTGTCTGGAATAGACAAATTCAGAGACAGGAAGCAGATTAGTGACTGTTAGAATGGGGGAAAGAGAGAACAGAAAGCGGCTGCTAACAGGTATGGAGTTTTACTCTGGGGTCATGAAAACGTTCTGGAATTAACTGGTAATTCACAACTTGTGACTATTAAAAATCATTGAATTGTACATTTAAAAAAATGGCAAACTATGGTATGTGAGTTTTATTTCAATTAAAAATATAACTTGCTAACAAAGGTAACATATTTCATTTTATTCTGAACATCACCAATTTTAAGACAGTCTGATTTCAGAGGTATCAAAATGAGAATAAAGTGCACACCTCGGAATCTATGGACAGGGCAACTCACAGAGAGCAGCTCGCAGAGGTTTTAGCTGCAGCCAGCCACATCAGTGCCTATGGGCCAACTCCCCTCTTAAAGAGGGAGCAATTTCTGTGTGTTTAAAAAACTGTCCTACCAATTATTGTCACAGATCCTGATGACTCCATAAGGGTGGAGTCTAAAAGGTATCTGTGTTCACTTGAAAAAAAGAGATTTTTAACCCATCATTGCTCAAGCTGTGACTCTGCATGCTACCAAGCCAGCCCCTTGGTCTGAGGTCCCCCAGACACGGGAGCGGGGAGGGTGTAGCTGTGCTTTGAGACAACAGCACACACCTACTGCAGTTATACCTCCGAGAGAGAGGAAATCAAAGTTCTGGGATGGCAGATAGGCAAGGAGCCCCCAGGACCAACACAGGTAGAAGGCCTGGGGCAGGAGCAGACAGAATAACGCGTTGGCAAGGCCTGTCCCCCTGGGTTCCCTGCAGTCAGTGCAGCCACGTCTAACACGACCCACACCACCTGGCCCACAGGCTTGGCCCTACAGACACGGGGAGGGCCGTGCTGAGGGCACACTCACCGTGCACTTGTGGGGCTTCTCGCCCGTGTGCCTGCGCATGTGCACCACCAGCATGTACTGCGCCTTGAAGGGCTTCTGCTCCCGCGTGCAGGCCTGCCAGCGGCACACGAATTCCTTCTTCTCCCCGTGGATGTGCTCGTTATTGATGTGCTGCAGAAACAAGCCCACGCAGCAGGTGAGCCCAGCCACCCCCACAGACCACCGCCCACTGTGTGCAGACCACGCACCAGTGACACCTCCTCATGAGTGATCATCAAGTGGGCATTAAGTGAACATATACTGTGTGCTAATTTCTAAGCTGCATTTTCCAATTAGTCATCAAAGTGACCAGCTCAGGTGGTCAAGGGCCTCCTGCTCACCCAGACGGGGCTCTAGGCTCTGGTCTATGGAGAACTGGTGGCTATGAGGATGCTCCGGGCTGCAAACAGTAAGCACTAATTAACTGCAGCAAGGTGGACATGCACATGGTGGGTACATGAGAAGCCTCTCCCGAGCTTGCCCCTATTGTTCCAGAGACTTTTAAATTAAATATTTTTATTATAATGGAAACACAAATGCATGCTCATCTCTGTTTTTGGTAATAACCCATAAGATGATGGTTTTGTCCCTTTTCCCCAAAGGCCCAACTTGTTAAGTGGCCTGTGGTAAGTGTGCCCTGACCAGTAAGTATGAGAGGAGTGAGATTCTGACCCTGTTGAAGGGCCCTGGGGACTGTGTGACATTGCCCCTGGGGCAGAATAGCTCAGGAGAGTGAGCAGATTAACCGAAGACAGCGATGACCTGGCAGCGTGGTCCTGAGAGCCTTGCTTGTCAGGCAAGTGGGTCCGTCCTGGGTTAATCCCGGCATGCATGGGAGCGGCCTTCCTGGGGGGCAGTGCTCACACCCGCCTGAGTCAGCATGGCCCTGGACAGGAACATGGGCTCACTGTTCTCCTTCTCCCAGCCCCTGCGCCCACACCTCCTGGCCTCTGCCCTGGCCTCATCACCTGTATGACTCTCAGAGTAGTTTCTCCTGTGCCGTGGGGCCACAGGCCGCCAAGGCTTTTTATCACAGGTAAGAGAGCAGGCAGCCCTGGGGAGACACTTAGGGTTTTAGTCACTTGCTTTGATTATTAAACCGAAGGCTGCAGTCCTCACTGAAGCAGGGAAATGACCACCTCTGAGCTTGGGATGTGCTGATATGTGTGGGGCCTCCAGCACTTTTACGACCCCAATCTTTTGGGTTGCTTATTTACCTGGGGAGTAGAAATAGGTGGTATTAGTCACTCACACAGTAGAGTGAAAGTACACTGGTCCTCCTGCCTTCGCTCCCACTGGGGCTTCTCTCTGGCGGCCACCAGGGAGCCTCCTCAAGTCCCATCAAGGTCCCATCCTTCCCCTTCCATTTCCTTCTGGGTTCAAGGTTGTATCTTGCCTGAAGGTGCGTCAGGCCTGGCCTGCTTCGCCACAGGGAGATGAAGAGGCTGCAATGCTCTGGTCTTAGAGGCTCATTCTCCCCAGCCCCACCCCAGTCCTCCTCTCTGTTCTCAGCTCCCTCTCCACTTTCACTTCCTTGCACTCACCCCTCCCACCCTCTCTGGATGCCCACTGTCCAGTGCAGCAGCCACCTGCCACTTGTGCTGAGTCCTTGAAATGTGGCTCTTCATCTGAGATGGACTGTAAGTGTAAACACAGCTGTTTCAAACACCGAGAATGAAAAAATAAGGGATGTCAAATATTTCAATAATTTTGTTTTATATTGATTACATGTTGAAAAGACATTTGACATATATTATATGAAATAAAATATATCATTAAAATTAATTTCACCTGTTTCCTTTCACTGTGTCACGTGTTCTCCTACATAATGTAAAATTACACATGTGGCTGGCATTTGTGGCTTGCAGTGTCTTTTTACTGGACAATGCTGCTGTAGATCTTTGCAACCTACACTGCTGTCCAAGAGCTAGGCATCTAGGCACTGGTGCACCTCACTCTGAAAGACAGAGTGACTCATGCCCTGAGTAATAAGCCCAACTATCATGCATACAAACACCAGCATTGCTGAGAGCAAAATCTACAGCACTTGGAACTTCCAGGGGAATCTTGTTGTATTAGCCTCACTTTCCATTTTTAAAGCCTTTCAAATGATGGAAATGCGTTCTGACAATGCCTTTCATTTTTTTCTTATTGGTTTACTTTGGAACAAATTGTTAATAATCGACTGGGGGCTCCGGTTCGCCCGTGTGCCTGCCACCATCCATCTTCCCAGGGAGCAGAGTTGGGCCCAGGAGCCTGGCTCCCCACTCACAGGAGCTTGCTTTTTCCAGGGCCAATGGAGGAGGTCATCTACCACTGCAGGGACAGCCCTGGGCACAGATGGGAACCTGCAGCTGAAGCTTTCATTCCTACATCTGGATCCCTCTGCCTTCATTTGAGGAATTTCCTCCTGGCTCCTTCGGGCCATCCCACTCATTACTGAGCACATCTTTTAGGTCCTGGTCTCCACTCGCTGCCTGGGCCCTCTCTCAGGCCCAGATCCTGTCCCCTCTCTCCTCCTCTGATTCAAACTGATCTATCCTATAACTCATAGCTCCAATGCCCCTTCTCCCAAAGAGGGGTTAGGTAAGACCTTGCCTCACAGGTTCTATGTCAGCTGCAATAATGGTTTTCTGGGAAGTTCACTTCCTGGCTGAGAATTTGGGGAGAAAAACCCAAACACAGGAGAAACCTACAGTATCTGAGAGCAAGTCACACAAATGGAGGAAGCAGAGGGAGCAGCAGGGCTCTGAATGCTGAGTTCGGGGAGCTGGGGAGAAGGAAGCTCATTTGACATGGCTTCTGGGAGTGAGCAGAGAGCATGTGCATGTGTGTGTGTGTGTGTGTGTGTGTCTCCCAGAAACCGAGCTGCCAGGCCAGCGTGGGGTTCATCCTTACAGACACTAATTCACCAAAGAGTGTGTGATGGGACAAGTGTGTGAGGGGGCTTGTTCTTGAACTTAACTTCTTCTCTGGATGGAGAAGAGAGAAACACTCAGGGTGGCATGAAGAACAGGGAGGAGGAGGCAGAAGGAGTGACCATGTATGGAGTGATACTCGCTGCTAAGTGGGATCCTATTGAACCCCTACCTCCCTCCCTGTGGAGCAGGAGTCACCCCCATACACAGGAGGAAAAGCTGAGGCTCATGTAGGTGAAGTCATTTGTTCAGAACTCAGCTCACCATGGTGGAGCCAGATTTGAAGCTGGTGCTTCCCATGCTGAGCCCTGCTCTTGCTCCTCCCCCTGCACAACTGTCCGACGGCCACCATAAGGCATGTTGCTAAAGGAGTTCACAGTGGGGACCAAGGGAAGGGGCACACCCTGAAGGGCACACCCAGTGCCCATGGCCTTCTCTGGTCTCCTGACCTGTCAGTACTAGGCATGTTAAAGCAGTTCCCTCTCTGTCTGATCTGGGTGTAAAAACCCATCTACACCTGTGTGTACTGGGTCTCTGTGAATGGTCCCCAAGAGGAAATTACCAACTCTGTCCACCACGGAAGAAACTCCTTCCAGGTTTCAGGAGCAGATTTGTTATCCTGTGGTGCTTGCTAGCTTAGCTAATCTCATTTCCTTCTTTGCATTGCTTTCTAGGAATCTCAAAAAAAAAGATTTATATGTGAAATGTAGGTCAGAGGACTTGGTTTTTCATACTAGCTTGACTCCTGACTTCATTTTATTGTTCATTTCCCCCCTGATTTTCTCATGTTCTTATTTTTCTTTAAATCTCTTAAACTACCTATGCACTTGTAAGCCCCCTTTTAGAAACAGGTAGGGCATAGATGGTCATGCTTCCCTCTTGCAGAGGATACGGCCCAGGCATCTATCTCCCGGAGCCTCCTCTTCCAGCTCCTCCTCTCCATCAGAGGGCCTGGAAGGCTGGAGGCTCTGTGTGGTCTGCCCCTGCCCCTGGCTGAGCTGGCTACTGAGGCTCAAAGGCTTACATGCACCAGCTGCTCCTGGGTGTCATACTCCTTCGTGCAGTCTTCCCAGTGGCAGTTGGTCTCGTAGATGACCACCTCTGCCTCCTGCTTACAGTCGTCCCTGTCCAGGTCTTCCTTGAGGTCAGCCAGCTGTTCCTGGGGGAGGGGCAGAGTATACCCACGTGAGCCTCTCCAGCATCCCAGCCCTAAGGAAAGGCTGCTGTTAGCCCTGGGGAGTCTGTGCCAAGGACCTGGGCTGTGCAGGTGCAGACACACACGCATGCACACACGCACACACATGGTCATCAGCTTTCTCACCCCCTTTCCTCAGCCGGCTCCTGCCCATCACTCTCCCACCACACAGCCGCCCTGGGGCCCCTCCTCTCACAGGCCGACTTGTCATCACCAAGGTATCTTGTCACATCCTGAGTCAACTGGCATGGCAAGGAGAATAGTAGAGAGTAGGGCAGTGACTCTTCCTGTCTGGTTTGGTTTCCCCTGGTGGGAGCTGGGGTGGGCCCCACGAGCTCGGAAACGAGCATTTTCAGTCACAGTGTGTCCAGGGTCTGCCCTCCACGGAGGCAGAAGAAACCCAACAGGTATCTGGCCTGGCCCTTCAGACCTCTCACTCTTGCACTGTCCCCTCCTTCCAGGGCACACAGCACAGCTGGGCCCACACCCAGGACCGCACTCTGCAGGGTGGGCACGCTTAGCATACCCTCCCAGTGCCAGCTGCCCGCGTGCCGGCCCGACAACACGGGCACTTGTATGTCCTCATAAGACGGCTGGAAAAATGGGTTCAGAGAGGGGCTGGCTAGCCCTCCCCAGGTCACACAGTGTGTTTGTGAGGGCCTAGGTCTGGACTCCAGTCTCCCAGCATGATGGAGCCCATGTATGCCATTACAAGGTGGCAAAGGAAAAGCCCCTGAGACAGGCCTTCACTGATTACAGGTGCTTGAAATGCCAAAACCAGCAACAGACTGAGAATAAATCAGGGCCACCTTGTCCCAGGTAATGCTGACACAGAGCTGGCCAGGGGCAGCCTCCAAGCAGGGGACACAGGGACAGGCTGGGAGGTAGCAGGAGCTGGGGGAGAGGCACAGATGCCTCAGGTTGAGAGGAAAGCCCAGTGAAGACCTCCAGAGGATGTGAAGAACTCCCCAATAATCCACTGGCCTGCTAGGCAGGCTTGGAGCAAAGCCAGGCAAAGAGGCGGATGTTGGAATGACTTGTTTATGCTTCAGACTGTCTACAAATGGCAGAAATGTGTTTCACAACAGCCTCCGGGGCGAATATGTATAGCTCAGACTAAGGGGACAACCTCTCCCTATAGTCAGGAGCCCCCACAGGCTCCAGACACTCGGCAAGGCAGAGGCTGAAGCTCCCACATCAGCCTCACTCCTAACACCGAGTCCATTTTTAGGAGCGGCCATCAGCATCACCACCACTGTGGCTGGCTGGACTTGCACTCCTGACTGACTTTCCACTGGAGCTACAAAGGGCTCCTGCAGGAGGGGCTCCTGCTTGTTTCTGAGCACACCTTTCAATTAATGCACACGCTCTGAAAAGGAAAACAATGACGTGTGTCTGAGAGGTCCCCAGGCAGCACAGTGTCACATTAAACAGAAGGCGCAGAAGAGTGCCTCTGCCCAAATACTTAGAAATGGCAGGGCTGGGGCTGGGGCCTCCTGATGCCCGCTCTGCACTCTCAGGAAAACTGGACACGGACTTATTATGTCCATAAGCTGCATGCTCTGCTGATTCCAAAGACCCAAAGAAGCTGCCAGATTGACATGGGAGTGGAGGATACTGCAGGGGTAGCAGGTGCATGGGCCTCCCAGCGGAGCTGGGCATCATCCTAGCCCACAAGTTTAAGGGCTCAGGCAGGGAGGGGAGTCACTGTGCTGCCTTTTTTGCCAAGAGGAAGCAAGCCCATCCACCTTGCAAGAGTCTGGTCACTGAATCAGGACACTGAGTGACACAGTGACAGCCTTCTCATGATCAATTGCTTTCTTTTCCCCTGACAGATGAGGAGCTAAGCTGGGCAGGAAAGAGGACTTTGTGGGGACCCTGGGCTGGAGGGAGCAAAGCAGGGTACTCCATGGTGCTCAGTGGGCCTGCAGCCCATCCTCACCGCTCCTGCGTGTTTATCTCTCCAGGGTATGTGCCGTCCTCATCAATTTCAACAGCCCCTGATGATGGCCGGCCTCACGGAAACTATGCATCATGCTGAGATGCTTTGGCGTCAGCGAGGGGAGAAGAATTTGTCACCAGCCCCTCTGTTTGCCTGACAATAACAGAACCCAATATTTCATAAAAATTAAGTGCCCAGAGCATGCCCCATGGTTTACAGATTTGATAAAGGATGGTGTGACAGATGCAGGGGAGACAAGGACAGGAGGCCCTGAGCATCGCTGGTGTCAAGCTGGTGACTGTGTAGTGACAGATGCAGACCAGGCCATGGTGAGAGGCCCGGGGGGTGGGAGGCGTGTCTGCAAGGTCAGCACTCACACCGAGCCCTTCCCATGACAGGCCTCTGCTGCAAGAGCTGGGACTGTCTGCCTGTCGCCTTGGAGTCTTAGCATAAGTGGCCAGATCTCCAGAGAGACCTGTACAAGGGTCTCAGCCCACAACGGGGCCGTCCCAGGCTGTGGGCTGCTCCATTCCTCACCTTCCTGTGAAGGGTCATCTCCCTTCCCCTGCCCCCTCCCCATGCCGCTCATTTCCTCAAATGGGCATTGAGTCCTTTGAAAATGGGACTTCACAGTTATTGTGCACCAGGCCCAGTGACACGGAACCAAACCAGGCACTTCTCCCAAAGTGCCCCCTCTCCAAAACTCCCAGTACAGTGCAGGGAGCAGACAAAGTGACCGAGGGGCTACAATGGGCATCTGAGCAGCTGCAAGTCTTATTATCTAGGAGGGTCAGGAGAGGTTGAAGTGAAGCAAAGGGGCAGGTTGGGGAACAGAGTTCCAGGGAGAGGGACCCACTGGACAGGAGCCTGAGCCATTCAAGGGATGTGAACAACTCAGTTCGACTGACGTTTGTGCTGCATGAGGGCAAAGTGTCTGTGTAGTTGGGGGAGAGAGAGCTGTAGCCAGACATTCATTCATTCATTCATTCATTCACTCACTCCTCTTATTCAGCATGTTTGATAAGCATGTAATGTGCAGGGTGCTGGAGACACAGATCTGGCCCTCCCTGATCTCTCACGACATGTCTGCCCCACCCTCCTGGTTCATGCATTCATGTAGGCAGCTCTCCCTCTGTTCGTCCATTCACCAACAGGTCTCAGTCCCGAGTGGTCCACCCAGAGGAGAGGGGGTGTGGCCCCAGCCTGAAGATGGGGAGGCTGGCCAGCAAATACCTGTGTCAGGGTCAGCGGGGAGGCTGGTCGCAGGCCCTCCGTCTCTGTCTTGACTTTGCTGCGCTTATGAATGACGATGGGGTTGACGGTGCTACTCACAGCCGACTCGCTGTTCTGCTTGTTCTGAGGGGGGTACACAAGAAAGCCTGTCACATGGGGACAGGGCAGGGACCCTTCACACAGACTATCTGGCCCAACCCTTGTGTTTGAATTTGAGAAACTGTGTCTTCCCAGCTCAGTCCTCTGCCCATGGGCATGGCCAGGAGACAGCCCAGAGCTCGGCCCATCAGCAACCCCTTCCCCTACCGTCCATGAAAATAGAACAGAGACCCTCTCTTTGGGAAATGCTGGGCACCCTCCTTCCAGACCTGACAGCTTCAACTTCTCAGCCCTCCAGAGCAGCAGCAGTTCTGGGTCTAAGAACAGGGCCTGGTAACCCAGGGAACAGGGGTGAAGGGCTAGTTCCTCACAACAAGGGAGCTAGAGCTGCAGTGTCAGGTGGGGTGACAAAAGTTGAAAGCTACTGTCAGAGGGACCCGCTAGGTGGCTGCTTGGAGCCCTGGGGTAGAGAAGGAGGACATCCTAGAAGAGGGCCCTCTAGAATATTGTGGCATCCGGTCCTTCCTCTCCAGCACAGGGTCACATCTGGGCTCTGCCAGGCAGGTGGTCTGGGCAAGCACTTCACCTTAACAATTGTCATTGTAAGTTCTAACCAGGACCCAGGTCCACATGGGGCTCTACGCACACCAGCTGGTATTGCACAACGACCCAGAGTGGGTGGCAGGCCCCACTGCAGATGCGCCAGCTCAGGCTGAAGGAGGTTTCAGGCAAGTCAGGGTCTAAAACACGGCATAACCCGTTCCAAAGCCTGTGCCCTTTCCATTATCTGGAACTGTTTCTATAACTCCATTTTTATCTGCAAAATGGGACTTCATTCATTCACCAAATACTAATGGCACCCAGTGTGCCAGTGCTGGGTGACCGTGCTCAGGCATGTCAAAGGACCGTGGGAGAGGTCAGAGAAGATGGCCTTTGGTGGACAGAATCAATGAACAAGCCAAATTGAAACAGGCTCATAGATTCAGCGATCAGACTGACTGTTGCTAGAGGGGAGACAGGTTGGGGGGGGGGATGGGTGCAAAAGGTGAAGGGACTGAGAAGTACAGATTGGTAGTTACAAAACAGTATTGGGATGTAAAGTAAAGCATGGGGAATACAGTCTATATATTGTAATAATTACGTGTGGTGGGTATTGGAAATATCAAGAGGAACACTTTCTAAAGTATATGATTATCTAACCACTATGCTGTACACCTGAAAATAATATAAAACATTGACTATAAGCTATAATTGAAAAAAAAAAAAAAAAAGGATGGCCTTTGGTAAACCCATCCTCTAAAACTAAACGGCATGGTATTAATTATTATCCATGAATTCATCCATTTTATATGCTCTGCATAGAGTACCTGCATGTGTCAGACTCCGTGAATTCTAGAATTTCTCCATCTACTTAGTGTGTTATTGGGGAGGCAACTGCAGAATTGAGACTGGGTGTCTGTCTGTGTGAATACGAGCAAAGTCAGGTCCCAGCCCAGGCTGCCAATCTGCATCCAGCCCAAGGTGCTTTCATTCATGTGGCCTCTGCACCAGCCAGACCTGTACCCAGAGTCCTTCCCCAAATTCCCAGCGTGTGATGCAATCATCAGCCCTCATGGAGCCCAGCCCTGTTCCTGCAGCCACCTACCTGGTTAGTATCGCTCAGACAGTTGCTGCTGCTGCTGAGCTGGGTGGGTGTGGTGCTGATGGAGGTGAGAGCCATGGGCTGCTGGGCCAGGAAGGTGGGCGAGGGCTGGATCAGGGGTGGTGTGTGTCCGAAGGCCGAGCCCAGGCCCCTCTGTTGACTCAAGATCTGCTGGTAGGCCACGGGGTTGATGGGATGGGAAAAGGTGAAGGCTGGGCTACAAAGAAGAGCAGACAAGGTGATGGAGTGGAGGTGGGGGTACGGGGCAGGGCTCTGTTAGGCTAGCACTTCCTGGTCAGAGAAGATCTTGCCCAGCGATCATGATGAACATGTGCTAACCTCACCATTACCATAGCTTTGCCTCACTCAAGAACCAGCAATGGCTCCCCACTGCCTGCCATCTCAGGCCTCACCTTCTGTGCTTAGCTCCCAGGCCTTGCCCCAAGATGTAGCCTTCACCTTGGCAGGTTGGCCCCCAGGAGGTGCCAGATTCCATTTCACCCCCACACACGACCCTTCACTGCTCTGAGGCCTAAGATGCACCCCTGTATCACTGCTCTCTAGTTGAACCCCATCTGGTTTCTGAAGCGTGTTCTAATGCCCCTTATCCAGGAAGTGTGCCAAGCCCCCCAGCTCACATCATCCTCTCCTCTTTAACTTCCACTGCACTTCTAGGCTCTAGCATGTCACTTGCATATGCGCTACTCTTTCCAGAACAGGATACTGAAGAAAGAAAGATGGCCTGAGGCTAAGCCCTAAAGGATGCTGTGGCTACCTCCTTGTTCTCTCACATAGCTGGCTCTGATGACTGGGGTGTGTCGGGCGGGGGTTGGGGGGATTGCCTGCCATGTTGTAAGAGGCTCCAGTACTGAGAAACTAAAGCTCCTGTCAACAGCCCTGGATGTGGTCATCTTGGAAATAGCCCCTGGCTTAGTCTCCTTCAGATGACTCAAGCTGGGGCTGACATCTTGATGGCAGCGTCAAGGGAGACCCAAAGCTGAGCCAGTCTTACATTCCTGCCCTCAGAGATGGTATGAGATGATAAATGCTTGTTGTTGTTTAAACCACTAAGTTTATAAGTAATTTGTTATGCCACAAGAGATAACTAACATATTTGTTATCACTTCTATTTCTGTGTCCTTGGGTCAAGCTCCCCTGACATTCCTAACCCCCTGGCCTCTTTCAGGATGGTCAAGGGGTGCACATGGGTTTTAGTCAAGTGGTTTGGGGTCTGTGTCCTGAGAATGTCAAGGGCTGCACAGATGGCTAATGGTGTTGATGTGGTTTGGGTGTGCCTTGTGGCCACAGCCAGAGGCTGATATGGCCCAAGTCAGTGTCATTCCTGCCTTGTGTGGCCCCCTGCTGATGAGTGGTCTGGCTGCTCCATGATACCCGCTGAAATACTAGGAAAGCCATCTGTGATTCCATGATCGAACCTTTCCGGAGAGGCCCATTTTAACTTTCCATACAGAAACTGTGTTTGGGGCACAAAGTCCTGTCTTTGTTCTCAGGTTGAAAGTTCTGACCCTCCCTACTTGGCACCCCCATCCAGCTCCCAACACTTGGCCTTCTGCTTGCAGGCTGGGCCCACCTGAGGGTGCCTGCCGACAGGTGCCCGTAGGAGCCACTGGCTGCTGAGCTGCTGCGCGAGTTGTTGATGTAGGCCACCAGGGAGTTGGGGGAGGTCCGGATCATCCGCTGCAGGTCCAGGCTGGCATCTGAGAGCGGGGAGATGGACAGTGCCCGCTTGCGGCTCAGGCGGGGTGTCACCCGTGGGCTGGAGAAACGCGACACTGTGGGACAGCCAAGCCAAGACACATCAGCATCATGTGTTTGGTGGGGGGGGGGGGGCAGTGGGAGAAGGGGGACTAGCAGGCTGGGGACAGAAAGAGCTTGTGAGGATGACCTACAGGGAACTGCAGCTCTGCCATTTTCCAGTTGTGGGCTCCTGGGCAAGGGAATGTAGCCTTTCTCAGCCTTAGCTGGCTGACCTATAAAATGAGACTGACCCACACAGGTGTGGTGAGACTTAGAGAAGCACAGAAGCATAGGCCACGTGCTTAGTGAGTGAACGTGAGCACTGACTGTATGTTAGTGCCCTTCCTGTCTGGTATGCAGAGACCAGAGCTGAACCCAGCAATGCTGATGGCATGACAGTGGCGTGCACAACATAAGCAAGCCCACCCACGAAACCAGCACCAGGTCAAGAAAGGGTCTGGCCAGTGCCCAGAGCCCCTCTGTCTTTCCAGACCCACCCTGAGGGCAGCCACTATCTTGGCTTCTTACACACAGCTTAGTCTTCCTATTTTTGAGTATTTGCCTATTTATGTAAATTAAATTATAAATGCTTTCAGATTCAACTTTTTCATTCAACACTATAGTCTGTGAGATTTCGCCATGCTCTTGTGTGTGGCAGTGACGGGATCTTGTAGAGAGTTTCATCGGGTGACTCTGTGGCCAGGGTACCCTGCCGTCTCCCTGGAGGTGGGTTCCCGTGGAGTCTGGGCAGATCTGAATAGGCGTAAGGGAGAAGGCGGGGCACTGAGAGCCCAGGAACAGGGAGCACAGGCAGGGACGTGGGCCTGGCCATGTTGTGGGGAGCAGAGGGTATGTGCAAGCAGCAGTAGAGTTGTTTATTTACAGGTAACCCCTCCAGCCCAAAAGGAATCCGGAGGCCACTGGAGGGAGCTGGCAGAGTACAAGAGGAGGCTGTTCCACGCAGGTATGTGAAATCCAGGGCACGGATGGCAGGGAACTAACACGCCCCTGCTGTGTGCCAGGCGCTTCTCACACTTCCCCTCACCTCCTCCTCACTGCAGCCCTGGATATCTGCACTGGCAGACCCTTTCCAAAGAGGAAACAGAATTCAGGGAGGGACTGGACAGGGTAGAAACCTTGGCATGTGGAGAGTTGTCCAGTGATGCTGTCAGACCATTTCTAGGCCACTGCTTTGTCCAGAGGAGACCCAGAGCCCTGACTGCGGTGGGGGTTATAGGATGAGCTGTCTGGAGCCATGGCCAGAGAGCCTGAAGGAACAGGAAGCCCCAGTCTGGGGCAGGTCCTCTTCCCTTCCTGCAGTCATGTATGAGCAGTAGTCTCCCCTTACTCTCGGGAGATACATTCCAAGAAACCCAGTGGATGCCTGAAATCTCAGATAGTAGCAAAACCCTATGTAGACAGACAGATAGGTAGGTAGGTAGATAGATATAATGTTTTTTCCTGTACATACATATGTATCTTTTCACGCCAGTATATGTGTCACAGTGCTAGGTGCTGTTTTAAGCACATTAAAGTATTAGGAATTTGAATCTTCATAACTGCCCTACAAGGAAGGGGCTATTAATTAGCCTCTTAGGACAAATGACAGAACAAGTAGCTCACCCAAGGCCAGACAGACTTGGTAGAGAAACAGATTGGAAGGCAGCAGATGGCCACCAAAACCACCTACCTCACAGTTTCTGCTCAGCGTGGGGAGGGTGCTCCTGGGGAATGGTGTGGACACACACACATGCACGCATGCGCCATGTGGGGGCCCATAGACTACGCCCGCTGGCCACACAAACCTGACGCTTAGTGGCTGCCATGGAGCATGTTACTTAGCTTCTCTGAGTCTCTCTTTGCCCATCTGTACAATGGAGGCAGTGTGGCTTGACTTGCAGTGTTGTCGTGAAGACACATGAGAAGTATGAAGGACAGTGTCTAAAACCAGCAGAGCTTCCAAAATGAAACTATAAATTGATAGCTTCTTCAGGGACTAAGAAGACTGATGGGCAGGGTTAGCCTAGAGTTAATACTGGAGTAAAGGACAGCAAGTTCAGAAAAAAATGCCTGGGCCACACAGCAGTACATCTGTCAATAGACACTTGCTCCCCTGTCCATTCAGGCATCCTCTAAGCCTCTTCATTCTTATTTACTGAGTTCACATCTTGTAAGATGCAAAAGTGAATCTGCCAAAAGACTCCTGTTACTCACTTATGAGCTGCATGGTGTAGAGAGGGGGGAGAGCTAACATCATGGAAAGTCAGAAATACACACATCTTTGTGATAGAATTTTATAGAAAGATTTTGCTAATATTTGGATTCCCACCCTCTCTTTCGCCCTTAACAAGAGGAAACAGGCCAAATCTGACAGTGATATTCATCTCTGTTATTTCCACCCCTCAAGGGAAATGTTTATTAATGTGCCTCATCCCTTGACAAATTACTAAATAGAAAGAAAAGCCTGGCACTCATTTCCCATGGCTTCTCCTGTGATTTATGCCCAGGATCGGTGGAGTTGTTGCACCCATTCATCTGTGGATGCGCCTGCTCTGATACCCGACAGCTTCTGGGTGACCAGCCACCAGCCTGCCCTTACCCAGGCCGATGTCTGACACTACCCATTCCTGTTGCCACCTGTGTCTAGACCCCGTTTCACCCACTAGTTCTTTTGCTCATTCATGTGTTTGTTCATTCACCCATCAGACTCTTGTGCAGTACTGACAGTATATCTGGCCCTGGGCTGGACACTGTGGGGACTGCAAGCAAGGAGGACCCTTGGTCCTGTACTCCTGCAGCTCACCTTCCAGGTGAGAAATGAGAATAGTGGCTGCCATACCAGCAGGATTCGTCAGGTGCCACCTATGCTGGCCAACGGCACCCACCTCTGGGTGGCTACGGGCTACGGACCAGCATATCATCCATAGCTCTGGATGGACTACTGAGGACCCAAGAACTTGGGTTGAGAGCAGCCAGAGGGATGCAGGGAACCTGGTTCCAAACAAACTCCCAGGAGCCATTTTTTGTGCCAGATGTTACAGTCCTCAGCACGGGGCTGGAACACACCCCTGTGGCAAGGCTCATGGGCCCTGCATCCTTGGTGATTATGGAACCCTCCTGCATGGCCCAACCCCTCACCCAGATATTTTCTGGACTCAGTGAGGCAAAGCTCTAGGGACACCCAACCTGAGAACCTTAACCTGCCTCACACTTAGCCATCCACAACCCCCTCATCTTCCTGTTATAGAGAAAGCCTAGGCTTTGGAGCCCAGAGGCTTGGGGTTGAGACTGACCAGAACCATCCCTACTTCTGTGATGTGGAGAAAAACACTTAGGGCTCCGGGCTCAGCTTCCTCGCCTGTAAAGTGACTTCATAAAGCTTGTCTTACAGGACGGTTTGTGCAGGTTTACGAAATGACCTTTGTGCACTGTTTGCCTGTATGTGCACTCAGCAGCCCTGCCCCTCCAGGACCTGGCTGCCCTCAACCCTAGTCTCCTCTGCCTCAGTCTCTCTTCCTGTCGGCAGCTGGGCACAGACCCTCTGCTGTCCCTCCATCAGCCCCTCCTGCCTCTCTGTGGTGTGATCAATGTAATTGGTTTCTGAAACCCCCCTGGACCCACGGGCAGCATAAAGAACAGGCGTCAGAACGAAGGTGACATCTGAGTCAAATTAGTGTCAATATGACAATAAAATATACGGCTTGGAGGAAATATGGGCTGTAAACAGACAACATTTCAATCGGAAACATCTCAATCTTCTCAGCTCGGTGGGAATGGAGGGCACGCGGCTGCTGCTGTGCTGCTGTTAAATCACAATATTCAACAGCATAACACCAGAAAATTCCATTTTAGAGCTCTGGTGACAACTGCTGAATTCCCCAGTCTCCAGAGAACCACTCGGCGGAATGATAACCTTGGATTCCCTGACTGGTTATCTATTACCTTCCAGTGTAGCATCACCCCTCACACTTCCAGCTATAAATCAGCCTCCTTTAAGAACAAGAGGCAGCGGGCCTTCATTGACCACCAGGAGGCCAAGCAACTCCCGACAGAGGGAGGATGACGGGCTTTCATGGGAAATGCCCTTTGTCCTGCCCACAGCCTGGCCTCCCTCCCTGGGAGGATGGCAGGGCTGGTTTTCAATTTACCGGGAGCCCCATCACAGCCTTCCTGCTCCACCTTCCAGCCTTTCCTCCACCACCACAGTGTTTTCCACAATGTAGGGTGTGCACATGACCCAAGTGAGGTTTTTTAGGCTTGGCAGAGACAGAGACAGGGACATCTTCCTCAGGTATTATCAGGTTCCCACTTCAGAAAGAATACAAAACTCTATTTTAAGATCCTCTTATTTAACCCCAAAAGGCAAGTCTATTAAAAATATAACATTAAATAAAGAATTGTGCAGGTGGAACTTACCTAAGGTAAAAATTGGGCTGGAGCTTTGCCAACAAGTAGATGGGGGACACTGCTCTGCTGGATGCTGATCCAGGTAGCCTTTCTACACACCCTCTCCCCGGGCTGCCCCAGCCTGGCAGACCCTGTCTCTATACTCCAGCTTGACTCTCAAAGCCTCTGGAAAGTTTTTTCTGTCCCACAGTTCTGCCTCTTCCTGGAATGTGAAGGGGAAGGTGCTGAGAGAGGAGGCAGGGGTATGGGTCATGCCAGGACGGTATCCTTTGTCCTGCCAAGGAGCTTATGCAGAGCAGCACCGTGAGGGCAGGACTCGGCAGGCAGTGCACTTCTGTGTTCCTGGAACCTAGAATCATGCCTGGCACATAGTAGATGTTCAATAAATGCCCTTAGAATGAACTATATGATAGAGAGAAACACAGAGGGAAGGCCCCGTCTTCCTGACTTTCCACAAGCTCTCGAGGCCCCTTGCACCTACATAGAGTGTACATGTCATGGTCATGTTTATGGGCAGCTTCTAAAATGAACACACATGTCCTGAGAGAGTCTCAGGGTCCTTCCACAGGTGGTCTCCTGAGTCGTGCTGCCTGGGCTCCAGGCTTACTCAATTTTCTCTGTCAGAGTCCAAGCCCAGAGAAACTTGATGGGAATATCCACTCATGCCTTCACCTGAGTGAACTGAAGCTCTTCTTAAGAGGTCTCGTCCCAGGAGAGACGTGTGCAGCTGGGAGCAGCAGAGAACACTGCAGTGGGAGGGCTTTTGCCGCTCCCTGGGCCCCAGAAGGGGCGGGGCCAGGACACACCAGAGTCTCAGGGCTGCAGGTGAGCAGCACATCCACACTGAAGCAGAACAGAAATGCCTAAATCATTAAAAAAGCAGAAGTAAAGGTTCTGGATCTAGTTTCAACTAGTTTGAAAAACAACTAGTAATCACAAACAAAAGAGACTACTCAACTAGTCTGATTTCCTTGGATTGTAACTGATTGGGAATAAAAGAAAGGAAATAATCTGTAACTGGAACCCATCAGGGTTCAGAACCACCTTCCCGCCACTCCCACCACCCTGTGCCTCACTCAGCCTGAGAGGCTAAGGTGCCACTCAGGTCAGTGCTGGACCTGGCGATGCCTCCCTCTGCACCCTGAAGCCAATGGCGTTCTCAAGACAGAGTTACAGAAAGGATTGTGGTGGGGGTGATGAGTTAATCAGCAACAGCTGACGTGAGAAGGGCGCTCTCATGCCCACTGGTGAACTCACCTCCTCACTGCCAGGTTCTCAGATGTTCAGCCCCAACATGTGGCCAAATGCTGAGCACCCCAGAACACAAAACTGCCCTGTTCCGAGCCCCCTTCCAGGCTCCCTGCAAGTGGACAGCTGCTTGTCCCAGCGCAGTCTCTTCCTTAATGAGGTTGCTCTTCCTACCCCAGGTTCTTTCGTGACTGCCACTCACTCAAGTGCTCACCCCCCGACACAGAGGCCTGCTCTTTGGCAGCCGCGCTCCCAGACCTAGAATAATACAGACAGAGAAGTGCTAGCCAGTGCAGTCCGAGCGTCTCAGGTCCCACAGGTGGACATGAGGAGAGGCGCAGGAGCCCCAGGAGCGAGGAGCAGTAGGGCGGGGGCAGGACTGAGGTAGTATCTCAGGAGACATGCTGACTGACACTGAGCCCTGGGACATGGTGCAGGCTGGAGCCAGGCCAGCCTGCAGGGAAGGGCACTGCAGGGGGGCCAGCAGATGCAGGAGCTACAGGGAGTGCTGTGCGCCGATGGGGAAAGATGAGGCTGAGGAGAAGGCCTCTCGAGCTATGTTATGCAGTTTGAACTTTACCCTGACGATGATGGGCGTCCCAGGGGCTGCCGGCAGGATGGCCAAGGGGATAAGTGATCAGTGAGAGGCAGGCAATGGAACTGAGCCGAGAGGCAGTGCTGGGAGGGTAGCGAATAACTGGATGGCCGGGGAGGGGAGGGAGGAGTGGGGACGGGCTGATGATGCAGACTTGGCTGCCCTGGGTGTGGGAACGGATGGGGTGGATGGGGAAACATCGAGGAAAAGGCACCCAGGCGGACTGTAGCTTAAGCACGGGGTAGACAGTGATGCTGACATTCCAGAGATAAAGTCCTGCAGGAAGTGGTAGACTTGAAAGACAGAAAAGGATACTAGTGGAAATAGACTGAAACTAGCATTAATTGAGCATCTACTGTATGCAAGGCACTGAGTCAAGTTCACACACGAGAACTTAGTGTGCTTAGTTCAAACAGCATGCAGGGCTGAGTAGCACCGCTGAGACCCTGTTTAGCCTTACCACCATCTCAAGGCCCAGCTAGCACAGCGAGGACATATCACGGGCCGGCGCTGCTCTCAACCTGCCCACCGCAGAACCTCTTTGGTCACTGCCACCTACAAGCACCCTGGCTTGGGCCCAGCTGCTGTGGGCTGTGCTGGAACACACCTGGCCCAGCAAGCCCTTCCTGAGGCCATGGCCCACTGGGCTGGTCAGACATGCTGTGCTACACTGTGCTGCCTGAAGGCGGTGTGCACAGAAAAGAGCCAATGGTGCTAGTGACAAACAGAGCTGAGCTTGGAACCCTGACTTGCAACCTGTGTAAGTCGCCATGTTGGGAAGCCTGGTTTGCTCACCTTGAAGCAGGGACAGTAATTCCAGCCTTAGCACGTGGCCAAGGGGTCACATGAGACAATGTGTATAAAGGCACAGAACAGGGGAAACTCTTAGTTTCACACAGCAGGTGCTGGTATGTGCTGACTCGGCCTCTCCTGCCCTCTGAGGACACCTGTCTGACCAGCTCCCTTGACCACGGTTTCTCTGTGTCTGCCCACTGTCCACTGGCCCAGAGCCAGCCACCCTGAGGCCCTGGAAGGTGGGGCGCATTTAGGGCCATCTGACATTAGGACGTGGCTGTTGGAAGATGGTATCGACTTCTGTGCACTGTACTGTGGTTCCCCGGTTTCTAGCTTTGACAAGTCATGTGTACACACCTCACCACCTGCTGACATCCCTCCCGCTCCCTGGGGGAGCACCCACAGGGCTGTTAGGAGGAGAGAAGGGGAACATGTGGATGTGTGTGTACTCAGGGGGCCAACAGGCAGGATTTCACATTCTACACCGTGTGCCTAGTGCTGGGCTAAACACCATCCTGGGGAAGGCATGGGGCAGGGGGCAGAGGGGGGAGAGAGACCCAGGGAGCAAGTTCCGGTCACGTTCCTCAGGGCATGTCAAAAGTGACAAGGGACAATACTCATGAGAGTTGCGCTGGGAGGACTGCAGTGCTCTTTCCCAGCAACACTCTTGTGGGGGAACAAGAACACTCAGGAGCTCAGGAACCATACACAATGGCTCTGGTACATGTGCACTAACCAGAGCAGAGAGAGAGAGAAGGAGGAGCCTGTGGAGGAGCCTCTGAAGAGACTCTCTGGAGTAGGTGCAATCTCAGCCAGGCCTTGGGAAGTGAGGGGTTCGGCTTTGCCCCAGCTGGTGTGGACAGGAAGTTCAGGGCGCAGTACTGGGGGATGCGAGGGGCCTGAAGGGTGCAGGGGCCCACCCTGAGCCTTGCAGCTCTGCCTGGCCCCACAGGAGTGTCTGTAGCCCAGCAGGTACCAGGACTTCCCTGTGGGGCAGGTGACCCTGCAGGCTTCTGTCTGTTCCCTGTCACCAGGGAGTGGATGACCTATCCCAGGCAGGGCTTGAAGAGAACAAATCTGCAGAAGCCACCTGCCAGGCTCTTGCTGTGGTTTCTACCTCTACTGCCTGGCCCAGATCCCAGGTATCTCTGGGCTGGGCTCCCAGTCCAGCAGGGAGAGTGGCACTGACCCAACAGCGGCTCCACACTGAGCCTGGGCTCATGGCCAGGGCTGAAGGTGATCCTGCGGGATCAGCTGTGAGAAGGGCATTCATTCAGTGGGAGGGAAGGACTTGGGCTCGCATGGGCACCAGGGCCTTCGTCTATGAACACCTGATCTGCCGCCTGGCCAATGTGCCCAGCCCGTAGCCGGGCCACAGCAGCTGGCGCAATTACTAACGCCTCTGTCCTCCAGGACTTAGACCCAGGACCCTGAGATTGTCCTTCATGCCACATTCGATGCAGCGACAAATCGGGCTCTATCTTCAAAATCTATCCAAAACACAACCACTTCTAACCAGACCCCTCCTTTCACATTGCTCCTAAATCTGTTCTCAGATCAGCAGTCAGGGTTGGGGATTCCTTTTAAAAATAAGTCAGATCTCATCACTCTGCTGTCCAACCCCCTCCAAGGGCTCCACCCTGCTCCCCATGAAAGCCAGTGTCACCACAACCAGCCTGCAGGACCAGCCCCAGAATGTGGTTCCCCACTCCTGCTCTGACCCCCTGCTGCCAGGCCCACTGGCCTTCTGGACATTTCTTGAGCTTGGTAGGCACAACACTGCCTGTTTACCTAATTGGATTACTCTTCCTGGATGTTTCTGCATGGTGCACCTCTTTCAATTCTTTGGTCAAATATCATCTTCCCGGTGAAGATTTCTTGATGTCCTCAGTTAAGACGGCACCCTCACTCCACCCTGGTGCTCCCTGCCCCTTCCCAGAATTATTTATCTCTCTCAGTATGCTAGAAGTTTCATGGAGGCAGAGGTGAGTGTGTTTTGTTTCCTGGAATGCCTGCAATTCCTCAAACACTTCCTGGCCCATGATGGCTCACTTAGTATTTGTGTGTATGGTTCAGACTTGGCCCCTGTGGACCGCAGTCCTGGTAGGGATTCAGGTAAATCCCAGACTCCTCCTTAGGGCTCCTAACCCCAAAGGAGCAACAAGCACCCTCCTCAGCTCCAGGGGAGTACCGTCAGCCCTATCCCCAGTCCCGTTCCCTGCTACCACATGGCCCAACACTCACCGTCCACTGGATTGAGGTAGTCATGGAGATGGGGTGTGCCAGCAGCCCCCCCAGTCTGCATCAGCAGGTCCCCATATGGCGTGGGGTGGCCCGCCATGAGGGTCATCTGGTGGTAATAGTCTGCGGGGTTGGTGCCTGTTGTGGGGAGGCCAAATAGTCCCCTCTCCTTAAGGTGCTCATGGGCCACTGTGGACAGAAAGGAGGGAGAAAGAAGAAGCCATTAGGATCTGGCAAAAGATAAAATAAAAGAGAGAGGGAGAAACACACACCCGGCCTGGGGAGTCCCCCTTGTGCTCTCTAGTCTATCCTCTGCACCGGAGCCCGGTGTCCCCTCCCCCCTGGGTCCGTGTCCCCACTGAGCAGACTGAGTGGGATGGGCGTGTTTCTGCTGCATTCCTCCATTTTTTCAAAGCCACAAACCCCATTCTCTCCTTCCCCTCCAAGCCCCACAGAAGCCCATAGCCCCAAGCTGACCAGGTCCGTGGTCTAGCAGAGGCTTCAAAAGAAAAAGATGCAAACTCGGCAGCCAGACAGCTGGGCCCAGTCAGTCTCACTGAAATTCAAAGTGAGATCACAGCGGAGAGCTGGCCTGGCCTGGCCAGGTAGAGCTCCTCACCTGTCACCGTCCACCAGCTCCCTGCCCCTGCAGCTGTCTGCCTCCACCCTCACTCGGCAGAGGAAGGGAGGATGGACTCCAGCTCTCCAGGAGCCTGGCCCTCAGGGCTGTGGTGTCAGGGAAAGGACGAGGAGCTTGGAGACCACACATACCCATCATGAGTGCTAGCTTTTACCAGGCATGTAAAATTGGGAAAGTGCTACCTCTCTGAGCTGGCTCAGTCTTCCATCTGTAAAATGGGGTAATAATACCCACCACTTAAATTACTGTTACAAATGAAAGTAGCAGCCAATGTGTGCAGAGTGCTTGTGGGGTCTGTGCACGCACACTGCTGAGGGACTCAATCAGTCTCTAATTTCACTATCACCACAACACTGTGAGCTGAGGGGCACCACTGCCCTTCCCTTAGCAGATGAGCACTTGGCACTTTGAGAGCTGGAGATCTTGCCCAAGGCCACACAGCAGTAGTTAGAATCTAGAGCTCAAGTTCCTAACCACTGTACTCCACAGCTTCTCTGCTATCAGTGTTGCAAATACCAAAGGAGATTTCATGTACCCTGGGCAGAGAGAGGAAGGCAAGTGATAGAGGCTGTCGTCTTCCTCCTCCTCTTCCTGTCTCCTGCTGTGTCCTCTAGGGAGAGCCCTGGCCTCCAGCCAGAATGATGTTCTAAGGCCTCGGCCTGCTCTGTCCATGAAACGCCCTCCTCTCTCCCGCTTGCATGCCTCCTCCTCCCTGAAGCCTTCCCTGGAGCACCCATTCATCTGCAGAGTACACACGGTGTGGCCGATGCTGCCTCCCACTGCTGGTGAGCTTTCCAGGCCTCGTGCAAGCAGGTGCTGGGGCTGGCACAGCTGACATTGCTGCCCCTCTGCACCTGACATGCTATCTCCAGTCACCTGAGGGCTTGAGCCAGGGACAGTGAGGCCTCAGGGTATCTGGTCCATCCCTGAGGGGCCAGGGTCATGCGCATTAGCCCCATCCTCTTTGGTGCTGAACCTATCCCTATTGTTTCATGGGTTTGAGGCCTGGATAAGCGGGTGCAATAGGAGCCATGTCAATGTTTATATCAAAATCAGGAATAAAATCAAAATCAGTGCTTTGTCAACTCCAAGCCTCCTTCAAGGGCAGCCATGTCTCACCACTTAGCTCTTCATGGGCTATGTGGCTGTCAGCTGTGACTACAGTGTCCTGGATTCGTAAGCTCTCTGGAAGAGTCTCTGTTCCTTGTCCTTCCTACAAACATTCCGCAGGGCCTGCTCAGGCCCAGGCCCAGGGAACTACCGGGTTCTGCCTCCGCCCTAGTAACCCTCCTCCGTAAACTAACATGCATCAGTTTCCTAAGGTTGCTGTAACAAGTTAGCACAGCCTTGGTGCGAACTGCTGCTCATAAAACAGAATTTTATTCCCTCACTTTCGCAGGCCAGATGCCCACAATCAACGTATCAGCAGGGTCACTCACTCACTCCGGAGGCTTTAAAGGACTCTCTTTCTCACTGCATCCAGCTTCTAGGGCTTGCTGGCTTCCTTGGCTTGTGATTGCATCACTCCCATCTTTGCGTTGTCTTCTCATCTGTATGTCTTATAAGGACACTTGTCATTGGACTTAAGGTCCCGAGTGCAGAATCCGGGATGATCTCAATTCAAAATTCCTAATGTAATCCCATCTTCAAAGGTCCCTTTTCCAAACCAAGCAGGGCTGTCAGGTTCAGGGATTAAGAAGACTTATTCTCTTGGGGTACCATTCATGTGAACATCCAGGTTGGGTAGCATTTAGAACCTTTGGCCTGCACCCTCGTGTTCCAGGCCAGCCTGTCGCCTGCTGGGCCATCAGGAAGCACTGGCCCACCTTCTAGGAGGTAGTGGCTTGATGTGCAGGCAGCACAACCTTGAAGGTCACCTCAATTAGGTCAAGGTCACTCAGGGGACCCACGCAGAGTTCAGGGCTGGGTTCTAACCCCGAGGGGCCATTTCAGAATGGTGCCACGTACTGTCTGGTCATTTTCAGGTCCCGTGGTTGCAGCCATTTGCCTGTTGTCTGTTTTCTTTGACGAAAACCAGGCCAAGTGCAAACCTCACGGCCAGGGAGATGAGCCGATGTTTCAGGGAGCCTTCCTGGACATTTGGAGACTAAAACCCTATTCACTGCAAAACTCCAGCCTGAGCTTTCTCAAATCTAGAGCTTGGCTTTATCTCACAGTCACATCCAGGAGCTGGAAGAGGACACACTCCTCTTGCTGAGGATGCAGGCAGTAGTGAGGAAGGATCCACAGGGACTATGTTTCCAGAACCTCTGTCCATAGGCTCTCAAGTGCACATAGTAAGAGTCCTCTAGCCTGGCACTGACTTGGCTGAGAGGGAAAGTTTCAGTGGGCAGATCTTGAGAAGATTCATCTGATTACTTATTTCTTTTTATATATTTTATTTTATTTTACAATTATCTTTTTAGAGTACCAGTGGTTTTTTAAAAAAGATTATTTATTTATTTTTAGAGAGAGGAGAAGGGAGGGAGAGAAACATCGATTGGTTGCTTCTCGCACGTCCTCAACCGGGGACCTTGCCCACAACCCAGGCATATGCCCTGACTGGGAATTGAACCGGTGACCTTTTGGTTCGCAGGCCTGTGCTCAACCTACTGAGCTACACCAGCCAGGCTGGTTAATTATTTTTTTTAACTTTTCTTTTTATTTTCAATTAGAGTTGATATATAATATTATGTTAGTTTTAGGTGTACAACATAGTGATTAGACACTTATATAGTTTAGGAAGTGATCACCCCAACAAGTCTAGTCCCTGTCTGACACTGTACATAATTAGTACTCACCGTCAGCAGGGCTGAGACCCCTGGCCGCAGAGATGGTGGGGAGCGTGGGGCTGCTGTGCACAGCACGGAGGTAATGCTCCATGTGGGGGCTCACGTATGGGTGCGGGGCATTGAACGGGGACTCCCCAGGGCCGGCAGGGTGTGGGGAAAGCCGGATCAATGAGATGTCAGAGATGACAGGGCTGCCACTCAGGGCAGGAGGCCTGCAGAGACAAAGGGAAGTTTTCTAAGAAGGCATGGCCTGCTGGGGAGGACATGCAGGGACCTCACCAGGCAGCAGAACCCAACAGGCGAGCTGCGCTTTATATTTTGCATGCCAGCACCTCTTGGTTACCCTTTGTACAGAGTCTGAACTCTCATACATCAGCCAGTGAATGCAGGTTGAAAGCCTCTGTGTGCTGGTGAGGCTGCCCACACACCTGTCCTGTGCTGGGGATGGGATTCTCTGCACATGTGACTGCATCTGCTGGACCACAGGCTCAGCAGGCCACACACCTATGCAAGTTGTCGTTGTTGCTTCCCCTGTGCCTGCTCAGGGCTGAACATGTAGCGATAACAAATCAATTTGATAAAGGAATGAAGGCATGCATTCTGCAAATGTATGAAAAACAAAACATGAAAATACACAAAGAGCTCACATTCCTAACAGAAATGAGAAAAAGGGAAATCAGGAGATGCCCTAAAGGTGGAGAATTTTTGGCTTCAGTTGGACAAAGCACTATGAGGTGCTTAGCACAGGAGCAGCTGTGAAGGAAAAGATCAGGATTCAAGAAGAATTTTGAAATGGCAAGCTGTAACTAAAAACTTGGAATATTATTGAGCTCCCCTACATGGAATTCCTTCTAATGCTAACAAAGCCTCACTTCTCCCATGCCCACCAACAGTCAGGCCGGTGTGGCCCTGACCCACCTCTATGTCCCCTGGTCAGTCCCCGAGGAGGTGTCAGCTCTGTTCAACACGAAAACATGCTTTTACACAAGACCTGCTCACCTGGGGCCTCTAAGCAGCTGCTAACATGTTAGCTGCAAGGGTGTTTCAAGGTCATCTACTCCAAAACTCGCCCATTAAAGAAAAACCACAACTAAGTCACTGGGAACAAAATTTACCAAAATTGAATTTTCAGATGTTTTCAGAAAATAGAGTCTCTCTGTTGACTTGGCAGAGTGCAAAGAAAAGGATATGTGTTAGAATCAGACGAACCTGGTTTAGAATCTCAGTCTTTTAACAGCTCAGTTGAACTGAGCAATTAATTTAACCACTCTAAGCTTCAGTTTCCTCATCTATAAAATGAGGATAATAATAGTATCTATTTCATAGTTTTGCCATGAGAATGAAAGACTCCAAAATGGTGATGCAGCTGTCAGGGCTAGTACCACACTTTGAGAGAAAAATCCAGAAGTGCCCAGGAGGTCCTCAAAGTCTTCACATGGGGTTGATGTTGGATGCAAAAAAATTGGCACCATTAGAACCGGTTACTTAAGAGAGGGAATAATATGTCTTTGGATAGAGCAAAGCAGAGATTACTGATTATGTTCAATAGTGCATGAAAACTGTGCTTACAATACAGTGCAAAGCAGGACCCAAACAAGTGACATCTAAGTTAACAAACTCCATACTCGGAGGCTGCTCCCTCGGCCTGGCTGTAATCATTCTGCCTTACTACTTTCTAGCTTTTGCAGATGCAATTAAAATGGATGTGCAAATCCACTGAACCTGCCAGGCCAATTCCACACTGCTACCTCAAATGCCTTCCTGCACCCTATACATTGTTGGGCTAATTCTTTGTCCTCCTTATAAGCCCAGGTCAGGGATTCCCCTCAGTGATGCCCTCCCTGAAGCCCCTTTCTCTGGCACCAGCTCTCTCCCTTACCCCTGAAGTCTCCAGGGTGTACCATTCTGATCCTGGTGGGTGGGTACATCTTCTAGTGCTGCCAGGGAGCAGGGATGTCCAAGAGTTATCTGCACGCTAGCCACTGGCAGGAAACTGGCATTCTGCAGAGGCATTTTCACAGCCAGTGATGGCTGCATGTCTGTGTGCCAAACACTGAGCTTGGTAGAAGGGAGCCTTTAGGATAAATCACAAGTCAGAGCCTGAAGCTATTCTTGTTCACAGCCACTTTTAGAGCCCAGTCCACCCATGAGGGAACTGTGTTAACTGTGAGGGCCTTAAAAGATGGTTCTGCTCTGGACAGGGGCTGCCATGTGTCTTAGGGGGAAGAAATGGAACTACACAAATTCAGTCTCTGACCAAGCATAGTTCCTGCTGGCTCAGGCACTCTGACCATGCCAGGATGGACATTCATGTTCCCACAACAGGACAGGTATTTTGTGAAGAAAAGACTCAGGGAGCACATCACCTGTAGGGCAGGGAGGAAAACCTCTGTATGACTTTTGGGACAGACCTGGGGTTGAAAGGTAAAAGTTCTGGAGGGCTGAGTATAGTTCAGTGAAAGGCAAGGTGTCCAGCTGGCCTAGAGAACAGCTGCTCTTAGATCCTTTGGTCCTTCCCAGAGAAATGGGTGCTGCTGATGACTAGGTTCTTTGTCAGTGGGGTGTAAGAGGGCCATGATTGGGGAGGGGCAGCATCTAAGAATGGGGCAGCATTGTCCCCACCTTGTTTGTCTTCATCCCATACCACCCCATCACCATGCACAATCCAACCCAGTCCTCAGGAAGGGGCTGGTAAGGACACAAATGTTCCGAGAGATGTCCTTTGACAGACCAAAGAAAGCCAAAGGAATAAATTTCAAATGGCAGAATTCCAAGTATTATTAACGCATTTGGGGGGCCAGGAGGCTTCCTAGTCAACAAAATTGCCAACCTAAAAAGCAGGTGCTTCAGGGAACAAAGCTTCTTTTTCTCGGAAACTTGGTCCTATCCCAGGGCTCCACTAAGAGTCCCCAGGCAAGTCTGCGTGCTGCCAGTCTTATTGAACTGTGGACCACATCATGGGAACTCACTGGGAAAGACACCTACAAGGGAAATTGAGAGCCACTGCTTTCGGCCACCCCCTGCCCCTAGCTTCAATCTCCCTTTTTCTTCTATTTCCATGCCATTTCCTGTGGGGGCCTGGCTGTGGTCTCAGTTGTGGCCTGCCCAAGCCTTGAGTTTCTGGTAACTGAGCAGAGACTCAAGGAGGTAGCCTTGAGGATGGGAGAAGGGGCCAGCTGTGTGAGCTCATTCTGAAAGATGGTTGTAGGCTCCTATGTGGCAGATACGCATGTACACACACTCACACACTGGCAGGCCATAGTCAACAGGACTGACTGCAGAGCCGGGCTTTTTGCCAGTCACATAGCTTGGAAACGACCTTTATGCACTGCCTTCGTCCCTCAGTCCAGCTCTGAGCTCATCTGAGCCTGACTCTACCAAGTGTTTCATCATATATTTGTTCATGCTCCCAACAAAATTGTCCCAAGCACTTGCTGTGACCAGGGAACTGTGGGGAGCTCAGAGCCAGGTGGAAGAGGCAGACCTGCATATCAAGTAAGCAGCAGGAAGTTTGATAAAGGCTCCAGCATAGGAACAAATTCCCTAAGTGCCTCTAAGTATGAGGATAGGCTCCTCAAAGAAGGGGAAATTTGAGCTGGGTTCTGAAGGACGAAGAGTTTATGAATATCGGCATGTGCAAACACAGGATGGGGTATAAGGACGTGTGTGTGAAGATTATGCCTGGGAGGCTGGAGCACAGCCCATAGACCACTTTGGGCAGATCTGTATTGAACCATGTCTGTTCTTCTGCTGAGGAAGGGGGGTGGGGGGGTGGGATGGCATTTGACCTGAGACCAGCGGATCAGGGCACCCCTTCTCCCCAGGCATCATGATTGGTTCAGAGATGTGCATGTGTATCTAAGACAGAAGCTTTGGCTGGACCCTTTGAGAAGTGCTCTCTGTCTGCAAGGATTGTTAAGCAAGTAGGATGTAAGTGTGGAGCTGCTGGAGGCCTTGAGGGGACAGGCCAAGACAGAGGAGGATACACAGAACATCAAAGCTGACAGATGCGGAACCAATTTCTTGAACTGAACTCCTGGGTATGGACCCAGCTTCACCAGAAGCTAGTATCCTTGGTCTTTTCAGTATCTGAGCCAATACATTTTGTTTGTTGGCTTGTTTGAACCAGTTTAAGCCAAGTTTTTCTGTCTTAGGCAACTGCCAAGGCCTGTCAAGGCAAGGCTTGACTAAAACAACCTCCCCTTTCCAGAGTGATCGTGGGCCCAGCATCCTACAAGGCAGACTCAAGCTACCGTTCTTCAGCCTGTCCACCCCGCCACCTGCAGGACTGGGGAGAGGACCCCAGATGCCCTGCCCCCAGCCGCTGCGGCTGGCGAGGGCAGCTACGCTGGGCTTTCCTTGTGCGGGCATGAGGCACAACCAGAGGGACCCGGTAATAAAAACAGCCAACTGCCTCCCGCCTCCTCGTGTGTGTGTGCGTGTGCAAGCATGTACACATGTTGGTGATGAGCAGCCGTGGACTGCAGCAGGGCCCAGACTCATCAGCCTGATCCTGCTGCAGTAGAGGATCCCTGCGCTTCCGTCTCATGTGGGCACTGGCCCGTGGTAGGGCAGGCCCAGGAAAGGGGGTCCTTATGGGATCTTTCTTCTTCCCTCATTCCCTCCCTCCCTGTTTGGAGGGGTCTTGCAAAGCTTCTGGACAAGATTTCAGGTCCAGGCCCAAAGACCAGGATGATGGCCAGGGAAGGAAAGAAGGTAAAGTAGAAGGGAGAAGGGACAGAGCAAGCGGAGACCTAGCTGTGTGGCTTACTATCTGAGCTGAACTGGACGCTGCTGTGGGGAAGCTACTGCTGCTGCCAAGCTGCAAACACTCCCTGAACACCGATGCATGCACCATGTCCAATGACGCTGCAAGGCAGGTTTTAGTATCTCCATTTAAAGAGAAGAAAACTGCAGCTCAGGATAGTAATGAGACTTGCCTAAGTGACAAAGCTAGAATGTACGTTGGTCTTTCTGACCCTGTGAAGTCTGGCTCGGTACCATGACATCTTCAACAGGCCACCAAGAGCCAAGCTTCTGCCTCTGCTGTCTCTGCCCTCGACAAGTGCAAATTGGTATGCCTTTTCAGATCTCACCTCAGCTGCTCCTCATGCTGACCTGGGGGTGGGGTGTGGGCTGAGGGAAACCCTGACACATGTGGACTTTCTGGGCCTGAATTGCAGCTCTGCCACTTACTGTGGACCTCGGTGGTGCCCTTGTGTTGGTGCCTGCAGGACACAGCAATGGAACGTGCCTGAAGGGCAGCTGTGACATGGGCTGAACCAGTGCGGAAAGTGTGCAGTGTGGCCTGGGCGCTTGGCAGGTGCTCAGCCAGTCTTGGCATCTCTTTTCTTTGATGTAACAACGAGTAAAGGGAAGAACTTCAGATGGTGGAGGAGGGCGCCTAGCCTACACCTTCCAATATGAAGTCCTAGGACCCTTTCCTGTGTGCTGGCTCAAGGTTTTTGAAAGGAGATGAAAGGAAAAGCATAAGTGATGAGCACCCTGCATGGCCACATGTAATTCACAGGCCCACACTGGCTGGGCCTAAGTGAGCTCGCCTAGATCCCTGGAGACAAGTGCCATCTCTGGGAGCTGGAATGATGGGGACCCATTCCTAGAGGATGTATGGCATCTATAGGGCTGGAGGAGTAAGAGGAAGACTTTGCTTGGTGGGAGGAGAAAGAAGGGGGTCTGACCCATAGCACAGCCAGAACCAAGGCATATGGGCAAGAACCAACATGCAGCAATCGGGGCCCATGTCCTCCACCCATGGTGCCTGTTTGGAGAGGCAGACGATGCAGAGCTGACTCAGCATGAGCCACTGGGGCAGGTTCTGCCCCTCAGGGGTCAGGAGCTGGAGGAAGGACCCTGGTAACCCAGAGATAGCCCTTCTGATGGCTTTGTGCAAAGACGTTCTCCTGGCCAGGCTAGCAGGACCACGCACAGGCAGGAGTAAGTTCTTTGCATCCCATTTTGGACTGGTGATACAGATTTTAGATTCCTAACGAACAGAACTGTGAGAGAGCAATTTTCTATTGTTTCAAGCCACCAAGTTTGATGTAATTTGTTAGGAACTACTACAGTACATCGACATATAGTCGGTGTGGAGTAGGCCCTCAGGAGGCTTGGACCTTGCCATCATTATTACTGTCACATTTCTCCCAACAGTGTCAGCCCTTAGAGAGCAGGGTCCATGTGTATTTCTTGGGCTAACCCAGTTCCCACAGGTGCTCCATCAGCGGCAGGCTGGCAGGAAGGGAAACCCCTCCCCTCTGTGAGGGCATCTGAGCCCTGCGCTCCAACCCCCCTGCACACGGGGCTCTGGAACGTGCCTTCCTGCCCCGCTGCCTGGATTACACGGTCACTGACTCCCCTGCAAACAGCCCTGACGCACCAACCCTCCCACCCCAAGGACCGCTTGCTCTCACGTACTGCTCCTGCCTTCGAGCTGAGATGCTGCCACCCACCAGGATGATAAAGCCATGGAAGAGGTCGGCGGGCTCAGAGTGGGCAGGCCATGGCCCCTCTGCTATGGCCGAGCTGCTTGG
Organism: Furipterus horrens; assembly: GCF_987537825.1. Classification (NCBI taxonomy): domain Eukaryota; kingdom Metazoa; phylum Chordata; class Mammalia; order Chiroptera; family Furipteridae; genus Furipterus; species Furipterus horrens. The sequence goes on from NW_028327171.1 coordinate 120,630,788, forward strand.
GGCCAAGCACCCACTTTCTCAGAAGCACTGGGCAGGTGGCCTTAGGCCCACCAGTCTGCTGGAAGGAAAGCAGATTCCCTAAGGATGGCTGGGCCGCACTAAGCTACTCTCATCCCCAAATGGGGGCTCCTCAAGGCGAGGGCTGGGGGGTCGGGCAGGCATGTGTCTGCTCTCCTCAGGGCATGCCTGCTCCTCTAGGCTTCCCAGCAGACAGACAGAGCTCTGTCGAGCTCCTCTGGGTGGAGTCCAATCTCCTCTTCAAGGGTTTTGGTTATGTTGTTTTTTGGTTTTCTGGTTTTTTGTTTGTTTGTTTGTTTGTTTGTTTTGGGGGGGGCTGTTTTTAGTATGTGAAACTGTACATTGGCAAGCTTGCTTCCATGTTTTCCATAAAATCAAGTCCTTTTCAAAATACACTCGGGTTTACAACTGTAAGATGTACACTGACTTCTTTTAGAAAGCACTAAAGAACTACTCCTGTCCAAACTGGAGCCTAACTCATTTTGGTGTGTGTGTCCATCTGCATGTTCGTCTGTGTCTGGGCTACCATACCTGTCCACGTGGAGGCTCTGTAAATCAGCAAGCAGGACAACCACGAATAGGGCTACAGCCACCGCATCTAGCCGTTCGCTGGTTTCTTTGTATGTTCATGCATTATTCCCTCTGCTAGCCAACGCTCGCTGAGCACGGGCCTCTGACGGCACTAGGTGGTGAGCTGGAGGTCTGAGGAAGACTCAGCCAGGACCCCACACTCAGACAGTGGGAGCAGGTGGTCACAAGCTTGAGTGACAAGTGCAAGGCCCGGTGTGCTCAACCCCAACATTCCCAGGGTCCACCCTAAAGCCACATGTGCCAGATCTCAGCAGAGTGCATGAGTGTCCATGAGGCTGTGGCAATGACAGGCTGCCAGGGTGGTACTGCTAAGCAGGGTGCCCAAGAGCCAGCCACGAGCTCAGGAAATTACAGCCCCCAAAACTTATAGTTCACATGATGCCTTAACAAAAATCCCATGCTGGGACCTATAGGGTTACGGAAAGAGTGTGGACACTGACTGTAGCCTGCAAATAGAACACAAGGTGCTGGAGCAGAGAGAAGGATGAAAAGGAAAGAATTCATCCACTCTGCTAGGGCAATCTGAGAAGGCTTCTTGCAGGAGGTGGCATGAGCTGGGCCTAGAGTCTTTCAGGGAAATGGAAAGAAGTCAGTGAGTAGTGTGAGCCTGGTGTTCTGAGACAGGAGAACAGCTGAACAAAGGGTAGGTCATAGTGAGGAATAAGAACAGAGTCCAGGGGCTGAAGCTCTGACCAGACAGCTGGGTGGGAGGAAACTGTGTGGAGAAAATCACAAAGGAAATGTCGATAACATGAGCTACATTACAGTAGGGAGTGAAGAGACCAGGCACAAATTGGGAGAGGTTATTTGCAACACATGTAACTAATCATGGAATGAGTAGCTTTACAACATAAAATACTTATTCAAATCTGTAGGAAAATGACAATTCCATAGAAAAATGGGCAAAACTGTCGAACAGGTGTTTCATAAGAAAGAAACGTAACTGGCCAATAAAGAAAGGATGCTCAGCTTCATTAATAATCAGGGAAACAGAGAATTAGTCACAGGGAGATGACATTTTGGCAAAAATTTAAATGTTGACATCATTCTGGTAACAAGGAGGTGGAGCACACTGAGCACTTGAACCCTGCCGCTGAAGCGAGGTTGGCAAACACACCTAACAAAAGTCTGTCAACATTGAGGAGGGTTCAGCTGTGAACACCCTCTGACTCAGCAGTCTCATTCCAAGACACACATTCATTCTAAAGAACAGGCCGCTCATGGGGCCCAGAGGATGGTGTAGGAGGATCCACCACAATAATGTTCAAAAGAGCAAAGACGCAGATGCATCCCAGGTGCCTGTCAACACAGAGTATTGAGAATGAATGAATTAAGAGCCTCATGCATTACTGGGCGAGTCTGCATGTGAAATGCGTGGTGTGAAAAGCTCGTTCCCCAACAGTACACCTGTAATGGTCCCATTTACATAGAGTACCCAAAGCAAAACTGAATAATGCACTGTTGGTGTAGATGCCACAGATGTGGGGATGACAAACTGCAAACCCCAGAGTGTGTAGAGTGAAGAAGTTGGGGATGGACGACGGAGGGGCACATGGGACCTGCAAGGTGCTGCCATATTCCTAGGCCTCAAGATGGGCAGGGCATGAGGATGTGTCTTCATACTTTAACCCTGCTTTTGCTATTTTTTTGTGTGTCTTCGATATCTAATAAGATCAAAAAAATTTTTTAAAGCATAACTGGACGGAAGCTGGCTTTGGGTTAGCAGTTGGCTGAGTGGATGGGGTTCTGGGGTGGGGAATGGAGTGGCCACAGGGCCGGTAGCGGGCTGCTGGAAAGCGTGTGCGGGGTCAGCGGTTGTCTCCGCCGTCACCCAGTGGGTTCATCTTGGCCGCTCCATCTGTCTGCCGCCGAGGTTCCTCTGACCAGTCTCAGCCCACCCGACAGGACTGCTCTGCGCCCAATGCACATCTGATTACACATGCAATCCATTCGACCCTCAGCTCACCCTGTTCCTGTTACAGACCCGGACACTCCGCCAGCCCTAGCTGCATGCCAGCTTTCAGCTGTCATTCCCTACACAGGGCCGTAATAAAGAAGTCACTGTTTCCAGTTGACAAAGAGCAGATTTCTTACTAAGTAAACACTGATGTTTTGGTAGGGAAATTAGGTTATAAAATTGCGCCTACAAAGGCGGCCATACAGATGGATTTGGTTAAGATCTAACCACAAAAGCAACAGGGGTTAATTCAATTGCCTACCCTTTATCACATATTTCCCCCTTGGAGCAGGAAGATAGGAAGATTATCAGCTTTACAAACATAAAAACCAAAAAGCATAAAAAACTAGAGGGAAGTATCAAGTCTTTTTCTCTGGCAAAGTGATAACTAGTGCAGAGCTGGGATGGGTGGGAGGCCTTGGACTTGATCTATGTGTCTGGGGTGAGTGGGGGACAGGCAGGAACACCGCTGGGCCCAGGGAAGGGCTCCGGGGGAGCTGGTCTGGATTAGCTCTCTGCGGGTGACCTGTGGCATGGGTTAACCTCCAGGTATGAGGGGCCTTTGTCTGTAAGAAGAGCAGCCCTCAGCTGAGCACAGCTGAGCAGAATCTTCCAGAAAGTCACAGCTTATTGGGGGCAAATGTGAGGGGGCTGGAAGGAGATCCCTGGGTAGGAACGAGTCATGGGGTATTGGGGGCCGGAGGGAGTCTTTAGTAAAAGGAGCAGTTTCATTAGACTTCACGAGGGGTCTGGGTTTAAGCAGTGAGCAAAGGCCTGGGGGAGGGAAGGCTACATACAGGGACACTCCCCCAGTGAGAATTCCTCAGCTCGGCCTGGCCTGCCAAAGTGGTGTATGGAATTTCCTTTCCTGGACTCCTGTCAAAACTAGATGGATAATCCCAAATAGTTTAGATAAACGTCTTCTTAGAGGTGGGTGGGTTGCCGATTTTTACCAAGCTTTTGAGTCCATTAGTGTGTGCTTTGAAAAGGCCCCTCTTACACACTGGCATGGGAGTGGGGGCCCCTCATCGAAACCGGGGCAACCCCACAATGGCAGTGGGGCCCCAGGTGGGCCGTGGGTGGGGTGGGGAGAGGCAGGCCTCCTGGGCCTCTCAGCTGACAAATGCTGTCCATTCCTGGTTGCCTGGTGCCCTGGGTTCCCCTGGCCCCACTTCCAGCACACTGGGTAACTGCCTGGCTTCTCCCTGTTCCCCTCCCAGACCATAAGATGGACTGTGCCCCCTTGGGCCTATATCCCCAACACCTGGCACAAGACTGGCACACATGGGCATTGGGTGAGTGTGGCCAAATGAACTCCCCCCATGAGTTAAGCAACAACTAATTTCTTTTTACTTTGCTTGGGCAGGACAGATCAAATTCACATTTTAGAAATGCAGCTCCTATATCCAACATCTTTCTTATCCACAGGCACCAGGACACGTTATCAATGCGGCGGCGCTGCCTGCAGTGACGGAGGCCTGCAGAGCGGCAGGAGAACTCACGCATGGCACTGCTCCCACACTCCTTCAACAAATGTTGGCTCCAGCTGGCAGGCGTGACCCTGAGTGATAGCACATGGGGCACAGACAAATCCAGCAACGGTGACTGAGGTGAATAAACTAATGCTTTCTGGGCACTGGCACTGGCTTCTACCTAGAGTGTTCAGCCTGGACATGTGCAGTGGGAGAGAACCCTGTTCCCCCAGCTCAAAAGGCAATCTACCCCACCAACACCTGAAAGTTTACTATTAGTGATTAATTTCTTCGGGTAATTACTGTTCTGTTCCCATGCTTCTCAGCAGGGATAAGACATTGCAGCCCTCAGACCTGTACTGAAACGCCCCTTCCTTCCCAACAACAATCACGGTACGGAGAAGAGCACAAGCATGAGGGGCGAGCTCCCTTACTAGCTCAGCGACTGTGGGAAGCTCTCACATTCTGGGGACCTCCAGTTTTCTCCTCTATAACTTGGGGAGAATATTACCCACTTACAAGGTGTTGGGAGGACTGGGTGTAATGCCAACCACCCTGAACCCAGGAGAGTGCCTGGAATGAAACGTAGGTTTCCTTTCAGTGTCCACAAGAGATCGAGAACAGCACCTGACTGTCCAGTGCTCATTCTGAACAAGCAGCTGTTCTATGTGCTTCCCTCACTCATCTAAGCCTCACAACCACCCAGGCGGGGCGCTGCGGCATCCCCGTTTTACAGCCGGCCGAAGGACAGAAAGGGCATGAGTGGCATAGACAGGGTTTTGACTGTGCTCCACCCTGTTCTGACTACATCCCAGGGGTGTGATGTGGGAAATGGCCAAGATGATGGGGGCCTAGCAGAACGGGACAGGGTCCGGCAGATCACCTCCAACCTTGCAGGACCCTTCCACGAAGCAGCCCCTCCCACGCCGGCCCCGCACGCCATCCCGGTGGCAGACTTGCCTCATTTCTGTATATCAAGATGTGCATTACTGCTGGCCCCTCCTGCTCTCGGCTGACCACATGGGTTCTCTCCGAAGCCCAGAGCCAGGCGGCTCCTCTTCTGCAAGGGCCAGCATTCATCCAAGATCAAAGAGCAGGCTGCCTTATCAGACACGGTCCTCATTAAACTTTTACAGGCCAGATTCCATTATAAATGAGCTGTCTGTGCCACACCGTAGAGCACCTTCCTGGATCTGAGAGTCTGAGATTCTGGGAGCCGGGACAGTCTTCAGCAGAGCGGTCAAGGTACAGAGTGGGCCTCTAGAGTCAAACTGCCCAGGTTCAAATCCCAGCTGTTCTACTTACTAGGAGAAGGTCACTTGAGAAAGGAGTCAACCTCATTGTACCTCAGTTTCCCCAGGTAACCAGTGGGAGTGACAATGTTGCCTTCCTTGTAGGATGCTGATGCAGGTTAGATGATATAATCCAGAATGCTGAACCAAGGCTGCTGTGACCGCCCAGAGAGGGCAAGGGGCCTGCCTGGAGGCGCCTCTCAGGGCCACTCACATCACGGTGACATAGAACCAAGGCTCCACTTCTGTTTATCACACAGTGCTCAGACAGCTATGGGAATGGGGCATGCTGGCCCTACAAATAGCCTGGCCCCAGGTTTTTCTGGGCTCTGTGTCCACCTGCTGTCCAGGTGCTCTGAAAAAGTGGTCGGCCACAGCAGGTGTTAAGGATCACTCCCTGGAGACAGAAGGAGAGCGAGGAGCCAAGTGGGGAGGAGGGACAAGGCCCCTGGTGGGTGACTCCAGGCCCACCCAGCCTCTTGGCCAGGAAGCCAGGCAGACTTGCCCTTTGGAAGTCTTGTCTTTCTACAAGTTTCTAAAAATGCATAGGTTTGCTGAGGGAGGAGAACATTTTTTTTTTTTGTGAAAAATATGAAAACAATCAGTCCTCTGTGAACTGTGAACCTTGTGTGTTGTGCCAAGAATCAAGAAGAAAATATTCATATATGTTTCTGACCTCCACTTTCCTCGGTGACTGACTGAGGTGAGGAGAGAGCTGTCAGGGACCAGGACAATGCAGGTGAGCCACAGGCTGAGCAGATGTGTTTATTAATCTCATGACAAGCTATGGAACATTGACCTTGGAAAAAGCCATCTTCAAATCCCCCTGGACTAGGAAGTTCATGAGCTCAGCCAGCAATAGTAAAGAAACTACTTTCTTAAGTGAAGCACACCAGCAGAGGGGCTAAATATCCCCATTAATATGCAGTCACTGGGATAAGGTGGGGTCCAGGTATCCTTAACAGCTCTCAGGGAGCTCTGGTAATTTGTACATGTGACAAAGTGTGCAGATGATGGTGGGAGGTAGTGGCCCTTCCACCCACCAGCTGGCCCCCCTCCCTTTCCTTAAAGTACCTGAGCCAGCATGTTGACTTTACATGAATTGATGGCAAAGCCCCAGAGCCATCTGTCCCTAACAGTAGCCCCCTCCTTCTCCCCTTCTCTGTGCAGGGTGGCCTTGGGCTGTGATCACTGCAGTGACTATAGTTCAGGATCAAGTGATCTGCAGGGGAGCAATTAGTGGTGGTCACGGCCAGAATCTAGGCAGGTGCTAGGGGTCAGAGATGTCAGTGGTCAGGTATGGAGCCAGGCCACAGGAGAGAGGAGGAGACTGTTCTTCTCATGCGCCCCAACCCCCACCTCATTATGCTCACCTCCTTCTGGAAGCTGAGAATACGAGTGATTTTGGTCAACATGTGGGTGATGAAAAGGAGCCAGGGGATTCTCAGCACTCCATCGTTCAGAGTACTCATCATTTAGAGAAAAGGCCCTACATCCTCCTGGCTCTATGAGTCTGGAAAGCCAACACACATCTCCAGGCCCACCTTTTTGGTTATAAAATAAGCAAGATAGCCTGTTATGGTCCCCTGACTTGGTCTGTAGGTACCTGTGAACTAGCAGTTTCCCAGGCCTCATCCTAGTCCGAAAGAACCAGGACTTCTGGGGTTGGGGCCTAGGAATGTGCATCTTTAAGACACACCCCCATTCAGATTCACAGCCAGGTTTGAGGACTGCTGCACAAGAGGGTCTCTGTAACCCTTTTGGGCTGGAAACAGCTGGAACTGGTCCTCTCTGAACCCCCCGGGCAGGGCTGGGATGGGAATGACCCCAAGCAACATGGTGAGTCGAAGGTTGACCCCCGCCTCCTGAACCAGGAACATAAGCTTCGATCTTCCCCGCCCGGACAAGAGTCCATCTCAGCCCAAGGCAGCTCGCACTCCTGCTTGTATGACACTGAGGAAGTAGGGAGCCCAGCTAGGGCCTTGCCATGCCTCAGCCCAGGTCCCCACAATACCTGTATGAGCCAGTTTCCAGGGGCCAGGAAGAGACCCAAAGGGCTCCTCTTTCCTGCTGGCAGTCACCAGGCAATTGAGAGCCAGCAGGGCCTTCCCTTCTTACCCTTGAAAAAGGATTCTTGGGGCCTCAGGAGCATGTCCCCATGCTAGGGTCAGGGAAGGGGGCAGTCCCAAGAGAACTGTCTGACCAGCAAAAACAACCCCTGATCCATTTGTCTCCCCATCACCTGTGGTTTACACAGATAAAACAGGCTGTACCAGGAGTCCATGGGCAGTGCCATGAGCCCTTCTGGAACCATCTGAACACTGTAATCTCTGCAAGCCCTGCTGTGGGTTTGTACCTACTCCCAGGGGACTGGGAACGCTGGCTCTGTAGAAGAGGGGGGCCATCCAGCTGGGATGTGCTGGTTGGGTGTCCACAGCTGAGCCTCACCCCTGCTCCTGCCATGTGTAGTCACCTGTTCGCAGTGGTGTGTGGTCAGTCCTGGCCCTGCTGCCCTCTTGCCCAGGACCACGATGATAGCTGCAATCCCCACTTATGCCCACCCTTTAACTGCTCCACCAGTTACCCTGAAAGTAAATCTCACCACCCCTTCTGCTCCTGGTTGCCAAATGGATAAAGTCCAAATTCCTCTAATGGGGAGAAAAGACCCCTCTCTCTTCATGCCCAGTGGTGCTTCTTCAGACCAATTTCCCACCTTCCTATGTCAAAGCCTTGACAGCAGCCTCTTCCAAGGATGTGCCATGGCCTGCCTCAGGTCTCCTGGCCTGCAATGAACATCCTTCTCTGATAGGCAAGTGGAGTAGCAACAGTAATAATAATCATTGTTGGCATCTACCAAATGTTTCCAAACTTTCCTAACTGCTTCACTTAAATTAACCCACTAAATTATACCAGAGTAACTCAGTAGATGGCATATATACCCTTATTATGTACTCTGCCCTTTTACAGATGAGAAAACTGAGGTTTATCCCTTCAGTTTGGTCAGCACAGAGGTTCGAGCCCAGGTAACCTGGCAGGGCCGGTGGCAGCAGTGTCCTTGTGGGTAGGGCAGGGCCAAGGCGGCCTGCCGTGGAGCACTCCACCTGACCCATGGCACCAGTGCTCATTCGTGGAACTGTCAGGGCCATGGGAGCCAGCGGTCTGGGGTCCTGGATGCCTGAGCAGCGCCCTGCGCAGGGAGCCACGGGCAGGGGCTTCCACTCAGGCTGACAGGAGATGACACCGCACCTCATTTGCTGAGCAATGTTTGTGTAATTAGACACATTTGGTGCTGGCAAGGAGGAGCGGCTACAACAGGGGCTTAATGGATTGGGCGCTCCACCAGGCTCTGACCACATTAATCACAGAAGCTGGAGCCAGAGGGACCATTTTCTTCCTGTTTCTTACCTGGGAAACTGAGGATGGGGGTAAAGAGGTGGGCTTTTCAGCACTCGCTCTGTCCCCCCGTGGCCTGGCTGGGGACTGATGGTCCCAAGGACAAGGAGCCACTGGAAGCCCAGCCCAGCCCAGCAGGATGTGGGGAACACTGCTGCTGCCCATGGTTGGGGTGCGAACAAGACTAGACACCCTTGAGCAGAGGTAGGCATGTCCACCTTGCAGGGCCTGACCTATGGAAATTGGTACACCTCTCTGAGCCTGTGTCTGCAGATTATAACCCTATCTGACAGGACAATTGGGAAGTGAACTAACACAGCACACCAAGCTCTAGTGCAGAGCCAGGCTTGCTGCAGGCCCTACACAAATTATCAACACCCTTTACTGTATTCTACTGCATGATGCCAGACTTGCCATTGGGGCTTGGTGATCCCAGATGAGCAAACAACGATCCCCAGAGAGGTCCAAGCCTTAATCCCTCGGACCTCTGAATGGTACCTTGTATGGGAAAAGGGACATTGCAGATGATAAATTAAGGATTGTCCTGGATTAGCCAGTGGGCCCTTCAAGCAATCCCAGGTGTCCTTATGAAAGAGAAAGAGGGAGAAAACCACCACACAGAATAGGTGGAAGGTCCACGTGAGGACAGAAGCAGGCGGAGAAAAGGCAACGTGGTAAGAGGTAGGCAATGTAAGTTAAGGAAATGGATTCTCTCCTGGAGCCTCCAGAAGGAACCAGTTCTGCCAACACCTCGATTTTAGGCCCATGAGACTTACTTCAGACTTCTGGCATCCAGAACTACAAGAACAAATTTGTATTGTTTAAACCCATTAAATTTGACGTAATTTGTTACAGCAGCAACAGGAAACTAATACACCACCCTTCAGTTATCAAGTAAAGTGAAAGAGCCACCTGGGCCAGTGAGTGCCAAGACCATTGCCAAAGGCCCACTAACCTGGTCCGACCCCCACTGCTACCTGCCGTCATCACCTTCTGCTTCTCGAGGTGCTTGGCCCACACTCTGCCCCTCCCTGGCTAGGAAGGAAGCAGGCCCAGAGTGGAGGCAGCCTGTGTCCAACTCAGAGCTGGTGAGTGGTGAAGCCTAGAGAAGGCTTGGGTGACCTCCTGGCCATAGCTCCCCACTAGCATAGGGAGGGACAGCACTAAGAGGCCCCTCATTCAGCGACAAGCCCTGCTCACAAGCAGTGTCTCACACCTGAGCCTGCAGGAGGGTGTATTAAACACAGATCATGGGCCCCACCCTGGAGTCTCTGACTCAGCAGGTCTGAGCTGGGGCCTGAGAGCAGCAGGTCTGAGCTGGGGCCTGAGAGCCTGCATTTCTAACAGACTGGGGAGCAGCTAACCCAGGGGCAGTACCCTAACAAAGGGCACTATAAGCTTTCAAGAAGGATTCTGCTTAGCCTGCCCAGGGGTCTTGGAGTCATCCACGTGCTTCCGGGAGAGGCCAGTGTGCGACTGAGCATCTGGACTCAGGGGGCTGTAATTAATTTCTAACTCTCCCAGCTCCTAAGTGGAGGCCCTGATTTAACCTATCTGTGTTGCCTCAGTTCCTTCATCTGTAAGATGGGACGGCTCAAAACGTACAACTGACAGGGTTGTTGAGAGTGTTGAGATGAAACATGATGTGTTTATAACAGTCACAAGGTCATAGTTAGTTTGAGAAATAGCATTAGCCAAGGGTGGGGTCTTCTTTTTTCTGTCATTCCCCCTAGCTATGTGGGGAGGTGCAAGCCTGGATGTTCCCCTGCACAGAGCGACAAAAATGGGCATGGGCACTCCTCCAGGGAGCGCTCAGCACTGACCACATCTGCTACTAGAGCTGGGCTCCTTTCAGGGAGCACGTCACTGCGGGTCTGCTGTGTGCCAGCTCTGTGTTGCTGAACTAGCCAACCACTTCTCAAGAGCAGAAAATCAGCCATTCCAACTCCCTTCTAGATAGGAACTCAGCTCCCTAAATGGGTTTAGGATTCTCAGATGCCATAAACTGAGCAATTTTCAGGTGATCCACTAGCTCCAAATGTATGAGTCTCCCAGAAGCTGCTGGAATTGTGGCCTCAGTCACTGCAGCTGGAGGGTCCTTGGAGGTGGGGAGAGGGCTAAACTGTGTCCTAGGCTGCCAGCAGCAAGTCCTAGTCAAGTGAGACCCAGTTCCATGCACTGAAATAAAATGAAAAGTTCCCAACATGTTGAAAGACATGGGTGACAATGTCCCATCTGGGACACCTTGAACGACACAATAAGCAGTGATAACCAGAGACAATAACCCATAGAATACTGTAAATATCAATGCATTTATTGCACTAAAGAAATGAGGATATGGGGGAGAAGGGACAGCTGTTCCTTACAGTAGAATTCTAACAGATAAAGTGGAAGGAATGATGGAAACGGAAAAGCACTGCTTGGCCAAGACCGGTGATTCCTGTTTCTGATAAGAGCCATCAATGGATGTTAGAAGTTTGTGGGTGGATGACAATAGGAGGACAAGCAGGATTTTACACATTACCCCATAATTGTATCGCCCCACAATTAGTAATTACAAAGGGACCAACTTTAAATTGGAGCAACTCAACCTGAACCAAGTAATCAAAATTAATCTCTAGTGATTACAAGTATTGCCGTGACGTGCCCCCTGACAGGAAGGGCACGACATCTCTTTTCTTATTATTCCCCAAAACGCATATTCTGAATTTAATCATGAGGCAACATCAGGCAAACACAAATGGAGGACATTTTATACAGCCACTGGCCTGTCCTCTTCAAAAGTGTCAAGGTCATGAGAGAGAGCCTGAGCAATTATCCCAGATTAAAGATAATTAAAGATATGACAACTAAATCCAAAGGCTGGACCTTGAACCAGAGAAACAAAACATTAGCAGGCAACTGGCCAAACCTGGGTAAGATTTAGAAGCCAGTTAATAACACTGTTAACATTTGAGGAATTGGATGAGAGGTATAGTGGAAATCTTTGTACTACTTTTGCAACTCCTTTTATATGTCTGAAATTATTTCAAAATAAAAGATAATTTTAAAAAGAAAATTAAAATCCTAGATTTGATCTGTCTTGGGAAAGGAAATGGGTGCCCAGAAATAGAAGCCACCTTGGGGGGCTGGGATACCTTCTTAGTCACCGGCCTCCTGACCAGGCGCAGGGCTTGCTTTGAACTTAGTGAGTGCCCAGCAAATATTTACTGACTTCATTTGACCAGGAGCTGGGAGAGCAGAAGGGCTTGTCTTCAGTGGTTGGAATGTGTGGAGAAGGCCGTGCACTCAGCACAGAATAATTGTGCACCTATTATGTGTCAGTCACTGTCGATGCGGAAATGAGAGGGCAGTGCAGAGCCTGCAGGGAGGCTGGTATAAAACAGATCACTGTCATGGTAGTGCGGTAGGAGCCCGGTGAAGGGTCCTGGCTCAGTATGCAGGACCCCAGTGCTCCCAGGAGGAAGATCTGTAGGAGGTGGCCAGGCTGGGCAGCAGGACCCCAGGCATGGGAACATGCAACAGGGTTGTCTGTGCTGGAACCACAAACTGCAGCTTGGACAGGTGAGGTGCTTGGGGCAAGAGGGGCCACAGGACAGCTGATTCTGTGCAGTAAGTTCCTTCCAAAGCAGGTGTGGGGCAGCAGAGGTGTTGGAGGTGAGGGGAAAACTCTGGCCTCTCTTCTGAAAGCAGATAGATGGGGAAACATGGGCATGGGTCTTCAAGTAATAAGGACCAAGAAAAGTGACATCATCTACAGGCTTCAAGAAGCAGAGTGGTGCCTCACGACCTGCAGGTCTCAAAGCAGCGAGCAGGAGGAGGCCCCAGAGTATAACTTGGAGCTTGTCCTTATAAGTAGGGTGACCCTATACTTTAGTGTCCAAGTTGGCACACTTGAGAGAGTGAAAGAGTTGTTATGAATTATTATGTTGGGACAACATATAACAAAGGCCACCATACCTATCTGGGGACCTTTAGCCTGAAGGGGATTCCCACTACATGGTGAGTAAAGAGCCCTAAGGTGTTTATAGATACGCCAGGAGAGTCTGCAGCCTCGGAAGTGATGAGCTGTGAGACAGCACTGCTTCCTTCTCAGGCAACTAGAGGGGAGCTTGATATTCACATCCCACCCATACATTCGCTCAGGGTCCCAGGTCAGTGCCCTCGTGGGTGGCAAAGGTGACTGCTCAGGACAATGCAGAACAGGAACTCTAAAAGGAAAGACAGAAGCAGGAGAGGTGGCCGATGCTGGCAGCTTGGCTTCCCTGGTGGCAGGTGACTGTATGCCGGAGCGACGGGCGGAGAGCAGGACTTACCCATGTATGCCATGGACAGAGTGAGGCTCGTAATGGTACCGTCCCTCCTGGTGTCTCATGTCAATCGGTAAGGGAGCATGGAATGGTGGCAAAAGGTGCTGCGGCACTGTACAGGTGGAGAGAGAGAGACAGGACTTCAAAACCTCTTTCCTCACCCTCAAAAAGCATTTTCAAAGGGCTTTAAAGCTCAATGAATTTCAGAGCAAGAGCAGTCAGGACAGGGTGCTCGAGGTGCCCTGGCTATCACACGCCCATGAAGGGGGATGAATAAATAATCAAAGTCAGCCTGAGATTCCTACATCTTTCACATAAAAGATCCCCAACTGTGCTCTTGACAAAGGCAAGCAGCTAAGTGCTCTTTGAACTCGGGGAGATTACAGGCTCTGCCGCAAATCAGGGCTGACAGAGCCGACAGGCTTCTGCCCATCCCAGCCTTGGCTGGGCCTTGGCAGCATGTGGCTCCAGCAGTCCTGGGTTACGGCATCCACACAGGCTGGCAATATTTACCTAGAACCATCTGTGAAGCTAGGGCCCGCTCCGACTGCAGCCAGCAGACACCTATGTGGGTATGTTAATTCTCCAGCTCTTAATATTAATTACTGATCCTAAGTGTGCTGGTGGTGTCTCCCAGATGCAAATGCCAACTCGTGAGCATCGGTTTCCAGAAGTGACTCAGCCCGTCTGCACTTGGCCTGCCCTCAACAAATCATCATGATAATTGTAGGATGCTCTTCGCTTTTTAAAAAAAAATTCCTGGGTACCCTAGAGGCAAACATAATTATAGGTGCTAGGAAAAGAAGGCTCTGTAAAAAGTAGTTAGACTGGGAAAAGGGATAAGAAGTGGAGATTTCACAGTCAACTCTCACTCAGGCAGAAGGCCACGGGCCAGTGGGAATGAGTGGTGAGTCTGAATTGCTGACTAGTTCAAGAAATGTGGAGGGTTGGTTTTCCGTGCACATAGGCAGTGGCCTGCCAGGCCTACTGTAATAAATGCACATAAATAATGCTGCTACCTGTTTCTGTGCAAACAGATTCTGGTACCATATTGTAAGTACTACGAATTCCTTTTTTATTGTGGTAAAACATATGTAACAGAAAACTTACCGTTTTAATCACTTTTAAGTGTACAGTACAGTTAAGCACATCCACATTGTTGTACTACCATCACCGCCATTCATCCAGAGGACTTTTTTCATCTTCCCAAACTCAAACCCTATACCATTTAAATAATTTCCCATCTCCCTCCTCACCCCCACCCCTGACAATACAACCACCATTGTATTGTCTTTCTCTATGAATCTGCCTGTTCTAGGTACCTTGTATGAGTGGAATTACACAGTATTTGCCCTCTAGTGACTGGCTGACTTCACTTAGCATCACGTCCCCAAGGTGCATCCATTATACTATGTGTCTGATGAATATACCACATTTTGATCATCCATTTATCCCTTGATAGACACTTGGTTTGAAAGCTCTGAACTCTGAACAAGAGAAATTTTTCTCCTGACATTTTAAACTTATTTTTTTAAACCCTCACCTGAGGATATGTTTTTAAATGATTTTTAGAGAGAGAGAGGAGGTGAGGTGGAGAGAGAGGGAAAGAGAAACATCGCTGTGAGAGAGAAACATTGATCGGTTGCCTCCTGTATACGCCCTGACCAGGAATCAAACCAGCAAACCTAGATATGTGCCCTGATTAGGAATTGATCCCACAACCTTTTTGATGTGCAGGATGACACTCCAACCAACTGAGCAACCTGGTTAGGGCTAAACTTAATTTTTAAATATTATTTTCATCTTCATAATTCTACAATACCGGCATCTTTCATGGGAACTGGGAACAAAGAAAGCAAATCTTCTCGTCCTGATTAAGTCAGTTTGTCAAACCTAGACTCCAGAAATCTTGGGCTCAAAGGATAATTGACCTCCAAGAAGGGACAGCCAGCACTGGGCTACTTCCACACAGGAGACACACTGGGCTTCTGGAACCCTAGGGAATTCAAGCTGGGGAGCAGTGTTCATCTCACTAGAGGTGCAGGAAAGGGCTTTTATGTTTCTTTAATGTAGCCAGGTAGACTGGCTTACAGTATTGTTAGTAAATAAATATGGTTTGTTTTCGTGTATTTCTGAACATTTCCCTGCATATCCAAAAGCACCTTGAGGCAGCCAGGGTAGGTACTGCTGCACCCATTCCATAGGTGAGAAAATGCAAGCTGGGGTGATTTCAGCTCAAAGTCATGGAGCTCAAAACTGACAGAGCCAGGAGAATCCAGAGCCCTCGTCATGGTTTTCCCTCTGCCGTGCATGAATGAACACTCAGAGGTAGCCCCTGGTGCAAGGGGCACGCCTGAGCCCTATTGTATTTAACAAATGCACTCACAGCACCAGGCCCTGCTCTAAGCACTTGGCAAATATCAACTCCTAGGTTTCACAGCAACCTCTAGCTGCACGCACGCCTGAATTCCTGGTATTCCCGCTGACCATCCCCCAGCACCCTGTGTGCTCCTCTTCTCAGTGTTTCACCTGCAGGATTGAAGGGGATCCCCTGATGCAATACCAGATTCACCCTACCCTTCCAACCAGGTCCCTGCTTAACCAGCTGAGAGATGTTTCGCTGCCCAGGATTGGTGCAACTTCTCCCAGGTCTAAAGAGCTATACACCATCTACAGGAATGAAGTGCTCATGCTAGTTTACCATGTAGACATGACATGGAGTGTCACCAAAGCTGACCTGGGTGCTTCACAAGGCCAGTGTGTGTGTGCGTGTGTGTGTGTGTCTGTGTGCGTGTGTGTGTGTGTGTGTGTGTGTGTGTGTCTGTTGGGGGAGGAGGAGCCTGGGAAGCATAAGGGAGAGCCATCCACAGAGTCCCAGTGCAGCTGCAGCTGCGCCCTCCTTTCTTCCCAGTCCCTGGGGAAGCAGTTTTTTCTTTCTCAAGTCAGAGGGGCAGGTCAGGACCTCTGGCAGTCCCTGCTGCCCTTCAGGCAGCTGACACCCATGGAGCAGACATCAGGAGCTTGAGCTTGGGCCACAGTTCTGCACCCCTCATGCTCACACCCTTGGAGTCCTCAGGAGCCTGTGAACACACATCAGAGGTTCTTCACATGCAGGTGTTGATGTGTTAGGTCAGCCAGCAGCTTGAGTGAGGCCAAGTCCCCACTAGGTCAGGAAGGGGAAGTGCTATGGACAGTCATCTTCAATGAAACTCCCTGCCTCATGGGCCTTTGCTTATGGCATCTCATTTAGTGTTATCAGCAACCCTTTCTTATCCCTGTTCCTCACGAAAGGGCACTGAGACTCTGAGAGGTGTGCCTATTTCTAGGAGAGCAACAGTCAGTTTGTTTCTTCATTCTCTTTCCTCCACAAAGCCCCCCTGTGGTTTCCTAGCATCCAGCACACTGCAGGCCCTGAGCAATAGGGGATTCACATCAAACACAAAACGTACCTCATGTGGCCCCAGAACAGACGAAAGTGCCTGTGATGTCCAGACCCCTCTGCCCACCTTCACAGAGATGGCCCAGTTCACTCACATCAGTGGGGCTCAGTCTGGGCAGCAGTCACTGTAAGAATAATCTGCCATTCGTTCCTTTATTAGTTCATTCGTTCCTTCCTTCCTTCATTGCCTCCTTCACTCATTCATTTGTCTGCCTTGTATCAAGGTCATGCTATGCAGCAGGCACTGTTCTACGCCCTGGGAGCAGGGTAGTGACAGCAGCCCCCACGGAAAGCTTCACAGAGCTGTTGAGCTTCCCTAAGAGCAGACAAGCAGTGAACGAACTAGCAAATGTATTTATAATGTAACATCAGAGACGGTGAAGCTAAGAGGAAACGGGGCTGGGCCAGGAACAGAGAGGAGATTTGGGTGTAGAGCGGGAGTGCGTAAGCAGACAGGGGGAAATGGCTAGTGCAAAGGGAAGACCTTGGCAACTTCAGCACCAAGGCTAACCTGGCTGGAGCCACAGGTAGAGGTGGGAGAGATAGGAAAGGAGGTCCTATAGGCCTGAACGGGCTGTGTGAAAGACTTTGGGATTTCAGGGGTGGGCAGGGCACAATTTGGGAAGCCAGTTGAGGGGTCTTAACAGGGAGTCACATGCTTTAATGAAACTTTTCAGAAGGCCAAATGACAAGGGCCAGGTGGCGTGGCGGTGGTGTGGAGCAGAGGTGTACATAGGACAGGAATCCCAGACTGGCTCTGTCACTAGTGACCGTGGGACTTCGGAGAAGTTATGTCCCCTTTCTGGGTCTCACATTATTCATCTGCACAATGAGGATTACATGAGCTCTAATTTCCTTCCACCAGAACTACCTTGAAAGGGCCACACTGGTCTCAGCTGGTGACATACTGAGGCTTCGGGAAGGGTCCCTGAGCAGGCCACAGGAGGGGCCCTGGGCACACGTGCTGTCTGCTTTTATGACCTTGTCTGTATAGCATCCAGAGCCAGTGGTCCTCCATGCCTGCTCAGCCACCCGCTGCAGGCCAGTCACCTGAGCCCACTTGTAGGACACCCCCCAAACTGTCTCTGCACCCCAGGTAAGCTGAGGATGAAGGCAGACCCTGGATCATCTGACGACAAGGACTGACGCACACACCCGGAAGGAAACTCTCAGAAGTAGGTGCTGAGCGCGGGGTCCCGGAGGGGGGAACACCACTGGGGACGCTGAGGGTAATCCCTCTGTCGAGAGCCCATCAGCAGCACCCACGAAACATGAAGATGAACATGAAGAACAAGAGCCGCCTTCATAATGTGTTGAAGGAGACCCTTCCACACATTGTTTTCATTGTGGGCTCTTTCTTCAAGTTAAACAAAAATCCAAACTAAATCTGTCCTTCCGGCAGAGGGGAAAACACACATGCACCATATGCTATTTCAAAGAAATGGCTCTCTTTTCAAGTTTCTGAAGAAGAAACTCTAAGCTGGGAATTTTCTATGGATTGCCCAACCCCCTCTGAAAAATAAAACACACATTTGTTTTTGATCCTACACAGAAAGACCAATAGTCTGAGAAGCTGAGGACGGCGACATGATGGCTTTTTTTAACCCCAGAATTTTCCTGTGCTAAGGTTTAAATGCCAAATGCTCTTTGGCTGGGGGCCCCATGGGTGAGGCAACGTTTGAATTCTGCAGTGTCCTCGGTTTAAGGATCTCACTGTGTGAGTGAGCAGAGCACTGGGAAGAGCGGGGGGCTGCCCTGGAAGCCCAGCCCTTATTAATGCCCCATTAATGACCACTCTGGTGGATTTCTGAGGGAAAGGATGGGGCAGGGTCAGCAGAGGGCTCAGACAAAGAACCAGGAAAACTGGGTCATCAAACAGGACCAGGCAGCTGATACAGCTGCGGGAATTCTCCTCAGATGAAGTCATGTGTTGTTACAACACGGAGGACCAGGGAAGAAGTGGGTTTCTGCGAGAAGAGCTGCCTTGCCTTTTTGCTGACCAAGGGGTAGCACAGGCAGGTATCTCTGGAAGGAGGCCTGGTCCTGGCACGATGTAGGCCTCAGTTATGATGGAGCATAAATTCATCTCAGTGCAGCCTGTGGGACCCTGGGAGGGAGGCCGGGGCCAGAGCAGGTCACGGATCCCATCCTTCTTGGGCAGCCGGCCCATGCCCAGGAAGCCAGTGCTGTGGCTGCATCATGGATACTCTGATGGGCTCAAGGTGGCCTCTGAAAAGCTGAAATGGGGACCAGGAAAATACTTTTTGGCCCCCTCTTTCTATTACACAATGGGGCACTCTGCTTGGGATTCCCCATTAATGACTAATTTGATCACGTTCCTTTCTTTTATAATTCCTTGAATCTAAAGTAATATCCAGTGCAATGTTTCATTATTTTTCTTAAAAGCAAACAGACCCTGGAAAGTCATAGAAACAAATTCATACTGAAGTATAGATGACTCACCAGGTGACTTTCCCCCTAATGGAAGGCCCCAGGCAGCAAGAGACACCTGTATCTTTGAAGAAGGAAGGCACTAGTATGGAGAGAAAAAATGGCAGACAGGCTATATCAAAACTGGCTTGCTCCTGAGTTGCACATCGGTCAAACAACAGTCCTAAGGGGAATGACCTGTCCCCATGGTTTGAGGAGCTAAGGATAGGAGTTGGAGGCACGTGAGCCATGAACCATACAGACCTGGGTTGAATCCTGGTTTTGTCACCTCCTAGCAAGTAACAAGCTCTCTGAGTGTCAGTGTCTTCATCTGTAAAGTTACAGGTAGGACACCCACCCAAATACTGTGCAGTATGGCTGTAGTGTCTGGCACAGAGCAGGAACTCAGGAATAGGTAAGTTTGCTTCCCCATCACTGTGAAGCTCAGAGATGTGAACAAGGCCCCAGTCTCTGGTCATGATAGGAGCTTTTCCCTGATCCCTGGTGTAAGGGACACCATGATGCATCAGATGGGAGCTCGACGTGGCTTCCACAGTTAGATGTTCATTCCATGAGCACTCACTGCCCCTGACTCACTGTGGTACAGAGTGGGGACCGGCAGGTGTTGAGTACTGCAGGGGAAGTCGCCCACAAATCAATCCCTGCTGACCGCCACCCCCATCTGTACTGGGCCCACCCCACAGATGACTCAGGCCAGCTATTCTGAACTGCAGCATTTCCCAGGTGAGGGGAATCACAGGTGGCTTGGTAGTTCCAGTGTGTAAAAACATAGCCATGAATATTGTTTGAAAGGATAGTGTTTAAAAATAACCCATATATCCCTGCCTTATCTGCCTTCAGACATATCACGGGTTCTGCAGCAGTGACTGAGCTCTTTTGGAAAAGTCAGCAGCAAAGAAGTTCAAGGCAGTAGAGGGTGTGACCGGGTGGGTCCCAGGAGGGTGACGCCTCCCACTGTGCTGGAGGATGGGAGTTCAGAGGGTGAAGTCCCTTTAATGATCCAACTGCCTTAAAGCAAACCCAGGTCTCCCCTCCAGGAAGGGAGAGGGATCAATGACCTGGACAAGTGGCCTCTGGGAGAACTCTCCCACCTCAGCAGAGAGAGATTGTTGCCCATTCGCCAATTAAACCGTTTCACCCGCAGGGGATAGGAATGCTAAAATGCTCTGCAAAATGGAAAATGTCAATCGTGTGGGGAAGAGATGGAGATTGGTACCTTTAACTTGTGCCCCTGTGACCTGGAAAATCAGCCAGCCCTTCTGTTCAACACTGGCTGGCTGCCTGCTTAGTTAAAGTCTCTGTTTCAGCCACTGAAGCCGGCTTGTCACAAATCCCACAGGGCAGCATACCTTGCTCTCTCCCACTCATGTGGGGATCCCAGGCCCACTCCTCAAGGAAGCTGGAGCTCAGTCTTCCCAGAAGATACCAGAAATGGCAACACTAGCTACAAAAAAGAGACTGGACAAGACACTCCCAGTTTTCCCATTTCAGTGGGCCTGAGAATTTGCATTTATAACAAGTGCCCATGTGGTGCTGGCAATGCTTTTCAGGACCAACACTTGGAGAACCATTGACCTACTACCCTTTGTACATTTCCAGCACCTGCCATAGCTTCAGAGTTCCCACTTGCAACAGTAAATAAGAGGAGGTTATTTCTCATATTTGTGCTCTGATGGATACACTGTACTAGATAGAGAATGGCTGCAGCTGAGGAAATTCAACATGGTTGATGAGACAGCCCTGGGTGTGCCATTCGAGTACGGTGACTACCATGCTGTCCCATGTACCAGGGCTTCTGCGTAGTGCACTCGAGGAGCCTGGGCATCACAGGAACGCAGGCTTTGAGGGCATCGCGATACCTATGCTTTCCCACTCTACAAGAACAAAAGCGCGTGCAGGGCTGGGAGGGGCCCCAGGGGACGGCACACATGCATGTCTTCCTGGCTTGAGCTGGCCTCAGTCAACTCTGAAACTTGGACGATTTTCAAAGGCCAACCGTCCAGACATGTTGACTCAGGCCATGGCCTCATCCGACGGTAACAAAGGCACCGGCCCAACGTCAGAGCTCGGAGGCATGACAGTGCAGGGCAGTCCAGGAAAGCCTCCTTCCCGGTGGCCAGGTAAGTCTGCTTTCAGGCCTTCTGTGCAAATGGCACCATTACTCCCAATAATAAGCCCAGGACAGGCTGTTTCCAGAGGCCTCTCCTGATGCCCAGGCACTGCTCCACAGGAAGCACTTAATAAGAATAATAATGTCCCGAATGGCACTCCACAGTGTGCAATTAAAAAGTGTTTCTGTCTCACTTGGCTGGGGGAGAGGGGGAGTGAAAATCAGACAGGAAATTCCAGCACCACAAGCTGGCTAGTGTCCGGTGGGCTGAGGCCCAGGCTACTCACTCTCAGTCAGACCTGCCCCCACACAAAGCTTGGCAGGACCAGGGCCTCGGGCTGGGCCCGCCATTGCACACCGCCCACCCCAGAGCCACAGGCTGGCCTTTCCAAGAGGTGTTGCTTGACAAAATAGCTGCTGGAAAGGGAGGGCTCGTGAAGCCAAGGCCAGTGGAAACCACTCTGCACAGGAGCAGGACCTTGAGGCTGATCTCCAGGCGGGGTGGGCAGGGATGCAGAGAGAAGTGCTCACTGCAAGGGCTAGAATCATGCTTGACCAAATGTCACAGGGAGAGGCCAGACTTGAGTGCTACATGTCCTTTACCACACAGGAGCCTTGGTAGTCCTGGGACCAGTCTACCGTGCTGGAGACTGAATGTTTAGGTTCCCCCCACCCCAAATTTATGTTGAAATCATAATGCCTGATGTGATGATGTTTGGAGGTGGGGCCTATGGAAAATGATTAGGACATTTGGATGGAGTCCTCATAAAAGGGACTCAAAGAGCTCCCTAGTCCCTTCTACCACATGAGGATGCAGAGAGAAGACAGCTATCTACGAATGAACAGCAACTAGACAGGGAATCTGCTGATGCCTTGATCTCAGCCTTCCCAGCCTTCAGAACTGTAAGAAATAAATGTCTGTCATTTAAGCCCTCCAGTCTATGGTATTTTTGTTATACAACCTTATCTGACCAAGACACCCTCAGATGGTAAGGCCACAAGAAGTAGATGGGGCCTGAGCCAGATGCCACAAGGTTGTGATGGACAGTACTGAGGCTGCAGCTGACACAGTAGCCAAGCCTGGCCTCACTGATGATTCCTTTAACCTTCCTTTGCCTTGGTTTTTTCATCTGTGCAATGAAAATTGTGACAGGACCCACATCAGACAAAGACTATGAAACAGAGATGAGCTAACGTGTCAATGGCTTGCACTGAGCCAGGCACACACGAGGGCCCTAGGAGTGCCAGTGCAGCCATCTCCACAGACACCCTAGGGAGATTCCCAATGGTCAGAGTGGATGAGTTGAGTTCCCACATTAGAAAATCTGAGGACCAAAGAAACCTTAAAGAAGGCCAAACCAGATTAAATTCGAAAAGTGTCTTGGCCATGGAATTTGTTGCAAAGGAAGTAGTGTGCAGGATCCCAAATCAACAATAGATTTGAGGCCCAGGGGACTGTGGCTCCAAAGGTTTTCCCTGCAGACCTCCAAAGGACCTTGCAGAAAACACAAATCCAGGTCAAGAGCCTGGGGAGGAGTGTCCTGTGAGCTGGTACCTGTGTCCCAGTGCTCACTCCACCTGTTACAGAGGCAGGTGCAATAGCTGGCCTGGGATGGATGCAGGCATTCCAGTGTGGACCCAACACTGCACCGTTCCCCTGTACAAACATTCCCCTGAGTCTCATCACCCTTGGAAGATCCACCTGCCAACTTGTACCAGCAACCCTGTCAGCCGGCAGCTTCAATGTTGTCCTGTCACTGTCCAAAAAGCCTATTTGTCATGGGGTATGGGGAGCATTCAGCCCTTTCAAGAGGGCATCTGAGCCACTCCTCTGCCTGGTCCCCCACGGGTCCCAAGGTATCATCTGCCACTCTTCTTCCTTCAGCAGCATTCAGCCCCTTTCCCGCAGAGCTCTGGCAAGAGGCTTCCCCAGTCTGGTGCTTCGGTCCTCCCTCATGTCCTCCCAGGAGTGCCAGGAAAGTCTGTAGTCACTCCACTGCAGTTCTTGAGCGGGCCACAGCGTTCGGTCCCTACCAGGCTTTACTGGGCTGGCTAAGGCAGCCCTTACTGCGGTGTGTGCTCTGAGGCAGAGCCTGCCAAAGCCAGTGCGTGAGATTCAAAACCAGGCATGGAACCTGCCATGAGAACAGCCTTCAAGCATCTCTGAACACTGTACTCATTTAGTTATTTACTTTCCTGTAGCAGACAGGTAATTACAAAATGCTTTTCATTTCTTCACTGAAGCAGGCCTCTTAAGGACCACTTCGTGGAGCCCCTTGTCAGTAGGGTCCTAGTGATGATATGTGACTCAAAGGGACCCTTTCTTTAAAACATTCTCTGCCTGAAACTAGTCTCTTCTCTTAGTGCCTATCTGTCAAATGCCACCCTGGCCTATGATGCACGATGTGGACCACGTATGTTATCTTAAAATTTCTAGTAGTTACATTAAAAAAAAAACAAACAGAAAAAAAACTAAGGAAGAAACTGATAATGATTTTAATAACATAATTTCATTAAACCAGCATATCAAAAATATTATCATTTCAGCACATGACCAATACAAAAATTATCAACAAGATGTTTTATATTCTTCAATTTGTACTAAGTCTTTAAAATCATTTGTTTGGTCGACATCTATAGCACATCTCAGTTCAAAGAGGCTACAGTCGAAGAGCTTGAAAGCCACGTGTAGCGAATGGCTGCCTTACTGACAACACAGACCTAATCAGTTATCATTATTGAACTCTGGCTGTTTATAGACTTCTCATCTAGGTTAATAAAAGTCCCATTGATACGAAAATCATGGTGATGAGAATTCTTCCCAAAACTCAGTTCTTCCTCACTTTTGAATCTTAGCTCCCTGCAAACTTCTATTTGGTCACTTAAATTAACTAACAAATAGTTATTATTTCTTCCCACCCTTCTTCCCTTGCTTCCATCCATTTAACTCACAAGGGTTCCCAGCGTTGTTCCTTCTGTACCCTTGGCCCATCAGGGCAGAGCAGAGGAGTCAGCAACACCTTTGGTTCTGCCCTGCATACTGCTCATTGCCTTCCCTACAGGCTTCGGCAGGTGCTCCCAAGCAAGGCTATGGGTCTATGGACTCCTGGTAAGTTCTGACAATAAAGGAGGCCTAAGAAGGGCTCCTGGTGGCTACCTGGGCTCAAATTAAAAACAAAAACAAAAACAAAACAGAACCTAGTAGTAATTTATGCACAGGAGCCACTCACGCAAACTGCACTTCATGGAGAAGCTTCTGTGTCCAACTGCCTGCCTGCACAGTGTTCCTGCCATCTGAGCCAGCCTTTATAAAGGAGTTCCTGGAACCCTAGTTCAACCAACTGAAGCTGTGCAGCTCTGACCAATCAGAGCGGCTCTATTCTGACCAATCAAGGACCAGGGGCAGAGACTTCGGTCTGTGTAAGTCAGCTCCTCTTTGACTGGGAGAGTGCACTTTCCACCAAGACTGAGGACTGTGTGGGCTGGGGCTGGGGCTGGGGTTGGAGCTGGAGCTGAAAACATCTTGCTGGAACATAACAGAGCAGAAATGATTGGCCCAGACCAGCGCAGAGTGAGGCAGAGTGGAGCGGACCATTGCAGAGCGGAGATTACTGTCAAGCTGTTTACACTAAATAAAGTTTCCCTCTTTGCCACACCCAAAACTGGGGATTCCTGTTGGCATTTGAATTGGTGCCAATGACCATCGGTTGACACTGGAAAGCAAAGCACTAGTGAGACCTGGCCAAGCCATGTGACACTTCTGAACACCCGGCTTCCTGCGCAGCACCGGCTCCATGTCATTCTGGACCCAACTGACTGAATGATGGCTCCCAAACATGCTGCTCCTACCACACTCCAGTCCACTGCCTCCCACTGCTGCTGGTAGAAACTGCTTCCCTGTACCCGGCTATGGGAGGCCCACCTGGACAGACTGGAGGCCAGTCCACAGAACCCCTGGGAAAAGCCCATCCCCCTATTTTGCTAGCAGAGAAACTGACACACAGAAAACATGGCTGCGTGAGCCAACCTGCTGGCGCTAAGCAAGACCAGAATCTTGTTTCCTAGAATTAAGACTGTGTAGGAGGGGAGAGCGAGAGGAAAAAAACTCCAAAGGCTTCCTGGACATCAAAAAATCCTCTTGCAAAACAATATTTTGATGAGCTAAGTGTGAATTAATAGCAGACGAAATCTACTTCCTTTAAAATAAACAGGGTTTAAAATACAGGGGCAAACTCTCACACACACAATGTGTTTTGGGGCTAGAGAAACCAGAGCTGTCCTTCCTTCCACAAACCCAAGAGCAGCCTGGCCTATTCGCCTCTTCAAGGTGTTGTGGGTCACGACCCTGCTCTGTGGGTCCAGTTCTACCCAAGCAAAGGGGACCCGGAGGAGGGATCTGATTCCTTGACAGGCAGCCCCCAGGTCCTATCGTTTCCTGTAGAATGGAATACAAAGCCCAGCCTCGCCCTAGCCCTCTTCTGATCCTGTCCACAAACTGACCCCCAGGATCAGGCCCATGAAAGCCCTCCTTCCTTCACATCCCCTAGCCTGCTACCAGCACTCACCCTGCCTGGAGAACCCATCCCCACCCCTGCCCACCCGCTTCTTATCTCACCACTTTATAAGCAAGTCTAGTTCACTCACGCCTCCTCCAGGACGCTTTCTGGGCCTTTATTCTGCCCAGGTTCCAAATTAGGCAGAAGGTCTGCCCTCTGACCCCATTTCCTCAAAGCCTGGAGGGAGTGAGGAATACGTAGGTGCCCAGTAAGTGAATGAGTGGGGGAATGAGCGCATGAATCTTTTCACTACTGGAAAAGAGACCTTGAGGATAACACAGGTGACCGACCAATAGCTGCTGACATTCTGTATACATTAATTTAGGACCCAGGAGAGAAAGTCTTGCTGCATGGAGTAGTAGACAGAGCAGTACAAATTTTTCTGCTCATCAGCTGGGACCCTCCTCAGAGACTGACAACAGAAATGTTTTAACAGCAAATGCACCAGGCTTCCTACATGCTGAGCCTTCCTAACATGTGACATTTGTTAACTGATTCAACCCTTACAGCACTTGATGGGGAATGTATTATCATTATCATCCTGATTGTACAGATGACAGGAAACTGGCTAATCAGTGTTGTTCTCGGGCCTCACAGCCATCCCTGGAAATCCCAGATGGGCTCTTATAGGCAGGACAGGGCAGTGAGAGCTCTTCTAGGACTAGGAAGGTAAAATGTGAAGCCCAAGAGGAGGCCTACGGTGCGCAGCTCGCTCTCAAGACAGCCTGGGACAGGCCTCAGAGCTGCAGGTATGTGTCGGACAAGGGTGAAGTACATGTGACCTGGCGAGAGGAGTGGCAAAGCCAACACATTCCAGGAGACACAAGGCTCAAACTTGGTATTTCCACTTTGTTCACGGCCTTTCCAAAAGCGATTACAACCCCACCCCCCAAATAAAAGGGTATTTCACACAGCAGTTTCTAAGTGCTACCCAGGGATGCAGCAAGTTGGAAGCAAGTCCAGGAGGGACCCAAGGGAGGGGGTTATCTGTTTTCCCCAGCTGTGTTCCTGGTGCCTGCTAATAACCCCCATGGATCATTCTGCCTGGCTCGGAAAACGTGCTGACTGGTGTTAAAAATGGGCCTCTTCCTCACCCATGGCTTGGCACCCCCACAGCACATGCGGGGTGCTCCTTGTTAGCATGCTGCTTGTGTAATTAGGGCAGTAAGGATGGTAAAGGGCCCACCCCTGGTCCCCAAGAGAGATAGCAGTTCAAAAAAAGCACCCACCTGGTTTTGTGCTGATTAATGATGGGTCCCACTAATAGCCCTGCTTAACACAGGAGTTCGTCAAGATTAAGTAATTGCCTTAAACAAAAAGTGTATTATCTTTAAGGCCCCGCTGATGAATGACTAGTGCTGGGCAATGGGGTGATGGATGTCTGTGACTCCCTGCCACCATCCCTCCCACATTTGCATAAATTAAAATGCAGCCCTTGATTAGGATGAGAAGCCCTGCAAACCCTGCCAAGGGAACGGGTGGCTGAGGGTCCTGCAATCAGTCCCTTTAGACCGGCGGGCCACTGGGAAACCCCAAACTGCCTGTAAGCATCACACACTTCTGAGATAGACAAAGGCCCCAATGGCAGGGCCCCATGGCGATCGAGGTTGGAACAGGACAGCTGCAGGAAAGAAACCACAGCACAGGGAAAGCACAGATGCCATCAGGGGCCCTGAGGGGGCCCTGAGGGGGCCCAGAGGGAACTAGCATGGACAGTCCCACAGACAGCTAACCTGGTACTTGCACACACCTCAGCATGTGCTATGTGGAGCAGCTGTTGCTGTCACGGAAGTCATGAGCTATTTCACAAGGCTCGGCTGTCCACAGGATTGTGGGACCAGCTGGTGGCCTGGGACAAGTCAGGATCCCCAGGCACAAAAGGGGGTTAAATGAAGTTCTGTGTACAACCTAACACCTCCAGCATCAGGTCCCCGGGTCTGTGGCCATGAAATCCATGTCTGTGCTCCAGGCTCCTGGAGATTTCACACTCTTCCTCTAGCTGGCACTTCGGAAGAAACAATTCCCGGAAATGGACAGTCACACGCAGTGGGACTGGACCTCCTGGCAGGGCTGGCTGGAGACAGCGACCGCCGGAAAGGGAGCCGAGTTTATAGAGTGAGGGGCCTGTGGGTTGCATTTGGGAAGAGGCTAGCGGGGTCCAGCCAGGCTGAGAGGAGCAGGTGGGCTCCTCGAGTATGGGAGATACCACCGGGTTCTCCCCCTGTGGGACCCTCAACACCAAGAAGGAATGACAAAGATTTTGCTGCAGTCTTTGGCTTCTGGATGACTCAGGGGCCCAGAGATGGAGGACCATCACAACCATTTTGGGGTTAGATTTTCAGCACAAGCTGTGGATGAGGTATACTTTCAGGGCAGAGGGGGAAGGTAAATTGGCCCTAACCTGAAACCTTGTTGCCCTGCATCTCCCTTCTGCCAACAGTATACCCTACCCAGTGACTGATCCCACCTTCCTCTCCAGGCAAGGGAAGGTTCCCAAGCCAAACCACCCACCCAGAATCTGCCTCTGGGCTGCAGCGACACCAGCCAGAGCCAGCAGATGTTCCCATAACACTGGTTTCTTCTGAACCACAGCTTCAGGGCCGATGCCACGTGTAGCACACTGATGGGAGGAGCTGGGGCCAGGGGGCCAGAGAAGTGGCCAGATCTGGGTTAAGGGACTGTCCCTTCCTGGAGGCAGAAACAGTGCCTTCTTCCAAATCCACAGGGCCTTCCTGCCTCACATTTCTGGAACATGCAGAGTCTTAACCCAGGGGCTTTGGCTTCTTTTCCTTTTCCAGGTGCTGGGAGGGACCCATAGTAAGCAACCTATAGAGTACAAGTCTGCAGGGTGGAGCAGAACAAATGCTCCAAAGACAAGGCACCTGCCATGCAAGGTGTCCCCACAGAGTTGTCAACTGGAGGAAAGGTAGAATGTCACTGCCTTGTTTTACCCAAGTGCACATGGATGTCACCCTGAAACCCATGCCTATGCTCCATGCTCTGGTTGGTCCTGGACACTCCTGCTCCCATGCCCAACCCCCTAGGCTGAAGCTGAGTGGAGGCTGAGTGGACAGACCACCAGACCAGGGCTTGAAGGGTCTCCCTCATCACCACTAGAGACATGGTCCCTGCTTATCCCACAGGGCAGTGGGGCAGGTTTAATGACCTACTATGCTGGGTTGCATGTAAACATGAGGTCATGATGGGCTGTCCATGCCATCCTTCTAGCCACCCCCAACCCAAGATATTAAAGAGAATCAATAAATGCTCCCACATCCATATTGTTCACTACAGTAATAAGACTGCCCATGCCCAGCAGTCCTGTGGTGACAAGTGCAGAGTGTCTACTGAATGACATGCAAAGATGAGACGTGTTCCCAGTGCCTATGACAGGCAGAATTCCGAGCACTTGAGATGCATGGGTATGTGCTCTTCACACCAACCCTACATGGGGAGGCAGTGTCACTGCCCCGTTTCACAAATGAGGAAGCCAAGTCTTGAAGCGTATGTGACTTGTCAAAGACTGCAAAGGAAGTAACTAGCAATGAAGGATTTGAACTCTTGTCTATGATTCTAGAACTTGAGACTGAACCACCTTCCCGTCCTGCCCATCCTGATGACCGCTTTATTACAGAGTGACTGGCTGCAAAAATGGAGAAGCACAAGTCCCTGGCCACGGGAAATGCGCTCCCCCACGGTTATGTATGTTGGCATCATGGGGTCTTCCCAAGAGAGGCCACTTCTGCTCAGTGCCTTCGGAGGTCACCCAGCTCCCAGCTCAGTCTTCTCTACTGTTACAGCCCAGTCTTCAGGTCCCGGCCCAGGCTCTGCTCTGGAGATGCAGAAAAGAAAATACTCTGACCCTGGTCTCTCCCAGCCAGCAGGACACACCCAGGTGAGCAGAGGAGAGGGCCAGGAAGACACAGAGATGAGAAAGGGCAGAGGTGCTATGCCGTCACAGCACCGTTGGCAGTGCAGTGGTGAAGGGCAGGGCTGGAGCAGTGGGTGAGGCTGGATCGATGGGTGAGACCGGGGCATTCTGCATTAAGGACAACAACCAGCATTAGCCTGCCAGTGATGGAGAGGCACCAGGAGGTTCTGTGTAAGGGAGTGACACAGTCAGGATTGCATTTTACATCCCGGGGTGAGGTGTGTGGATGATGCTAGGGTAAGGAAGTGAGTTAAGAACAGATCTTCCCTTGAAGTGATGGGGGTGAGAGCTGCAGGGCCCCCACCAGGGCAGTGGGGCAGAGGGAATGAACAGATCACCCAGGGCCAGCAGGACTTGGTGCTGAGAGGGTATGGGGGTGAGTGAAGAGTGAGGCTGGCCCATTCAAGTAACGGAGGAGGGTGCTAACTTTGGGCTTAGGTGGGTGGTGATGTCCTGAACTATGAGAGGGGACACAGGAGAGAAAAGGCTGTTTTGAGGGTCTGAAAATGGGTGTTTTCTGGCCTGCTGAGTTTGAGGCGCCTGTGGAGCAGGGACCAGTTGTAGAAACAAGGGCAGAGCTGGGAGACGGCTTCTTGGGGAGGCTGTGGTCTAGGAGACTGGGTGTTGGCCAGAACCCCAAGTGAGAATAATTATAAAAGCCGAGTGTACAAAGAGACAGGGGGAGCCAGAGCCTGGAAAGCAGGGATCCTAACAGAGCTGTCTTGTGCTCACCTGGCCCCTCGGGCCTTCCAACACTGAAGTGGCCTGGGTGTTCTGCCCTAGATCCAGCCTTCCAGGCATCCAGTGCAGAAGGAGGGGTGACCCTCCCCAAAGTCTGCACCCAGCACCCCTGGGCTCAGCTCTGGCAATGAGCCTCACCACCACACACGGGTATGGACAAGGAGAGGGGAAAGTGCCATGGAGATGTGACTTCCCCCTCCCCAGGTCAAAGTTTAGGAGCCTCAGTCATGCCTAGGCCCCTGGCTTCCTACTGGACACATAACCCAGGACTCATCTGTTCCCACTGTGCTGCAGAGCCAGTGCCCTAACCTGGCCCCCAAGCAGACACTGCCACAGGGGGCTGAGCAGGCAGGTGGCTCCGCCGAGGGTCAGCACAGTGTGCCTTCTCAGAGAGAAGCATCTGCCCTCCTCTGGCTAGCAAGCCTCCATCCAGGCCGACAGTGGCCTCAGTTGGGAATCAGAGCCCAGCAAAGGGCAGGGGCAGGATGGGCTGGGTGAAGTGATCACCTGCATAGAAACTTGAGCCAGTAAAGGAGTGGTGTAGCCCACCCTCTCATCAGTCCCTGGTAACCCCCAGAGAAGGCAGTTGACACCTGGTTAACAAGTACATACTGTGTGTTCAGCTGCATATTGGATCTCGAGTGGAATACAGGGGGCAACAGAAGCCCAAACCTACCTTGAAAACCCACCAAAGAGCCCTCCAGGTGCAGACAGGAAACTCTGTCAGCCTGAGCTGCACCCCAAGCCCACCCCTGGAGCAGTCAGGGTGGTAGGCAGAAAGTGGCCTTCCCAGATTAGCCAGGGCACCGGCAGCAATCCAACTCCCAGAGTGAAGAGTCAGCCCAGGCTCTGAATGCCCTGAAGAGAGGTGGGTTTGGTTTCCAAATCCTGGGTTGGCCATATACGAGTTGTGTGACCTTGGGCAAGTCCTTTAACCTCGCTGAGCCTCAGTTTTCTCCTATATAACTTCCTTCCTTCATAGGGCCATGGGGAGCGGTCAGTGAGATCACAGAAGTGGAATCTCATGCCCTAGCTGGCTGTCAGCTCACGTGCCCCTCAGGTAAGCAGTCCTCCCACCTTCAAAAGTGACAGCGTGGGGAACGGAGAGAGGCATGACGGCCAGGCCACCCACCCCTCAAACAGTGGCACGCCACACAGAGGACAGCACTTCCCCACTAGTCGTAGGCAGGTTTGAACGTTCCTCCCCTTTTCCTTCTTTCTCCCCCTCCTCTCTCCTCTCTTGCAGGAACTAAGAGCCGTCTTTTACAGCCCCTCATGCAGGCCCCAGGGAGCCCAGGCAGGCAGAAATGACTGCTAATACTTCCAGGCACATTTACTGAAACCTTTTGACATGGAGGATATTTTTATGAGATAAGTGCCCTGTGTCAGTGTCTACTGGCAAGTTTCATTGCTCACATTTCAGTCCTGCAAAAAGCCTTTTTCAATCACTGTCTCTGGCAACAATAAACTTTAATGGCTGAGGGAAAGCCTGCCATTCAGGCACTCTGTCCTTCCACATCTCTGCCCTCTGCCACCATCAGACTCCCTCCTCTCCCTG
Source organism: Furipterus horrens (assembly GCF_987537825.1). Classification (NCBI taxonomy): domain Eukaryota; kingdom Metazoa; phylum Chordata; class Mammalia; order Chiroptera; family Furipteridae; genus Furipterus; species Furipterus horrens. Next base: position 120,662,607 of record NW_028327171.1, read on the forward strand.
CAGGGCCAGAGGCCCAGGCAGAAGGGCAGATGAAAGGAGTGCCATCACCCACCCGGAGCCCCCTGCTTCTCAGCGTTGGGGATCACAGGCCTTGGAAGCACATTAGAAACACCATGGAATTAAAAATGTCAATACCCAGCCCAGCTCTGACCAACAGAGACAGAATCTCTGAGGTGGACTCTGGAACACCGGCATTTTTAATAAAAGCTCCTCCCCCCACCCCTGTGTCCCACTCCAAGCTTGCCACGCCCCCAATGCTCTTCCACTACCCACCCACTCACCTTACTGATCTCACCTCCCACCAGCTCCACTTCAATGACTCAATCACACTTGTGAAGTCTCCTCCGCCAGACTCTGTCTCTTCTGGAACATCTCCTAGCAGCCTCTCTCATAGCTTCTCCTGTCATGATACCTCTGGATCCTTCCGAGGAGGAAACATGGGATCAATGAACAGGGGACAAGGAGTGTCCAGGGGTCCTGGAGGCTCACCTTCACCTGGTCATTACTGCCAGCTAGCTGTGTTAGTGCCTGCTGTGTGGGTCTTTGTGTTTTGAGGGTGGACAGAGGTTGTTGTACTCTGTACAGCACCCACTGCAGAAATGACATGGAATGAAACAAAGCACCAATCAGGGCTGAGTCTGACTCTCCAAAGGATGGCTGGTTTTTCTTACGCATCCTCAGCCAACCTGTCTTCTTGGGTTGTGCCCAAGTCAAGGTCTCTCAGAGCCGTCTGTCACAACTGAGAGTTGGATACCAGCTCTTTCACTGAGGAAAAGGCTGAGCTGGTGGGTTGCTTAAAGAAACGGTCTGAATTGCCTTTTAAACAAAAAACAAAACCAAATGAAAAGGAAACAAAACCTAAACATTTCTCCCATGGCTGCCTGACCCCTAAATTTGGCCATGGAAAACTGACCTCACAAATCCCTCCATTGCGATTCATTTCTTGAGTCTCACTTAGCACCCCTGCCTCAGCTTGAACCATTTATTGGTCTCGAAATGAACAACTTCTGCAACTTTCAAATAGACTCACAAGCTCCACCTGTCTTCCTCCATCCATCAAGGCAACAAAACTCATTTCTCCTTGAGAGATGTAAAAAAGCCCAGCATTGGGGACCAATTAAGCATTTCCTTTGAAATGCATGTGTGTCGTAGGTTGCTGAGGGTGAACTCCAACCTCTGATAAAATAGGAACCAGATGCCAGAACTTGGAGGCTCGCAGCATCCTGCCACCACAGCCCATTGCCAAGAGGGACGTGGGGAGGGCAGCACAGACCCTGGAGGGGCTCTGGCTAATGTCACAGTCCAGGTTCATGTCACCAGCTGGAACTAATGTTAGCCATCACCTTGGACAAAAAACGATGGCCTCCTGACAGGTCCATGAACACTTAGTGCCTTCTAGCCTTTACTCCTCCTTCCTTCTTATTTTGCACACATGCAGGAATCTGGCTAAGCTCTAATTCTTCCTCAAAGTCTTCCTGGAATACTCAAGCCTGAAGGGAAGGCATACTCTCCAACTTAGGGACTAGGAATGCTGCAGAGATGCAGTCCTTGATCATGGAGCTTTAATTACTATTAACCAGCACTACTTCTTTTGACTATAGGCTTTTCTTAGAAATGTGTGTTCTCTCAGCAAGCCCTCTATAACCAAGTGTTAGAGGGCTGCAGTGGTATGCTGACAGATGTTAACGACCAATTCTTGAGCAAAGGTGAGAGCCCTAGTCTGTGGCATTTGCCAATTTCTGTGGTGTAAATCCTCTCACCCTCACTGTGGTCGATTTCAAGTTACCAACCAGCAATCACTGAACTTGGAGCTGGGAGAGGAGAGAACTGGCAGTCTCAAGCTAGTGTGAGCTGGCTCCGGTAAGGCACTGCCAACACAGGTCTCGACAAACCGCAACGAATGCTTCTGTAAGCAAGGACTTTCTTCTTTTATCTTTTTTAAAGACAGAAACATCTTGATTTCCCGAAAATTAAATACCATTTTCTACCTTTAAAAAATTAACAGGACTTTTTCCTTAATGAGAATATCTAGTGGTGGAAAGGGTGTGGTGAAGTACCCTGCTGGAAATAGCTGTTGGACATAATTTGGTAATATATCTCAAGGGTCATAACTTTTGACTCAATAATCTCACCTTTCAATCTTACCACAGGGTCAAAATCTAAGCGGAGAAAGATGCTGGCACAGAGACTGATCACAGTAGAACTTAGCATTCCAAATGACTGTGGACAACCTAACAGTTCAACAAGGGGGAAGTGGTTACATTAAGTCTAAAGTCAATCTTCAAGATGATACCGCAAGGATTTTACCATAAACAATAAGAGGGCACGCTTGCTTTCTGAAGTTGGGTTCCACACGCATTATCTTTCTCCCGGGGATCTGTGCAGACTCCTTGCTCTCCTGGGCTCACTGGATGTCTAGTGGGTGCCCTCCCCCGCAAATGCAGCCTCTCCACCAGAGGCCTGAAGTAACGGGGCTGGCTGGCCAAACAGATGGGATAAATCAATGCCAAGGACACTGTCACCCAGGGCCATCCCAAGCCACTCAATTTTCATGTGAATTTAGCAGCTCTGCATGGTTTTTAAGAACCCAATTGTATCTTGACACTTTTTAAATGATGCCTCTTTACATCCAGCCATAATTTATCTTTTACCCAGAAGTAGCTCTACTTTCATAACCATTTGAGGGGAAAAGACCCACACTGACTTGACTTAATTTACAGTAGTCCATACTCAGTGAAACATGGATGACAGAGGCTCGCCAAATGTGAATTTCATGTCAGCGGGTCATTTTGGTAAAGCTTAAGTGGATTTATTTTGAAAGAAAATACAGTTTAAAAATGTTTACTGATTTGAGAGGGGTGAGGGTAAGTGTATGGGTCTGTGGAAATTTTTGCTGGTACATAACCCCAGAGCTAAACTTATACCCATCAGAAAAAAAGGTCTCTGTTTTCCCTTTTTACATAAAAAAAGAAAAGTAAAAATGATTGCAAATTCTTGAAAAGCCCTAAGGCATGTGAGTGACCACAGAGATGCTCTGATGAGTCTTCATTCATCCTTATCAAGGCACAATGCTGAAGCTAAACTTGAGGATCAGTAGACGAGGGATAACTGGGCCTCCTCTAATACCCTGAGCAAACCACTCAGCAGCGCCAGCTTCCACGGCTTCGCTACAACGATGGATGGCCACAGGCATCCCTCAGCTCTTTTACATAGAAGCTGGGAAAGTAAAAGACAATCAGAAGAGAGACAACAAATAATGTTTATCCAGAGCCTCAAAGAAAGTGGGCACTGTCTCCCCACCTTGTTTAATCCCCCCACACACCCTTCATATGGCAAAGTTTTTCATCTCTCCTGTACAGAGAGGAAACTGAGGCAGCTCAGACCCGGTGCACAGGTCACCAAGATAGTTGGTGAGTTGCTTTGAGAGTTCATGGAGAAAATGACAGTTGGGTTTGCCAAACAAGACTGACTTTGGAAACTGCCTGTGTAGGCTTTGAGTACAAAATGTGGCTCAAGAAGCAACAGCCTTGGCATCTGCTGGAGTGTGTTTAAAATGAAGAATCCTGGGTCCCACGTGACCAACGGATTCAGAAGCGGAATTCTAGCCAGATCCTGGGGTGATTATTTTGTACACAGAAGTTTGAGAAGCACTGGTTTAAAGGATATATTCTGCTAAAGAAGGAATGAGAAAAGTGGGGGGCTGGGGGTGGGGCAAACATGTGAGGGGCCATTCTGCCTCCAGCTCCACTCAGAACTGCCCGAATCAGAACTGAAAGCAAAGCAAACTCCCCACAGCAGTTCTCAGCATGGCCCCAGGGAGCAGGTTAGAAATGCAAACGGTCCAGCCCAGACCCAGGAAGCCAGGAGCTGGGCAGGGAGCTCGAGTCTGTGTTCCACAGCGCAGCTGCGGGAAGCTGCCGCGCACTCTCCCACAAAGGGCCACTGTCCCTCACAGGGCCTTGGACATTTTACTGCGGGCCCACACCTGGCTTGGACACCAGTAAGAAAACAGCCTGCATTTGTGTGTACTGTGCCAACCTCATTTCTAAAGCATATTTTTACCCAGGACCTCATTTAACCCTCACAGCAACCACAAGAGAGGCAGGCTGGGCATCAGCTTTCCTATTCAGCAGATGGGAAACTGAGGTCCCGTCAGGTACACATCCAGGCCACCTGAACAGAGAGTGGGACCACAGGCTGCAAGTGCCCAGGCATCTGATTCTTTGCTCCAGTGAACACACTCTCCCTCAGTTCACTGCAAGTTACACCCATATGGCCAACAAGGCCTTCTAGGCCCCAGGAGAGGCAGCAATCACCCTGCCCTGGCCTGGCCAGGAGCACGCTCAGGCTGTCCACTGCCCATCCTCCAGCACTTGCCTTCCTCAGCTGCAGCCTGAGAAGTAGTGTTCCTGTGGGGTAGTGCGTGTGTGTGTGTGTGTGTGTGTGTGTGAGAGAGAGAGAGAGAGAGAGAGAGAGAGAGAGCTCACATTTCCAAAAAAGGCAGCCCTCAAAAGCAAAGCCCTGAAGTGAGAAATGTGTTTTCTCTCCCCCTAGCCTGGGGTGTTTGCTTCTATATTATAGGGATCTGCAAAAGCCATCTCCCACTGAGATGCCTGCTTGTAAAATTCCAATGCACACGTGAGGCCCAGCTGCAGTTTCACTCACAATGAGCCCAAGGAGAGAGCTGTCCTGGGGGTGGAAGGCTTGCGTCTGGAAGAGGTGCCAGGAGAGGCCCAGTGGTAGTTGGAGGGTGTCAATGTGAGCAGCAGTCTATGGAGGGAGGAAAGCACTTGCCTTTCTCACGACAGACCCTTCCAGTCTGCCCGAGTCTGGAGGTGCCATGAGCTACGACTGCCCGCTCGGGCTCTGGTTTAGAAAGACGAACAGCATGTGTGCCTGCATGGCTCCAGGAAAGGTCCAGCTACACCAACTGGTGCCAGAATCATTTGGGACAAGAGCCTAAGCTTCCGCATCTAAAAACTGGTAGTAGTAATTCTTACCACCCAGGGTCGAGTGCTGATAAAGTGAGGGTCTCTGTGTGAAGTGTCAGCCCACAGCGGGTGTCCCATAAATGTTCATTTTTCCTCCCTACAGCCAGGCTCTGTGCTTTGCAGGAAGAGAAAGAAAGCCCACAATTAAGAGCGAATATGAGAATGCATGCTCCAAGCGAGGGAAGCCCGCATTTACATCTATTTGCATTGAGTTCTTTGCAAGTGTTCCAATTTTAAAAAGCCTGATATTTATTTGGGCGGTTTTATTTTTTTCACTGTAAATACAACATGTTTACAGTGGAATTTATCTTCCTCCATAAACACAGCAAACATCTGGGGAAAAGAGAATCCCAAACTCACAGGACTGGAATAGTTTTCTTTATGACAATCATTGTTTCCATTTTAAAAATCTACTATAGCAGTGCATTATGTCTCTGCATTTTACATTTGGAAGGAGAAGGGTGTGGATTGGAAACTAAGTCACAATAACAATAAGAAAAGAGGACAGGTTAAGAGATCCTCATTGGAAAAATAATGTCACATTTACTCTTCTGAATGACGTAAGCTGGGAAGGTGGAATTCCCAAGGATTAGCACCAAGAGCAGTCTAATTGAACATGACATTGCCATTAAATGCACAAATAAGATGTCACTCCACTGGGTGTAATTATCAGACGATTTCATGAAATGGGGTGAGAAAGTCTCATAAAATTTTAGGGCCCTAAAGAGATGATCAAGTTATATATGTACAGGATCAAAGGTATTATCAGGCCAACCTAAGAGATTATCAATCAAACCCACCCTTGTACTAAAGTAACAGGGTGCAGGGAGAAGAGCATGAAAAGGCGTTTAAAGATCCTTTGCATAACAACAGCAAGTTAACAGCTGTATCTTTCCCAAAGGGAAGTGCACTGCCTCCCAGGGCAAAAGGTGTACCTGACCTTAACAGCATATAGCGACTTTTGACATAGTCAGGGGAGGCAGATGCCCCTGTGTCACAGGGAACTCTTGCCCTGACTAAAGATGGCAGCGAAAGAAGGTAAAAGATAAGAGGGAACTGGCAGAAGTGGCACATCATAGAAGGGGCCGGATATGAAGTCACATAGAAAGTTCTGGACTGAGCATTTAAAATAAGGGAGGGCTGAGAAAAGGGACGAAGGCATGCGGAGGAAAGGGCTGAAAGAGAAGGGTCTCGTCTGCCATGAGGTCTGGTGTGTAAGAGGAAGCCACGCAGGCTGAAAGGGTGTGAGAAGGAGCCACGTGGTCTGAAAGGGTGTAGATGGGAGTCGGCTATGAGGTCTGGAATAAGAAGGAAGAGACCACAGCAGAGCTGATGGAACCGTGTGAGGACCTGCCTAACTAACTAACTAAGCATGGATTCCTGGGAGATGCTTGGAGCTGAACTGTGACCAGGAATGCCAAGTGCAGGCTTCTGCTTTTCCAAAGGACATACGAAGAAGCCACTTTCTTGGGACGTGTGCCTCTCTGGACTCCACCATGACCCAGGGTAACACGGCACATTTTCTCCAACCACTACATGGAGGCTGAGGACAACATTCCCAGATCCTGAAGGAGAGAGCTGCTGCGAGAGCACGGCGACCCTGCAACCCCAAAGTGCGCATTCCAGAGGGGATGGACATGTGTTTGTGCAGCTGGCTTCAGAACAGATGAGGGATGGGGAACTTGTGGGCATGGGTTTGGCTTATAGCCTTTTGGGGAGCAAGGGAAGTGCTGGGTCTTGGGGGGAAAACAGGGCTCTGAGCAGCAGTGCTCCCAGCACCCCCAGGTTGGAATCCTGTTAACAAACACTTGTTTCCTTCAACACTAATTGCTGAGTCATGTGTCAAGGTGCCATGTGGCCAAGCTCTGGTTTGCTCAGTTACACTGACAGGGAAACTGAGGCTCCAAGAGGTCACCTGCCTTTTTGAGATCACAGATGTTAATGACAAAGCCCACAACAGCAAATTTCCTTTGTTTTCTGCTTTTTGTTTTTTCCAGAATGAAGAGAGTGTCTCAGCATGTAATATAAAGCATCTTAAGTTATGAATCAGGTAAGGAATTTCAGGTTGGTAGGGACTGTTCCCTGAAGACAAGGGAAGCCAGCAGCTTGGTCCAGAAAAGCTAACAAAATACTGAATGTGTGTCATCCAGAAGGACCCGCAGCAGCAAAAACCCTGAAGCCCTGTGTCCACAGTCTTGACGACCTCCTAACAACAACAACAAAATACTTTGATTGGCTTTTTGCTTTACCTTTATTTTTACCTCTTATTAGAAAAGTGGAAGCATTCAGGTTCCTGAGTGTGAAGAAGCAAAGCTGAGAAAAGACATAATTTGCTGAAACTGTGAGGAATCTGGACAGAGTGAGGGTGCAGAGTCCACACAGCTTCCCGACATGGAGCCCTATTTACTCTTCTAGTATATAAGCTCTGGGAGCTTCCTCACTCTGAGCTGGCAGACAGGAGAAGGGGGTCTGGACGTACTGTGATTGGGAAGTGTGCCATGGAGTGTCAGCGGGAGTGTTTGTGGGGAAAGCCCCCATATTTGGGGTAATCTGAAGGGGAAGGGTTTTCTTCTCTCACAGAGCATTTCTGGGACCTCTACCCCCTCTTTGCCCTCACTCTCCTTTCCACAGGCCACCTGGGAAGGAAGTGGGGGACATCTTCCTGCCCAGCCCCACACCCCCCAGCATTAACTTTGATTTGTTAATGTTTACTTTATGGTTCTTTTATCTTTACTCTGATCACCTTTTTGGTTGACCCTATTAAACAGCACCCATTTTTGGAGGCTGCCTCTAGAACCACATAAGATAAAAATAAATAAACAAACCTCATCAAGAGTTAACTCTTCGTAACTCTTGAGTGATTAATACCCAAGCTGGGGATTCCTTAAGAGGGAAAAAGGGGCAAGGCTTCCAAAGAGTTTCCTATGCCTGTGTTTCAAAGGAATTAGAGACCTATTTAACACTCCCACGTTCACAACAAAATTCCAATTGTCGGTGGTGAAATTTGCCTTGGAAACTTGGACTGCTATAGACCTGGCATCAGCATCTCCCGCTTAGTTTCATCCTTTTTCCATAGGGAAGGCCACCTCCCTGTCACTGTGAACACAAGCCCCACCCAACATGGTGGGCCCAGCTAACTTCAAGACTCCATTCCTCCTCTGCTAGGGCCCTGCCTGTCCCCACCCCATCTCAGGTAGGGCAAACATGGCCCCTTTGGGTGCCCTCTGGCACTCCTCAGTTGGGGACAGGAAGAGAAAGTAGAGAAGAAGAAGAGAGGAAGGGAGGGAGAAATCTGAGCCACACCTAATGCTAAGAGAACCGAACTGTCCAGACTCACACAGAGAGAGAAGGAGACCATAGAGACTGGAAAAATTTAAAGTTGTAACTCTTAGCTTTACAGGAACCATAACCCTAGAACCTGCACACAATTCAACCTGGTGTTCACTGTGTGTATTCTCCTGATCTCGGTTTCCTCATCTGAACTCAGCTGCCTCATCTGTACAGTGGGAGGGAAGAGCCCCATTTGTGATGAAAGAGGAGGAGTGATAATGTCTTCAGAGCCCTTTGCAAACATCGAGGAGGTGTTGGAATTGGAAAACCTTAGCCACAGGGGGACCAAACCCTTTGTTTGAAACCGAGGACAGGCAGGGGTATGTGAATGAAGGAGACAAGTAATTAGAAGCAGTTCCCCCATCACCAACTTCTGCAAGGCCCATACTTTCTGGTGGAAGCTGGGTCGGAAACACGTGTTTCTCATTGATCAAATTTTCACCCCTGTTTTGAAAAGGAAAAGCTTAACTCCCCCTTCCTCGCCTCTGACCATCTGACTGCCCCTTCCATAAATCCACTTAGCACCAAGTCCAAGCAAAATTCTTCCGCTCCATAGTTACAGCCAAGTTGCATTTTCAGTTCTTGCTTTTTTTCATTATCATTGTCTTTTTCCTCCCAGTTTCCCAGGAGGGAGACCTGCTGTGTGCAGCAGAGAGCCCAGGCTGGCCTGGGGGTGGGCAGCCTGTGAGGTGTCCACAGACTTGCGGCCAAAGCCCCCACGGGGGAGACACTGTGCTCACTGTCAACCATGTCCCTAGGGAGGCGCCCACTGGGCACTAGAAAGCAGGAAAACTGCTTATTCTTGAGGGAAGAAGCAAAATGGAGTGAGGATTTATCTGTGTGGGGGCCTGAAACCAGCTGATGCCCCACCTGCCTTCCCTCATTTGCAGCTCTCTTGACAATGCTGAGATTCCTCCCTCTCCGGGCTCACCAAGAATAGACTCAGAATCACCGAAATAGTCATCGGCGGAGCCCTAGCACCATGCCCTAGCAGCGGCAAGGCAATGGAACGCATGAGGGAACAGAGCAGGCGCTTCTGCCAGCAAGAGGTTACAGGCAGGCCCCTCTGCCAACCCACTGCAGTTGGGTGTGGGCCCTGGGAGTTCTGCTTTTGGAGGCAACAGGCATCTACCACCAAAATTGCATTACAAAATTGAACAAATGAGTTTTGCATTCAAAAATTGCACAGATTTGGAGACAGGCAAATGCTTGGGAAGAACCAGGAAGGCAAGTTAAGCCCAAGAATGAGACCCACCTCCCCCCTTTCGGTGAGTCGGATTTTCAGATAATCAGTAAAGAGAAAGGAAACACAAGTGAGTGCCCCCAACTCAGCTCTAGCTGCCACATTGCCGCAGAAGGACCCCTGCCACCCCTTTCAAGACTTCTGTCCCCACCATGGGCTTCCTTTGGGCCTCAGCCTTCCCCAGTGATTAACATGCAGCGGGCTGCAGAGGAATGCGAATTGATTCTGCAGGGCAGAGGGTCAGGTGGCTCATCGTTAAATCATGCTGCTGTCAGCCCCACACAATTCCTCTCCCTTCAGGCTCGGTCATTACTTGGGCTTATGCAAAATAAACAGCTTTGCTAACGATTCCCCCAGAAGGGCCCACAAAGACCTGGGCTGAGGGAGCCGAACGTACCCAGACATCCAGAAAACCGGCTGCCTGCTTTTTCAGCTGCTTGGTCCAGGGAGTTTGGATGGGTCCTGTCCATCTTCTCTTAGTCTGCTTTAAAGTTTCCTTTTTCTTTTTGGTCAGTTTTGTGCTTAGCTTTTCTTCTTTCGTTTTTGGTAATTTCTCCCAAGATACTGCCATGAATACTGTTAACCATTCTTGTCTGCCGCTGACTCACTCCCTTCACTTTCCTTCTCGGGCTACGTAAGGCTTACAATTCCCACTTTTCTATGGGGGAACTGAGCCATGAGAAATCTCTTACAAATGCTCCCAGAAAGGATCAGTTCTCAGAAGATCCTTCAAGACAGGCTCTGCAGCGGAGGCCATGGGGGTTGTGAGCACCCAGCAAGAATCATAATGGTCTCAGAGCCACCCACATGTCCCAGGTTGGGGAGGGGAGCCAAGGGCAGGGCCACTGGCTTCTGAAAACAACTCTCCCTCTCTTGGGGAGCTGAGTTTGGTTATTCATCTTGAACCCAGCCTTATCCCCCTACTCTGTCCATCAGCAAGAAAAACTAAACTAGAAACAGGAAATAACAGCCCCAACTAGCTGTGCAGCTCAGTCTTCCTCCCAACCCCTTGGGGGAACAGGCTGCGTTACTGACGTGGCTAAGGTGGTTGCTCTGAGACACCAGAGTCCAAAAAAGCCATGCACCAGGTGGCAGGAGCCCTCCCAGCAGGGCCATCGTTCTCATTTTGCACAGGAGGGTATGGAGGCATGGAGACAAGCTTGCTGTGTGGGTTGTGGGGCCACCTTGCCTGACTTCAAGTCCACAGTGTCCACCAGAGAAGTGGCAGCAGCCCCATCTGGTCTGGGTGCCCCAGAGGCAGACCCAAAGTCAAGGATGTGAGTGCAAGGGGTTCATTTTGGAGGCGACAGGCCAACTGTAGGACGGTAGGGACACATAAGGAAAGAAGGTGGGAAACCAGGGACATCAGCGCCTCCCTACCACTCTGGGCAATGAGGCTCAACACCACAGAGACACTGTGGGGAGCCTGTGCAGACCCGACACCCAACTGTGTGGGGAGGGGCTGGAGTGCTGATACGCCAATTCTGCCAGAGCCATTTGTTAAGTAGGGGTGTTGATTTAGGGTATCAATTTCCTGGCACCGTGGTCTGCCATCAGGACTGCAGCAAGGGAAAGCCCCCGGGCATACACACGTGGGTGCCAGGAGCCAGTGAAGTGGTTGGGAGGCGGTAGTAAGTACAGGGCACAATGTCCTCTGCCGCAAACTCGAATGGCACCAAGTTGGTAGCACTAGAACTCTCCTCTTGCTGGGGCCCTTTGCTAGCTATGAGGCAGAGAGCAGGTTTCACGCACCCACTTTCCTAAAGTGCAAAGAGAGCCCTGGACCCTACCCAGCAAACTAATGCTGAATGGACCATGTGGTTCCATAGCCCAGCCCTCAGCCCTCCCAGACGTGGGGAGATTCTAGCCCACCAATCTGCAGGAACCCCTCCTGAAACAAACTTCCCACTTAGGACCCAGGTCAAAAACAAGGTGAGGACACCCCTGTGACTTGAGCAAAGAAAGCAGATCTGCCCTTCCCTGCCTTCCCCTCTTTTCCCCTCACTCTTACTGGGAGGTGGGAGACAGGGGACAACAGGACAATGCTTTTAGTGAACAGCTGTTCAATGTTGCATTAAGTAGTACAAAGGTGTGAAAACAATCTGCATAGCCAAACAGAAGGTCACAACAGTCCTGTGGGGTCTGGAGGGGAGGGGGCTTCATCCACCATGCCTCAGTGGGGTCTATGGTAGTCACACATGGGAGGAGGCCATGGAAAAGAGGTCCCTATTCCAAGACTCTTGTCAGCCCAGTTTCTCCCAATTCCCCAAGGTCTCTGTCCCCCAGCAAATGCAGAGAGCCTGGTGGGGAAAATCCCCTTCTGCTACTTTCCAAATGGAGTCAGGGGACATGGAAGAGGGGCCAGTCACAAGGCAAGAGAAAAGAACAGTGATCTCCCTGGTAAAGAAAGCCACTCTGCACCTCCACCAGCACCAAGTCAGGAATGTGACCTGGCTCCTCAGGAGGAAGGCACCCCATAACGCTGCCTGCCGCTGCAAAGCCATCCAGGACCTGCCCTCCATCCCTCTCCAGCCCTAATTTCTCCCCTCCCTCTGGCCCAGGCTTCAATCACATTTTGTAAGTGGCTTCATCTACTTGTTTAATTTTATGTATCAAACACTTACATAGCACCCACTATAGACCATACTCCTAACAAAGGTGTTTCATTTTACCTTCAGAACCATCCCTACAAGGTAGGTCTCCTTATCCTCATTTCACAGAAAAGGAAACTGAGGAAGAGAGGTTAGGCAGAGCCAAAATTCAAATCTGGGCAGTCAACTCTTACCCACTAGGCTACATTGCCTCCTCCAGAAAGCCTTCCTTATTTCCCCCTTTTCCCCTCGATCTCACCTCCAGGATGAGGTTGCCTGCTGGTCTAGCCACAGCTCCTTACTGTGCAGCATTTGTACTGCTTTGCCCACTCCTCCCCCACCCTATAAGTACCTGAAGCCAGAGTTTGTCTTTTCATTTCTGGGACCTCATGCCTGGTGCCTGGTGGGTCCTCCAGAAATTTCTGCTGACAAATGAATTATCAGTGAATAAACAAATGGACACAATCCTGGCAAGACCATAAGAGAAAGCCATTCTCAAGAAACAAATATGAGGTGAAAATGGCTAGAAGGGAATGAAGTAGGGGCTTCCCATCCTTGCTCCTCCTTACTGCCCAACTGCCAGCTTTAGGAATCCAAGCCTTGGGGGACCTCTGACCCCAGCCCCAGACTCTGGGAAGCGCAGGTGTCCCAAGGGGGGCCTGACCCCTCATGAAATATACAGCTTGACTATTTGGAGAGGATCTAGTGAAGACATATGACTTAATCCACACTGCATTTTTTAACTAATTTTTTTATGTTGAGATTGTTTTAGATTCAAATGCAGTTGTAAGAAATAACCGAGATCCTGTATACCCTTTTCCCAGATTTCCCTAATATCATGCAAAACTCTAAGGCAACATCAGCACCCGACATCGGCACAATCACATCTTGTCTGATTTCCCCAGTTTTGCTTGTACAGGCATGCCTCATTTTATTGCCCTTGCTTTACTGCGCTCCACAGCTGTTCTGTTGTTTTAAAAACTGAAGGCAAGGCTCTCCATGAGCAAGAAGATTTTTACTCGTTTTATTGGTGGTCCGAAACTGAACTGGCAATATCTCTTAGGTCTACTTGTACGCAAGCGTGTGTGCACAAGCTCTGTACCCGCCGCCTCAGTGAAGATACCGAGCAGCTCCATCAGCACAAGGACACGCCACGTGCAAGTTCATAACCCCGCCCGTCTCCTCCTGCTGCCACCCCGCTTTGACCTCTGGTAGTCTGTAGTCCATTTCTAAAACTTTATCATCTCCAAAATTTTATCTAAGGTTTTGGGATTGGTTTTTTTCACTCAGCATCATTTCCTAGTGATGCATCAAAGCAGGCGTGTGCACTGAGAGTTTGTTACTTTCTATCGCTGACTAGTAACCCACAGTACAGATGGACCACGGTTTGTATAACCATTCAACCACTGACGGACATCTGGATTGTTTCCGGTTTGTGGTAATTACAAATAACGCTGCTATATACATTTATGTACGGGTTTTTGTGTGAACCTAAATTTTCACTTCTTTGGGATAAATGCCCAAGAGTGCAACTGCCAGATCACATGGTATTTGCATGTTTAATTTGGTAAGAAACCACCAGACTGTTTTCTAGAGTGGTCACACCATCTTACATTTCTATTATCAGTGTACGAGTGATTCAGTTAATCCATATCTTCTCCAGCATTTGGTGTCGTCGCCTAACTTTTTATTTTATCTGTTCTGATAGGTGTGCGGCAGTATCTCACTGTGGTTAAAGGCTTACATTCCCTAATGGTTAATGAAATCAAACATCATTTCATGTGCTCATTTAGCATCTATATACATCTTCAGTGAAATGTCTCTCTCATGTCTGTTGTCCACTTTCTCATTGGATTGTTTCTTTTTTCACTGTTGAGTTTTGAGAGTACTCTATAGGTTCTAGGTACCAGTCCTTTGTCAGATATGTGGTTTGTATATGTTTCTCTCAGTCTGTGGTCTGTTTTTATCATCCTCATAACAAGGTCTTTTGAATAGTAAATTAAAAAAATTTGGTGCGGTCCAATTTATCCATTTTTCTTTTTTGTGGATCATGCTTTTGGTACCAAAATCCTGTGCCTGGCCCTGTACCCTGGAGACTGCTTTTCTAAAAATTTTTGTCACTTTATGTTTTACACCCACATAGTGTTTCGATTCCTCATGCCCTCCGAGGGTGCAGGACCACACACTCTCCAGGATGGGAGGTTTTCTTCCTCTGTCTTTGCTTCCCAGCCACCGGCTGAGGATCGGCTTAAGGTAAAAAGATGGAAAGAAACTGCCATGTAAGCTTCCTTAGAACATAAGGCTACACAAGCTCCACATGCCTTCCAACCACTTTCAACAGCCTTTCTGACAGATAGGACTAAAAGGCCAAAAGAGACAGGCTTATTATCTGTGGACCCCCATTTTTCCTCCTCCCTGAGGACCAGGTACAAAATGTATTCTGTTCCCCTGGAGTCCCATGGCACCTGACCTACTTATCTCAGCAGGGACCATCCCTTTTCTGGATCAAGTCCTTACAACCATCCAGCCTGGGCCCTCTTGCCTGTACCCCCCTGCCCCCACCCTCAGGAAAAGGGACACTTGGTCTCTGCCTGGTGCTGGGCTAGCAGATCCACCACCTCCATTTTAGCTGTAAACAGAGAGAAAGATGGACATTAAGTCACTGCTCACTGACACGGCTGTGAATTGTGGGGCTCTCTTGGAAAAAAGGATTTGCTACTGAGGTCTCAGCCAGCATTGGCTTACCCACGTCACCCTGAGTGCCTCTCAGTGGTGCTCTGTCCCCGCTGGCTGTGCCTCCCAGCCCTGAACTGAGCCCTACAAGTGGCAACTCTGAAGAGACGCCCGTTAGGGGAAAACTGCTATCACTGATGACAGTCAACTTGTATCACACAGTGCTGGCTGCGACAAAGGCATATCCCCAATGGTTTTGAATAGATTGTAATCCAAAACTCACAGCACCCCGCACACCTAATCCAAACCCCAAGTGCAGGCACATAGCTATAACGAACAGTGGGCTTTTCAGGGCGGTGTGGCCTCCTGGTCTTTGTGTCTCTGTCACCACCTCCCCTAAATCACGAAGCACCGGTCTTTTGCTTCTTAAGAAAAAAAGTGACGAGCAAATAAGAAGATAAAAGTGATGGTGATATTGCTCAGAAGAACAGATTCAGAATGTTGGGTCTTGTTCCTAACGCTCAGTAGTGATTGGCTCACCAAGGGAGCAAATGGAGTCACCAGGCATCACTGACGTCCCAGAAAACACCAAAAATAAAACCAAAACATCTCCCGCCTTGGCTAAAAAGAGAGCAACAACACTGAATTGCAGGGCATTTTGGCAGCTGAGAGAGTTTACCCCAGTGAAGGGGGGGGGGCCTTCCCCCTACCCAACTGGCAAACATCCTCTCTCTGCCATCCCTGCCCCACGCCCTCCTCCTTCTGGAGCTCTCCTTTCAGCATTCAGCCAGACAGAAGGCAGGCAGGTGACAGGGCAGGGGCTTAAGGGGGCCCACGCAGGCTGGGCCAGAGGAAGGCCACTTCAAATCACTGTGGCAAACTTGAACTGAGCCACAGGTCACTGTCGCTGGCAAAGAACCAGGAGCCCGCAGGCCAGGTCCTGCTGGCCACGTCTAAGCTGCCTCGGAGTGGACTTGCCGGGTCCCTGTCTGAGTGAGCAATAAAAGGGCTCTTTGAAAGAACTTTCAAAGCTGCTTAGCCGCCTGTCATATTGATCTAGCACCGCGCTAGGATCCGACCCTCTCAAGGACCTCAGCAAACTCTGGTATTAGTGTTCCCCTTCCTCTTAAGGGTTTGCTCCAGCCACTCCACTGTTTCCCAAGGAGGAGACCCCCGACCCTGACAATCCATCAAGCAAATGCAAATTGTGGCCCCGACAAAACCAGGCAAACAGCACCCTGCTCCAGACAATGGCCTCTGTGGGAGAAGGGCCCTTGCAACAATGATTGCTGTGTACACATCTCACTAAATAACCACACTTCTGATTAGCTTCATAATGATTTGTGTGTGCACCCGCTTCCTTTGAAATGCTCCCAAGTACACGGCACAAGTTGACTCAAGGCTAACCTCAAACAGCGGCCTAACGGGGCTGCGCAGCACCGAGAGTTGGCTGTGCAGAGCTTGCCCTGTTGTTGATCACAAGCCTTTTGGAAATCCAATACTCAACCCAGAAAGGAAAAGAGCACTTTGAGAGGGTGATAATCACAGGCTAGAAGCTCTGGCTGGAACTGATCTTATCTGAGCATCAATTCAGGTTCAGTGGGGGGATATTCCCAGGTCACCCCCAAGCTACATGTTTACAGAACAGGCTGGCCCTCACACTGGCGCATGGAGCACGTGGGGGGTCCTGCAGCTTGCACTGGCTACCACTTGCAACGTGGGCGTTTTCAGACAGCATCTAGCCACCTGCTTTCAATGACCACAGGAATCCATTGGGGCCAGCTTCGGAGGGTCACTGGAGAAGCCAGGCCTCTTCCTAGAGTGTCACTGGTGCCTACAGAGAAAAAACATGGATGTGTGGGTGCATATGTTTCATCACGTGTTTCTTAGGCCCAGGCCTTTCTCCTAAGCACTGAATCACTCTGTCCGCCCCTCGCACAAGTCCTGGGCACCTTGGATGTGACACATCCAAAAAAAAAAGGTGTTGGCATCTCCTCCACACAGCTCCTCTGCCCTTGCAGGGGGCACCGCCATCCACCCAGCCACATCCTGGCTCCCTCCTGGCCTTAGTCCACATAGCAGACATGGCGTGGGGCCAGCACATCTGCCACCACGGCCCCACTCTAGGCCCTTTCATCCTTGTCTAAGTCCTAGCTGCCTCCAAAGTAGCCCCCTTGCCTCACCACTTCTGCCCACGCCCTTCCACCCCCAACCCCCAGGAAGCCCAGGGAGAGCTTTCCAAAATGCAGGTCTGACCCTGTCACTCTCCTTCATTAACTCTTTGGCAAAATGGGAATAGAATCCCTTCCTCCTGTGGTCAGCGTGAGGAGCCTGTGCTAAATAGTATAAAAAGATCTGGCAGCTAACAGGTGCTCAACACACGGAGTGGTTTCCTTGCTTCATTTTCTTAGCTCATGGTCTTATGTGAAAACAATGACAACTTGAATGCTAATGACATTGGTCCACATCTAAAGCACGCCTCTCTCACATGATCCAGTGAAGCTCGGTGCTACCTAATTCTTCATCTTCCATCTCAAAGCACAGAGGCCCTTGGCTCCAAGAAGCAGACAATTTTATTTTTAATCATCCCCAGAGGCCTCAAGCCTGAGTCACCACCCACCTGCTAGACACCCTCCAGTGCCAGCAGCCTCCTCACATGCTCTGTTTGTCCAAGTGTGCACTGGGCACTGCCTGTTGCTATGGCCTCCAACACAGCCCTCTGAGGCAGCCAGTGAGACAAATGTGGGCCAGGAAGAGAAGGGAAGGGCCAGGAGAACACGTGCTCCCTCCAAAGACAACAGAGAGGAGCAGGAGAAGCTGCCTGCCCAGCTGAGGGGCAGGGGGGTGCAGGCAGGTTGGAAAGGCCTAGCCAGCAGGACCGAGGCTGGAGCAGGCAGTCACCTTGAATGCCACCCATGCGGTCCATTATTCTAGAATGCAGGAACACTGAGGCTGGCACCCTGGCTGTGAGGGGCTGTCTGCAAGACTCCATCCTGCCCCGTTTGTGGCGGCACCATTCACAAGGCCCAGTGGGGCTGGCAACGTGACCACATCCTCACTCCCTCAGGCAGGGGTCTGACAACATGGCCCTATGGCAACGACAATGACAGGATCCTCAATAATAGGTGCCTTCAGTGGACCAGGCTTAGTAGCAAGGGCAGGCTTGCCATCAAGGCCCACTGTCCACTTGCAGCTGCAAACTCTCACAGGCAGTAGGCTCTGTAGGGGCAGCACCTGTGGTTTTTATTTCTGTTGTCCTCACCATTCTCAGAGGGAGATCCTTTCTGCTTGGGAGAGGGGAATCATGGATGGCTTCCTGGAGGTGGTGATCTTAAGCTGCACATTGAAGGGCAGTCACATTTAAGTGATCAGAGAGGTGGGAGGGGTCGTTCAGAGAAGAGGCTCTCAGAAATGGGTAGAGGGAGCTAAACAGCAGGGTGGGGGCTAGAGTCCTGGTGCTGGTCAGCAGCAGCAACAACCGGGAGAGGAGAGAGGGGAGTACACGGTGCCGTGACCCCTCCTCTGACCTGGCAAGGGGAGCAGACAGTGGTCTCACTCCAACAGGGAGGTGGGACAGGGTTCGGGCCTGAGCATGCAGCGGGCAGGATAAACCCTTGCTGACTGTGCTGCCTACTCCACTTGGCCCCTGATGGCTGTTCTAATGTCACTTGGCTTAGGGGCGGGTGAACTGCGGGGACCAGCCTGATTAAATCCACCATCTCCACCAGGGCCCACAGCTGTATATCTCCAAAGTGGGGGAAGTGACACCTCACAGCCTGCACACAGCTTCATTTCCAAAAAGAATGTGTGAGAGGGGGAAGGTCAGGAGACAGGCACAGCTGTAAATTTGATGGAAGGTTTAGCTGGAAACCCCATTAAATCCACACACGGCTAGACGCTAGGCAATGTCCTTCTCCAAGTCTGCTGAATGGGGCCAGGGAGGTGAGCAACTCACTAAGTAATGTCCTCATTTTTTGGTGTCTCCTATTACTCAGGGGATGAAAAAACCATTACCCATAAGGTTTAGTGGCACTTGGTCCCAGGACTGCGATACTGTCCTTTACCTGAGCCCTCCCTCTGGTCAGCATGTGTGGCGGTCAGCCTCTGTTGGCTTATCTGTCCACTCCACCATCCGTGTGCACAGCGGTGCTCTCCATGCAGCTCCGTCCTCTGCTTCCCTCCCCGCACCAGGTGGTTGCTCTCTCCCCTGCCTGGTGGGGCTGGTGGGCCCCGGGCAGTGGGGTGGAGGGGGAGTGTGATCCCAGTCAGGAACACTATTGATATGTGGCTGTGAGCCCAGCACTGGGCGCTTGCTGAGAGCCTGCAGAAGGTGCAAATCCCTGTGCCTAAAAATCATGCATGAACACATGCATCTCGAGGCAGGGTCCAAAGCACAGACTAATTTAACTGGAAGGGAGCCCCCTCTGAGAGACAGGGACTGAGGACACAGGTCTAGGGGCCTTCTTCTATCCCTACCACCCAACAGGTGCCAGGGCTGTAATATCTGCCACTGGGAAGCAACATCTGTCTAAGACTCAGCTCGAGAACTACGCAGAATGGTGAAGATAACAGGATTAGGCTGACCTCTCAGCTGTACCACCTTAGTGAATTACTGAATCTCTCCGAGCCCCTGTTTCTTGGATCTGTTAAATGGGACCCCAGTGATATCTCTCCTCTTACGAGGGCTGTGAGGATTTAAGGAGTAAAGAAGCAAGGGCTCAACAAATATCTGCAAACACTACTTCCTTTCCAGTGAGGCTGGAGGTCCGGTTATCTTCCCGCAGGCCTGGCAGCGGTGTGCGCTTTTCATCAGAGAAGGTGCAGATGGGGGGCTGACCCCCACAGGGACTGAAGGCGCCTCTCCTTTCTCCCTCAGAAGGCGCGGCTAAACATGCTCTATGAGGTCATTTATGCGATATTCTGGAAAACACAAAATTACAGGAACGAAACACATAACAGGGTTCCAAGGGCTGTGGGTAGGGGTGGGAGAGAGCGCAAAGGGCAGGATGAACCCCTGGGGGAGAAGGAACTGCTCTATGGCATGACGCGGTGCTCGTTACAAAACTGAACATATTTGTTAAAATTTATAGACCTGTGCACCTCAAACAGGAAAATTTTACCATATGAAAAGTATACCTTAATAAACCTCAGAAAAAGAAAAACGAAGAAGCCAAGACCTGCTAAGGCTGAGTACGAGGCTGGGTATGAGGCTGGCCCAGAGTGCTCCGTCCTGGAGGTGAGAAAGAAGTTCTGGAGTGAAAAAAATCGTCAGTAGGACTCCCAAGGGAGCGCCCCGGAAGGCAGTGGTACCCCATGGTCCAACACAGGACAGACAGCTGAGGGGCGGGACAGGAAGCAGGGCCGGCCCAGACCCTGCACCCCCAGACACAGCTGGCCCGGCCATCCTGCCTAGGCCCAGCAGCTCTGCCCTGGGACTGAGGCGACCGCCCTCGCTCTGGCTTGCTCTTCTTCCCTCCAGCTGTACTTCCCGAGTTCCCAGAATGTCCAGGACTCTCAGGGACATATGCTTTCCACAGCTGAGACAGGCGTGGGGCCAGATCCCCCTCGCCTCCAAGCTGGACGCCCTCCACCCCGCACACCGTTCTTTCCTTCCGCTTCGCAGCCTCCGCCCTTCTCTGTTCACGAGCTGGTCTGGGGCGGGCTCGACCCTGCCGGCCCTCACCCCACTCTGGGCCCTCAGAAGCTGCGGCTCCTGGCGTAAAGTCCGGGGCCCCCACCTTCCTCCTTCCAGCGGCAAGTGCTTTGCGGGGCCACACTAACGATGGGCAGCACACTCATGCAGAGACTGGCGGTAAACTCCCGGGTAGGCTGATGTGTTTGATTCCCAAGCTGTATCTCCCCTCCCCTGTACACGAACAGTAGTGTTTTGGAGCCGACCAGTAGGGCTTCACTGGTCCCTTGTTACTTCCATCCCCAAGGACCTGGCACTGCAAGCTGTCTTTGGATGCTGGGTTACCGGGAGCTCCAGCTCTCTCCCTTCTGCCCTCCCACATCCCAGGGGCCCTGGGGAAGGGGTTAGGGCTGGACACTGTCCCAACCTCAGCACTTGTGGGTGTGGCATGGGTGACTTTCACAGCGGAGTAGGGCCCAGAAGCCCTGGATCTGAGCCACCTTTCTTGAAAGCATCACATTCAAGGCCTACAGAGAGAAAGTAGCCTTTGTGCATCTAACACATGGCCCTGCTCAGATAATCTGACCAAACTCAGATGTGGAAACTGAGGCTCTGACAAGTCATGTTACTATGGTAACACAAGTAGCTTATCTACCATGAGGTGCTGCCTTTAACGTTGGCTAAAAAGAAGGACTAGTTTCATGTTTTGCTCTTTGGGGTAGAACTCTCTCTATTTCCTGGGTCCTGCACACAAGGACAGATGAAAACAACAATTCAATGTCAAATTAAGCTCAACCTCACCTCACATACCCAAATATTTCAAAACCAGTACCAATCAAATTCTGCTTTAAGATATAATTTAGTTTTTTATAATCTCTAAGATGCAAATATCTCAATTGTCTTAACTCCGTTCCTACCTGCTTTTTCTGGCTTACTTCTGCTGTCTGGGGTGTTCCAGTGCTTGGACAGAAAAACCACAAGCTTTGCTTCTCACTGGGGCAAAATAAGGTTTGTGTGTATTTGTGAATAACCACATATGTGACCTGGTTTCCCCTCCTGAGGGCAGAGCTCGGAGCCCAGGTCAGAGGAGGAAAGAGGGCTGGAGTCTGTGAGGGCGGGAGGTGCAGTGGGAAGCAGAGATTTCAGACAGTGGGATAAACATAATGGCAGTGCCTGGACCTAGATAAGGTGACCCTGCCCAGGATGGAAAAAAGGGGAGGAAAAAAATTCATCAGCCTCTTTGCTTTACATATGAGGGGAAAGTAATTAGGTTTGCCCAATTTTCTAATTAAAGTTGCCAGTTAGCAAAATCCCATGGCTGGGTGCTAGAAATTCATGCAAGACACAGGGAGGACCCAAAGCTGGCAGTCACTCAGTGCTGCCTGTCTTCGGACAGAAACGCATCCTGCTCTCCCGTTCCTCACACTCCAGGTCTTTCATGAGCCTCTCTCCCCCCTGTACGAGGGCCCCGCGGGGTGAAGTTAGAAGCAGGTGCACCGCCTGGTGGGCTGTGCAGGCAGCTGGGGCAGGGACCTGGAAGCGGCAGCTCCGTGCGCTCCAGTTTGTTCCACCACTTGTTTCCAGCACAGCATGCAGACAGAGGAAAACACACACCCATGTCTCCACATGGGCATTTTAACCGGCACTGAAAATCCTAAATGCTGAGCGGGAGCCCACTGCCGGAGCTCTGCTGAAGAAAGTGACTCAGCTGCCTAAAGGCTTCCCCTCACGGAGCAGGCTGCGTTCAAGGCTCCCCATTAGAGCGGCACGCGCAAACAGAGTGTAACGCACTGAATTGGAATCTACTGGTCTTCATCCACAAACTCCTAAGTAGTAATTATGGGTGACTGAGGGGTGACAGCCTGGTTAGGTGATGCAGCCTGATCTCTCCCAGGCGCCCCAGCCCGGGGCCAGGCGGTAGCCAGGGTGGACTAGCGGACATGTGCCTCATTAGGGGAGCGGCCTGGCTGGGGTGTCATCCATCCTCTGCGCAGCCCTCCTCGCTCCAGCCTGCTGACTCTCACCACACACTGCTGCTGATGGCCCTTATCTCTCTCCCGCCACCAGGGGAGGGCCTGCGACAGCCTCCTACCGTGTCTCTTTCTCCATCTCCACCAGAGCGAGAATGCTAACACCAAACCTGACCCTGCCCACTCCCCCACCAACCTCACAGCCCCTCCAGAGCAGGCTGCAGCAAGCGCTCCAGCCCTTCCTGGCACTTGGTCTTTTCCACTAAGTTTCCCGAATACAAGATCCTTTTCCATTTTCCCCATTATTCTGTGGACTCCTCCAGGCTGGGCAGTATCCGGCTAAAGGCCTCTATTCCAAGCCAAAGCTGGCTGAGGGAAGACACAGGGCTGGGTCCCAAAGGCACCCAGGACCCATAGAAAGTGAAGTCCCTGCCCCTGTTGGGCAAGGAACCAGATCTGCCACTGAGATCTGGAAGGTCACAGTGCCAGACACACACACATGCACACAGCCCCTTCTGTGGCTGCACCCAGATTTGGGGGGTACTGAGAAGGGTGCCGATAGGGTAGACCTGAGCCAGAAGGGGGAAGCGCAGGGGCTTCCAAAGGAAGAAACATTCTTAAAACCGGAAAAATTAAACAAAGTTTGCTTTTTTCCTTTGGCTATAGAATATGAGTTTTAAAAATAAGCATTATACAGTGTATATAATTCTTTATTCTGCTTTTAGCTTTTAAATTGTACTATGTCATTAAGATTCTTCATAAATATCATTTTAGTGGGTTCACACTGTCTCATTCCATAGATGGGCATTAATTGATTAAACATTCTCCATATACAGCGAAGTCTTTAGATACTATAAAATGACTTTACTACACTGTGATTTTGCTTATGCAGCTTTTCTTGCACCTAATTATTTGTATAAAGAGGTGATCTTCCTCAGTTAGAGCCATTATTAGCCACAAAAAAGTAACTAACATGTTTGACTGGAACATCAGAAGGGGAACGGATTCTGTCTTTGTCACCGAGCTGCTGGAGGGAGGAGGCCTCAGTGAATATTTGTGGCTGAAGGAAGAACAAACAGGGGAGTCAGTGTGTAAGTGAATATTCCCCCAGGTCTATTTTTCTGAAGTTCACAGTCCTTTAATTTCCCATCAGAAGCCTAGGCTCAGCCATCATTTTAATGTATCCAGCTCAATATAAACAGTTTTTCCTAGATGTTAATATAGAAGAATTTTTAAAAAATAAATAAGTAACCTTTTAATAGCAAATTCCAGTATCAAAACTGAGGCAAATGCTGTAACGACTTTAGACAACTGGCGGCATTTATTAGAGCTGACCACACGCATACCTAAGATCCCACAGTCTCACTCCTGGTACGTTCCCAGCAGCAGTGCACACGTCTCCATGAAGACCATACAAGGATGCTCACAACCAGCAGAGAATGGCCCCAACTGTCCAGCAATGCTAGGCAGATCAGTATACTGTGCTACACTCACAAAAAGGGAATAAACAGTATTAGTGAGAATGAACAAACCACAACTACATGCAACAACATGAACGAATCCCCCAGACATAAGGCAGAAGCTAGACACAAAAGTGCATACACTGCACAATTCCATTGCTAGAAAGAAGAAAAGCTGAGCAATGCTATCAACGGCTAGAGTGTTGCTGCCCGGGGTGTGGTGGCTGGGAGTGGGCACAGTGGCTCAGGGATGCTGGCCATGGCCTGTTTCTTAATCTGAGTGCTGGTTACATGCATGTGTTCAAACGATGAAACTTCACCGATCTGTACACTTAAGATGTGAGCACTTTACTGTATGTATTCTATATCCTAATTTTTGAAGGATGCGTGGTCAATTTTAAACTTTACCAAAATAGTTTGCTTGAAAACTTCTCAAGTGTCTGTGTGCAAGGTGCTGAAGACACAGAATTTGTCCACCAGGTCTGCAGTCTAGTTTCAAGAAGTTCAGACTGACATGGTAGGATGGGCAAGTGGTCAGCAGGACCCTAGACAGGGTTGGCAGTGGTCAGGAGCAAGCCTGCTGCTCTGGACCTGCTGCCGAAGCAGCCCATGGTCACACTAGGGGGCACCTGGGTCAAGCCTTAGGTAGATGCATCCCTGAAGACCCAAGGGCCAAGGCCCAGCCCTCCACAAGCCCAGGCTACACACCCACACCACTCCAGGCCTCCTCAGACCCTTTGCCCTCCAATACACTGCTGCCCACTGTGTGAATGACAGATCCAGGTTCCATGGGGTCAGAAGCTTATACAATATTAGGGGGGGGGGGAGGTCCTTTAAGAGAAAGAATACCAAATACTGAATCTACAGTGAAGTGTAAGGCCATGGGAGGGGGCATGCAAACAGGCCTCTGAAGCATAAACCTGGCTGAGTGAGTCTCTACTTGGCTGGGAAACGAGGTGACTGTCCCTGACACTGGCCTACCCCCAACTGTCCTCAGGTGCCCCCCAGAGCCTGCCTCAGGGGAGTCCAGCAGAGCCTTGCTCCTCCTTGCTGGCCTCCCAGGTCTGGCCCGCAGAGGCCTGTAGAGAAAGGCTATTCCTGAGAAGGCAGCACCTCTGCTTTGGACCTGCCCATGTCCCTCTACCCCAGTTCTTTCCAGCCAACCACAAATCCTCAGAAAAGAAGTCCCCTTCTGCCTGTCATCCCCAACTCATCTTATTTTTCTGGTGAATATTCAAATCACATGGAGGGATTTTTAAATGTTCCTTCTGATGAGATCTGATCTCATGAATCTTTGCAGATGAGATTTTTAAAATGTTATTTTTCAATTATAGTTGAAGGTGTACAGCATAGTGATCAGACATTTATATAACTTATTAAGCAATCACCCTGATAAGTCTGGTACCCACCTGGCACCACACATAGTTATTACAGTATTATTGACAATACGCCCTGTGCTGTACTTTACATTGTACTTTTAAGATTGGCAATTTGTATTCTTAATTCCTTCACCTGTACCACCCATCTGCCCAAACCTCCACCCATCTGGAGAGCATCAATTTGTTCTCTGTACGCGTGAGTTTGTTTCTGTCTTGTTTGTTCATTTATTTTGTTTTTTAGAGTCCACAAATAAGAGTCTAATTTATTTCACGTAGCACAATACCTTCCAGGTCCATCCATGTTGTTGCAAATGGTAAGATTTCTTTCTTTCTTTTTAATGTCTAAGCAATATTCCATTGTATAAATGTACCACATCTTCTTTATCCAATCATCTGTCTGTCTATGGACACTTATACTGTGTTCATAGATAGGAAGAATAAGCATTGTTAAAATGTTCATACTACCCAAAGCAATAGGCGGTCCAGAAAAGATCGAGGCGGAAGCAGCGTCAGCAGCAGCAACAACAGCCATCTGCCTTCACCTGTACCAAGTGTGGCAGGGATTGTCACTCCCGAATCGGACTGCACAGCCATTCTCGGCAGTGCAGATAGACTCTCAAGAAGCTACGCCATCGTCTCTCGAGACGGACGGCTGCCGACGACGACGACGACGACGACGACCCAAAGCAATCTACAAATTCAACGCAATCCCTATCAAAACATCACCAATGTTTTTTTTCACAGAACTCGAACAAATAATCCTTAAATTTACATGGATCTGAAATAGCCACAGCAATCTTGGGAAAGAAGAATAAAGTTGGAGGTGCCACACTACCTGATATCAAACTATACTACAAGACTAGAAATCAAAACAGCATGGTACTGGCATAAAAATAGACACATAGATGAATGGAACAGAATAGAGAGCCCAGAAATAAACCCATGCCTATATGGTCAATTAATCTGTGACCAAGGAGGCAAAAATGTACAATGGGGTGAAGAGAATCTCTTCAATATGTGATGTTGGGCAAACTGGACAGATACATGCAAAAAAGAAAAAAAAACAAAACAAACCCAAAACTAGCCCACTTTCTTACACCATATGCAAAAGGATTAAAGATTTAAATTTAAAACCTGAAACCATAAACCTCCTAGAAGAAAACATACCCAGTTAACTCTTGGACATCAATCTTAGCAATATTTTTTTGGCTACGTCTCTTCGGGCAAGGGGAACAAGAGAATAAAACAAATGAGAATACAGATGAGATTTGAGCCCATGGATCTTTGCAGCAGGAGTGCACTGTGAGCTCTGGGAGACAATATGGCTCTGCTCCAGTTCCATGTTCTGTGAGCCCCTCAGGTCAGAGCATGCCCAGCAGGACACCAGGGAGAGCAGCCTTCCATTACACTGTCCTGAGGAGTTTGTTTTCAAAAGTAGAAATGCTGTTCTTGCACAGACAGGAGGGCATCCTGGGTGATTTCCAGCCAGCCCCAAGGAAGGAAGAGCAGCCCCAGAATGCTCACCCCTTTGCCAAGTACATTGCCCCTTACATGTCCCCTACCTTCTCCCAGCTTGCCACTGAATGGTTTGTCTGATCTGCAACTGTATATTCTTTTAGATGTAGTATTTGAATGAATCACAATGCCTGAAAACTGGAGGTGGGAAAGAAATTAAGTTTCCTGAGCAACTAATATGTGCAGGTAGCATTTTCTCATTCATGGACAAAGGAGATGTATTGCAGAAAGAGAGACAGCTTTGGAGACAGGGAGAGTTTGGATGGGATCCTAAGCAAGCCTCACCTCACATTCCTCGTCCATAAAGGAGGAATAATAGTACTACACAGACTTAGTCGAGGACTAGCAATAATAGGTGGAAAGAGCTTGGAACAGCAAGGACCCAATAATGTTGGCTCTTACCTTATAAGTTTCTGTACTTTTCATTGCACAAGTAATAGATGTATTCTGCTCATGCTTCATTTAACAATGTTTTGCAGACATCATCCCATGTCAGAATGAATAGATCTAACTCACTTTTAGCTGCTGCATATTACTCCTCAAAATGGAAATGCCATCATGTTTAACCATTTCTGGATCATTTAAGCTATTTTCAATTTTTTGTTACAAACAATGCTACAGGGACCTTCCCATGCATGCCTCATTTGATCCACGTGCACCTGTTCCTCCAGTTTGTGCTGGACATGGGAGAGGCTGGCTCAAGGGGGTTGAAGTTTATATTACGTGCTGTTAAGTGCCCTGCAGGCTCCCCTGCTCAGCCTGCACTCCCTGAGCAACCCATTTCCACTGCTCCTGTCCTTCATTAAACATTGGCTGACTTTTAAGTCTTTGCCAATCTGATGTACACTCCCAGAGTACTAAGAAGGTTGAGGAGTTTTCCCTTTATGTTTAAATTACATTGATAATCCCCTTTCTGTTAATCGAGTACAGTATTCCCTCACTTATCGCGGGTATTATGTTCTAGACCGCCCCGCGATAGGTGAAAATCCACAAAGTAGGAACCTTACATTTATTTTAGTATTTATATATATATATATACATATATATATGTATATATATATATATATATATTAAGGCTTTATAAACCCTTCCCACACACTTATAAACCATTCCCAGTCCCTTATTAACCTTTCCCACTCCCTTATTAACCTTTTCCACACTTTTATAAACAATACTGATGTTCTTAAACATATTCTACACTCTTAAACCTACGTAACTTTAACAACATATGTATACAGTACCGCAAAAGCCCGCGATATAGCAAAAAATCTGTGATAAATAATTAAATATAATATTTTTAAAAATCCCGCGATACAGTGAGGCCAAGATAAGTGAACTGCGATATAGAGAGGGACTACTGTATTCTTATATTTTATCCAAATCTTAAAATCTGGACATTCTTTTTCTTTGTTTTCTCAAGGTTCTTCTGTTGTGTTACATGTGTGGGACATGCTTTCTCCCAGTCTGTCACTTGTCTTAACTGGGGTGATGACATCTTTTTCAAAGAAAAGTTTACAACTTTCCTGATAGCTGCAATCTACTTTGAAATGCATCAAAAATCAGATGAAGCACAGGATGGAGAGAGGCCCAGGCAGACAGAGAGATATGTGATCAAGGAGAGTAAGCAGTTCCTGACAGAATCAGATGCCAGGAATTTCCAACGTCTTTCGCCTTTGCTGAATATTTAAAATTTTTCACAATGATAAGGTCAGAAAAAAGTATGCAGTTCTGGTGTGGTGAAGTGTATCCATCTTTTCCTTAACAGCTTTCACATTTTGTGTCTTGTTTAAGGTTTCCCAAAGCAAAGTGCTGGGGTTAGTGAAGGAGTCTCCCTTTGTAAGTTGGATTTTTTTAAAAATCCAGTTCTTAAATCCATTTTTAATTAATTTTTGTAAAGGGTGTGAGGTATGGATTTTTTGTCTCTATAACCCATTATCTTTTTTTTTAAGACGTTATTTATTTACTTTTAGGAAGAGGGGAAGAGAGGAAGAAAGAGAGGGAGAGAAACATCAGTGTGTGAGAGATAAACCAACCAGTTGCCTCTTGCATGCCCCCAACTGGGACCTGGCCTGCAACCCATGCATGTGCCCTGACTGGGAATGAAACCGGTGACCTTTTGTCTGCAGGCTGGCACTCTATCCACTGAGCCACACCAGCCAGGGCTAACCCATTGTCTTAATACTACCTACTGAACAGCCCATCCTTCTCTGCTGAGGTCAACAGCCATTCTTGTTAAAACCGAGTTCCCAGCTGTACTTTTACCTCTTCTGAACTCTCCACGCTGGTCCAACACTCTGTTATCATCAGTAGCTGGTAGGGCAGACCTCCCACCCCCATCAAATGTCTTCTCTCACAAACCAGTCTTGGCTCTTTAGGATTATTTTCTCTTTCGTGTAAATTTTACTCAGCTTGGAGAATTCCATTAGAATACTTCTAGAATTCGGCTCACGACTAATGGCACAGCACTTACAGGTAATAGCACCCCTAAGGGAGGGTTGTTGTGAGAACAGAGGAGTGATGGTGTCTGCTGAGTCCTGGGCCACAGCTAGTGGTCAAAAAACGGGAACGGCTATTATTACTGTTGATGTTGCTACGAGAAGGACACACTGCATCTATCCCATCTCTTCTAGTCCAAGAAAACTCTCTCTCTCCTGAAAACTGTTTTCAAATTCCTTCCAAGCCCAGCCTCCTTCCTGCACAAGCCACTTCCCCACCAAAACACCTTTGCTCCTTTAGCTCTTTCCCCATATGCCCTCCCTCCAAGAGAGCAGTATCCTGCCCCTCTTGCACCCAGAGCACAAGTCCCAGGCTAAGATGTCCATCCTTGAGCTCATTCCTCGGGCTTTCTCTCTAGAGTCGGTCCGCTTCTCCTGGTTTCTCAGTCCACACTGGGTCTGTTAGGGCCCGCAGGCAGGTGTCAATAGAGAGTCAGCCTCCACTCTGCTCCCACACTGTGTACTGACAGGTGCGGTGTCTGACTGTTACCAGGCCCCAGCCAAGGTGGGGCGCCTGTGTGCGCAGTCACCATGCCCGGCACAGGCACCACCCTGTGGCCGTTTACCCAGCACAGACCCCAGGCTCCTGCCAAACCTCATAATACCTGCAACAGTGGGTGTCACCTCCCACTTCATGGAGGACCATCCGGCTCCGGAGCAGAGCTTAAGGCTGAAAGTGGGAAAGTTAGGACCCAAACCTGGGGATGCCAGTCACCCCTGAGCCACGTTTCTCCTAGTGATGACTGGCCCCAGGGCCCATAGTCCTAGAAACAAATATTCCTAGTCAAGTCACCTCCAGGCCAGATGCTTACTTCCCAGGCACCATAGTCCCTGGCCCCTAGCTGTGGTTTCTCCCAGCAGATCCACTCGTTTTCCTTCTTTGCCTGGACAGCAGCTGCCACAATGTGCAACTGTTGACAAACTAGTCAGCATGCTGCCGGGGCATCTTTTGGAGCCGCCTGCATCCTCCCAAGCAGAGAGATACCTCATTAACGTGTTATATTTCAGCCCTGAGAAAACAATGCATGCCAAGAGACCATAAACAACAAGTACAAATGCTACAGGTCACAGATGATAGATGCCACCCGCAGACGCTCAGCGTGGGCCCCGCTCACACACACAGGAGAGAGGCCCGCATCCTGGCACATCCGTCTTTCCCCAAACGCTGATGCAGGGAGAAGTCAGCACAGCCTGCACTGCACACGCATCTCGGGGCTGGCTCCTTGGTCCCCACCATTAACCTGTCTCCTGACTGTTTCTGATGACTTTCAATATTTCCAAACACCCACCATTCCACTTTGGCTAACTGGTTCTTACGGTTACAATCATTTTTTTTTTCCTTGCTACAGGTCCAGGAATTTTTGTCTTTGAAAAAAAAAAATAAAGTTTCAAAACACCCCAGCCAATTTTTGAAAAGGGTTGGACATCCCGTTGAGAAATCAGGCCAGAGCCAAGGCAAACAGGGGCTCTCAAACAGACCCACTGCGCCCTCACAGGCTGGGCTCTGTTGGCCTGACAGGCGGTTCGGGAAAGGAGGCCCCATGTGGTTGAGTGCTGTCACAGCTGGGACCACGGCCTGTGGCCAGGAGCCCTCTGGAGTGAGGACAGTCAGGAGCTGGATGCTTCCCCTGTGGTCAAAGTCTGCAGGCAATGGTGTATAGCATGAGCTAGGCCAATGGAAGCCCCAGAGCTTGGCAACAACAGGTCCTACCTGGGGCAGCCTCGGGACACATGGTCTGTGTGACCAGAACAAAGTGCTGGGCCAGCTGAGGACCCTCAGCAGTCTACCCAACAGGTGACTATGAGGAGGCATGAAATGATCACACATTCTCCAAACAAGCGAGCTTTTGCTGAGTCCCATTTCACAAGGTGGTTGGGAGAGGCGCTGGCACTAGGTGGTCAGACGAGGGGGCCCAGTGAGCCTCTGATCCTGGGGAGATGCTCGCGCCCAGCCTCAGGCAGATAGACATTAAAAAAGGGACCAAAGTACAGTCTGAGGATGCCTGAGATCCCAGGACCCTTTCATGGGATCCAGAAAGTCAAAACAATCTTTAAACTAAGGTGCAGGTTGTCTTTTTCCCTCTGTTCTCCACCAATGGACAGTGAGCATTTCCAGGGGTTCCCATAGAATAGATCAAACACAGAGAAGACAGGATGAAAATGCTACCTTCTGTGAGGGCAGGCAGTGAAGAAGTGTGAGAATAAAAAAAATACGAGTCTTATAACTTTTTTGTTGTTTTGGAAATATTTTTCATAATAATGGCTTACTTTCATTGACACGAGGTGGGTTTAATGCTATTTTAAATGAGTTTAAAATCTTTTGAATTTCTCAGACTCTCTAAGATGGTAAATATATCAATAGCTATAATCCCTCAAAAGGGAGTTCTGAAATATGTTTAAGAGTGTAAAGGAGTCCCAAGTCTAAAAAGTTTGAGAACTGCAGCAGTAAAAAAACTTAAATGACAAAGGGTCATTAATTGGACAGGAATAAAGGTCACAAAGTAGCAAATACAATACACCTCATTTTGTAAAAAAAAAAAAAAGAAGAAGAAGAAGGAGTGTGTGTGTGACAGAGAGTGAGAGAGAGAGAGAGAGAGAGAGAGAGAGAGAGAGAGAGAGAGAGAAAGAGAAAGAGACAGACAGACAGCACCTATTCCAAAATTTATCACTCACTGGCTCTTTGTACGTGGTACTTCTAGTCTGTCAGTTATATGCAGTATTATTACAATCAAATGAGGTGAATAATTAATGTTTAAGGTTTAGCCCATTCTGTTCTGAAAAGCCCATTGAATGGTAACTGAACAAGTAATTTTCATGGGTGCTTCCTATGGGCTGGGTAAGATGTTGGGTGCTTCAGGGATGTGGGTTTGTTTAGTCCTAACAATACCGATGGATTATCAGCCTCATAAATGCAACAGAAACTGAAGGTCAGAGCAAGGCTGAGCACCTTGTCCACAGCCATGCCAACAGGAGGTGACACAGAACCAGGACTTCAAACCAAGCTGGTCAGTCCCCAGAGAGGCCCGTGTCCCTGACGGCTGAACTGGGTGGCCCTCCCTGCAGACCCTCCAGTCTCGGGGACTGGCTCTGCGCCGAGGCTTTTGCCGGCCCCTCCGTGGCACTGACAGCACACGGCCCATCCACTACGCCTGTGGACTTCGTCCCTGGTGAGCAAGAACCCAGCTCTCCTATCTGCATCCTGCATTGCCTGTGTCCAGCCCTGTGTGGGTAGGCGACAGAGACACAGAGGACCAGGCAGCAGCAGCGCTTTAGCAGGGGTCCGGACACCACTCCCTCTCAAGGCTCACCCCAAGTCAAACGCAGCCTCTGTGGTGGGCACTGCCAGTACCTTGGAAGTGAGGCCATGGCTGAGGAGCTGCTCTAGGTACAGATCTCCAGCTTCAACTCTGGGACCACAGCGTGGGGCTGGAACAGGTCACAGGGGTGGGCGTTGCAGCCCCTAGGGTCACGCCTCCAGGTTAATGACCCCAGACATCAGCCTGCCTACCACTGACCCCCTGGCACAACAATGAGTTTTGTGCTCCCCTTCCTGTTTGCCCAGGTGGCGTCCCCTCCGTTTCTGCCAGTGGCACAGTGCGATGTCATAGCCAGACCCTGAGTGTCCTCCTGTGCTCACCCTGGGGAGGGCCAGAACTCTCAGCTGACTCCTGGACTCATGTACTGGCTGTGGGAATCGAGAAACATAATAAATGGGCCCAGCTCTGTGTGCAGCACCTAATTTGCAATAATATTGAAGTCTCCAACAATAACTCATTTACTCTTATAATAAATATATAAAAAAAAGACAAATTGCTACATTGAACATGCATTTTCTTCACTGCAAGTAGCTGCTACCCCAGGGAGAAAGCCCTGTGCTGCTAACTAATAGTAAATCCTTTGGAAAATCATGTGTCATAATGATGGACAACCAGGGAAGGGGTATTAAATAGATTTAGAGGTTAGCTACTCTAACAAGAACAAAAGACGTCCTTTGCAAACCTGCACCTATAAGAGCACAATCGACCGTGATTAGCACTCACCTCTGACAGCCCAGGTGCAGAGAGGAGAGAAAAGTTTCCGTCCTGGGTGGGTGTCAGGACAGAGAGGCAGGCAACAGGGAGAAGGAGCAGGAGTGTGTGTGTGCGCTAGGATCTGGCAGTGAAAGTATCGCCTTGTTTCCAAGGAGCCAGACCACTCCTGTGCGTCTAGGAGCAAACACTCCTGGCATGTCCACCATGCCCAGCCTGGTGCAGGGGCACCCTAGCTTTGAGAGGAAAGCTGTGACCTTGGGATAAGGAAGGACCTGAAGGCATCCACATCAAGGGCCCCGAGAGCACAGACTGCCTGAGGCGGTGTTAAAGTCCAGTGGCCCGGCCTGGGGGGCGACAGGGCTGAAGGAAGGACTGCCTGTTCTGCTAGTTCGAGGCTGGTGCAGCCATGACTCATTCTTTCCAAACTGTTTCTCCAAATCCCTTCCTCAGTTTGGGAACCCTGGCCTCAAGGACAGGGGTTGACAACGTGTCCAAAATCCCAAGTGGCCCCTGCCTTTCCAACCATCTTGTGTCAAAACTTTGAGTTTCCATGCAGGCCCTGGGCCGGGCCCAGAGCTGGCGCCCAGCAGCTGCTCACTGAACTGAAAGGTGGACATGCATGTCTTTTGTTCACCAGATTCCACAGGAGGCATCTCGAGTGACAGAGCAGGAAGATGAAGTCAAGGAAGTTGCATAACTTGAGGAAAATCGCATGCCCATGATGGCAATGAAAGCAGTCACATCCCAGGCTCTGGGGTGCAGACGTGGGGTCCTCCTGGAAGCTGGGGTGGCCCTGTAGCAGGATCTGGACCTGGAGCTGGGTCTGGAGCTGGCACAGGGCACAGCCCCTTGTTGGAGTCAAGGGTCAGTGGGTCAGCTCAGCAGCTGAGCTGTTGGAGGGGCAGAGGCACCCACACACTCTCGCCATAGGTATCAAAGGCTGCAGACCCTCGAGCTGCCCTCCTGTGATGGGCTAGCACTGAACTGACACAGCTGGGAGCCAATGCTACCAATGAAGTTCAAGTTTTGGTAGACGTTACAGCAAATGACTTTCACCAATTCCATATGAGACCCAAGCCGAGTCACCCCCTCTCACAGGACTCAGTTTCCTCACTTATAAGACGCAGATTTGCTAAGACACTACACGTGAGCACTGCAGTTTTCTACCATTCGCTCAGTCACTAAGGGAAAATTTTCCTCTTGAACCGATGATACAAGTAATGTACAGCCATGAAATAACTCACGGAGACAGAGGCAATTCCGTGAAAACAGTGCTGCAACCTTGTCTTTCCCTAAGCACGCTAGGCTCTCCAGCACCAATAATCAGTGGCTTTGCACGCCAATCCAGCTAAAACACACGCATGCTACTTACACTTCCAATAGGCTTGGCTTTAAAACTCAGTACTACACATTATTAGCCCAAAATACTTACACATTTTAGGATTTGGAGATTTTTTTTAAAGCTGTCTAGAGAAAGAAACAAAATACTAAAGTAGGCCAAGAAAGCTGTGTCCCCTGCGGTGGATGTGGGGCCCAGGAGAGGATGTCCCTGGATCTGTGAGAAGGGGCTGGCTCACACTCCTGTCCTTCCTTAGCCACTCCACTCCTCTGACTTCAAAACACTAACACACAGGTTTGAGTTCACTGGTGCTTTATGCCTTTGGGGTTTCCAAAGTGTTCCTTCGTTGGCTTCTACCATCTCACTTCTAGAAACATTTCTATAGTTTAAGCAACACTGCCTGGTGATTGATGACCATTTCACAACTGCTATCAGTTTACTATTTTAACCAATACATCATAAATCAGGAAAAGGAATGTTGGGTCCAACTGGAGAGTGTAGCTTTTGCTCATTACTTGGGAGGATTATAGCCATTTCACAAAATCCATTATCTAGGGAAAGGATCCTATTGGCGGGGGCCAGCAAAATTCATTTCATGCTTCAAAAGTCTGTGATGGGGCTGGCAAAAAAAAAATTAACTAAATTGTTCAGGAGGTGGGGATTATGATTTGTTTAAAAACCACAAATGGCCAAGATTGAGCTATGTCCATTATACCAAATGGCACTTTGTACTCAAATGCTCAGGCCCTGTCCTCCAGGGTCAGCCCCTAAATACAGCCGCCCCCAGCTTCACACACAGCTGGACAGAGGAAGTGTCGCTCCCCTCCCTGCCCCCACTCCAGGCTAGGCCACTCTCCATCACAGCCCCTTCTGTGGCCTTCTGCTCTTGGGCCTCCAGTCCTGTCTAGGGCAGCTAGAGGGATGTCCCCACACTGCCACCTGGTCATGTTCTTCCCACTGCTCTGAGGATCGATTGGGCCCCAACCCTCACAGCGATGACATCAGGCAGCCAGTCTCCTCTCTCACCTCATCTCTACCTGTCTCCCTGGCCCCCTCGTTGAGGGGCCATGACTTTTCCTCGAGCATGGGTGCTCCTTTCCCCTCTGAAGATGGCAACATGTTGTCCCTCTGCCGGGAATGCCTGTCCTCTGTAACATGGAGGAGGGTCTTTCCACTGACAGCTGTTCCCTACTTCCTGCTACTTGTGGGTTTCCCGCCACTTCTCCTCTAGCACAGTCACACTCTGACCTGGTACAGTTGCTGTCACCATTTCCCCTGAAGGCCTCACCTTCCTACCAGGAAGACCTCACCTTCTCACCTAACTTTGTTTCCAACTGACAAAGGGGAAAATACAAACGTCCCAGGGAACAGCCCAAACAAGAGCAGGGGCTGAGGGGATCTCTGTCCCTGCCTGCCCATCCCCTGAGGGTGTGAGTTCCTCTACGCCAGAGAGCAGATGGCAGGCCGTAAGGGTAGCAACCCCCCCACTCACCACACCCCACCCCCGCACTGGAACAAGCCCCCCCTCCTTTAGGACCTCTGGGGTTCTCTTCCCTGGGGCCCTGAAAGCCAGGCCAGGTAAGGGCTTTTAGGAAGCCAAAAGGAGAGAGAATGAAAAGGATGCTAAAAAATAAAAGAAACTTTGAAAAAAGTGTCTTCTAGATTTTGCCGAGCCTCCAGAACATTCTTTTTGAATATGATTTTGTTTCCTTCTTTCCTAAACTCAACTTTCCCCAAATTCATTCCTCATGCGAAAACAGCATCTTCCCCAGGGAAGCTCAGTTTAACGCACACATGTTTTTCTAAGTAACTCAGAGCTGCTCAGCTCAGCAGACAATAAAGATTCTTGTCTGCAAGTCCTCCTTGCTGCTAAGACCACCGGGAATTGAAGTGGTGAAGGCGGAGCTCTCAGAAGCTCGGCTTTGCCAGATCTCAGAAGACACTCCTGGTTCAAAGTTCTCACTGGCACCCGAGAGTTTGAGGGGCTGCATGTGTGTCTGTTGGGAGGCGGGAGCAGGAAAGAAACTCTAAGGTTGAGGATGTGAATTTTCCTACCACCCCCTCCCTGGCAGCCTCACCCACCCCCATCATGAGACAGGAGTCGCTGAACTTCTTTGACACTGTTTTTCTCTTTGGGGCCTCCTGTCCTCCTTCCAAGTCCCATCTCTCTTCCTTTCTAATTCTCAGTCCTCAGTCCATCCAGCTCTTTTCTCTCCTTTGCCCTCCCCCCCACACCTTCCTCCTCCCCTCCTCCCCTCCTCCATCAGGGCCCCCTGCCTTGTGCCTACTTATTCTCCTAGCTTCAAACTTGGAGCACGGCAGACAGGGGAAAGGGAAGGGGAGAAGAAAGCAGCAGGCCAGGCCTGTGCAAACAAGAGCAGCCGCCTCCTCATTTCCACTTGAAGCGTCGTCATCACAGAAAAAGCTGCCTTTCTCCTTAACTTACCCCGATGGCGGAGGGAGGAGGGATGGAGGGGCGGTGGGGCTGGGAGAGCACTGCCTGGCCTGGGAGCCTCTGCTGAGCGAGCCGATGGATGGAGCAGCAGGAGGGAACATCAAGTGGCCGCTGGGAGGGAGGCGGGGCTGCATGAATCATTTATGACCGGCGCGGAGGGTTTAGGAATGCTCGCTAATGCTAATGCACAGGCTGGCTTGACTTGAGGGATCTAGCTGCTGTGGTGTGTACTCCAGTGGGCGGGTGTCTTTCCCAGGCTAGGAGCCCTGTGAACCCTTCCTGCTGGGAGAGCGCCCCTGTGTTTGTCCTCAGAGGCAGGGCTGTTCAAAGCAAGGGTCCGGAGCTTGGACGGCATGGTGCCTCAAGCTCATGGTTCTGCAACTCCAGGAGCAAGCTGTGTGGGACTTTAGGGGCCATCTGGACCAGAAAGCTTGTTTGGGTAAGAAGGGGGAACTGAGGCCCAGGAAGAGGGGGTGACTTGCCCAAAGCGCACAGTGAGGTTGTGAAAAAGATATGACTGGCCCCCAGGCCACTGTCTCCTTCCTTCTCTGAAAGGTCCTCTGGCTCTCTGCAGTTCCAGGACACATAAAGCCAGGGTGGCTCCTCATGCGCAGGGCCACAGGAGGGTCTGATCCCACCCCCAACCAGCTGAAATCTCATTAAGAGTTTCGTGTTTTGAATGTGGAATTCTTTTCAGGCTGTGGGATATCACTCCCCACCTGTCCTTGTCCTTTCCCTTCCACTTGAGGGGAACATGGAAGGACCCTGATAAGGAGTTCCCATCAAACAAAAGGTGGGAACCTTCAGTTTGCAGCATACAAATCCCTGTGGCTAGCGAACCTGCCAGGTGAGGCCAGCCAGGACCACTTGCTCCCACCCAGCTTCCACCCACACCCATTTGCCCTTGGCAGAGCCGGTGGAAGGATAGCATATTTTCTGCTAACACAAAGGGGAGAGGCATATCGGGGTGAAGAGGGGTCAATATCATCGTCACCTTCACCCCTTTCCATGCTCAGAAATATTCTGTACCCTCTTCACACTTGATCTCAAGGCATTAAGAATATGAAAGGCAGACATTTTGTACTCAAAAAGGAGATCCTGCCTAAAGTAATAGAGTGAACGTAAGTATAAGACTTTTGTGGTTTACCCCAGAATAGAAAGGTGGAGGCAGGAGGATGGTGTGACCTGGAGGAGGAAGGCTCCAGAACCAACTAACTACCCTTCCCACACCTTTGTCCCACTCCTCTTTAGAGGCCCTGATTCCATGCCCCCACCTGAGACCCCCCGACTGGGACCCACACCCAGCCCTGTCTGTTCCCTCATTCCCTCCCATACACACATACCCACAACTTTGAGGCCCTGGAAACTTCCCACAGAGGGAGCAGAGCCAGTTAGTTGGTCATGCTCCTAAGCCACAAAAGTAGGCTGGGTCCCAGTGTCCTCCCTCAGGTCTCAAAGGAACTGGGTGCAGCCCCCTCAGCATGAAGAGCAAGGAGTCAGGTTCATACCCACCAAGTATACCCTCTGCTCGCAGTCCAGGCTATGCTGCCCATGGGCACAGGGCATGGGGGTGGGCCCAGCTTGCCTGCCCATCAGCTCTACACTTCTCTGGAGAGAGAGGGTCTGCCTTGCTTGGGGCACACCATGAGCAACTGGCAGCAGGAGCAGGCCCCACACTCCGAAAGGACTACATTAGTGGTCCTGGGTGGCCCCCTGCCCTGCAGATCCCAGGCCACACTGCTCAAGCCCTGCATACTTTCTCCACACTCCAAGCATGAGTCCTTGAGTTGAGTCAAGGCCACTTCCTAGACGGAGGGTTGGGGAGGAGATGGCCAAACCAGATGCTACTTGTGGAGCTGCAAAGGGTCGGAGGTTCCTCTCGGTCGATTATGCAAACAGCTCCTCCCCAAATCTCCTGGGTCAGCAAAAAGAAAAAGCAGACCCCTTCTTGGGTGGTACTGCCTCAGATGGCACTGCAAAGCCCACAAAAAGAAAACAAGGGAAATGACCCACACTTGGCCTCAGCCTCGGGGGAACGCAAGGCCCAGGGATGCTGGCAGAACAGAGCCTTCGTCCCTGTCCTGATGGAACCCTTGCCCAGAATGGTCACTGCTCTCTGGTGGTGAGGATGCCACTGAGCTCCTTCATCCAGCGCCTTCAGTTCAGAACCCTGATCCTTCTGACAGGAGCGTGTGCACACGTGTGTGTTGAGGGGAGGGAAGGCAGGGGCCATTCGACGGGGTTAGGAACTGGCCTAGCAGCCATTTGCCTGCTGAGAGCTCATCTAGTAAGATTCTTCTCAATTTAGGGCATGTGGCCATTCTGGAATGTCCAAAAGTACTACAATCACACTTTCAAGTGTTCTAGAAGCTCAAGCTGCCTTTGCCCAACCTTCGCCACCTCCCAACCCCACCAGTCATACTACTCACAACAGCAGTGATGGTGGCAGAATCCCCAGACATCTTCGCCCTCCCGTCCCCTCAGGAGAATATTCAGGGCCCAGAATGAGGCCTCACTGAGAGAGAAGAGGCCAACCCCAACAATGAATGCCACACAGAAAGGACTGCTTCCTGGGCCCCACTGCCATCTCCAGAGACAGCCATCCCCAAGGTGTTTGCCAGCCCCCTGTTCAGGCCTTCCATACGCAGCAGCCATGACTCATGACTCTCAGCCAGGCATAGTGGGGCTTTAAAGAAATCCCCTCTGTGACTTAAAAGTGACCCAGAGAGAGCAAAAGCCACACTGTACCTGATGACCTTCTCAGGTAAGACAGGGTGGAACTACCTCCAGGAAGCCCTTCCCCCACGTGCCCCGCCCCTCTCTCAGGCATTCAGACACCCCTGGGTCTGCACAGAGCCAGACTCACAGGCCCAAATGATCGTTCTGAGCTGCTCTGGCCAGGGAAGCCCGCACCAGGCAGCAAGTGGGAAACAGACATCGTCTGGCAGCAAAACCACGGTGGCAGCTAGCATCTGTACTGTCTCCCCACCGACCAGAGTCACATACCCCCGGAAGCAGCTCCTCCACCCCTGCACGTGCAGGCCCTGCATAGGAGGACCCCAGCAGCCCACCAGGGTGCCAGCACGCCTTCCGTCCCCACTCCCCTCTCGAGGAGTCCCCTCTGACAGGCTGTCACTCCCACACCAGTTCTCTACACCCTAGAACCTTTGCTCCACCCAAGCCCAGTTGATGACATCCAAATCTAGTTACCACCCTTGGAAATCTTTCTAATTCTCCAGTTGCCACCCACATACAGGCCATTTTGCTGCCAAACTGGGCTTTTTGCTGACCTAATGTGCCTGCAAGCCTGCATAGACCTTCTTTCCTGCCCTTGGCCTCTCCTGGGCCCTCCTACCCCTAGGTCCTTTGAGCATGAGCCTCTCGTGGCTTCTGTGTGCCTTCAAGAGATGTGACCCTTTGTTTTATTCTGACTGCAGGCTGTTCCCACTTACAAATGAGCTCTGTTCTCAAAGTTCAGCACTTTGCAAATCAATGATTTGGACCTCTAATACATTTTTCCC
The DNA here is from genome assembly GCF_987537825.1 of Furipterus horrens. NCBI lineage: Eukaryota > Metazoa > Chordata > Mammalia > Chiroptera > Furipteridae > Furipterus > Furipterus horrens. The sequence continues at coordinate 120,703,232 of NW_028327171.1, forward strand.
TTACAGAATAGCTTCCAGGTTAGTCTGGGGTAGGTTTCCAGGTTAGCCCACAACTGCCAAGGGAATCCACAATGTGGCTGAGATAGTGCACATTTGCAGTTAAAACCTTTATTTTTAAAAATACAATACTAGTAATTAAGCAGACTAAAAGCCATTAAATATTTGATTAAAACAGAATAAAGACTTGTGTGTTATTTATGTCGAGTTCCAGCGCTTGAAGCAAAGCAGAAGCTCATCATAAAAGCAGCGATGGCCTGGATTCCACAGCTGGAGCTGTGGAATCTCAGGGTGAGGGTGAGGGGCAGGCACTGGGCTGGGACCATGTGGGTGCTGGCGCGTAAGCCGTGGCAGGATGGGAGGGCGCAGAGACGTGGTAGGTGGCTGTGGGAGAGGCATCTGTGACAGCTCTCTCAAGGAAAACCCAAAGCAGGCCTGTGCTTCCAGCATCTCACAACAGCCCCTCTGAACTCACCCAGAGGCATGCAGTCTCCTCATGGAGTCTGCTGACCTGAGGCAAGAAGAGTTTCCCACCTTTAATAAGGCCAAGTTATGAGTGGTCTAAGGTCCTCTGGTGGCCTAGCCACAGCAAAGGCCGCTTATGAGGCTCCCATCATCTTATCACGCGAGGAGGAAGATACTATTAACACTGATGAACACGAGGCTCACTGATGAGAACAGCTAGAAAGTGGCGGAGCCGACAGCCAGCCCTGGGGCTGCCTCCTGAAGCTCTCTTACGGTTCATGCCCACAGGCAGCAGAGGGGACCAGACAGCCTCTCTTTCCTCTGTGTGGGGAAGGAAGGGAAGACATAGGCTGCAATTTCATGCCTCCAGTGAGTGCAAAAAATCTACAACGTGCCTCATCAGCTCTAAGTCGAGCCTAAGTCTACTGGCTTCTCCGGCCAAGTGGAACCCCCCTCTGAGCCAGGGCCAGCCTCACACTTCATCTGGATTGTTGAACACCCCCTCACTCACCCAGAATTGTGGAGTGACTGCTCCGATGAAGTAACAATGAATAAGATGGCATGCATCTCCTTAAAGATCTGAGAACGCAAGAGGTGGACCCCAACTGCCAGGCAAGGTGCCCTTGGCCAGCACACCTGCACACTAAGTGCTCAAGGTGGGCCTGTCGCATCTGCAGATGGTTTCTGGTTCCCTCAGCTCTTGTCAAGTCACCCCGCGGGAGAGGGAGATGGACAGTACCACTGAGCACACAGGTAAGGAATGGAAGTGTCTAAAATCCCACAGCCAGCCGGTTGGCAAGACAGATCCACGCCTCCTGGGAACTCCCAGAGAGCAAGGACTGCCTTATCCTTAGCCCCTCACCCAAGGCCTGGCACCCAGTGGAGCACTGGCAGAGGGGTGGGTAAATTACGTCCTTCTGGTAGGAGGCATCCCCTATGTAGGCATTTGTTCATTCCACAAACATTTTGCAAATGCCTTTGGGGCCAGAGCTCCCCTGAAGTTCATGCCAGGTAACCTCTGAGGCCTCCTGCACAGACATCTGCTTTCTCCATGACTTCCTTTTGTCTAGAGTCCTGGACTTGGGCGCTTAGCTTTCCCCGCTCACTCCCCAAGGCCAAGGTGAGCAAGGGACTCTGAATAAGACAGAACAGGGAAGAGCAGCCACAGCAAACTCCCCAAGTACTGCAGCACAAAGAAAAGAGATTATCCAGCCACTGGGCCACCAGCCCTTTGTCATCACCCAGCAGGTCACTAGAGCCTTGCCTGCCCAAGACAGGCACCTTTTCTTATTTACTACAGGGAGGAAGATGAAGAAAAGATTGCATATGGGGCCACATCATGCTTTCTGTGGTGGCTGAGCATCTCTGCATTCCCTTTCCCATCTGGGGTGGCTCACCCCTCAAATGTATAATGAATCAGGCACTCGTTCATTAATAAAAAATGACAAGCGATCATTTCATTGAAATCTGTGGAGCTGCCAGGGCCTGCAGACACAATCCTTGCCTGGCTCAGCAATTCCTCTGTGGGCGTGTGGTAATAAGTCTATGGGGTAGATGGGCCAGCTAGTGAGCATCTTGGTGCTAACCATGCAGGCAGGCAAGTCACCTTTACAAGGTGGACAACGCAGGGTCCTTTTTCATCTCTATTAACAAAGGGGCTGAGCTCAGCAGACCCAGCAAGGCAGGAGAGTGTTGCGGGGGTGTGAGAGCTAATCCTGCCATGGCATTCAAAATGCACTGTGTACATGTCCTCAAGGGGCCAAGACCTGGCTAGACTTGGAACGTGAACAACGTGACTGCCTTTTTGTCTTAAAAGCGAGTGAGCAAAAGGACTTGACAGGGGCCTGGTTGGCTAACAAGGTGGCTGGTCCTTAGCCCTAGGCCTGGCACTGGGACCCTCTCCCCAGCTCCTTTTACTCAGAGCTGAATCACAGGAACACCTGGCCCCCAGCAAGGAAAAACCCCCAGAGGACACCTCAAAGAAGCCTCCCAGACTTCTCCTGAGGCCTGACAGTATATTATGTGTTTTATACTCACTTCGGCATTCACTATGTCCACTGCAGTGTTTTACGGGCAGCACTGGAGCCTGGAAGGACAGCAGCTGAAGAACACAGACAGCCCTGGGATGGCACCCAGGCTGTGTCATCACAGGCGATGTGGCATCAGGGGCATCAGGAACCTCGGGTTCCTCGTTTGTATTATAGGTGATAAAGCCTCTCGTATGGAGAAGATGAATTTATAGCTTTAACCCATCATTCGTCATGCCATCGTTGCACAATAAATGACAGTTATTATTATTGGGGGCACTAGTCTTGGGGCTCCAAGATTTTAAGGACCCAGTAATCCAGCACACAACCCTGGTCACCATCGTTTACACCAGTTACATGCGCACCACCAGCACTGCACAGACAGACCTTGCCCCAGAGGCTGGAGTGAATCAGCTTGAATTTTCACCACCAGTCCTGGAGGCAGGGACGTTAACCCCTACAGGACTGGAAGTGGAGCGATTCATCGAGTGCCTCAGGTAGTTGCGTGAGACTGCCTGAGTGACGGAGCCTTAACCCCTTTCTCGTCCCCCTATGACTGGCATCTGTGCTGCCCCCCACTGCTCTAGAGTCCTTGTTGACTCCCTATTAACAGTGGAATCAGGCCAGTCTCCATGATGGGCCAGCCCTGCCTGCACACGCCTCTTCCACAGGACATTTCCCCAAGGCAAGCAAGTTACACTAGGCTCTCACATATCTTTGACCCACCAGGACAGCCATCTGAAATGCTCGCCCAGGGTCCCTCCACATTCATCCTTGACCATTCAAGCTGACCACTTCTCTAGAGTGTCTCCTGGACACTCCAGGCCGTAGTGACGGCTGCCGAGTGCTGCTCCCAGAATCCTGACAGCGGGCCTGGCTTGAAGGGTGGCTTCCAAGCTTCTATAAAGAATACTGAGCACAGGCAGTTTCAGGGGCTGGTCCAGGAGCTCAAGTGAATTGCAGGAACTTTATGAAGGTGGAGCAAAGATGGGTCTTGTGCAGTGAAAGAGCCCCAGTTAGGCAATGGGGGACATGAAGTTTCAGGAAACAGGCCCTTTCTTCGAGAGGAGAAGGGCCATATTTAGGTGCCATTGGCACTGCAAGACAAAGGAAGGCTAGAGTAGAGAACAGAGAGCTCTGGACTCTCAGGCAGGAGGCCCGAGCTTCTGCTTCTATAACCAACTCAATGTATGACCTCAGGGTGACCCCTGTCCCTTGGGACCTCAGTGACCTCATCTATAGGAAGGACAAAGGTCCCTCCCATCTCTGAAGTTGCCAGATGTTTGGGGGATGCAGGCGCAGGGTTCTAGAAAATACCAAGTAACTTGGGAGGCCCAGCCTTGGGCAACTGCCTTTAGAAGACTGACGAAGAACATCCCCGTAATGAGGCTATTAGCCAGGACATCCTGAGGCATGGGGAGGTGATGCCCCACTCTGCTGTGCCTTGGCAAAGCCTGGCTCAAGCCCGAGCCTGGTGCAGAGGCACAGACAGGGCAAGCATGCTCCCATCCTGCCCAGAACACACAGGAGACAATTCATTGCAAAACCTGTGCCTCGGGGTGGAGTCTGCCCTACATTAAGAAACACTTTCCAAATGAGATAATTATTTAATAGGTAATAAATGGAGTCAGGGAGGGGGCAGAAGGAATTCAGATGATTAAGTGCCTATGGCCCCCAGCACTGTGTGCCTTCCCCAGAGCTGATCCTCCTGCCCTCACCTTTTAAAGTCTTCTCACTCCCAGCTCATCCCCACCACTTCCCAGGTACTGTGAACCAATCCACTGTTCATCTGCACAGTGCCCACAGCAAGGAGCCAGGCTGAATCAGAGCCATCCTGCCCTCCAGCAACTCAGTAGCTCCTCTCTCCCCATCCTGCCTACGGGTAAAACAGGGCCCAAGAGGGAAGTGCAGAGCAATGTGCTGAGACAAGGGTGGAGCCGAGAGTGCAGTGGGCAGAAAAGTCAGAGGATGCCAATGTTGTTCACTGCGTGGTCCTGGCCCAGAGGTCCTGTGTCCCGAGAAAGCTTCATCTGGCTCTGCCTAGTCCAACTCCACAAGGTGAAGGAGGAGTGTCAGAGGAGACCTTGAACAATCTCCAAATCTATAGACAGGATGTGGTGCGGGGAGGCATCACCCACCAACCATGTGCCAAGGACCACGTGCAGTGCCTGTACGCACATCAAATTGCACATATTTGTTTCTATCTTCTTTCTTCGTACCCTCAGGGAGGTTAAGTGACTTATCCAAGGCCATCAGTCTCACGAATCAATCCCACCCTTGTCTGGCTCCAAAACGTGGGCTCCTTCTACAGCACCAGGCTCTGTACCAACGACTGCAGCCCCCTACCCCAAGCACATGGCAGGTGTTCACCAATGTGAACTCCCTTCCCATCTCAACCATTCTAGACAGATGCCAGTCAATCCCAGTCTCAAGAAATGTAAGTGTCCATAGTAACCCTTCCATCAAAGATGGAACTCACCAAAGATGCTTCAAGCAACTCGTCCAAGGCAAGCTCTAAGAGGTGCAAGGGATTAGAAGTAACATGACTAAGTCAAAGAGCCTAACAATCTCTGAGTGGGTCTCAAAGAGAAACCAGTAGTAAGGAGAATCTGCAAGGGCCAAGGGTCATGATCAGGCTCTGAGTGCAAAAAGAAATCAGAAAATGGTGAGGAGTGGTTGGTCCACTAGTGGCTACACTTAGAAGGAAGGGACAGGGCGGAAATGGCTGGAACGATAGGGTGAATGAATGGGAGACTGGGTGGGTGGGTGGTTGAAAGAATAGATGAATGGCTAAGTGGATGGACGGATGAGTGGGTAGATGGATGGGTGGGTGGGTAAGTGTGTGGGTGTGTGTATATGTGGGTGAATGGAAGCTCTATCATCAGAGCATTTCCTCTCCTCTGTCTCTGCCTCTTATCCCCACCTCATTCTTCCCTTTCCTCTCCTTCATAGCCATTTAGCTCAGATCACCTGGATCTTTTGCAGGTGTCCACAGAGGACTATAAGTGGCTTCAAGGTCTAAGATACACCGCCCTGCACATCTTGGAGTGTATCATGAAGTCATCCACTGGTCTTCAGCTTAGCACAGCCAAAGGCGTGGAGGGATGAGCTTTTCCACTCAGCTGTTCCCCACCCCACCTTCAGCAAGCCCCCAGCTCACACCTTTATTACCTGTGCCTGCCCAGGCAGCTTCCACCTTGGCACAAATCAAAGAGTCCCTGGGCTCAGTTCAACTCAAAAACAGCTTATTCCCTCTGGGCCTGAAAATTAGGCAAGTCTGCCAAGAGTTCAAGTTACCCATCAGGGGCCTATCTGTGTGGATTTTTATCCCAATTCCAGCCATAGGAGGCTTCTTCAGATGCCCCTGAGAAATGCGGAGATAGCCCACAGAAGCTGCCAGGGAAAACGCTGCTCTGCATGATAATGGGAGAGTGGGGACAGGCAGGTACAATGGCACGAGGCTCAAGGCTGTAGTGCCCTGGCCTCAGACGGTCCTGGGGATTCATGGTGCTGCAGGAACATCCTGTGGGCAGCTGGGCACACAGTGGCTGGTCTAGGAGCAGGAGAGACCTAGGTTCATTTTAGAATGAGGCCGCTGATGGTCCAAATCTCTCCCCAGCTCATCTTACTGCCCAAGTGCCATACTGTCTCCTGGCCTAGGAACAGCCTTCTAAAACCTGCCATAGGTGGTTGCCCAAATCCTGACCTAGGGCCCAATGGGAAGACAATGGATAGGTACAATAGTAGGTGATGAGCTGCATGGCAACTATGGCTCCAACTCCAGGAGGCAGCCACCATAGAGCTGGCATTAGAATCTCTCTGAGATGTTTGAGGCAGGTATCTCCAGGCCTTCGAACACTCATGGGCAGCATCATGAGAGGAGCCCCAAGGAAGCAAAGGGAGCAGAAAGAAGGGGAGGGCGTTCATCGAACTTCTCAGCCTACAGTGGCAGAAAACAAGTTGGACGTGGGGCAGGTAGAGCTCAGGCACTGGAGTGGAGTCAGCAGCCCAGGACTGAGTTCAAGTTGTAGCAACGCGTGAGTAAACAAAGCTTCCATCTTCCCCTGTGTAAAAGGGGACAAGCACATACCTTGCTATTATCAAGAGGACCTGAGATAATGCAGGTCAGAGTGGGCACTGCACAAATGGTGGCTGGTATTGTTTTAAATAATGGACCTGCCTTTCCTTAATGAGCTTATTAGAATGTAGGCACGGCTCCGTGAGGGGAGAGGGGATCTAGCGCCAGGTAAGGGTAGAGGTCTGGGGATGGATAGCTAGGGTTGGAAGCCTGGCGCCACCACTTCCTGCTGTGGGACCCCAGGCCAGTCACACAACCCCCCTTGTCTCCATGTCTTCAACGGTCAAATGAGAGTCATGAGACTATTTTCTAGGGCTGTGGGGAGGATTACTAAGCAAATGCATGTAAAACAAAGCAGGGCCTGGAAGCACAGAAGTGTCAGCTCACAGCACCACTGGCACGTCAGTCTGCCCAGGAGCCTCGTCCCTTCTCAGGATGCTGCTTTGGGAAAAACCCTCTGGGGACTGGTTCCAAACCCTAAGAATATCCTTAGTGATAGGAAAAGAGTGGCACTTTGAGGGTGCTTGTCACACACCCCCTCCCCCCACCGGCTGAGACATGGCCCTCTCCTGAGACATGTGCTGACCATGACGTGGCTGGATGGACCATTCAGGGAAACAGTGAGTGTGTCTGTGGCTGTTTCCCTGAGCGGCTCGCTCACTGGCCCTGAAGAGAACGCCGAGGAGGAGGACAACACAGGGAGTAGGCTGAGCCGCTGCCAGCGGCAGCCAGGAGCCCAGAGCCCCCAAGAACTCCTGGAGACCCGTTCCTCACAAGAACGGGGTCTGCACACACTCATTCCTGTGGGGTGTTTCTAAACGGCTGGGAACTGTTTGTCTTTGAGAGCTTGCACGACTGCAGGGTTCTAGGTTTTCTTCTCCTGATGTGCTGTGTTCTTAAACGTTTTAGCATCAGTAAACCTCCTCTCGTCTGACGTAGTCAGGTTCCTTCTCTGCCGGCCTCAGGGAGAGCCTGCTCCAGCTGGACGCTGAGCCTGGCTCCTCCCAGCCCGTGATGGGGACTCGGCACTCGCAGGCCCCAGAGCTCCTGAGTGTGCAGCGTCGGGCTAAGCCAAGGTGGTAAACATGGCATGTCCTCCATCCCTCAAAGAAGGCCCAGAAGAAGCTGGCAGTCAGATCTTCCTGGAGACGGGACCCAAAGGGGACCAGAAACACAAGAATCCCTGCAGGGACCCTGGTGCCTGGGCCTTCATATCTGTTAGTCTCTCTGCATTTCAGGCTTCAGCAAATTCCTTTCTAACCTGAGACTCATCTGGGGCTCCACCTCCCCCAGGAAGTCTTCCTTGCCTCCAGGTCCCACCCCCCCCTCACCCCCCACCCCCAGTGCCCTTTGGCTCTCTTTGTTTTGACCTTCCTACTGTTAAATGTTCATAGACCTGACTATAGTTTGTTTATACCAGACTGTGAGCAATCCTGAGGCCAGGAATTTCCTGGTACACAACAGGCACTCAATAAATGCTGGCTGAACGAAGGAGTAGTCAGAAATGTGCTCAGGAACAGCCATGGGTCACCATGGACAGGAAGTGCCCATATGTCTTTGCTGTCACGTTCCCCACCCCCCACCACGCAGCTGCAGCCCCAGACCCCAGCTGGTGCCAGTCACACCCGGTACTGTGCCACCCAGCATCCTTCACAGGTATGGAAGGGGTGGATGACAGCAAGTGGCCCAGGAGGGGCCCAACTCTTAGGGCCACGTGGAAAAGGGCCTGGCACACATGTACAGAGAACATGCTCCCCTCCAGTCTAATTTCAACCACTTGGAGAAATAAAAAGGAAAGTTTTATTGGAAAATATAGAAAAACATGACAATGCCATCTTAAGGGTTTCCTGTCTTCTTTTTCCTTGATAGACAAAGGCCTAGTGATTCAATACACTTTGACAGGCAAAAGCCCAAACAACCAGAAAACATGGCATTGCGGTTCCATGCCAGCCCTCCTGGGCCTTGCCTGACCAGGACCTGAGCCAAGCTACAGGGGGATTTTCTACCCAGACACAGGGGTGGAACAGAGTCACAAAATTTCTCCTTCATCTCCTTCCAGAACTCCTTACCACTCTCACACCTTCCCTCCTCCTCTCCCCAGGCCTCAGGCCCTGCCAGCCAGATAGAGGGTCATTTTATAAACTCAAAGCTCCTGCTTCTGTCCTGGATCAAACTGCTCTGACTTTGCAGCCCCAGGTCTCACACCTGTGCCTTCTTTGTTCCCCCCAAACTCACCTGGCCATCCTTTCAGCCTTGGCGTAGCCCGTACCTCCTCTCCGAAGGCCACAGGCATGGCGCATCATCACACGGTACTGAACACCCTCCATAGGCCAGCTCCATGCTGGCTCCTTAACCACTTTGCAAAAAAGGGATTGCAATTTTCCCAAGGACACAGAGAGAGAAGGCCAGGCTAGACCGCCTTTAGCCTATGCACTTCCCACCCGAGTCTTCTCCTTGCTCCTCCCACTCTGGCCATGGCCCTCTCCCAGCTCTCCTTACACCTCAGAGTCTGACCCGGCTCTGCATACCCACAGCACGTGCAATGCCTGGCACACAGGGCACAGTGAGCCCTGGCTGGCTGTTCCGTGGAGAGGCAAAGGCCCTGGCACTGTGCTGAGGCAAGTGAGTTTCTCCATACCCTGTGCTTAAAGGTCACCTCCTCAACGGGACTTCTGTACTCCAAGCCAAAGGAACGACCCTGTAATGGTGGAATTCCGGGCTTCGGCCCCAAGTGGGCTGAGAAGGCAGGAGAGGTGTCTACAGGCAGAGAAGCCTTCCTCAAAGCAGCCTTGGAAAGGCTGCCTCTGCTGTCTGTGTTTCCCAGCAGCCCTGCCTCTGAAACACTGACACTGGCTCCCAAAGCCATTCTTTAGAAACACACTCATCCCTCAGTCCTGCATTGACTTCACTGGTCCCCATAGGGCATGTCATCTGACATGGGGTGCCAGTGGGAGAACTGGCTCCATTGGTCAGTGAGTGGTAGCCCAGGGCGAGGGGCAGGGGGCGGGGGCACAACAGGATTTTAGCACCTCCCCTCCTCTGGCCTGAAGTGGCCCCAGCCAGGCCCAGTACAGAACTGGCTCTACACATGTGGCCTGGGAGGATGCTGCCGGCACAGGGAAGACCTCTCAGGAGTCTGTCTCTGCTTTCCATCGGTCTGGCTGAGCAGGGACGACTCCACATACTCTACTCTGTCCCTCTTCTCTGTTGGAACCCCTGCAGGAATCCAAGCTTGGGGTTTGCCATCAAGAGCCCTCCACACAGGAGAATGTTTTCCAGGCTCCTGAGAGGTGGGGCTCAAATCTCAGAGCAGCCAAGACTCCTTGCAGGGCCCTACCCTCCAGCTCCGGGCCTAAGGGCTTCTTCCTCTCAGCATGGAGTTCCGGGCTCCCTGGCCCTGACCACCTTCCCAGAGCCTCAATGTGAAGTGATGTGATGTGATGCCTCCCAAACTTGACGAGCCTACCCTCCCACTGGACTTCCCCAGGTGGGTTCTCAGCAAGCCCTCTTCCTAAGGCTTGCTCCCTCACAGCTCTCGCTCTTAAATGTCACCTCCTCAGAGAGGCCTTCCCTGACACGCAGTGGAGACAGGCTCCCAGTCACTCTCTTACATCCTACTCGGTTTATTTTCTTCCCAACAGCTCTCACTGAAATTGCCTCATGTACATTACTTGTAGATGTCTGTGTATCCCCAACAGGTGAGCATAGGCACTCCTGCTGCCCACTGCCCTGTTGGCAGTCACTGCCCTCCTCCAGGAGTGGGGACTGTATAAGGACACCTACATGGGGTCTCTTGGTCCACCTGCCTTCATGCTCAGTTCAGCACAAGACAGGCTCCCAGGGCAGGGACCAGGCCACATGAACACGGGTGACTGTGCTCGCCGGGCCTCTCCAAGTCCAACGGCCACTGCCATTCCACTGGCTCTGAACTCAGTTGGGGCCCACTGGCTGTATTTTTGCATTTTTGTTTTCCAAAAAAGTAAAACCACACCGAGCAAGCTAAGAGAATGGACAGTTCCTCACTGGGGGGGGTCACCCAGCTGCAGCCCAGCCAGGCCTTTGACAACAAGCTCATGTCAGGGGTTCCACAGTGGCTTCCCAAATCAATCCCTACAAGTTCCCATGGCAAGCTGTGGCCCATTCGCATTGTTTAATTTTCATTTGCATGACTTTCTTTTTGGCTTTTTTGGGGGGAAATCTAAGCAGTTCTGCATATTTTTAAAAAATTACACAGATGAGCTTATAATGAAAAGCAAAAGTTCCCTTTCTGTACTCTGGAGGTGTCTACTTTTAACTTTTAAAACTTTTTCTACTTTTAGTTCTGCTGACAGCTATCTGATCTATGTAAGGAATGTATTAAAACATCATGATATGATTCTTTAATCCTATGAGCCTGATGTTCCCAATTTATCAGTTATTTACACACAGAACAACTCATCATCTGAGCCTCCCCGCCACACACAGGGCGTATGGAAGGCCACCCCTTTGTCCTGGCGCAGTGACACACAGCCTTCGGCTCTTCCTGGTGTGGAGTCTGCTGAAGCCTTCCCCTAGCTCCCCAGGCCCCTCCCCCTGGTGCATCCGCGCCAATTCCGAAGGTGGCTACACAGTTTGCGCCTTGCTATCACTCCTTCTCTGGTGGTCTCCCCTCTGAGGTCGTGGGTCTTCCCTCCCTTTAGCAACTCCCTTACTTTGCTTAAGAGGATACTTAAGTATCTACGAAAGATGTGTGGGAGCTATAAGTTTTGAGTCCCTCCTGCATGACTGGAAAAGTCCCTCCCCACTGGGTGATGGTTAGTTAGGCTGACAGTTTGCTCATTTCCCTCATACCTGCTGGGGCCGTCACTGCGTCCTGCACAGACTGCTGCCTATGAAGAGGGTGGTACAGTTTAAGCCTCCCACCTTAGCAGACCACCTGGGTTTTTTGCTCATTTTCCTATTCTCTAGACATTTTTAGAAGTGTTATGTTTGGTTATCTGGAATATCACAAACACATCTAAATGAGATTTTTTTAAGTGCTAGCACACTGAGGATTATTTTAATGTGAGAGTTTCTGTCCTTCTGATATGGGAAATTTTCTTGTATAATATTCTCTTATCTGTTTTCAGTTTCAGTTTCTGGAATTTCTATTAATTACACACACACACACACACACACACACACATACACATTTTGTTTAACACACATACACAAAAGCCTTCTCACTGTTCTCTCATATTTCTCTTTGCCTTTTTATTCTTTTTTCCATGGTTTCTATGAGTCACCTTCCTTCTTATTAAACTTTTTATTTCTACCATCATATTTTTAATCTAAAGTTCTTATTTATTTTCTGTATATTCTCATTTCATAAGATCCTGTTTTTGTTTTATGGATGCAATGCTTCCTCAGTTGTTCTGTGGATACCAACAAGAGAGCTGGTTTTCCACTTGCATTTTCATCTCGAGTTCTGTTTCTTCTGGTACTATACTCCGCCCATGGTCTATGTGAGTGAGCATCACTCTTCCAAGTAGCTGGCTTTATTTAGATGTCAGTTAAACCTTGGAATCCATTCATATTTGACGACAAGAGACTAGAAATCTGTCTGGAACTTCTGCATAGCTGAGTTGGGCTTGTCCAGTGAAAGAGTTAGCCACTCTGCTGGGAGATCTCTGAATACCAGAGTGGGTGAAGCTTGGCTCTGGGATCTAACACACACATGGTCTGTCCTAGTTACCCTAAGGCAGTCAGTTTAGTTTCTCTGCAGAAGAATCCAATTATCACCGTCAACACCGCTGGCATAAAAGATAAATACCTGATACCAGTCATTCTCTATAGGAGAGTCAAGAGGAAGATGGGGTCATCTACAATTTAATCTTTTTTAAACTGTTATAAAATATACATAAGATGAAATTTACCATTTTAACCACTCAAGTATACAGTAATGTTAAGTGCACTCATAGTCTTAGGCTACCATCCATCTCTAGAACTTTTTCCATCTTCCTGAACTGAAACTTACACCTTTTAAACAATAATCCACCCCCCCATCCTCCCAATCCCTGGAAACTACCGTTCTACTTTCTGTTTCTATTAATTTGACTATTTTAGGTAACTCATATAAGTAGAATCATTCAATATTTTTCTTTTTGTGACTGGCTTATTGCACCACTTAACACAATGTCCTCAAGAGCACCCATGTTGTAGTATATATCCGAATTTCTTTCCTTGTTAAGGCTGAATAATATTCCAGCGTATGTACAGATCACATTTTGTTTAACTATTTATTTGCTGTCCATTTACTCTTTTCTCTCCCCTCATCCGACGCTACTTAGGCCCAGCCCAGGGGAGCGCAACATCACATCAATCAGTAGGGTCCATTTACTCCTAGACTTAAGAGTGACACCTGACTGAGAATGCAACCCTGTCACCGTTGCCCAAAGGGAGGTGTAATGCTCAGGTCTTCAGAGGCAGCACCTCAACTTCTCCCCATCTCCTTCCCTCTCTCACAATCCAGACCTCTTCACACAAGGACGACCCAAGGACCACATCTCGTTTTCCCCAGTCCCCAGATCATCGGTGTGGGTGGCCTTGACAGAGGACTAACCATTTTAAGTGGAAACTCAGAACTGCCACCACATTTAACAGAAAAGGCAAAGGAGCCAAGGAGATTTCTTGTCCCTCCCTAATATCCCCTTCTTGCCAGATCCCTCTGCAAAAGTTGCCAAGAAAGAAAGGAACAACGAAATACAGGCCTAACTTCTCTTCTCTGTCATGAATACCCTACCTCCACCCAAAATAAAATGAAAGACTGGGGAGAGACGGACAGCCCAGATCTGATCCAGAGGGCTGGGTTCAGTCCTGGCTGGTACAAGCCACAGGCCAGGTCCATACCTCGCTTTCCAGGGCCATTCCACCAGGCAGCTCTGTGAGTCTGGGTCTGCAGCTGAGGAAGCTTTCCTCCCTAGTTCCAAGGCAGGAGCCCCAGAGCCCTAATCAGCTGTGCACTGTGCTACCTTCCTGACTAGATTCCTCAAGACCCAGCCTGGACTAGTCCTGCATCCCCTCTCCCCCCACCTTCTGAGGGAGGCCGCCCCTGGCCACTCCTTAAGGGCTACACTGAGCACTGCCCCAGCCTAAGTGCCTGCCACTAATAAAAAGATAAACAAGAAGCTCGGTACAGGGACAGCAACATCTGCTACACCCTCCTCCATGGATCTCCCCCGTTCTGGGCTTTACAGCCTCATGGTGTGGGGGTGGGGTGGAGTGGGAGGAGTTGGTGGGGACCCAGCTGCCTTGTGAGCCTCCAAGATGGGTCCTGGCCTCAGCTGGATCAAATCAACTCCCTGGCTCCAAACAGGAACCCCCCACCCCTGCCCCCCACACAGGCAGGAGCATCTGAGGACCAGAATCTCCCAGCTTGCTGGGAAGGGCTCAGAGGCTTTCAACACTGACACGCCTGTTAGCTGCTGCCCCATCATCAGCTTCCCAATCAGAGTTCTGGGCTGAGCTCAAGGCCCAGGAACAGCCGCTGGTCCACCACTGGACCCTCAGGGAGATCCATGGCTGCCAGGTGCCTGGTGGCTGTGTGCCTCCTTCTCCTTCCCTTTGGCCATGTCTTCTTCCTTCCTCCTGGCCCTCAGACAGAGGCCTGGGGGCAGGGGTGCTGGGGCAGCAGCTCCCCTACAGCAGCATTATGACTCTCAGCAGCACTTTAGCCTCTGCAGGCCTCTTTCTCCATAAAACACAGTAACATTTCTATTTCTATTTGACCAATGTCTTGGTTTAAAGACAAATATAATCCAGGCTTCCTATTTTAAAAAAACAATTAAAACCTTTTTTGTGGGCCCCTCACAGCACTGTGCCCACTGGGCCTGAGACAAGCCAATCCTGCCCCAGGGCCAGCCTGTCCTAGGGTAGTCAGCTCATCCTGGTTTGCCTAGAACTGTCCCAAGAATGCCCTCAGACCTTGCCTGCCTTTCTGCTTCAGGCCCAGAGCTCCCCAGCAGCATGGACAGCAGGTCAGTGTAACCAACCGAAACCTGGAGGCTGCACAGAAGTGGGCTGGGCCCTTGCCACTGGGCCAGGACTCTGTGAGGAGCTGCAGAGACATAGCTGAAACCTCCACTGGCTCCAAGGACCAAGGCCATGGGTCACAGCTGAAAACAGATACCTCCGGAGCACTGGCCCTGTGTAAGATGTGGAGTGGAGACACGGTCCACTGTCACTCTTCTGAGACCACGGACTCCTCCACCTGCGCAGCAACTCTGAGAAGCAGTTATGGATGTGGATTTTCTAGGTAAGGAAAATGTGTCTTAGAGAGGTGAAGTAACTCACTCAAGCACGTGGGCTTTGAAGAGGGAGGGCCGAGGACCAAGCCCAGGACTGCCTGCCTCCAAGCCTGGGCCATGGCTTTGCTGGAGCCAGACTCTTCAAGGGACCAACAACTGCCGCTCTTCCTGCCTCCTGACCCTCACAGCAGCGTGGCCTGCAACAGGTGGGCAGGACAGATGCCTCGGTGTGACCAGGCGTGGGAGGGGACCGCCTGTGGGAAGTGCAGGCCTCTCAGGACCCCCTGAAGAACAAGTACAGTTCCACCACCGAGAATGCACTCAGCCTGCACCACGCCACCTTGAGGCCAGAGGCCCAGCGGCCCAGAGAGCCCCTTGGAAAGCATCCCGTTAACCATCCGGAGGCCAGGGCCCCTCCTGGACCCAGCCAGCCAGGGCTGAGGTCTGCAAAGGTTTTCAGAGCAGCCAGAAACGCCCGGAACCCAGCCTTTCTCTGCTGATGGCTGCAACACGGAGGGTCCAGAGCCCAGGACCACAGTTTGGCTCTGTCCAGAGATCCAGAGGAATGACCCAAATGAGGGGCTTTCAGGAAGGTGGAAGGGAGGCCAGCCCACAGCAAGAAAGTGAAGCGCTGACTGGAGAGAATATAAACCGTGCACTGTCCTGAAATGAGAGCAGTCCATGTTTGGACCCCCACCAAAGACATCCCCCAGCTGACCTGGAGGGAAGGCAGAGTCGCCGATGACAGCCACTCTGGAATCAGCCAGGCCCAGATCCCGGCTTTGTCTCTAACCAGCCGTGTGACCTTAGATAATATCGCCAAGCCTTTATTTTCCTCTGTGTAGAATGGGAAGCGTTGCTGTGAGAACCAAATGAGTTAATCTGTATAATATATAGCCTGGCAATTAGGAAAACTTCAGTAACGATAAATATCTCTCATTATTATATAGATCCTGGCACAGTGCCTGGAATTTAAAGAATAATGAGTATTTACTAAACCACCAAAACTCTGGTATCCCTACAGGTAGCCCATGATTTGATTCAGGAAACTAAAGCTCCCAGGGTCCAATCAATGCCCCTGAGTTCATTAGTGGTGGAACAGGCCAAGTCAGCACAAGGAGCTACCCAGAGCTCCCGAATGCTGTGCAGTTCCCTTTCCAGCTCTCCCAGGGAGCTCTCCTCCCGTCCCCAGGCCACCCAGGACTGGGTGGGGTGTCTGAGGACAAGACAGGCAGCGAGCCCCTGGCCAACTGGCAGCTGCGGTGTGTGAACACCGGCAGAGGCTGGGTCGACGTGGGCGTCCCTGGGCCTCAGCTGAGTGGGGACACATGCACAGGCCTGACTTATCTAGCTTCTTGAGTGAAATGTTGCCTGCTAGCAGCAGACCTTCCCTTGGAACAGTCAAAAGACAGGTAAAGCGAAAAATCAAGCCTTGTGCTATTTGTACTTCCAAAGTACCTCTTTCCCCTATTTTTTCTCACTCATATCCCTCACCAGGCTATGCAGAGGGCAATTCCTGGTGGAGAACAGGAGAGGGTTCAACATGTTCCTCACCAGGAACCACCCAAAAACTCACAGGTGAAGGCTTCCTTTCACAACACTATGTGGGCCAAGGAGGTACTAAAGGCTGTCCCTACTTGTTGGCCCCCGAAGGTTGAGGGGTATGCTGAGATGGGCTGCCTCTTAGAGTACATATTAGAGCACAAAATTATCTTAACCATTCTGTCTTGGTGACCACAGACACAATCTAAAACTACAACCTCCAGGGAAGAGAATATTCATTCCCTTTCTAACTAAAATCAGAACACATTGGCGCTTGGAGGAACCTTTGAGAATCGTCCCATTTTACAGATGGAGAAAGTGAGGCCAGTGCAACAAAGCTGCTCCAGGCTACACAGTTAATGAGAGGTAGGACTTCTGCCTCTCCAGCTAGTGCCCTCCCACTGCACATGGTAAGGAAGGGTCTGGGCAGAGGGTGGAGACCCACCACTGAGACACAGAAAATGGAATTTGTATCTAAGCAGGGCTGGAGTCACCAGTTTTTTTGTAAATTCAGTCTAAGGTCATTCTCTAATTAGAACAGAGGTAGCAAACTCCAGTCTGAGAGACAAATTCTACCCATAGCGCCCAGTTTTATAGGCACACAGCTCTGCCAAATCACTCACTGTCTATGCTGTTCTCATGCCTCATCCACAGAGGTAAGTCACTGTGAGAGAGACTGTGTTCATGGGCTGAAAAGATTAAAATAGTTCCTATCTGGCTTTTGACAGAGCACGTGTGCTGACCACTGATTCAGAGCTGGGGAAACGGCAAGTACACCCTGCAGGAGTGACTCGGGCTTTCTGTGGCTTCGGATAGGACCCCAGCCCCCAGGTCACAGAGGGGGAAGCAGACTCCCACAGAACCAGCTGCCCACCTCCATGCTCCTCAGCCCCTCTGATGGCCTCGGACCCTCAGCACTGCAGCGGCCCTGTCACTTCACTCTGCTGACCCTAGCGGGGTGGGGGCGATTTGTTTTCCTTTTCAAAATGTTCTCCTAGAAGAAACTGGGAAGCTCAAGTCCTTAAACAAAACGTCTGATGCCCTGTTTGGAATTATTCTAAGGACAGCAAATTATGGACAAGGCACGGCTGTCATTAAAGGCATATCCCAGTCACACCTGCCACCTGGCACCTCAGGTTGTCCTGATGCCACAGTTCCAAACGTGCCTGGGAAGTCACAATGAAGGCCTCAGCTCTCCAGAGCAGAGCCAGGAACCTGGGTATAAATCCTGACGATGGGGCCTTGGGAAGGTTGGGTCACCCCCTGGGCTGCAGGTGTGTCTGACTGTGAAGTAGGGGTGATGACAGGGTTGTTGGGAGGAGCAGATGAGAGCATCCCAGAAAAGAGCAGAACAGACTAGGCTGGCCCAGAACATAAGCTCAATAAATGCTATCATTCACTGTCACCATATCCTGGAATGAAGAACTAAAGCCAGGACTCTATTTAAAGGTAACTTCCAGTACACACAGAAGCTTACAAGAAGAAAGTCTTAATATTATTAGGTCAGAAATAAACTTCCCACCAAATTTGCCACTCACATGATCTCAGCGCTATCATATACCTCATCTTAAACCTGGTGAGCCAACTTTTACAACACAGCAAATGATTCCTCAACAAAATTTCTCCCTGGCCCACTGAAAGCCTCATTCAGAAGCTCTGCTGGAATGCACTCACTTAAAATGCAATCAGAAGACCCTACTTTGAATTCATTTGCAGATAATCTCTAAAACTTACAAAACTACTTCCTATGTTTTCTACTAACCAATTTCTCTCAGCTATAAGTATTTTCATTCATTCATTCAGAAGCTGTACATTGCATGGTCTTAGGAAAATTCCTCTAACTGCAGGGTCAGCCCACAGGCCGCCCAGGAGGCGGAGTCAGCCCACCCCAGGTCAGGCAGCCTTGACCCAGGGCACTGGCTGTTACTTCAGAAGTTAGGAGCTCCCTGTACGCTGCATTCTGTTCCCTACAAATATGCTCTCAAATGTGTGAAGTAACAGGCACAAGTCAAGTTCTAGCAGCATTGTTCAAAAACAGCAGAAGACTGGAAATCTAAATATCTATCAGAGGGGAACTCGTTACATGAATTACAGTCCATCCATATAATAGAATATCAAACAGCCATAAAAACAGATGAAGAAGCGCTCCAGGCCTCATATGGACCAATTTCCAAGATACATTGTCGAATCAAAATAGCAAGATGCCAACAATTGCATTAAAAAACATATGTGTGTGTGTGTGTGTGTGTGTGTGTGTGTGTAAATTTATAGGTAGGCCCATATATATAAATATTCACAAATATATGTGTTATTTACGTGTAGGCATCTAGAAGAATATCTTGCAAAGGCTACGTGAGACATTTCTGCCTCCAGGGAACAGAACCAGTTGGCTGGCTGGGGTACAGGGTTGAGAGGGAGTTTATTGTTGTTTTGATTTTTACTTTTGTAACTAGCAACTTTAGAATCATGAAAGTTACACTATTTAAAATAGTAAAATAAATAAAAAGTTAACAAAAAGTCAAATACCTCCAACTCAATGGAGATATGGCTACATTTATTTTTCCCAGGTACTATCAGCAGGGGCGCCACCACCAGGCAGGCTCCCTCCAGACTGCTTTTGCCATGGCACCCCCACTTCCCGCACTGGGGGCCCGAAGAGCCCAGCTGGCCCCTGTTTGGACTCTTGCTGCATGCCCCTCTGCTCTGGGCTCTGGAAATGACCCTAGACCCACAATACCCGACACAGGCCTGGAAGAAAGTCAGTTTTCTGGATTCCCAGCACTTGGCAAACCAAAGGTAATGAAAGAGTGTTTTAAACAGTGCCCAGAACAGCACCTGGCACACAGCAGATGCTCATAAATACTGTTTGAATAAATAAAGACACAGAGGAAATTTAGAAAGTAACAATCAAGAAATCAGCGCTCCCCACTTAAGGTCACACCATAAGCCCTAAATTCAGTGTCAGGAAATCTCTATCACCAAGTTATTAGTTTATAGAGGAAGATGGGCTCACCAATGATCACATGACCTGCAGAGATGACGCAGATAGGAGGGGGCAGAAGTGAGACTAAATGAGTCCTCCCCTCTCTCCCGCAGGCCCAGTCACAGCCCCAAGCCGAGGGCCTCAGTGTGACTTGTAGGAGCCTTGGCCCCAGTCCAAGAAGGCTTGTGACTTAGCCAGTGGCTTTGGAATAAGACAGACGCCAAGGATTTCCTTCCCTGAAAACCGACCACTTCATGGGTCTTTTGCCTGGAGTGGATGATAATTACAGCTCTTTCCGAAAATATAGGTTTCTTTCCCCATCAACCTTATTTTCTACCTTTAATTTTGCATATGAAAGATAACAGCACAGTGACTTGACAAAATAAGCTAAAAACTCTCCAGCTCAATAAATATAATGAATATCTATTTACATGTACATTTGCACTGGCAGAAAAAGAAAGACCACTGCAGCGGGGTGGGAGGGGATGGGCATGCAGAATGCCAAGAGGAAATCTGGAGACCAAAGCAGACCAGGTGAGCTGATGCCGGGAGACCCAGGGGTGCACCTCTCACTATAATCCTGTGACCCAGTTTCGGTGGCTGTACAGGGAGAGGATGGGAGACCTGGATCCTATAAAAGATGAGGACTGGGCACTGAGAACCCCCTGTGTAGTCAAGACTACTTGAGGGTTTCAGGCGGGACACCCTGCTCACCCGCATAGGGACACAACAAAACACCTGGGTGCTTATACTTCTGGCTGGGAAATGAGTGGAGGGTTTTTGGAAGTCTCCTCTGAATATCTGTAACCAACCTGCCTGCCTTCTCACTGAGCAACAGTTCAAATTTACAGTCCCCACAGGGTCCAGGAACCTCCAGGCTATGAAAAAAAAGACAAAGTTGATCCCACACCCGTGTTACTCCTGAGGAAACTGGCAAGAGTCATGGAAAATCACTTTGGAGGGAGAGAGCCTCAACTCAGGCCACACAGATTTCCTAGATAAATCTCTATTCAAAATCCAAAATTACAAAATGTATGCATGCACATTAACACCCCCACGACCAAGAGTCAGCAGACACCACAAAGAACACATCCAAGTCAGCTTAAGAGAAGATAGAGGCCACCAGGGGCAGATCCAGGAAGTGCAGATCATTCTAAGAAGCACCAACAAACAATAGGAGTCACAAAAATGGGGAGACAGAGAAACAACCCCCCATCGAAAGGAAAGGTAGAGTCCCCAGAAAGAGTGCTAAATGAAAATAGAGGGGAGCAAACTATCAGATATGGAATTCAAAACATGGATTATGGAGAAGCTCAATGAGCTCAGCGGAAACTACAAAGAACTCCAGAAAAACTACAGTGAACTCCAGAAGAACTATAAGGAACTTACTGAGAATTATACCAGCATCAAAAAGGACATGGAAGCTATCAATAAGAGCCAGGAGGAAATGAAGAATACGATCTCTGAATTGAAGAACACAGTAGAAGGAATTAAAAGCAGGCTAGAGGAAGCAGAAGATCGGATCAGCGAGCTGGAGGACAATGTAGACAAAAACTCACACAGTGCAACAAAATGAAAAAAGACTGAACAAGACTGAAGAGGCTCTAAGACAGCTGCAGGACAACATGAAATGTAGTAATATCCGTATCATAGGAATTCCAGAAGGAGAAGAAGAAGAGCAAGGAATAGAAAACCTCTTTGAAAAACTAATGACAGAAAACTTCCCTAACATGAGGAGAGAAAGAATCATGCAAGTCCAGGAAGCACAGAGGGTCCCAATGAAGATGAACCCCAACAGGCCCACTTCAAGACACATCATAATTAAAATGGCAACATTCAAAGACAAAGAGAGAATCCTAAAAGCAGCAAGAGAGAAACAACTAATAACATACAAGGGAGCTCCAATAAGGCTATCATCAGATTTCTCAGCAGAAACACTACAAGCCAGAAGGGAATGGCAAAATATATTCCAAGTAATGAAAAACAAAGGCCTACAACCAAGAATACTCTACCCAGCAAGGCTCTCATTCAAAATGAAAGGTGAAATAAGGAGTTTCCAAGACAAAAGAAGGCTAAAAGAATACATCTCCACCAAACCAGTATTGCAAGAGATGCTAAAGGGTCTGCTTTAAGAAGATGAAGAAACAGAGAGAGACAGAGAGGAACACGAGTACAAAGGGGGAAAATGACAATGAATAAGTACTGAAAGGAAGAAGGAAGTTCTACCATTTGCAACAACATGATTGGAACTAGAGAGAATTATGCTTAGCGAAATAAGTCAGGCAACAAAAGAAAATTACCTTATGCTATCACCTGTTACAGGAAACTAATGAACAACACAAACAAATGAGCAAAATTGAACCAGAGGGCATAAGCCTACGATCTCACTACCTGAGTGATTGTCTGTACGTATAAGCCTCACTTAATCCTGTCTGCATTGCTGCCTCCTGAGACTCAATGGTTTGGCTGAACTAAGTGGCTGGGTTGGTGAAGAACGGGGTGGTCTGTGGGCTTCACTTTAAAAATGGTTTCCCTTTTCTATCCTAATGGCTTGGACAGAAAGAGCCCAGAGGCCTGAGAGGGGGGAAACCTAAAATATTTCCCTCAGTCCAAACTAAGTATAATGGGCAAAAGTGTTTTGGACAGGTGAGATGTACCTGGCACACCTTCCTCCAAAGAAGCCCTTCTTTTCCCTAATGTGGGACATTGAAAAATTAATACCTGTCTTTTGTCATCTAGTGGTTATGGATTGAATGATGTCCTTTAACCCTGTTGGCCCCAGAATACAACAAGGATGCCAGCCTGTTAAACCAAGCATGCCGTTGTCCAGAGACAGCCAACCAACCTGGAGTCTGCACGATCCTTCCCCTTGTGGGAAGGCCACCCTCCCCTCCACACCCCCACTCTTATTGGGGATTTCTTGACCCAAGGGTAGGTAGGACGACGACCATGTCCAGCTTGAAGCAACTAGAGGAGCTCGAGACCTTCGTCCATTGTCCTTTATAAGATTGTAAAGGGTCTTAAGTCCGAGAGGGAGGGATTGTTATTTTTTATTGTTAAAATATTTAACTAATTAATTAATTATTTTTTAAAAAAGAAGAAGAATATATGAAAGGGTGAGGCAGGAGAGCTTGTATGTACGACCCATGGGCATGGACTTGGGGAGGGGATTGTTGGGGAAGGGGGGTGCTGGGCGGAGGGGGGCAAAGGGGAAAAGATTGGAACTATTGTAACAATATAATCAATAAAATATACTTTAAAAAAAAAAAAGAGAGAGAAGATAGAGAATGCGTAACGGGAAAACCAAAAAGGTGGATACACACAGGATGGGCAAAGGTAGGTTTACAGTTGTGAGTACTCAAAACAAAGTTTATTCTTGTATTATTTTCCATATGAACAACTGTAAACCTACTTTTACCCGCCTTGTGTAAAAGGAGCTGAAGGGACGTGGAGGATAGAGTAAGAAAGTCCCAGAAGGAGAGAATGGGGAAAGGCATAATGTGAAGAGATAATGAATTAAAACTTTCCAAAACTGAGGAAAAACTAAGATTTTAAAAATAATAAAATAGCTGTATGTCAGAATCCGTGGGAGTAAGTGAAGCGGGGCTCAGCCACAAGCTTCTGCTGCAGATAGGAGACAGGTACAAGGCTGGAACTCAGTCGTTGGTGCCCAACCCAAGGAGTTCGGGAAATAACATGGGTACAGACCTAAGGGAGAACAGGATATGGGATACGAAAAGAAATCAGCGAGACAGGAAATAAAGAAACCAACAGAATCAAGCAACCTAAAAGGACTAAAAAGCCAACAAACCTCTGTTAAATCAATAAAAAACCAAAACAAAACAAAACAAAAAGACAATGCACACATCACTAGGAATAAAATGAGGGATATAAATACAAACACTGCCAATAAGTTTGATAACAGGAGAATCAGCTACATTCCTAATGAGAAAGGTAGATGGATACATTTAGTGAGAAGACTCGAAATGAAAGAAGTTGGAATTACCCCTAACCATTAAAAAAGAAAAAAAAAGAAAAAACAGACGCGGCTCATTCTAACAAACAAAACCAGGCTGAGGTGTGAGGTGTTTTTGCAGCTGGAATTCCAAACCTTGGAATAATGGCTAATCCTTAACATACTCAAATATTTGAAGACAATCCTTAACATATATTTGACATGTACCAATATGAATGAACATGTACAAATATGTTAACATATATAAGTATTAAGATAATCCTTAAGCTATGCGAATATTTGGATACTGAGAGAAGAATATTCCTTCGCAGGCTATGTGGCTAATCTGGCACTGACTTCAACTTCAACTAAATAATGATAGAAAGAGTAAATTATCAGCTATCTCATTGCTAAACATGGATTCAAAGGGCTTAATGAAAATACTATCAATTAAATCCAACTATGTAAACTCAGTTGGGTATAAGCCAAGAATCAATGATGTGACAATAACAGAAATGTATTAATATAAAAATTATCCCAATAAGAGGATAAAGAAGAAATTTTACAATTGTCTCAGCAGTTGCAGAAAAGCATTGATGAAATGCAACATTCATTCACAATTAGGGAGCCTTAACAAAATGTGAACAAAAAGGAAATTTTAAACCTACTATAGGAAATCATTAGACATTCTTCTTCCTCTTCTTCTTCTTCTTCTTCTTTTAATCCTCACAAGAACATGCTTATTGATTTTTAGAGAGAGGTTAAGGGAGGGAGAGAAACATCATGTGAGAGAAAAATATCAATTGGCTGCCTCTCACATGAGCCTTGACCAGGGACTGAATCCCTAACCTATGCATGTGTCCTGACCAGAAATCGAACTCACGACCTTTCTGTTTATGGGACAACACTCCAGCCAACTGAGCCACACCGGCCAGAGCTAAACATTTTCCTTATGATAATACTTCAGAAATATTCCCAAGTCAAGAACAAGTAAAGGATGCCCCCTCACCAGACTTCTGAAAATTATTAAAATCAATTTCACCTATTTTTATTTTTTAAAATGTGGCTATGAAAAATAGTTTAAATTAAACATGTTGCTCACATCACACTGTGCTTGAGCCATTGAGCAAGTGCTATTCTAGACAGCATGAAAGGGGCAAAAAGGAAATAAAAGGTATAAGAATTGGAAAAGAAAAATACTTATAATTTATAAATGATATGACTAAATAAAATATCTAAAAAGACTATAGGGATACATTTAATAAAATATCAAGATCCTGCTAGGAACAGAATCAACATATAAAATGCAACTACATTCCTAGACAACAGCAGTAAAGTATTAGGAACTGTCACTTTTAGGGTATATCTTTACCTTTACAACAGTAACAAAACTGTAGGGTACTCAGGAATATGTTTCACAAAAAATATGTTAGAGCTTTATGATACTAATTATAAAACTCAAAAGTATTAAGTAAAGATCATGATCATAGATGGGGAAAATTCAGTATGGCAAAGGTAGCAATCTTCCCCAAACTGATCAAATCCAATCAATTCAACTCCAATCATGAAATCTAAAAATCTGATCCTAAAATGTCATGATAGAATAAAGGTCAAAGAAGAGCCAAGACAATGTGAAAGAGGAACAAATATGGACATTTGCCCTATGAGATATTACACCTGCTGGAAAGTGATAGTAACTGTGGTGGTTCACAGAGAAACTAATGGGCCAAAGAACAGAGTAGAGAGGCCAGAAAGAGACCTACATGTATATAAAGAAAGTTGACATGTGACATTTTAACATTTGAAAAATAATTCAAAAATGAAGGAATGGAGTAACCGCTATGAGGACAACTAGTTACCCACACAGATAAAACAAATGGATCCCTGTGCCATGTCAATGACAAAACATTTGGAGCTAGATTAAAAAACTATATGTAAAATTACAATCATATAACTTTTAGAAAAAATTATAGGAAAATATGTTTATGGTCTCAAGGTAGGACCATCTTAAACAAGATACAAATGCATGCCGTAAGGAAAAGAATGCTACACTTGATTATGTTAAAATATACAGCTTTTGTTCCAATAAACCATATCATAAACAAAGATAATGGCCAACCAAAGACTGGGAGAAATTGTTTATAATACATCTAAATAATAAATGATTAGTATCTCTTAAAAACCTAAGTAGGAGGAAGGAGACACCCAATAGAGAGCTGAGTAAAGGAGATGAATAGGCCAAACAGGGGAGAAGAAACCCAGAGGTCCAGTGCACAAATGAAGGGGTATAAATTAAAATGATCGTTCACACTTATTAGATGGCCAAAAAGCAAAGTCTAATAAGATAAATCATTGTTTGAAAAGCAGGGGGTAAATATGTTCAGCCCATAGGTATGGAGAGCGATTTGGCAGTATCTCATAAAGCGGGAAATGCAAGTGTCCTTACAGCCCAGGACCCCCGCTCACGTAGGTAAGGGCTCTCAATCTGTTCCACGTGACGCAGAGAAATACATTTTACACTGCACTGCAGTCCACACGTGTGAGCGCACACACACGGAGCTGCAACTTTACCTTTACTATTTGCAAAGCACTGTTGATATTTTGTTTCATTTCTTTCAAATGCTGTTTGTTACGCACAAGGAGATATACATGTTCCACCCACAAAAACAAAGTCTGCAATCATAAAAAGTTGTAAACCATCTAAATAACCTCAACGGGAAAGTAGATAAATGGGTTATGAAATATTCATCCATTTAGTACCCAGAGTTTTCAATGAGCAAATGAGAGCTTCCCGTAGCAAAATGGATACATCTCAAAAACATAATAATATGTGTAAGAAAAACTATATGCAAAGTAAGAAAATACAGCATATCTGGATATATACATATATGTATAGCAAAACTATGCCTGAAGGTAATAAACACAAAATTCTCTGGACCAAGGTTACCTGGGGTGAAGGGAGATGAGGGCAAGTAATGGAGGCACAGAAGGCCAGAGAGGGGTCTAAAGTGGTGGCAAAATAGGGGGTGGGCTGCGATTGGTCCTTTGGTCCACCCTAGTGGGGACTGCTTTATCACTGACATTGCTTATGACTGCCAGGGTGTGGTAACAGAAAAAAGTAGACTGATATTTTTAGACAACTTGATGTTTGTTTCTCAATTCTCTACCCTGTGCACTCCCTACTGTCCACACTCAGGGCAGATCAGCCCCCACCTTGATATGCCACCTATCAAAAAGAAGGCAGAAAATGGAAAGGGGCATGGAGGTGCTTAAAATATTTAACTGTGTGTTCTGTATACATATATCTATACCTATATCTATATCTATCTATACTTATATCTATATCTATTATGTCTCTCTTTTCCAAAGAGCAGAAGTCAGTAGGAGGTACTTTCAGAGCCCCATTATCATAAGGTCAAAACAGTCTGCCTTTCTCGCCTCATCTTCTTTGTCTGACAAATGAGCACAGTAAAACCTCCCCACTTCAGAGATATGGAGCAGATCACATGGACCAGGCACGTGAAAGAGAGAACGTGGTGGCAGGGAGCAGCCCAGCATGTGACCGCTGGCCTGCCCAGAGGAGGGGTGTCTACTCAGGGGACGTGCCATCACCGATGGGGGAGGCACACCTGGATCCTTCACATACTGAGTGTGCGCCTTATCTCCTTTATCCCTTTCAGTAACCCCACATGGTTGGTATCATTGTCTGCATTACAGATTAATAGGGAAACAGATGCTCCAAATCATTTCCCAAGGGTGACCCAGCTGACACGTGTCACAGCTACCATTTGAAGCCAGCCTTCCAATTCTGACTTGGGGCAGCAGTCTTTCACTCTGCCCTAGCGAAAAGACCACCACCAGCCCTGCTCATGCCATCCCCAGATGCCACCCTCCACCATGTGGTAAATAGCCTTCCCTTCCTCTGAGAGATTTGCTCCTCACTGGTGTGGCATGTTCGTCAAAAATCATAGTCACTCTATCAAAAGTGCAATGTTTGCTCCAGAAAGTCTGGCTGGTCACAACTATACCCAGTGCCACTGCAACTAGAAGAAAAGTAACTGAAAACCTGCATAGCTTTAACCAAGAAAATGTGGGACACATGGTCACTAAAATGCCCACGTGAAGGGCAGCACAGCAAAGTCCTCACCATGATCTTTCAGCCCTGGAAACCAGGACAACGCCAAGAAAATGCCTTGTGCATAATCCCCTACAGAAAACTGGTGATGACTTGCACAGCTCATGGCCGTGGCTAAGTGACAAGAGACAGTCACCTATAACAGCTTGCGACGGCCTGTGAGCAAAGAGGTCTGCAGGGACCTAAACCCCTCTCACGGTTCCTGATTATTTTTATTAATTATATTATCTTATTTTCTGTATTCCTGATGCTCTGGCATCGGAGGCCTCACTGACTGGGAAGAGACTGCGCCTCCCGGGGCTCGTCAATTCTTACAGACAGGGGAATGTGCCTTTCATATACAAACCAACCAACCCAAAGCCCACAGTCCAAACCACCCCCCCTCTCTGGCTCTTATGCTACAGGAAGCCCTAATCACCCCAAGGCCAGGTACCAGACAGCTAGAGACAGCCCTGTGCCCCAAAGCCCCCTGAAATTATTCGAACTAGCCAGTCCTAGATTGGCTTACCTTCTCTGGTCCACTCCTTACCACAGAAACCACGATCAAGGCTCCTGCCCACACTCTCACCTCCCTCCATCTGTCTCCTGACCACCTCGCACAGGTGCTCTCTCGGGGTGTGGTGTTCCCCCACCTCTTGGGAACTGTGAATAACAATGTATCTTTTCGGTGGCAGCTGCCTCCTAATTGTTTGCCCCACCCTGACTGTATAATAATATAAGCTAATGCCCTGGCCCGGTGGCCCCATAAGTTGGAGTGTCATCTCTTACATCAAAAGGTTGTGGGTTTCATCCCCAGTTAGGGCACATACTTAGGTTGTGGGTTTGATCCCTAGTCAGGGCGCATACAAGAGGCAACCAGTGTTTCTCTCTCACAGTGATATTTCTCTCCCTCCCACCTTCTTGTCTCTCTAAAAATCAATAAACATATCCTTGGGTGAGGAAGTAAACTAATAATAATATAACATTAAGTGGAGGATTCAAGGCATGATGCTAGGGGGGCAGTGAGCACCCCCAGAGCTGTGCAGAGGCGCTCATAAGTCACCTGACTTCAGACGGGCCAGACAAGCCAACTACAGACCCCTTAGGAACAAGTTGTGAGTTTTAAGAACTGCACTGAGATGACTTTGGGAGGCCTGGGGATTGGTTTCCAACTGAATTTTAAACCTTGGTTTGTGGATTCTGCTCAAAGAGAATCTTAAATTCAAATGCCGAGTGTCCCTAAATGGCCTGCATTTTCCATAAATGCCATAAGAGGTTTGGGAAGCCAAAAGATCCTCCTAACGCAGGAGCCCTGGCAGGCCTCAGCTCCCCAACGGTAACCAGAGGGGTGGAGGGAGGTGACTTCTGAGGTGGGAGGTGGCAGCTGTGACATCTGAGCACCAATGTCCGTAGACAGAAAAAGAATCAGGCAACAGCACACCTGAGGGAATGTGCTCGTCCACGGGTGTTGGGAAGGGACTTCTGGTCAATGCACAACAGCCCTGCAAGGCGGCCGGATTCTCCCGGCTCCACAGATGGGGAGACTGGTCTCGAAGAGGCATGGTGACTTGCCCAAGGTCACGCAGCTAGGGAACAGCAGTCCCGAGGCAAGCCCGGGCTCCCAGCCCAAAGCTTCTTAGGTGAGCAGGTTCTAAGCACACACCATCACATCCCCATCCCTTTCAGCTCGTCCCGGTCCTACACGGTTACGACACTAAAGCCTCCAACCTGCCTGCTGCTGCTGTTCGGAGGCGGGTCCTTCGTCCTGGGCCTGGTGTCGCCTAACACAGCCACAAAGCCTCCCAAGGACTCAGCAGCCTGAGGCTCAGGGAGCAAAGTGACCTGCCCAGGTCACACAGCCAGGAGTGGCTGAGCTGCCCTCCAGCCCAGCTCCAGCTCCCTTCAAAGCAGAAAGTCAGTTGCTGTCCAAATGGCCAAACGCACTCCGACAGAGTCACAGCCAGGCGCGGCCCAGGGGTAGGGCAGTGGCCAGGCGCCGAGATCTGCTCAGACCCAGGCTGGAGCTAGAGGTGGACAAGCTGTCCCCTTCAAGGGAAGACACAAAAGCCAGCCCCAAACAGCCAAGCTTCCTGGCTGAACAGAGCTGTCTGCCCCAAGTGCCCTGGAGGGGAAGGCAGTGGAAGCTTAGGTCCCAGCACTCACAGAGCTGAGTGCCTCTGGCAAGGCTTTCCCCGTCATGCAGAGGAGAAGATGCTGGAGCCCTGCTCTTGTGCAACCAGCAGACCTAACCTGGACCAGGTGGGCACAGACTGGCTGGGACATCAATTCATGCCCACTCCCTCATCACCCAGAAAATGCCACATGATGTTCCTGGTTTTCACCAGTGGTTGAAAGAACCAACTAAAGAACTCTCTGTGGTGCCTGCATGGGGTACAATGGTGTCCTAGGTGCCGCGCAGATGCAGCATGGGCCAGTCCCACCGGCCACTCCGCCGGCTGAGACTTTGGGCAATAATATTCAGAGTATTTATGATTCCAACAGCATTTAGTACATCCTTACCACATGGAGGCTCTTTGTAAACACGGCCTCATTTAATCCCCACAACAGCTCCATGAGGTGGAGTCATGACTAATCCCATTTACAAAGGGAGACAGTGGGGCCTGGAGAGGTTAAGGGACTTAGTGAGTGTCCAAACGGGATCCAAATCCGCACTCCTAGCCCCCAAAGCATGCACCACCTCCCTTCCTCACCCCCCCACTGCCGCTACAAAATGGGACAACGATGCAGACCATCAGGAGCTGTGACAAAGCTCTTCTCTCAGGTTCTGGCACATGGAAGATGCTCTCAGAGTGGAAACTGTTATTTTGCTGAACACCTCCAACCAACCAAGAAAAAGGAGTAAAAATACTTTGAGCCAAAGTTCTCCTTCCTGGGTATGAGCCCGTCTGGCTTGTGACGCACACAGCTTTCTCTTGGGAAAAGCCTGGTGCTTTCCTGGCTCTGAGGTCAGCATCCAGTAGGCACTAAAGCGGCCCCTGGGCACCTGTCCCCTTACTGCAAGGAGGTCACTGTGCCATGAGGGCTTTCCTGGGAGGAACACAAGCTGACTGCCCGGTGAGAACAACTACCAGGGGCCAGACTGAATGCCCTCGAGGAACTTCGGGTCTGCTCCCAGGGCCTGGCAGAGGGTGGCCAGGCACCATGGCAGGGCCCCCTGCCACCCGAGATGAGCCTCAATGTGCAGAGACAGACAGACATGGGGAGAGAGGCCAGACACAAAGAGGGAGAAGAATAGCAGGGACTCAGACGGAACAGCAGAGAGAGGCAGAGAGACAGAGACACAGAGGCAGAGAGTGAGGCAGTAAAATGGAGAGACAGAGAGATGTGCATGTACAGGCACTGAATGAGAGGAACAGGGACAGGAAGAAAGGTACAGACAGACTAGCAAAGAGGGACACAGACTGCAACAAGTCAGAGAAGGACAGCAAGAATGAGAGAAAGGAGGTGGACAGCCACCAAAGGTCGACTGGAATAGACAAGCAGGGAGGTGTCACCTCACAGGCTGGCCTGGCCAGGCAGTTTCTGGGGAGACAACTTCCCCATCGCCTGCACGCTGCCCTGCATGTCCTCTGAAGTACAGGGCACCTGCCTGACTTGCAGGAACCCCAGGAAACAAACCCACTGCCCCGATCTGCCCTGAGCTCTGTTAGCCTCGCCTGAGTGGAATGGGCTCCGAGGCCCACGCAGAGCCGCCACTGTCATCACGTGGGGATACTCATCTGCAGCACCACGAGGTCCTCTCCACAAATGGGGCGGGGCCTGACAGGAGCCGCATGTATCTGTGTGACTGTGTACGCACAGGCTGTGAACCCAAACTTACACGTGCACTGGCTCAGCAAGCCCACTGCCCAGAGGAGCCAGCCCCTCGGCTCACCCAGCACCCTAGCACTGAGGGCCTGGGCATGGTGCAGGCGCAGAGGGTACAGCGAACTCTCTGAAGGCAAAAAGCCCTACGCCGCTGAAATGGCATGCTGACAGAGAGCCACCCAACACTACCTGGTGGCGGCACTGCACAGCCTATGTGGGTGCAACAATAAGCCCAGCAGACACTCGCCCTCGGGATGGCAGTCATTCAGACTGAGGGTGGAGATGGGCTAATGACCTGCCCAAGGCAGTATGGCCCGTCAGGAAGGCCGTGGCCTACCACCGCCACCCCAGGCAATAGCAAACAGTGACATCCAAACTTTCCCCGATTTTCAAACAAAGCTCTTCTGTTCAACAGCCATCTCTTGTAAACATGCGCATGTACTCATGGGCACACACAGAGGTATGCCTCACCTTCCTTGAGATATGTGCCCACCACCCACCAAGCCCCCTTCCAACCGAACAACCGGCACAGTGCTGACTCAGGGTCCAGGCTCATGGGAATTTGGCCCCACATTTGCCTCTGCACACCTCAGAGCCTTGGGGAAGGAGTCTCCAAAAGGAAAGGGTTCTGGTGAGCATGCAGGATTTCCAGCCCACACAGCCCCAGCCAAGGTGACACGTGGTGAGGGATGAGACACCAGGCATCACAGGACTGTGATATCAGCCAAGGAGATAAGGACCTACTGGGGAATAGTTACTTGCACCATCTAACTTATTCCTCGTAAGTATCCTATGAAGTCAACACTTTGTTACCTCCATTTAGAGGTGGGAAACTGAGGCTTGGGGCTTGTTCTACTTGCTGAGTACCACACAGCTGGTCAGTGGCTGGACTGGGACCCAACTGCAGCAGTGTCCAACCCCTTGGCCTGAGGTCTTAGTCACTAAACTACCTTTGAGAAAACTGTCATCATAAGGACACGAGCTATGGTCAAAAATATGGTCAGACTCCACAATGGACCCACTCTGTAAAACACAGAAAGAAGTTACTGAACTACTAAACAGCTTTGACGCATTCTCTGCTCTTCACATACATACCTGTGTGTGACTGTGTGAGTGTGGAGTGTGTGTGTGGTGTATGTGTGATGCTGTGTGTGACCATGGCTGTGCGCGGGTGTGTGTGACTGTCAGTGCGTATAGATGTGTGTGATTGTGAGCGTGTGTGGTGGGTATGTATAAGTGTGTGCATACTCGTGTGTAAATGTGGGAGAGAGTGTGCTGTGTTTCTCTTCTGAGAGACCTGGGTGGGGAATGGGGCGAGGCAGACGTAGCATAAAGTTGTGATGAAAAGTGACCATGGACAAAGATTTTTGGGAAATGAAAGTCACAATCTCAGCAGAGAATCCATTTTAGTAACAAGAGAAGTGGCATAACGTGGCAAATTATACTGTCTGACCAAATAAATTATTCCTTTCATTTTACCGTTTTGTTTGGAGGAGAGCTTTAAACCTCATCTCTAAGCATGTTCAGCAAGTGCTTACTGAGCGGATTTGGCTGTAATTAATATGAATTTAACTTTCTTTTCTTTTCCAAGGCATGCAACTGGAGGAGAAACAGGGCAGGACAGACTCCTCTGGGCTGTGGGCTGGGTGAAGGTTTAATAGCTTCACAGACCTATGCAGGCTGCAAGGACGAAAAGAAGAGAAAAAGTATAAAACCTTTAATTGCTACTTCCCAAAATAACCTCAGCCTGCCTGTAATAAGCTTATGCTGGATTTTAATTCTTTTCACAAAGAAAAAAAAATCAGATTTAAATTTCTCAAACCAACATATTTTCCCCAGGTTCTGCCCTCAGCATCTATCTGGGGTTGAGAACTCCAATGTCCTAGAAGTCTCAGAGCCAGGGATTCAGATATGAGGCTGCCTCATGGTCGCTTTCTCAGGTAGCAGACCCCTCAGGTCCAAATAAGTATTTTCTCAGAAAGCCTAGGTAGTGCCCCAGCGTGCACCTCTCATCTGTAAAATAAAGGGGAAGTCAGACTAGGGCCCCAAGGCTCGTCACAGCTTTAAAAGTCCATAGGTCTTACCCTGGCCGGTATGGCTCAGTTGGTTGAGCATTGTCTTGTAAACCAAAAGGCTGTGGGTTCGATTCCCAGTCAGGGTGCATACCTAGGTTGCAGGTTCAATCCCTGGTCGGGGCACCTACGAGAGACAACTGACTGATGTTTCTCTCCTGCTCTCTCTCTCTCTCCCTTCCTCTCTCTCTAAATATCAATAGGCATGTCCTTGGGTGAGGATTTAAAAAAAAAAGTCCTTGGGTCTTTGGACCTGCTCCTCACTGACTTTTAAAAAATTATTTAAATTTGAAAACTGTGGTAAAATATGCATAAAAAAACTTACCATTTCAACTATTTTCAAGTGTACAGTTCAGTGGCATTAAGCACTGATGGTTCACTGCTGTGCAACCATCACCACTGCCCATCCACAGGACTTTTGCACACTTCTAAAAACTGAAGCTCTGTCCCCATTAAACACTAACCACCTGGTTCCCCCTCCCTCAGCCCTTAGTGGTCACCATTCTCCTTTCTGTCTCTATGACGATGAGTACTCTAGATACCTCATGCAAGTGGAGGCACACAGTACTTGCTGCTTGCACAGTACTTGTCACTCGGTGACTAGCTTCTTTAACTTAGCCTTACGTCCTAAAGGTTCAGCCACGTGTAGCACGTGTCAGAATTTCCTTTTTTTTAAAGGCTGAATAATATTCCTTTGTGTGTCAATGCACAGGCTGCTTATTTCACTCATCTGTTGATGCAGACTTGGGTTTCTTCCACCTTTGGCTATTGTGAATAATGCTACTGTAAACATGGGTATGCACATATCTGTTCAAGTCCCTGCTTTCAGTTCTTTTGGGTGCATACCCAGAAGTGGAATTGATGGATCATATGGTAATTCTATGTTTAATTTATTGAGGAAACCCCAAACTGTTTTCCATAGTGTCTGCACCAGTTTACATTCCCACCACCATAAGGGTTCCAACTGGTCCACATTCTCACCAATACCTGTTATTTTTCTGTTCTTTTGATACTGGCCATCACAGTGGGTATGAACACCACTGACTCTTCACTTGCTGTCAAGCAGAGGCCCTGGCTCAGGTGGGCTGGTTTCACTACTTAATAAGAAGTACCAGCAGAAACTTGGATTTGGGCCAGTCCACCAACCTGAAAGAAGATGGCAGAGAGACCAGGACAACTTGGCCACAGGTTTGCATTTCTGGGCTGGCTCTGGATAAGTCTCTGAAGCACCTGGTCTGATCAATGACTCACTCAACAAATGTTTATTGACACATATGGTGCCAGCTGTTCTAGGAGCTGGGGACACAGTGGTCCCTCATGGACTCAGAATGAGAGAGCAAGATGGTGGGAGCTCTGTTCATCCTGGGAGCCCCAGTGGTTCACATGCCTGAGGTGTGGGGAGGCGCAGTGAGAAGGAAATGTGCCCATGTTTGAAGGGAGGACAGAGGAAGGGAGAGCTGCCTGGGATAATCTGCATTGGGCTCTGAAGGTCATCACTGGGGACAGTAATTACAGAGAGACTTAGGTGCTTGGTTCTCAAATTAGTCCCTGAGGTGACCTGAAGTGGACAGGCCACAAGTCTTTGAAATCCAACAGCATGGGGTCCAAACCAACTCTCCCACCTGTGTGACCCATAGCGCCTGCTCTGTCTTGGTCTCAGGTCCCTAATCTGTAAAAACAAAATACAGGGGACTCTCATCTTTTGCAGGGATTAGAGGCTAATGTCTGTACATCAGACAAAAGTCTCCATGAATCCAAGTCACCCCTGCACACCTCAGGGAAGCCCCAATGAACATGGACTGGCTTCCTCATGAGTTCCAGTTCTGGGGCTCCTCCATGTAGAGACACATGCTGCCCCCATCCAAGAAGCAGCAGTGGGAGCTGGCTGTGTTCAGAGGCCTGTGTATGGAACTCCAAGGGTGGAAACAGCAGACGTACAAACTCTAGCTCAGGAGCTTGTGGTATGTGAGGCAGGAGTAGGCATAACCTGATGGAGGCCAGTGATGCTTGCTCTCACCACCTTTCCAAGGCAGCTCTGGTGCACTCAGACGCAGCAACAGCAGGCAAGGGCACTGCTCAAATGCACGCACTTGGTCTCCTCTGTGTCGCTCTCTCTCTCCCTCTCACATGAGCTGAATTTGCTAAGTAGGGTGCAAGCAGGTGCATATCAGTCATAGCTTCCTCCCAGTCCTCCACACCGGACTTGCTGCAAGAATTGCAGCTGTCTCTGGATAGAGTCTGGCTGAGGCCCAAAGCTCTGCTCTTTCACAACAAAGGCAGTCGTCACTCAGCTGCCTCCCAGCAGCGAGGGCCTGTGGGATTCTCACCCCTGGCATCCTGTCCCTCACAGGGATACGGCTGGGCCACAGCTGGGGTACAAAGCTCTGAGCCACTGAGTCTCGTGCAGGGACATCTGTGCAACAGTAGACACAGGAAGGAGATGTCCCTGTGATCTTCCCCCTGGTTATCCAAACATTTCCTGGCAGGCAGGCCGAGGCCCTGTGGACAGAACACAGCCCAGGCTCTGCCTGGGGAAGCACAGACTAATGGCAAAGATAAGCCATCAGACAGGAGACACACCAGGCTCTGAGGGCAGTTGGAAGTACCAGGGAGGGGTATGTGGAGGGTGGCTATAATTGAGGAAGGCTTCCTGCAGGAGGTGGGAAAAGGCTGGGGAAGGAACACTGTGGCAAAAATTGCTGCACAGCTAATCTCAGGTGAGAGGTGTTTTAGTGTAGGGCCAGGAGTGGCTACAGAGGTGTACAGGGCTTTATTCTGTGGGCCTGTGTTTCTACAGTCTGAGGGATAAACATGCTCTTTCAAAAGTGATAAATTCTTTCAGACTCTAACCAGTGGCTTAAATTCTTCACAAACCTCAGATCACATCTGAATGGTTCCAGAAGCCCACGGACTCCACTTCAAGAAATACCATGGGGACTTCCCTCTCTGGTGGTGGTGTTGAAAAGAGAGTTCGAGTTCCACTGCCTCACTGTGGTTTGGACATCATGCTGTAGGGGCACCTTACCTCACATCAAGGTCCCCCAGGGTGAGCTTAGGTTCTCAAAGACCACCTAAAATGCCGCCTCAGAGCTAGTTTGAGAGATGCTGGTATAGGCCTGAGGGGGACAGGAAAGGGTTTCAGACGGAGAAAGCGAGGGGCACTAGCATAAGGTATTTGGAGGGCCAAGCTGAACCCACAGTTCCACCATCTGAGCCCCAGCACTCATGGGCATAGTGGCCAAAGCCTAGAAGGTAGGCTTGAGGGCCACCAGCTTCCTCAGGGGTGGGAGAGGGACACCAGTAAGGCTCTGCTACCTTGAATGGCCACCTCTGGGAGAACAGACAACCAGCAAAATCAATGTTTACCCCCTGCCCCCACCACCCCACCTCCCCCATTCCACTCTCTACTACCCTGTATTGCTCTATGCTCACATACATAGTAAACCTGGTGTTCACATTCACATCATCCTTAATCCTGCTGTGCCCTTTCTCCTCCCACCAGCTCCGTGACTTGGGGTAAGTGAGTTAACCTCTCTGAACCAAAGCCCCACTACTGTTTTTGCTAGGCTATGACCTCCCAATTTTTTTTTTTAAGTCATCCCAATGTAAATCACCCGAGATATGAACATTTAGATTTCTATAGTTAATAAATGGGAAAGGACTATTTTTTCTTTATTATATAAAGTTATTTCACCACAGAATCCCATTAATTAACTGCCTTTGTGCACAGAAAGTATGAATGTTCTGATCTGTGTGTTGTTTCACAGGAAAGGGACAAATTGCAGTGACATGGAAAGCTGAAGGCCACCACGCGTGTAAATCCTTCCTTGGGTACAGATGGTGGGTCTCGGCAAGGGGGTACAGAGAGGAATGCCTCCTCAGCCTGCACCGCTGGTACTGTCCCACCCCTGACTCTGCCTGTGAGAATCCCACAGGGTGCAGCTTCCATGTGGCCGCACAGTTTCCAGTCAGGATGAGTGTCTCAGTCACTGACCAGCAGTCCCCAGACCCCTGAGCCTCATGCCTCCTCTCCTCAGCCCACAGTGCAGGGGAGGATCTGGGAATGAATTCTGAACTTTCCTCTCAATCCCAGGTGTTCCATGGATGGCCCCAGGCCAGCCACTTCCATGTGCTCCCCCAGTCCCATGGGAAAACTGCCACCAGCAGGCAGATCAGGGGGCTATTAAATTACACAAGAGTCCTCTCCCACAAGCCAGCCCCAGACTGAATGCTCAGTATATTGGGCAAGAAGCACTTCCCTCTCCACTTCTCCCACACTTGCCCAGTGATTGAAACTTGCACCTAGAAACAGAGGCTTATTTAATGATGGGGAACGTCCTCTCTCCCACGACCACTATACAGCTCCAGTCCCTTCCCCCACCAGGTATGGCTGAATTTATAGATTTGGGATTGCTGTAAATTATAATGTAATTATACTGCGCCAGGGGCAGCTTCCCATGGCAGAAATTAAAAAGCAATTCAGGTAAATGATCTTTAGCTACAGCAGAGCGTCCCTGCAGAACTCATTAAGTGCAGGGACCAAAAGGCATACTAAAGACAGTGTGCAGCCTGCTACATGTCAAGCACTGCCTCGCCTTGGAAACAAGGCCACCAGTGGGGACAGGACCGGGGCCCACCCGAGATGCCTGCCCGCCCTTCACCTGTCTCTAACTACAGACTCTGCGTACACCTGTCCCGGTGCCTCCCCAACATTTTTGGCCTGCCACTGCTAGACCATTTGGTGGAGACGCCTGCTGGGGGAGGGGGGAAGTTGGGGTTGCCTGCTGAAGACCCAGGGTAAGAGGCAAGAAGATAGGTTTGGACTTTATTTTAAATAAAATCAAATAAGGAATTAGCCATTTTGGTTACATTAGTACCATTTCCTCTGAAGCTCTGAATTCCAAAAGCCCAGAGAGTCATTTTGGTTTTTCTTTAATTTCCTTCATTGGACTTAGAATTTTAAAAAAGAAATGACTGCAAAGTAAGAAAGAATGAAAGAAATATGCTAACACAGGAATGATAGGAGGAAGAATTAGGGAAGAATATGTTGATGTTCACTGTACTTTTCTGCATTAATCAAATTTTTAGATTGCTTTAATAAACAGAAAAATGGTAAACATATAATTTGCATAGATGTTCCTATTTTCTGTCCCTTTAGCCTTCACCATGTACTAAGGGCATTGGGGTCGGGGCGTGGCAGAGAGCACCATCTCTCTTGGTGTTAATCATGGCAAGTGGGCACAAGGAGTCCTTGCAGTGGGGACAGGCTCAGGAGCTGGGAAAATGCAAAGGTTCTGGAGCCCTGCGACCCACCAGGCTGCTTGCTAATAACATGCTTCCAAAAAGCCATTTGGTCCACATGCTTTGAGCCACAGCCAACACCATTCCCCACCATGTTGCCTTGAGCACCTACTGTGTACAGGTGCTAGACCCACAGCACGGTGTGGGACCAGTGACATTCTGGAAGTTTGCCTTCACCCACTATACTTCCTGTGAGCGCATCCCCTGCCAGGCACCATTCCCAATGCTTCGCTGATGACAACTCATTGAACTCCTGCAATAATTCGTGCACCCACCAGGTGGGTGCTCTACAAACAGGACACCGAGGTCCAGAGGGGGAAGCCACTTGCTCCAGGACCCACCCAGCTGGGTGTGAACATGTACAAAGCCAGGCCTTAGCTACAGCAGCCTCCTCTTCAAATCAGAGGAATGGGATACAGTAAACACTGGTGCACCAGCAGCCCGCTTCCCCAAGGCCGCTCTCCCCAGGCATTGCAGACCAACAAGAACACCCACTGGGTACTGTGGACGGCGGCCCAGCCTGGGAATGCTCAGTGACCCAGCACCACTGCTGTCCAGCTGGGTGCCCCTGGATAAGTCACCCAACGTTAAAGAGCCTCAGCCTTCCCATCTGTAAAATGGGGACTGCACCTGCCTCTATAGAGGGTCATGGCACAGACTGGGGCAACCATGTAAGGGGCTGGTTGGGGCAAAGTAGAAAACCCACCTGAGTGGGAGTGACAGTCTACAACTTCAGGAAGAAGAAAGAGGGAAGGGGAGTGAGCCAGGTGCCCCACTGAGGAGCGCTGTCCCCTGCCAGGCCCGCCCATAACCTCATCTCCTCATCTTCACGTTCATCTCTCAGTCAGGCATACGGGCAGGCCCTACCACACACCTGTGAGTCTGGGCCTTGGGCCTGACACATCACTGGATGTGCATGTGACAGCTGGGCAGAATGAGGCCAAACACCCTCCCCAGAGCTGAGATTCCCCTGTTGATCGGTCTAAATGTCCACTGGGTCTGCTAGCTTCTTTCCTGGAGGAAGGTCACTCATAGGACTGCTCAGCTGAGACACAGGCCCCTCCCTAATTGGACATTTTTCTCCCAATATCCAGTCAAAATAGGAAAATACATCAAGTAACAGGCCTAGTAAGTTCAATCCATGAAGTCCAGGAGCCAGTGAAACCATAGGGCGCATCTATGCAGCTACGTGACCTTTACAGCTGCGTGAAGCCCCCGTGCCCAGTGCCCCCAGGACACATTATCCCCATCACATCTCAGTAGCAGCTCTACTGGCCCTTCCAAGACAGGCTGCCTGTCAGGAAGGTCCAGACTGACAGGGCTCGGTGTCCTGAGTCCCCGCACATACTTTTCCCATTTTCCCAAAAGGGGGGTGGGGCGCAGGCTCCTGGGTCTTGGCAAGGTGTCAGAAACCATGGGAGGCCACACACTAGTCACTGAGTCGGCACAGGGCAACCCCTTCGAAAGGCTTCCTAGTCACAGACTGAGAAAACATGCACTTAAGCCACCTCAGCAAATCACTCCTTTGGCTACTCAGGCCTGCACACCAAGCAGAGGGAACAACCACTCTGAGCCCCGAAGCCACGGCGGCTCATCCTCCCTGCCCACTCCGCTGCTTACAAGGCACAGGCCCCTCACCAGGGGAACACTTAAGTGATTGCTTACAGAAAAGTCGGTCCCCTCCCCACTAGAAAGAGAAGCGGCTCTCCTCCAGCACCCTTACCCTTTCTTCTTCCACTGAAGTTTTTGCCCCTGCAGAAGGCGAACTCTCACAAATAGAAGAAACGCAGACACACGCATATGCAGGCCAGCGACCGTCCCTGCCAACCTCCAAAGGCCCACACAACCACAGCCAGCCTACCTGGGGGTTGCCAGGGTGGGGTCCGAGGCCAGGAGCCCACCCGGGAGAACCTCAAGGCAGCTCTCTGTCTTCTTCAGCCACCAGCCTCTCTTGCTCCCGCATCAGCCTCTGACGTTATCGCCTGGAGAGGGGGACTAATGCTCACCAGCTGGTTTGGTGGTTTAACCCTCTCAGACTTCCAGAGCATCCAGCTGGGATGAAAGCACATAGTACCTCTAGCAGGGGCCCCCCAGCCAACTTGCTGTGAATTCAGCAAATAGGAGGGCAACAGCTGAGAGTTGAGATGAGAAAGCGAGGCTTGGGTGGATGAGGGGAAGAGAAACTGTTCTAAAAACCCACCTTCATTACAGTGTTCTGATTCTAAGGGAGCCAGAGGGAACTCACACTGAGCTGAGAAAAACAGAGGGCAAAAGGGTCCAGCCTGAAGCTTTCTTTCACCTGCCTTTGTTAGCCCCAGTGTTTCTAGGGTGTGATGCTTTAGGAGAAGCGGCCAGAGAAGGTCTCCTCCAGCAGAGCAGTCAACAGTCCTCAGATTCATACATTCTTAGCTGTCACCCTTCCCTATGCCTGTGCTCATCTTCTCCGCTTTTCTGCCTAATAAACTCCTATTCATCCCTCAAAGACTGGATCAGGCATGCCTCCTCCAGGAAGCCTTCCCTGCCTCACCTCCTTCGGGGGCAGGAAGAAGCATCTGAAGCTAACTCTCTTGAAATCCTTTCCATGCTGAGATGCTGACCCTGTGCCTGTCAGTCCCTCCTCCTGGCTGGTGAGGGCTCAGGGGCTGGGGTATTTGCATAGTGACTGACAGCATGACTGGCGAATGCCTGCAACTGGATGAAGAAACTGCCTGTCACAAATCCTTTCAGATTTACTACTCTTAAGATCAAAGCTCCTGTCACAGAATTCTCTGTGTCTGCCCCAGGGGCTCAGCTGCTGGCAGAACAATGGCAAAGGGAGAAAAATAGGAGGAATGAATGGAGACTATAAAAGTATTCTATATTACCAGCATCCTATCACTCTGAATTATTTAACTATCAGCACTTTTAAAGTCCAGCACAACCCTCACCCATCTTGAGGTCACTCAGCCCTCAATCTCTACCCAGTATAGCCAGGAACCCAGGAAGAACAAGAAGCCCTGGGCCCCTAACCTATGGCTCAGAGGCCTTATACTAAGTAAAAGGGCCTGTCGGGCCCTTACTCAGCACCCCTGGATTCTTGGTTTAGAAACTCTTCTAACAGATTTATATGCTTTCCTAGCAGATAAACCTGAAGTAGGTAGGTAAAAGTTCAAGAGGGCAGGGGATTGTGGATACTTTACATAAGCAGGTTTTCAACAGAAGGTGGGAGGAGGCAAACAACACTATAAAGGAGGAAGGACCTGCACTTGAGGTTCAGACAGACTCAAGTTCAAGTCCTGGCTAAACCACTTAATAGCCTGATAGCCTTGGTAACATATTAACCAGCAGGCCTTCCATAAACATTCAAATGCTTTCTGAATTAAACACAACTGACTAATTGAATTTGGCCTTGAAGGAGCGTTGGGACTTGGAGATGCAGAGGCCTAGAGGGAGACGCTGGGGTGGGAGAGGTCCTCTGCAGAGACTGGCCTCAGGAGGCTCAGAAGGGCTTGTACTTGGGCCGGGGATGTGGGAGGCAGGAGGGGAGCATGGAGAGATGGACACAGCATGCTAGTGAACTCTGCTGGTCTTGCTCTGAGAGCCCCTACTCTGAAAGGAGTACGGAAATGTCAGGGCCTAGACTGGCTCTTGACTTTATCTGCACTAAATACCCGATACATTCAGCACCAAATGAGGACCCAGCCAGCTGGAAAGGTCAGCACATGAGCTCATCTCTGCTTAAGGCCCCCAGCACCTACACTCTCCTTCCCAGGGGCTGCTTAGGGAGGTAGGGCTATTTTTCCCTTGGATGGAGGGAAACCC
Source organism: Furipterus horrens (assembly GCF_987537825.1). NCBI lineage: Eukaryota > Metazoa > Chordata > Mammalia > Chiroptera > Furipteridae > Furipterus > Furipterus horrens. The sequence continues at coordinate 120,745,659 of NW_028327171.1, forward strand.
TCAATGCACCAAATGGCAGCCCTGGTATCAGACTCAGGCCTGCCCATCCCAGGGCAGGGGCTGCCACCCTCCACCCCACCTCCAGGCTTGGAGGAGCTGCTGCCACCCCACAAGGCTGGATGCTGGGGCTCTTCAGAGTTTTCTGGTCCTTCCCGTAACCTCTCAGCAAGGGGCTTGGCCCTAAGGCTCAGGCAGCTCTGATGTCTGCCAAGTGCAGGCACAGGGTCCAGCAGCCACTTGAACCAAAAGCAGGATGCCTTGGAAGGCACTGGGGCAGAGACGGAGCATAGGCTTCAGACTCCACCAAATCCCTGTCTTCCCCTTGCTCATGGTGACTCAGCGGGCAAGGCCGGGACTGCCCTGGGCCTCTTGCAGAACAGTGGGGCAAAAGCTTTAGGAAGGTGCGGCCATGATAGGTTCCATGGCACCTGAATCTTGGGCCGTCTTGGGGTGTAGGTCTCTTAAGTTTCCATCATATACGAGTGAGAGCTAAGAATGCTGTCTCCCCAGTGCAGGCCCTGGAGGGGGACCTACCTGAGAGCAGAAAATGTAAAAAAAGTAATAAGCAGAGCCAGAGGAATGGCCTTGCATATCTTATGCTGCAAACAATATGGAGCAACCATGTGGCCCAAAGAACTGTTTGCAAGGATAACAAAGAAGCAGACTACAAGAACATGGCCACCAGGTGGAAAATTCTTAGAAATTAACATCACTAAGTTATATTATTTGCACTAATAGAAATGCTTTCCTTCTATTAATGTAATCACCCCCCCCCTCCCTTTCTTATAAACACCCCTTGCCTTTGTCTCCTAATCAGAGCATTATTTGGGCTTTTGCCCGAATCAGTGTTTCCTGAATAGCTGTTCTCTGATTCAAATACATGCCTGTTGCCTCTTACTTGGAAGGCCTTTTATTTTTAGGTTAACAGGAGAAAGCATTATGCATTCAGCCCAGGATACACTGAGTCCAAGGACAGCCAAGATGTCAGGTAGGCTATCGAGTGAGTAAGCAGGTCTGCAGCCAGTGAGGAGCGTAGGAGTCATGGGGGAGAGATGGCTGAGAAGGCTGGACCCCTGGTGAGCATGAAATGGCCTGTGGAGGCGGCTCCAAGGAGACAAGAGCTGAGCGCAAGGCAAGGGAAAGGGGAGAGGGCAGGAGAACATGCAGGGGCTGCAATGTCCAGAAGCCAGGGAAGGGCAGTGGGGTGGAAGTGCTGGCGAGACTGGAAGGAGAGGGGAGAAGATCCCCCACTGGACTGAGCAGCATGGGGAGCACGGGGCCTTGCGGAGCCATCTGAATGAGGGGTACAGCATGGTCCTCATGGGCAGGGAGCACAGACAGCTCTGCCAAGGGTGAAGCCAAAAAGAGGGGCGGGAAGGTGCAGCCAGGGGGCAGGTGGCTCCAAGGGGTGCTGGCAGGGTTTCGGGAGAGCCCTGTGGAGGTATTGGATGTACTTTTGCACCGTGGCGACAGAGCTAAGTTGACACTTCATTTTCCAAGAGCTCCCTTCTAGGAATGGCTCCAGGTTAGGGCTGGTCACAGCTGAAATCCACGTGAGGTTTGGAGTAAGATCGGTATAAAGCTGAGGTCCTCTTTTAGGGTAGGGCTGCAGCCTTTTCATAATAATACCAAGACTTGATTTGTTTCCTCTCAGTGTACCCCACACTCTGAGAGCCAATATTCCCAAATGACTAAAGCAGAATTTTTTTAAATAATGCAGGAGTAAAAAATACGTATTCAAAGTACAAGATATGGCATTTTACCAATGGATTTTAATGAACAGAATACGGAAAGGTCTTTGATATGGTTTCAGATTCCATATTATTCATTTAAGAAATAAACACGTGTCAAGTTTTGGTGTAGTATCAAAGAAGAATATACACTAGCTGAAAGCGCTTTTAAAATATCCCTCCCTTTTCTAACTCTGTATTTTATGTGAGGCCAGATTTCTTCCACATATTGTATTCTGACCAACAACCAGACTGCAATAGATTGAGTGCAGAAGCAGATATAAGAATCCAGCTGTCTTCTAGTAAGCCAGAAGTTGAGGGTTAGTCTAATCCCATTTTCTCACTAATTTTTTTTAAAGTCACTTTTCATAAAAATAAGGCACTTAATGTTACTTTCAAATGAGTGAAAAATTAAGCCCTGGCTGCATGGCTCAGTTAATTGGAGCATCGTCCCATATGCCAAAAGGCTGTAGGTTTGATTCCCGGTCAGAGCACATACCTAGATTGTGGGTTCGATCCCCTGTAGAGATGTGTATAAGAGGCAACTGATTGATGTTTTTCTCTCACATCAACATCTGTCTGTCTGCCTCTCCCCTTTCCTCTCTAACTAAATAAATGAAATATTTTAAAGTTTTCTCACTTCAAATTTCTAGTAAGATTTTATCAATAGATATAATACACATAAACATAAGTCTTCAATAATTTTTAAGGGAGCAACAGTTGGGGAACCTTAGATGCAGGGCAGCAGGCATGCCATCCTCAGGTCCCGCACGTCACTGCTGATCTGTGGCCCGCCCTGGAGACACTGGCAGAGCTGGCTCTTTAGCCCCCACAGAGTCCCTGGGCCAGGAGTGAATACAACTCCAAGGGGTAGGCTTCTTCTGCAGCTCCCAGCTCTGCTGTGTGAGGTTGGGAGATAGCAGAGGGAGACGGATGTGGCCTCTCACTGTCCCCTCCCCATGGGTTCCGGTAGGTGCACTCCCTCCTCCACGTCACTCCCAGCCTGCCCTGCCAGTAAAAACCCACTGACCTACAGCGGCTTTGGCCCAACACCAGATGCTGAGACCTCACGCTCCCACAGCCGGCGTGGGCAGGTCCCATCACAACCCTTGTCTTGTGTTACTCACATGGCTTTGCTCCCATGATAAGACCATAACTGGCATGGGCTGGGTGTCTAGGGAGCCATGAGGCATGTGTAAATAGCCCTGAAAGGACATGCAGGAGCAGTAGAGAGTGCATAGGCACCGTGGGAGGGACGCTTGAAGCTGGGCAGGTGGGTAGGAGCCATGTGTGCCCACAGAGCTCAGACTAACCTGTGGTGTCAGGGAGGCTCCGCAGACAGTTAACAGTCCTTCCGCTGATGGGGAAGGGAGCAGTGGGGCGGTCTGGAAGGCAGCAGTCAGGTTTAACGCTCGCTCCCACCACCAGCTTTTGGACGTGGTGATTTGCGGCTCCTGGTACAGATGGGCTGCGGCTCCATAAAGGCCGAGATGCCTTCTCTCCTAGGCTTCATTGTGGTTTTTTATGAGTAAACATTTCCCGATAAAGACTTACTGTCTGCAGAGATCCCTTTATCCCCCAAAGGTAAGGGTTTAAGTGGCCTTCTAACTGCTGTTACTTATCTTTACAATGGCCAGCAAGAGCCTGCTCAACAGCAGAAGCTTTCATTTCACTGTATATATTTTTAGTGACTGGTTACAAATCAGGCTCACCCCTGGGGCCCAGGGTCTAGGGTCTTCTCCATTCTAGAAGGCCAGGCTGGGAGAATCGTCTGTGGTCCCCTGGTCCCGGTCCTCTGGGCTGCTGGCATTAACCATCCTTAGAAAGACAGGACACCGGCCCTTTTCTCAAGGATACATCAAAGGGATTTTCAGGACACTCAGACCCACTTCCGGCCCCTTCTCCAAGCAGCAGCCTCTGTCCTGTCCTGTCCTCTTTCCCGTCATACCCTGCTCTTAACACAGAATCTGATCGGCCTACTTCCACTGAGGCACGATGTCTGACAACTGCAGGGAGTGTGCCTCCCCCTGGGACGTACACACTGTACCACACTCACATGTCCCTCAGCCATCAGAATTCATCTCAAAGGGTGAAATCACAGAGAGCAGTGTGGAAAAGGATTTCTAAACCCCCAGAAACCACGATCCATAAGCCTCTGCTATCTGTGTAGCAGATGCTATTGGTTCCCACTCTGTTCTGTGCCCTCACCACTTTGGTACACACACACCCAGCTTCCAAACGCTAGCACCTGTGGTTAACTGTCTGAGGCTTTTCTCCAAAGCCTCCTCTGCCAACAGTGTGACCAGCTGGAAGTGCCAGAGCAGCCCTCTAGCAAGGTCTGGCAGGCGATGGTGTTTCGCCTGGGCTTCCTTCCCCTTGCGTGGGACAGATCGCACCGGGCTGTGCAGTTTCCCTGGGATGGAACTCCAGCAGCTCTTGGTGGTAACTGGTCTTCCCTGCCTGGTCTCACCTGCCCAATGCCCTACTCACACTCCAGATCAACTACAAGTGCTGGAGCCTGCTTCTGGAGACTAGAACCAAGACGCTGTGTGTGCGCATGACCTTAGATCAGGGCACAGCCTGAGACTTCCTCTAGATGGCCTGGAGGCTGGGGCAATTTTCTTCTCAAAACGAGGTGGCCCATGAGGCTGGTACAGCTTGGTGACCTGGTGGAAATAAGACTGCACTCAAGGAAGGGAGAGGTAGTGGAGAGACTGGCAATGGGGCCAGGGTGCGGTGGAGCCCCTGAGAACGAAGGTCCAGAGGCAGCTGTGCAGACAAGACACAGCAAGAGAACAGGGCAGCAGACGTGTGAAGTCCAAGCTGTAAGGATGGGCGCCCACCTGCCCCAGGCAGCCAGCCCCCTGCTGAGCTGGAGCTCTCAAACCTGCAGAGCTGAGTCTCAGTGTGACACTGGGCTGGGTTCTCTACCCCCTGAGACAGAGCCCAACTGAGGGATCAGGGTGTCCCAGAGAACAGCGGGCCTGTTTCTGGAACAGGGGAGCTCAAGGTCACATGGGCTGTCCCACATGGGCCCACTCCACCCCACCTCCTCAGGGGAGAACTTCCAAAGGCCACCCGTGCCTCCCACCACCCCCAGAGCAAAGAAGCTCCTAGAATCACAGCACAAGGAAACAGTGATTCTGCTTTTTTGTTTCATTTGGTTTGTTTGTTTGTTTTAAGATCCCAGAAACTACTGATTCCTCCTCAGAGATGCATACACAAAAAGCAAACTGTTCCAGCCAGGATACTGGCTCAGTGCTAGTGAAGCCCCAGGCACTACCAGGAGAGCTCTGACAAGGCCCACAAAGGTTCTAAGACACACGCACATGTTCCCACACCTCGGGTCAGGGCCTGGTGCTACTGGAAGAACGATGACCATTCCTTTCAGCCTCACCTGCTTCTGCTGTGAACTGAGGACTCTCACCTTCACTGACATGCAAGAGTGGCAAACAGGACTCACAGACAGCCCAGGATGAGGGGACAGTCCACCTGGGCCAGACATGAGGTGCAGACCTGAGCAGGACAACCCAGGAAAGAATGTTCCAGAAATGAAAACAGAAGCCAAGATGTGCGTGTCAATGATGGGGATGTGAGAAGGGACCTGTGGGACTGGAAATGGTGGCGTGCCAGAGGCTATGTGTTCCCTCTAGAGCAGGGGTCCCCAACCCCAAGGGCTCAGACAGGTACCAGTCTGTGGCCTCTTAGGAACTGGGCCACAAGGGAAGCCCGCTTGAGCTCTGTCTCCTGTCTTGGCCCCCCATCCCCCCACCCTGGTTCACAGCAAGAGGTGAGCAGCAGCCAGCAAGTGAAGCTCGCTCCATCTCCAGCCCCACCCCCCCAGTGGAAAAACCAGTCCCTGGTGCCAAAAAACATTGGGGACCATTATTCCAGGATCCCCCCAAGAGCCAGAAATGTCCCAGAGACTCACTGTGGGGTGACAACCTCAGGGCAGAGAGAAGTGACTGAGAGGTCCCCCATACTCGCTCTGCAGTCAGCCCTTCCTGGCCATCTTAAGGATGACCCTGTTGCAGGGCCTCCACTTCAGTCCTAACCACAGTCCACCGAGAGAGGGCACACCTGTCCCTGAGTGAGAGGACAGGGCCCGAGGAACTGCCACCACTCCCACAGTGGCTGAAACCCAGGGCATCTGGCTCTGAGGGGCTCCACTGCAGCTCCTGCTGACGGAAGGTGGGCCTGGACCATGACAGATGTGCAGCCGCCCCATGCACAGGGACGACCTGAGCCAGCACACCAGCCTCTTCTCTCCCACGAGAAAGCAGTTTCCACTGTGCCCCACAGGCATATCTGGAAGAGGCAGCAGCTTTAACACCCTGAGGGACACTGCCGAGTCCCCGTCAAGTCCCCCCACCCTGCTAGAGCACCCCCTTTACAGTCTTTGTGGCATGGTCATTCACGTGGGCACTTGCCTGTCTCTCCGGACTGGACTGTCCATTGCAGGATAGTGTGTTTCCTGCCGTGACCTAGTGACAAGAACACCCCCCAGTACACTCTAGGCCCTCAATAAGCATTTAAGAAAAGACGGAAGAGAGGCAGGGAGAGAGACAGAGAAGAAGGAATAAAGGAGAAATGATTTTCTGAAGAGCTGAGAAACCCAGCAGGAATCACCTGTACTTCATTTGCGCAGGTGGAATGCTTCAAGCCCCAGGATGTACAGCAATCCAACAAAAAAGCGAGTTTATTCTAAATGTCCCTCCCCTGCTCGAAGCCCTCCTATGGCTCCCTACCTCCCACAGTCCAAGGTCCTCTCAGCACATCCAAGGCTCCACACAGCTGTTAAAAGCTCCCTTTCCAAATGCGTCTCTCTCCCCATCTCTTGGTGTGAAACCTCCTCTCAAGCAGGCGCCTGATCCCTGACCTCCACACGTGCCATCTGACCCGCACCCCCAGGCCTGTGCTCATGCACCCCCTCTCAGGACCTCTCCCACATGCCCCTCCTTCTCAGAGGACCTCTCCTTGTGGTGCTACCCCTGGTGTATCCTGGCATCTCCTCCATAAGGCCCTCACCTGGTACTTCTCAGGGACACTCTGTGTCTCCTCATAGGGAGCTCAAAAGGACAATGAGGGAGGGAAGGGGGCAGGCCTGGTCACTATAGGTTCAGCCCAAAAGAGGAGGCCCTGGGACAGAAGAGCCAGAGGAGTGGCTACTGCTCCTGAAGAGCCAGAGCTGAGTCCACCCACCAGCGAATGTCTACAGGGGCCCAACCTCCCCAGTGTTCTCCCAACTGGCTGTAGCAAGGTGGACATTGTTACCCAGGGCCTGCCCTGCCTTACACAGTCCCCACAGGTCAGGAAGGCTAGTCCTTCCCCCACCACAAGGGTGTCTGGGAGACCGTGTGGTGGCCACATGGTCTGGGGTCAGTGACGGCTCACAGGGTGCGGGGACCTAGGCCAGGTCAACGAGAAGACGCTCTGGATTTGTATCAGAAGCACCTGGAGGGAGAGTCTCCAACAGAGCTCACATTCACCTGCAGCAACCCTTCGCCACCTGGTGAGGACAGGGCTGCTTAGCTGCCCACTGAGAGGAAAGCCACCCCAGAACATAGAGAGACAGACACTGTTCCAGTGATATTGTAAAGGCCTCCAGTGCCTCCCAGTTATGGAGGTTGAGAACTGCATGTAACTTCAGAGGGTCTAAATAAATGGGTTTCTGTCACTTGCAACATGCGTCCTGGCTCAGTTTCTATGGAGAATAGCAGTCTGTTCAGGTGAAGGTACTGCCAGCATCTTCCTGTATCCTCATATGTCACACACAGCCCTCTCACGGCACAGCATTAAACCTGCTGCCTGTCCATCCTCCATGGGGCAGGAGACAGGATGGACCGCTCCTAGAGCCACCAGCTGGGACTCACTGAGGCCACAGGGTAGAGGGTAGGAAGACAGTGAAGTGAGGCGGTAAACCAGAGGCTCCAGGTCAGAACAGGAGGTGGGGGGAGGGGGCAAACAGCTGCAAACCCAATATGCCAACTCTGCCACTCCCCCAGGAGCTGCGCTCCACCCAGCACCTGCTCTCTGCAGATGGTGCTCTGAAGCGGCCCTGTGACACCACCCACAGGAGATGAAGACACCACGGAGCTCTAAGGCCCACTCCTCCTGGCAACCCACTGGGAAAGCACCCTGGCTTGCGAGTCCCAGATCTACTTCTTACTGGGCTCCCCCACATGCTCGCTGTGCGGCCTTGGCAAGGCCTTTCCCATTTGGGGGCCTCAGTGGACCAGCTGGCCCCACACAGAAGCACAGAAGGATCTGACCCTGTCAGGCTGAGGGCATCACTGAGCCCTGACCCTTCCCAGCAAAGCAACAGAAACCTGGGACCTACTTCCCCCCCAACACCTGGAGTAGTAGTGGGGCTCGCAGGGTCACCATGGCATGCTGACAGGCCGTCTCTCTCCACCCTGCCTGACCAGGCAGCCCCTGATGTTGCAGAGCCCACGACACCTGCCACAATCAATTATTTGGAGACCAAGGGAGGATGTAATCTGGTGATAAATAACTGGAAAGTTAGCTGGAGGCTGCTGCTCTCTCTAAAGTGACCTATTCAGCTCCCCTCCACACTCGCACCATTGATGTAATTATTTTCTTTGTCATTAAACACCCTCCTTCCACTCCAGTTATTTTTAGAGCTTCTGGAGCCTATAGGACTAGCTGGGGAAACTGCTCATCGGCTGAGGGAAGCATGGTCCTCCTTGTGGGGTAGCAATGCTCAGGAAGCCTGGGGACAGCCTGGGGACAAGTACTGGGCTTCCAGGGCTACCACATGGACAGGCCCCAATACCATGGGCCTCCCCCTCACTTTCCCCAACTTCTCCCTAATTCCTTCATTCTCTCTTCCTCCCTCCCTCCCTTCCTTCTTTTTAAAAACAGGTATAATTCACATACCATGACATTCACCCTTTTAAAGTACAAAATCCAGTGGTTTTTAGTATATTCACAGGGTTGTGCAGCCATCGCCACTATCTAATTACAGGGCATTTCATCACCCCGAAAAGGAACTCCATACCCATCTGCAGTCACTCCCCATTCCCTCCTCCTCTCAGCCCCTGGCAACCACTGATCTGTGTTCTGTCTCTGGATTTGCCTGCTTGGGACAGTACATATAAATGAGATCATATAAATGAAATCCCGTTCTGACCTGGAGCCTCTGGTTTACCCCCTCACTTCATTTTCCTCCCACTCTCTACCCCGTGGCCTCAGTCAATCCCAGCCGGTGGCTCTAGGAGCGGTCCATCCTGTCTCCTGCCCCATGGAGGGTGGACAGGCAGCAGGTTTAGTGCCATGCTGCAGGAGGGCTGTGTGTGACGTATGAGGATACAGGAAGATGCTGATAGTACCTTCACCTGAACAGACGGCTTTCCTCCATAGAAACTGAGCCAGCTCACATGTTGCAATTGCCTGGCTTCTTTCACAAAGCGTAATGTTATCAAGGTTCACACATGTTAAAACATGTATCAGTATTTCATTCCTTTCTATGGCCCAATGATATTCCATTGTGTGGATATACTACATTTTGTTTATCCATTCATTAGTTAATGGACATATGAGTTATTTCCAGGTTTAGCTATTCTGAATAATGTTGCTATAAACATTTGTACACGAGTTTTTGTACGGACATATGTTTTTAATTCTCTAGGCATATATATCTAGGAGTGGAGCTGCTGGGTCCTCCCTCCCTCTCATAGTCAGCTGGGAAAGCTGGGGGCCTGGCAGGTTATCGCCGCTGTGGACTGCGGCCTGCTGGAACGCTCTGCACTGATCTGACCGATAATGACACAGCCACGAGTTGCTGCAGGCCCTCTCAGGCAGGTGACGATGTCACTCTCCAAGGAGAATGACGACAGCAGCCCCTGATCACCCACATGGCAGACCCTCACCCTCTACAGAGCTGGTTGGGTGAGTGCTCCCTCACCCCCATTTGCAGATGAGGCAAGGGCAGCCCGTGTTTATACCTACATGTGGACCCCCACTTGCCTGCCTCTAATTGAGGGCACCTGTTGCTTTCTTCATTACCAACAGAACCTGGAGGGATGTGACCAATGTGGGACCAGAAATGGGACAAAGGTCCTGGCCTCAGAACGCAAAGAGGCAACAAACTGCATCTTTGGCAATTTGGACTTCCCTTTGTGACCCCCTTCTCCCTTGGGTCAGCTTCACCAGTCCCGGGAACTCTGGTGCCACCAGGCTGTCAGCGCATAACCTACATCACAAAGAGGGACACAGGACAAGTTGGGCCTCTGTGCAAACCAAGAGGCAAGGTGAAAGCTAAAGGGTACATGTCAGGCACTCAGCTGGTGGGGGGGGCGGTGCTTTCCTGCCCTGACTATCACATATGCATGACCACCTGCTTTGCCACGCATGATGCTTCCCTTGGATGTCCCCCTACTTCCGGGATGACAGGGACTGAGGAGGGTGTACAGCTTGTGTGCCTGGTGCCCACTGCCCAGCACCACACCAAACCCAAGGCCTCCTCTCAACTGTCGCTGTTCAAAACAGGACACAGAGATGACTCAGACGAGAGGCCTTGCTGCCTGGTGTCTGGGTTTACACTTCCCAGTCCCCACAGACATTAGACACTGGTCCCTGCCCAGTGAAGCAGGGCCAGCCAGGACACAACTTCAAGGAAAAAGCCCAAAGCCATTTCTCAAGACAGAGCCCTTTCAGCCCCTTCCCTCCAGGCCCGTCAAGGAGAAAGGCTGTATGAACAGGAGGGGGTGCAGTCCAAACAAGCCGTGTTCACCCAGGGCCAGGCCAGGCTGCACCTCCAGCATCCATAGAGGACACAAACCCAGCAGGGCTCCCCAGTCCCGAGGCAGAGGTTGGGGCTGGGGAGCAAAGGGAGCCCCTCTCCAAAGGGCTGACAGAACGAGCCACCCTGAGCCATTCTCCAATCCCAGGACCTTCGCCCACGCTGTTCCCCTTTGCACAACATGGGCAAACTGCTACTCCTTGTGAAGGCTCAGCTCAAGAGTCCTGTGCATTCATTTATTCACTTACTCCCAAATATCTATTGGAAACATATGTACTGCTCGCGGAAAAAGTTCTAGAATCATCATATAATACTAGTAGCAGCAACTACTTCATACAGAACACCTACTACAAGCCAGATGCTCTCTAAGTCTTTACACTGTTCACCTGTAATCCTAGCCCTCAAAAGGTAAGTATTTTGTCCATAGTTAATTAAGATGAGGACACCAGGGTTCAGATCAGCAAAGAGTACCCAACTGAGAAGTGGCAAAGCAAGGATTCAAACTTCCTCTTCCCAAGCCTGAGCCTCACTGGCCGGGGAACTGGGTGGCCGTCCCTCAACCCCCACCCCCTGTGGCTTGCCCCAAGCCCTGCCATATTTTGCAAATACCACTTTGGTAACTTCACCCCAACCACCTAATATGAGTGTGAGGCTGAGCACTGCAAGACCCCGACTGGTCAGAGAGGGCACCTGGCTTCAGGCAGTGGCCTTAGCAGGGTCCCACTCAGCATCTAGATCCTTTTCTGGACATGTTCCTTCCCTGTAGTCTCCCTGACCACCCCAGGCATCAGGCAATGGCCACACCAGCGTCGTAAAAATAGGTGTCTGGTTCCTCTCATGGGGCCACAAGCTCTTGGGGACAGGAATTGTGCTCCTGCTTCTTGGATGCCTCCCCTCACCCTCCCTGGTGCTCTGTCTTGTGCCAGCACAGGGCTTCACAGAGGCAGCGGCTTCAATTGGATACACTGCTTCTTCAACAAAGAAGGCTCTGGCACTCACACAGGACCTCACCCTGTATGGTCAAATGGCACATACCCAGCTGGAGTCCCCAGCTACCCCTGGGCCTCATTCCAGGGCAATCAGGAGGCCTTCACCTTCACCACTCACCCAGTCCCACGGGTCCCAAGAGAGCACTGCCCCTCCCTGCCATGCATGGCTGTCAAACCCAGGGACCTCTCTCTGGACTCCTTGCCTCCAGCCTCTCTGCCTGGGACCCTTCCCACTGCAATCTGAGCTTTCAGGCTGCCTGATGTGGCAGGGGTCTGCCTTACACCTCTTCAGCTACTTCCCTGATGTCTGGGGAGTGGAGACGGGGGAGGGATTTCGGAAGCTCACCTACCTCCCAGCCAGAGCCCCTGTCAGGCCCCACTGCATACCCCCGCTGGAGCCACAAGGGTCAACTCACTGACCCCTAAGCCCCTGCACTCCCCAGGGGCCACCCTGCTGGCTCCCCCTACCAATGTCCACCAGAATGCTCTATTTTTGGTCCCCAGATGCCTCCAGGTGTCCCACATCCACCCCAAACACCAGGCCTGACTTCATTATCTTCAAAATGTTCCTAAGATCAGAGGCAGTGAGACCTGGCCACAAACATAAAATAAATTATCCCCCCACCAATGATAAATGGTTCTATTAGCAAGCCAGATTGTTAAACTCCGATATAACAGAATGCAGGAAACCGGGGCCCATCCATTCTCCCTCCAGCGCATACTAAGTTGTAAATAGGTTATTTTGTGTGTAAATAACACATTAAAACACAGCATTAGCTGTGTCTTTTGATAGAGAGGAAATTGTTACAAATAAATAATTCCGGACAGGAATGTAAAATAAGTCAGATTTAATAGTGCATGCCTGGCGCAGCCATGTTAAACATGACCGAAATGATAAAGCCCAGAATATACTAATAGTAAACTATGCACTGACATCAAAGTAATGAGGCTATATTTTTACCAAGCTTTACAAATGCTAAAATTAGTTTTGACAGAACCAAACATCAGAAAAATGTTTCTGACATAAATACTGTCAATTTGGGGGGCTGGGGTTTGGGCCGGGAACAGGGTGGGGCTGGGGGCAGCTATGTCCCCCCCAGGGGCAATTCTTACGGAATCAGTTTCCAGTCCCAACAGCATCACTAAGTGACTACTTGTGCTCATGTCTCTGGATCTCAGTTTCTGTATCTGTAAAATGACCAGATTTGAACTAGATGATCTCTAAGTTCTGTACAGTCATCCCCCCACCCCAAGCCCTGGGGAAACATTCTAAGACCCCCGAAGCCACAGATAACACTCGCTCCTATAAATATTATGCTGTTTCCTATACATACATAAATTAAACCTATGATATAAAGCTTTATTTATAAATTAGGCATAATAAGATTAACAATAACTAATAATAAAAGAGAACAATTATAACGACATTCTGTAACAAAAGTTACGTCAAATGTCGTCTCTCTCTCTCTCTCCAATAATCAGCCCGATCACCCAGACGGCTACTGAGTGACTAACGGGCAGGGAGCATGTACAGAGTGGAGATGCGGGACAAAGGGACAATCCGTGTCCTGGGTGGGGTGTAGTGGGGCTGCACCAGATTTTGTCATGCTATTCAGAACAGCGCACAATGTAAAACTTGATTTTTTTATTCCTGGAATTTGAAGTTTAATAGTCGCGAACTGGGGCTAACTGTGGATAACTGAAACCACAGATAAGGAGGTGCTGCTCTGAGTGGAAATAAGTTCATAGCTCTCCCCAACATCACAATAGTCTCACATGCATAACCCAATGAACCACGAGAAATGAGGCTGTGTCTGTGAGGTGTGGCCAAGGCCCAGGGAGAGAACAGGAGCAGGAGCCACATCACTGCCCTCAGAGGCTTTCGTTCTGTGTGGGCAGAGCTCACCCGCTGACGCACGCCAGCCACCACAACAAAGCGGTGAAGCCAGGCGGGGCGGGGGCGCGGAGGGCACGGGTCTCCCAGAGCACAGGGGCTAGAGAAGGAGTCTGCCACGCTCAGGACAAGTAGAGCAGCCAGTCTGACTGTGGACAGCAGCTCTGAGTGGCATTTAGGGCATGAGGTCTCAGTGTCGCGCATGAGACCACGATACGCAGAAGGAAGGGTCACTCGGATTTATGTCACTAACATTTACTTTATCTCTAAGCGGGCGCTCTGCTAGCCACCTCAGCACAGCCAGAAATTACCACTGCCATTTCACAGACTTTAGAGAAGCGAACTGCCTGCTCCGGAACACACAGCCCACGAGTGGGGAGCTAGGAAGAGCCAGTACCTTCCCAGTACTCGGCTGTGGACAGAAAGGAGCCTCCAGTCCCCACCCTGCGCCACAGGCACTCTGACCCTCCAGGACACCCTCAGCACCCAAGACCATTCCATGGTGCTGTCAAGAGTCATTCAGACTCCCTGAGAAAATGCCCAGCAGGGGTACTGTACCCCACTTCATGGTATGCAAAGCGGTTGCGGGGAGCTCTGCACTTCAGCACAAGTCTGATGGGAACTGGCTGTTCCATGCGTCTGGGCTGTTGAAACAAGCTCACAAGCAGCATCAACAGCAATCCTGAAAATCACTTACATAAGAATAATTGACCACTTAGTCACATCTGAATGCATTTGGGGCCCAAGGCAAAAGTGGGTGGCCCCAGCCAAGCAGCTCAGGTAAGCCAGGGAGGCCAGCCACTTGGTAAGTTCCAGGGGCCTCGGGAAGGAAGAAGGGGCCAAGGATCAGGCCAGCCTCGAATGACCCTTCATGCCCAGGGGACCACAGCACTGGCAGAGGCAGCTGGCTACACCAGCCCAGTAGGCACACACCTGGCATGACAGCATCAGACTGACCCCTGGTTCAACAATCATTTATTGGGTGTCTGTCTTGCCAGGGGGCGGGGCACAGTGATCAACAAACAATGTTCTGCCCATGTGTCAGAGGTGTGGCACAGAAACAGAGAGACTGCAAAGACACCAGGGACTCAGAGGTATTGATCAATTTAGGACACAGGAAGGTCCCTCGATTTGGGGGGATTTCCTAGCCCTATGCATCCCAGCAGGAATGCTCATGGCCAGGCTTGTTTACATAGTCTGGTGTCTGAGAAGCACTAAGCAAAAATGCACCCGAAAGAAACTTTCAAAGAAGCCAGCAGGGCCAGTGAACAAGATGAAGGGGTGGCTGGTGCTAGTTGAGGTGGCACCAAGGCCTCCTATAGCAAGGGGGTACCATGCTGAGTCATGCAGTGTTCACCCCTGGTTAGTGTGAGGGTCACAACCACTTCAGGGGTCCAGTTCATGCCTTGGACCAGCTGCATCCAGCGACCTGGGAAGCCTGTTAAACACACACACTGCCAGGGCCTGGCCCAGGAGATTCTGTTTCAGCAGACCTGGGAGCCTGGGAGTCTGCGTTTATTACAGTTGTCTCATAAGATTATAAGATGAGGCCAGTTTCAGCAGCCTCTGGGCTGGTCCCACCCTCCAAGGTACAGGAGAGGAGGGCGAGTGAAAGAGGTCAGGGCCCTGCCTAGCTCACCTTCCCAGGACAGCAGGGGGCAGAGAGGAAAGTACTGGAACCCAGGTCTGACCTCCAGCCCCAGTACTCTGTCCACCACTCTCAAATGGGAAGACACCAAAAACCTGTGCTTCCTCCCACTTGTCTGGACTCAGAGGGTCACCTAGTAATGCTAAGCAGTCAAGGGAGACTTGTTAAGTCAGAACCTACAGATCTAGAAAAAACTGGTAATAGTTGCCGAAGCAAATACTTAAGTTGGATCTCATATATGAGGGAGGACCTAAAGCAAAAAACAAAACCTAGAATTATCTTCTGGAGGGCGGGCCCCTTGTAGTACAGGCTTCCCCTGCAAGATGAGTGTTCTAGGGGCCCATCTGTATCAGTGTACCAGCTGGCATTGTTGTGAGAGGCTACGCTCAGTTTCAGTGAATTTTTTTTGAAGACTCTTTCAATGCGTTTGCCCATTTCATGATGGGTGATCTATGAGCGCACCTGCACACCCCACACTGAGTGTTTAGCAGGTTTTGACCAAAAAACAGCATGAGCCCCATGCCCCACCCTCCCCACTAACCCTATCTCACCCTGAATGACTTTCTAAATATTTAATCTTTATTGTATTTTTTTACATTACCTTTTAGTCCCCTTGTACCTCCTTCTCCCCAGCAATCACCTCACTGTTGTTCATGTACATGAGTCCTTTTTCCTTTTTGCTCAGTCCCTCCCCCCTAATCACCCCCCCAAACTGTCATTCTTCTCTCCATCTATGAGTCTGTCCCCATTTTATTATACTTGTTAGTTCAATTTATTCATTAGATTCCACATATGAGTGGAATCATCATATGGCATTTGTCTTTCTCTGACTGGTTTATTTCACTTAGCATAATGTTCTCCAGGTCCATCCATACTGTCGCAAAGGGTAAAGTTTCCCCGGATTAAAAAATAGTCTTCAAAGGGAAACATTTTGCCGATGTGGAAGATGTGAAACAAAAAATAGCAAAAGCACTAAAAGGCATCAAAATCAACAAGTTCAAAAACTGTTTTAGCAGTGGAAAAAATGTCTTGATAGGTGTATTGCATCACATGGAGAGTACTTTGAAGGTGATTGAAGTTTAAACATGTAAGAATACATAATTTTTTATAAACAAATTCTGGGGTTTCTTTCTGGTTTCCCCTCGTAGAGCTGATGTAACCAGCACTTTACATGTGCTAAGTCAAGCAATTCTGACAACATTATGAAGTAGAGTCTATTATTATGTCCATTTTACAGATGAAAAACCCGAGGCACATACATGCCCCAAGGTTAGCAGAGCTGGGCCTTAACCAGGCAACCTGGCTGCAGAGTCTGAGCTGCTTCTCACAACTTCTCTACACTGCACAGCAGGAGCAGCTACTACCCATAAAGTACCCAGGGCCAGGCAAGTGAGGGCACATGCTTTGCCTGCTGTAACTTCTACATAGCAGCTCCACGTATGATTCATACTTTACATATGGAAAAACTCACCTTACTTTATGCAGCTAGAACACAGAGGGACCATCACTTACAATGCATCAGATACATCCCAGCTTGCTGGGCCCCACTCCCAGAAACTCTGCTTCAGGAGGTCTGGAATGGGGCCCAAGCATCTGCACCTCTAACAATTCCCAGGGATGCTGATGCTGCTGGTATGGGACCACAGTGGGAGGGCCCTGACCCAGCACTCAGCAGTGGTCAGTGTAAGAAGCAGGTGTTGGTCGCTGCAGGAACATCACAGGGACCTCAGGGACAAGCACAGCTCACTCGCTCAGACCCGTTCAGAGTTTTATGGCTTCAGCCTTTCTGCTCAACCCAGTCCAAAGGCTCGGCATAGCTGGGTCCCTGCTGTCCAGCTGAGGCACACAGGGCTTCAGAAATATTTGGGGGGGGGGGGGGAGGCACTGTGAGGAGGAAAATATGACAGCATTTGGACAGTTTCAGTGCCAAGCAATGAGAAACATCTGAATCAACTTGCCTTTAAAATTATGCCATTTCAAAAATAAAAGAGAAAAAAAAAAAAACCCTTTGGGTCAAAATGTGTTTTTAAAGCTTCATGGCCTACAAGTGTTAGCATAACAGTTAAAGAAGCTGGGAAAGAACCCCCTGGCCAAGGTTCTACTGTCACGAGCTAATCCTGCCAGGTGATTCAACTAACCTGTCCTGTCTGACCACAGCACTGCTTTTCCCTTTGGTAAGGCCCTGCCCTACTCTGTGAAGGTGTCTGTGATGCACATCTCAGCTCAGAGAGGTAGCAATTCTTAGTGGAAACACCCAGCCCCTGCAGGTCCAGCTTCATGCACTTCGGGAGGTCAAGATACGAACCAGGTGACTTTCAAGGTCCCTCTGTAAAAATAAGTCATAGTTTCAGAGAACTGGCTGTCTGGAAAAGAGTAGGCGCTATTAGCCGTTGAACAGATGAGGGAGCTGAGATACGATGACAGACGAGCACACCTCTCCAAGGCTAATGCAGGGACCGCATGCTTACCGTAAAGTACCCATCAGTGGGCTGGGCCCATATCACCCACGAACAATCTAAAACCACAGTCTAAAAGCAAATACTGGAAGGAGACTCTCACCCTGTGAGAGGCAGGAGCCCCGAGCCCCAAGCCTCCGCTCTCCCCACAGGACTCCGATCTCTCCATTGAAGCAGCTGGTGGCCTTGGGCAAGTCCCTTCCCCACCTCTTGTCAGCCTCATCTACAAAACAAAAGGTGTTAAAGGAGAGGACTGCTCCTGGATGAGACTTGCTCCAGTCTTATACCCAGGAGCTCCTGCCGCGTTTTCCAGGCTTTGACCCTGGGCATGCCCACCTCCCATCCTCACTCTGGAGTCTCATGCTATTTCTGACTCCTTCTGAGCCTTGAGACCAGCTGTCTATCAAGGTACCTGAGTGAGGCTTCAGATACTATATATGAGTCACTCACAGCACCTCTGCCACCTCCAGTAGGAGGTAATAAAGATCCAAAGTCATGAGATCAGAAAGACCTTGGATAACATTTGTTAAATGCCCTGAATATGAAAATGAGGCCCAGAGAAGGGAATGGCTTGCCACACTGGGACCCAGGGATATTGCTGGAACTAGGAGCCTGGCAAGTGCCCTCTGGGCCACACCACTGGGCCAACCTCACTCCATCCAAAAACGTGGGCACCAGCACCAGGGGATCTGTTCCAAGATGCCCCTGCTTTGCTCCATGCAGTGACAGCTACTCTTCACTGACTCCAGCAGGGCCCTTCCCCAACAGGCTGCTTGGAGAGGGGCAGAGGGAGCAGAACAGTGAGGAGGCTCCCAGCAGCAGCTGCACTAAGAACACAACCACCTGTCCAGGGGCAGCTGGGCTGACAGGTTACATCCACCCTCTGATGGAACCTCATCAGCCGAGGGATCCCCTGGGGTCAGGCAATAAGGGGACAGGGGGCTTGTAGGGGTGGGTTGGGGTGGCACCGTGGGGTTGAGTAGAGGTGGGATAGAGCAGAGTAAGTGCCTCCAAGGAGCTACTACACTCCAAGTAACAGGCACCTGCCCCCCCCCCCGCCCCCCTCAGATCAGAGCCCCTGGAGCTTCTGTTGTTATTGCACCACTGGCAACAAACAGGTCTGATGCTAGAGGGGCTTCCCCCACCCCTACCCAATTACTGACTAATTACCGCCAAAGTCTGTCCTCTGCTGCTGTGGCAGTAAATTATGCCATGTGGCAGTTCATGATCTACTCATGGCACTGGAGAGGCAGGCCCAGGCTAAGGGAGAAACGGCTGAGGGCCCGGAGCGGGCTGGCGACACACAGAGCTGGCTTGCTGGAAGCCCCCTCAGGCGCAGGCGCCCACGCCTCTGTGAGCCAGGCAGAGGGAGAGCTTGAAGAGTCCCCACAGCACAGGGCAGGCCCTGACCCAGGGGAAGGAACATACCATTTGCAGACACAACCAGGCCAGGACCAGGAGGCCAACCTCCAAGCCACCACCAGACTCCTGTCCCTGACCTCCCTCCCCTCAAGTCTGGCTCTGGACAGCACCCAGAATGAGAACCCACCCTGGACTTTGGCTCCTTTCTCCACCCCCAGTGAGCCCCTCCTCACACAGAGAGGGCCTGGACAGCCTTTCTCCAGGCAGCACAGGGGACAAGTGACATCACCCAGGCCGGGCGGCCCAAAGCCCACCTTCCCCTTGTGACCACAAGGTTGGCCTTATATATTCCTTTCCTCACCTGGGCCACATATCCTTTAGTGACCTCTGACTGAGAATCACAGGGACAATAAAAATTAATGTAGCAGCAACGGCCTAGAGGTCCTCCAGTCCACTCTAGGAAACACCAGCTCCTAACTCTCATTCGATTCCCTAGGCTCCAACCTCAAGCTGAGCGCAGCGTGATCCATGTGTGCACAGCGGCACTCATATCATCGGATTGCTGGTTAGAAATTCAGACACTCGGCCCTACCCAGCTCAGTGCACGGGGCTCTGCACTCTAACAGCACCCCCATCTGTGTTCGCATCAAAGCGTGAGATACTGCCCGCACCCATGTACCCGCTCCACAGGCCCAGGCAAGTTTCCCACTGCTCCCGAGCTGTGCTTGAGCATCGAGAGCAACAGGGCATGACAAAATGCACTTGAATAAAAGGGAAAGAAAAGAAATCTAAGTCTCTCCACTCCTCAGAGACAGAAATAGTTTTTGTGGCCTCCAGATGGACTGCGCAGACACAAGGGGAGGTCTCGCCTTCCCGCCAAACTTTCCCACCGGGATGCTGGCACGAACCAGTGGAAAGCATGGAGTATTTCTCTTTGGGGCAGTAAAATGAGAGGCTGTGGCTCGTTTAGTCCTTCTGTTATAATTAAGTTGGCCAGAAATTCACCTAAGGATACTAAATTCTGTACCTGACCCTCTAATTACAGCCAGAAGGGATCAAGAGACAATTACGTTCTAAAACAGTCCCTGGCGGGCCAAAGGCAAGAAACAGTGTCTCTGGCACATCTCAAATGTGCCAACTGAACGCACCCCAGGGCCGCCCAGCAGCCACTGTGCTTCCCTTCTCCCCCCTTCCCTCTCCTCCTGCTGGGGTCTGAGCCAGCCCAGCCCCTCCCCCAGATTGGGGGTGGCCAGACCTCTGCAAAAACCTGCAGACATCTGTCACAGTGCCTAGGATCCTCAGGAGCAGGGGTGCCCTCCTTTTCACCCTCCATAAACCCAGCATGCCTGCCCAATGACATCGGCCACCAGTCCAATTAAATCCTAACGGGCTAATGAAAAAGACCCCTGCTGCCCACCAAGTGTGCAAAATAGAAAGTACCTCCTTGGGCAGCTGCCGCCGCGGCTGCTGCCACTGTGGCCACTGCCAGGGCAGAGGCCTTCCTACCCGGGTCAGGGAAAGCAGTGCCCTCCAGGATCCCACTTTTGGCTTCTTTCTTCTCCGAAGCAGTGGCTGAGGTGGACGTCTCCATCTTAGCCACTCATAGTCCTGGATGGCAGCCCTAAAGAGAAGACAAAGACACTCAACAGCGCTGCCCCCAGACCCAGCCGGGAACATCGACCCAGATTCCCCGCCACCACACACAGCTAAAGCAACCAACTCAATTCTCTCATAATTGGGAAGGAGGGTTCAATTAATTTTGAGAATTATTAGTTCTGAGAGTCTTCTGGTCTTCTGAACGACCTCATGGACAAGAACTGCATGTTTTTGTTACCTTTTACCCCAGGTTTTTCAATCTAAGCAACAAGTTAGTTCTTAGTATTGGGTGGTGAGGAGCAAGAACTGCATTGAGAAATGAAGTTAGAATCACAGGTTTCTCCAACTCAGAATCATAGGAAAGAAAATAAAACATCAAGTAACAACAACTCAGCGGTCCTAAAAGAAAAGTCCTCATTTTCCTGTCCCTCCCCTTCTCACCAGGACTCATCTGTCCTTGATTCCTGTGTGTGTTCAGTCACTCACTCACTCACTCATTCGACACAGTTTTCATCATTTATTCCCTTGCACACACTCAGCTGGCACACTTCTAAGCCTGCATTACACCGCAGGTGTGGTGCCTGGCGCTGACGACACAACCCATGGAGTTCATACTCTCCATAAGAGAGATAAAGAAGAAGCGGGGAATGGGTGCATAGTTAGTTTCAGTCAGTGAGAGTAGCATGGGAAGAGAAAGCTGAGTGGCAGGGCCGAGCTGGGCGAGAGGTCGGGACTGGAGGGAGGCCGAGTGCAGGTCTGGAGAGTGGAGGGCAGCCAGAGGGGCGGGAGCCAAGGGCCAAGTGGGCGGGGCTGGCTTGTCTGAGGAGAAGCAAGGAACCCAGTGCAGGTCCCAGAGGGGGGACATGAAGTGACTTATGGTGTAAAGGGGTCATTCTGCTGTGCTGTTGTGTAGAGAGCAGATCTGGAGGGCAGGGAGACACGACGGGGGCCTGGGTTAGGGGCGGTGGTGGAACGTGGACAGGCTCAGCCAGCAGAGCCCACAGGATTTGCTAGGGCTTGGATGTGGGCTGTGACAGAGAGAGAGCTGTGGCTAAGGGGGAGTACCCAGGGGAGCAGGCACAGGAACACTTGTCTTCAGCTGGTGGTGGGTCACTGCAAACACTTTACCAATAGGCTTCATCACTTGCTAATTCAGTATTTGTATCAAACATCACAGGATAGAAATTTGGAAGTCATTTTTTTTTTTCAAAGAAGACAGATGTCAAAGATGGTGCTGTATGCTGAGCTAGAGCACCGTGGGTGGGAAGCAGGTCCGGGGCAGGTATCAGGGCCGTGTTAAGGTTGAGATGCCTATTATGGGCCACAGAAACTGCTGGAAATGCAGACTGGAGCTCAGCAGAGAAGTGGAAGCTAGAGATGAGAATACGGCAGGAAAAGGGCATTCCAATACTTCCAGGTCAGAAAAAAGAGGAAAAGGCAGCTAAGAAGAGTGAGCAGGAATGGCCAGGGAGGGGAGAAAGATAAAAGCCCAACCACTAGGAAAACTGCCTTAAAGAGGAGGAGCAATCGCCTCTGCCACAGCAACTAGAAACTGAGAAGATGAGGCCAGAGGGTTGCAGGTTCAGTCATACAGTGGTGACCAGGGCCGGGTCAGGGTCAGGGAGACAGCGGGAAGATAGTGCAAACAGAAGCTATCTCTCAGGGAGTTTTGCTATAAAAGAAGTGGGAAAAAAAAACGGGTGACAACTGGAGGGAGTCAAGGAGGTCCGTGGTGACTGTTTCAGCAGGGAGGCAGGCGAGGAGGGAACATCGCCTAGGTGGCAGCGAGGCAAAAACCCAAGGCAGTGGTCACTCCCATCCAGGGGCCTCAATGCTGAATCAACATCTGTAGGACCCAGATTCTCACTGTCCCAAATCTGCACAGTACTCGGGTGTCTTTCTATGTAAAAGCTGGAGTACACAAGAACAATGAGCGTGACGCACCAAAGACGGTTCCCAGTCCTGCTGGCCAGCCCAGAAAACAGCCCAAGTTCTGAACCTCCTGATTCTGTCTGCACACATCAGCCTGTCCACTTTCCACAGCTTTCAAAACTCCCTGTCCAGAAAATCCAAGGCAGACAGGGAACAGAGAAGTCTCCGTGAGGATTTTGGTGCGTTATGGAGTTTTCTTTAGACTCGAGATCAGGCATCATTACCTAATTCTCCAAGACTATTTGTATGCAATCTGTTCTTTAAGACTCTGGCTGTCTGAGTGACCTGGGCCCGCTCCACCTTCTCTGCCATCTTAGCCTGGCCACAGGAACCATCCCTCCCAGCTACCTGACCTGCACCTATGAGTCACCTTCCTCCCCTCCATTCTCCCCCCACATCGAATCAGCCGTAATTGCCATCACTCACCCCCAAAGCACCTCACCAGTGCTGCCTCTCCCAGCTGGCTGCTCTGTACCAAGCATTCTTCTATTATGGGTTGGTGGTCCTGGGCACCTTCCCCACAACTTCTGGTCCCACTCTGCCCTCTGCCCAGTTCGTCCTCTACTCAAAGCCAGGCACCTTCCTCAAACCCTTTCTGTGTACAATGGACTCCTATTCTTCTTTCAAGATACCACTCAGGCCCTGGCTGGAGTGGCTCAGTTGGTTGGGCATTGTCCCGCAAACCTGAAGGTGACCAGTTCAATTCCCAATCAGGGAACATGCCTGGATTGCAGGCCCAATCCCCAGTTGGGGCATGTGCACGAGGCAACCGACTGATGTTTCTCTCATGCATCGATGTTTCTCTCCCTCTCTTTCTCCTTCCCTTCTCCTCTCTCTAAAAATAAACAAATAAAATCTTTTTTTTAAAAAAAGCCACTCAGATGTCACTTCCTCCAGGAAGCCCCCCACTCCTCTCCAATCATGGTCACTTCCACTTCTGTACCCCTGCAGCAACCAGACACCCCCTTATTGTACTCAGGCCAGGAGCTACTCCCCACTCTGGCTGGCATGGCACAACGGTTCAGGAATGACTCTCAAAGAAGCTAAGAGGGCACCTTTGAGGTAAAAATCACAGCTCTTAGAAATGCAAGTAGTTTTGTGAACAGCATGGATTTTCCTCCCAAGAGCTCCAACTTTGAAACACACCTTTAATTTGCAAGTAAGGGCAAAAATCAAAATAAGAGCTGGAACAACAAACCTTTAACACACATTTACCAGTTGCCATGCACTTTACAAATGTGATTTCACTTTAATCCTCACAATGTTTTATATAGGAGGAAACCAACACCTACAGAGGTAAAGTAACTAGCCCCAAAACAACTTAGAAGAAGCTGTGCCAGGCCCTGAATCCAGGCTGTCTGGCCCCAAAGCTGTACTCTGGAGCACCGCGGTGAGCTGTCCCTCCAGTGATGATCCTGCAGGGCAAAGGGAGCTGCCCCAGAGTCCCCTGGCAGGCACCTGAAGTAATGGACTGTTGAACCCTTCAGACACGAGGCCACTGTACCAGGAGTCCAGGAAGCCCCAGAAGCATGGCTTTTGTACAAGTGCCAAACCCACGGTGGTGAGATTTGTGAACAGGGACCACCAGCAAGGGCTACGCAAACGCTGAGGTGCTCTCCAGGACCGCTTGCCAACACCATGACTCTGCAGGTGGCACCCATCTGCTGAGGGTGACCAGATTGGGTCAGGGGAGGAGTGTGCAATCGTACACTTATTGACTCTTTATTCCCTAATTATTTTTTTAAAGATTTTATTTATTTATTTTTTAGACAAAAGGGAAGGGTGGGAGAAAGAGGGAGAGAAACATCAATATGTGAAAGAAACATCGATCAGCTGCTTCTCATATGCCTTCAAGTGGGGACCTGGCCTGCAACCCAGGCAGGTGCCCTGACCAGGAATTGACCCGGCAACCTTTCGGTTCTCAGTCCAGCACTCCACCACTGAGCTACACCAACCAGAGCTCCCTAATTCTTTATAGACAAATCAGTTTCACACCTCACACTGCCCTAGGCTGAGTTGGCTAGGCTACACATACCCCCAAATGAATTGGGTGTCCTTCCCCTAGGATTGAACACTCCCCCACCATGTTAATAAACTTCTGTGCACCTACCTGTGCTCTACTGGGACCTCTTTCAGGGCAGGGCTAGGCCTTGCACCCCTGGGTCCCCAGGCCCAGCTTTGCAAGTGCTCAGACCTCTTGCTGATGGGATGAGGTGGGCACAGGAAACCAGACCCGCACCTGAAAGGCACAGAGCTCAATGGACAAGAAATCAGCATAGTCAGGGCAACCGCAGGTCAGCATGTGTGACCAAACCCGGGCTGCTGGGAAGTGTTCTCTCAGAGCAGATGCGGAAACTGAGGCCAACAACTCTGAGCCCTAAGGATGCTCAAGAAAGGAGGGACTGTGTCAACTTCTGTTAAGGAACATGAGGAGATTGGAAAGAAGAGGCAGGAAAAGGCTGGGGGTGTTCTTGGGGAACAACAGCTCCCTCATGCCAACACCCCTGTCCTGCTGTGCTGTCAGAGTGATGTCATCCTGGTTCGTACACAGGAGGAAGTGAGTTGCCCAAGGCGCCACCTTCCACAGAGGAGGTAGACCAGCCAGGTCCTCTGGCCTTAAAGCTGCCTCGAAGCCTCAGGGCAAGGCCACCACAGGACAGGTGAACAAAGCGTGGGGAGAAGGAGTAAAGTTATTCAGATTCCCACTACTCAGGCTGCTTTCTGTGGCCCAGGAAGAGATGTGCACACAGAAGCACCTTGGGGTTCCAGGAAGGCCTGAGGGGAGCTGCCCCAGCCTGTGCCACAGGCCTCACCTTCGGCAGGTGAGCCGCTGCCCTCCCCTCCCCTCCCCTCCCCTTCCAGAGAGGAAGGCAGTAGACAGAGGCTGTGTAAATCATGGGAATTAGTGGGATTAGCACAATTTCTGTGTAAACACCAGGCGGCCAGGGTCCCAGGCAGCCACTTTCACTCTCTGAAGCTTCTCCAATAAGAGGCACATGTCTCAGCCTGTCAACAGCCTTACCTGGGCCCCAGTGGCCAGCTAGGGACAGCAGTGGGACCAGGCTTGGGGCTCCCAGACCTCAGCTGGAGGGCCTGCTGATCTGTGCTGTTTATGTCTCATGAACCACACAAAAGGCTCGAGGACAAGAGGGCCTGGGGCACATTGCACTGAATAGGGTTCTCAGAAACTCACTACTCCAGCTCACCCAAACAACTCACAGGAGGGGATGCAACTGCACTTCTGGGGTTCTACTATGGGAAGGGGAAACGTGGACCTCAGGCCACCAGGAGCCCCTCTGCATCAGGAGTCTGCACACAGGTCACTGCCCTCCAGGGCCTCAGCACCAAGACGCTCTGAAGGCATTCCTCAGCCTCTGCAGAGCCTGAGTCTGTGGGTCTGGGTGGGTAACGGGGGACAAAACAGCCGCACTTTAGAGAAGTTCTATGGCTATTTCTGATGCACTGACAGGTTTAAGAAAAACTGCATTGTGTGCTCATAAGGTTGCTTCCAGCTTCCGAATAATTTATAAGTTCCAATTAAAGCAACTCTATATAAACTAATGGAAAAAAAATTATCTTTGTTCACTTGGAACAGGACGTTGGTGTCTCCTTCAGCCATGAAGATGAGCATCACGTCACAGTGCCTATGAGCCTGCCACCAGCACAAGTCACAGATGGCCCACACCTGCTCACCATGGTATTGCCTTAAAAGTCATCATCAGAGCCTTGCAGTTGTGGCAGCACATGTCTGTCTACAGCACAGAAGTGGAGCCTTTAAGATTTGTTTATTACAGTCAGTACAATTGGTTTCCTATGCATTGTACTCTAGGCATTTACAGCATTATTCTGGGTTGGGGTCCATGGCACAGA
The DNA here is from genome assembly GCF_987537825.1 of Furipterus horrens. Lineage (NCBI taxonomy): Eukaryota > Metazoa > Chordata > Mammalia > Chiroptera > Furipteridae > Furipterus > Furipterus horrens. The sequence goes on from NW_028327171.1 coordinate 120,771,900, forward strand.
AAAGGTTAAGAACTCTGATTCAAAAAAAAAAAAAAAACAGGCTTGAAAATAAATTAATTATCAGAGCAGAATGAACGATTCACTCTGAAACCTGCAATCCCAGACACCCTCTTGCCACCTGGCTTCTTTGAACTCCTCTAACGAGTGAGTCACAGGAATTAGAGCGTCTTCCCCAGGCAAAATCAATCTTCGAGAGAGAGATGAAATCGTGTCTCCCAGCGATCGCAGCCACATCGGGGCCATGGTGTTCTCACCTCCTCTCTGATCTCAACCCAGTGGCACGCGTGCCCAGGACCCACGTGCACAGACGTGCCCGGGCACACACAGGGCACACACAACACAGCAACAACCACAACCACAACCACCTCCAGAGTCACACTTGTGCTTCTGAGCATACATACACACTGTCAACATGCATGCATGGTCACATGCCACACACACATGTACTCATACAGCTGCATGAATGAGCACAGTTACATAAGAGATAGTATACACATTCACATGTATGTGTACAAAGATACATATGCACACATAAACTAGAGGTAAGAAACACTTGCCCTGCCTTTCTCACAAAATTATTTTTATGATGAAATGAGATAAAACACTGAAAGTTCCTGGAGGAAAAACACATTGTCAGTACAATACAAATCAAAGGTAATGATCAATGATTTTCAACCTTTTTAATCTCAGGGCACACATAAACTAATTACCAAAATTCTGTGGCACACCAAAAATATACTTTTCACCGACCTGACAAAAAAATAGGTATAACTTTGACTCATTCACACTGAACAGCTATTGTTGTGTTGGCTGTTGTCATTTTTTTAATTTGACATTTTAAGGGAAAAAAGTCAGTGCCCTTGACTAATTAGTCAGGTATAGTATATTTAAAGTGTTTCTGCAGCACACCAGTGGAGAATCACTGGTAATGATAATTATAACCTCATGGAGAGAAACAAGATGGCGGAGGAGTAAGTGGAAGCTACACTAACTTCCTCCCAGAACTAGTCTGGATTTACAACGCAATTTTGGAGAAATCATCTGGAATAACCAACCGAACACCAGCTGGAGAGAAGTCTTATAACCACGGAGAGACAGAAAAGGCCGCTAAATCACAACGTGACCGAATACAGCAAGGATGCCAGCCTGTTGGACCAAGCGTGCCGTTGTCCGGGGACAGCCTACCGACCTGGAGTCTGCGCAATCCTTCCCCTTGTGGGAAGGCCACCCTCCCCTCCACACCCCCACTCTTATTGGGGATTTCTTGACCCAAGGGTAGGTAGGACGACGACCATGTCCAGCTTGAAGCAGCTAGAGGAGCTTGAGACCTTCGTCCATTGTCCTTTATAAGATTGTAAAGGGTCTTAAGTCCGAGAGGGAGGGATTGTTATTTTTTATTGTTAAAATATTTAACTAATTAATTAATTATTTTTTTTTTAAAAAAGAAGAATATATGAAAGGGTGAGCCATGGGCATGGACTTGGGGAGGGGATTGTCAGGGAAGGGGGGTGCTGGGCGGAGGGGAGCAGGGGGGAGAAAATTGGAACTGTTGTAACAATATAATCAGTAAAATATACTTAAAAAAAGAATTATAACCTCATGATAGCTAAAAAGAGAGGAGGACTCTCTATCTCAGTCTCTCTTCTGGCTCTGCATAGCCGAGTGCCAATCACTTAATCTCTCATCACCTCAGTGTTACTGTCTGTAAAATGGACATTATAAAGTGTGCTCCCAACCTAAAGGATAACAGTTCAATACCACAGTGCAAAGGCCAGCACGTAAAAGCAAAGGGGGATCTGACTTCCCATGTCAGAGGCATGAAGGAGCCAGACAAGTGCTTCAGTTCAGCCCTCTGCCCCACCTGATCAAAGCTAACGCTCACTCCTGCACCTTGTAGGAGAAACGGAAATGGGTGACATGAGGGTTCCCTAGGCCTGCACTAAGTTGGGGACACTCTGCTGGCCAAATAATCCTACTTCTAAATATATTTGTATTTTATTCTCCCAAGTGAGAGGCACATTTGTGCTTGGACCAGCATAGTCCACGTCAGCTGTGTCTTTAGCCATGTAACTTCCCCTCTCTGAGCTTCCATTTCTTCTGCAATATGAAGTATCCGCCCAGACTCCCAGAGTGGTGGAGAAGACAGTCAACCTTCCCAGGCCAGTCGTTAACATATATTACAGCAGCAGCCCCACAAGCATCATAAGTGGAGACTGGGGTTTGACCTAGGTTAGCCAGGCAGGAGAGAGGGTGCCTTTCCCTAAGATGAGACCACTTTTGCATGGGGACCAAGGGGGAAAGAAATGGCTCCTATGGATCATACACCCATGTCTGTGGGGCCTCAGGGCTAGTCTGCAACTGTTTCCAGCTTCTCTGTCCACCTGCCTTATCTCTGTGGATGAAACCGAAGCCTATGTAAAACAGCTCCAAGGAAACCCAGACACCAGCACCGAAAAGTGGCTCCAGGCAGGGCTCACGGAAATGTAACTGACCTCCAACCACCAAAGGGGGGTGGGAGGAACAGCCCTCTCCCAGACCTGTCTCCTGGCTCCTCCCTCTTCCAGTGACCTAACACTAGGAAGGGAACCACACAGCTCCTGCCTGGGCTGGCCCCTCTTGCACCACGCAGGCCAGGGGTTCCCATAGCCCCTTGGGGAAATGAAAAACAAGAGGAATCAGAGCCTGAAGAAGACCTTTGGGATCCTGGTCACATACAGGGAAAAAGGCCAGCCCATGAGGTCCCAGCTCCCCTCACCCAAGGGACAGACATGGGACATACCCTCCCTTACAAGGTGATCTGGAACATCAGACGCAGCTAGTGTGTGAGGCATTGGCACAGGGCATCTGCTCCTCACCAGCCTCAAACCCCTGTCTCTACGTGGGCCTGGCACACAGCCTGCTGCCCGCCTGCTGCCCAGTGGGATGTGAGGACCATGAAGGGAGACAATTCCAGAAAATCGTTCTTCTGAAATTCCCCATGGTCCACTGTGTGGGGCCCTCAATCCTGTGTGACTCAGAAGAAGAAGGGTCCCCTTGAAAGGCTCCATTGTTCCTTGAGCCCTCCTCCCCTGCACAAGGTGCCCCCTGCACTGGGAGCACAGAAAGAAAGTATCAGAACTTGTAAGCACCTGTAGGTGCCCACGCCAGGCCAGTCCTCTCATGGTACCACACTGCCTGCCATGGTTATCCTGAAGGGCCAATATCATGATCCTCACTTTACAATAAAGCCCAGAGAGGGTAAGTAACCCACTCAGAGTCACAGAGCTAACATGTGGCAATGAAGGGCCGCTGAATTCTGGAGCCCACCCATTTTATACTCTTTCCATCACAACCAAATTCTCTGAGTACGTAAATGCCTGCCACATGCAAGGAATATTACACAAGTGCCAAATATACAGTTCCCACAGATTTCATTGAAGGCTCAGGCAGTATAAGCTAAATATAAAATAAATAGCAGAGATTTTATGGCTGTGGAGCTCAGTGAGGGAGGGCAACTTATTGTGGCTGTGGAAGACCTTCTAGATGACCATCCGATCTGCCCTGTGGCTTCACAACAAGAAATGAGAGGCTTTGAATTAGGCCTGCAAAGAAGAGAGGGAAGGGCACCCCACAGGCAGGGACGGCATGAGGATGTGCCTTCGGCACATTATGGAGGGAGAAAAAGAGAGGAGGCTGTTCCCACAGGGAGAAAGGAGCAGGAGATAAAGCAAGTTCAAGGGGAGCTGTGGGGAGGGCAGGCTAGGGGAGACCGAGGTTTGGGAAGAACGTACCTCCCTGCCTCCTGGTCTCAGACACACTTCTGCTGCACAACCCAGCTAGCCTGGCTTCCGCAGTCTGAGCTGCTTCCCGGGGCTTTGGACCAGAAGCCTGGAAGGTGGGAGCACAGCCCTTACCCTCCCGCTGTGGCGAGGGGCAGACACCACGCAAAAGTCACTCCTTATCACTCCCTGAATGTATTGTTCCAAGTATGAGAGCTCCCTCTTTTGCCCTGGGCTTGCTGGTGTTCAGGAAAACAGATTATTGACCCTAATTCTGAGCTGCTAGGCCAGAACAGCAGCCAATGTGCCGATGGAAAATGCAGGCCCTCCTGTGGCAGGCAGCCCCTGATAAGAGATGGGTATCAGGAGGACTGGAGCTGGGCAGGAAGTTTTTTTTTTCGCCCTGGAAGGGTGCGGGCAAGAGCTACTTTGTGTCAGACACTTCTATTCACTTGCGCTGGAGTTTATTTTCTGGAAATACCAAGCCATCTCCATCGCACCTGCCCAGAACATTGTTTCATCTCCGCTCTCCAAGAGGAATCCATGCTTTATACCCCAGCAGGCCTGCCCCACTGCCCTCCCACCGAGTCCTACTGGAGCTCCTTGTGCTGCTGCTGAAATGTGACAACAGCCCCAGCACACATCAGCAGCTGACATGTTTAGAGGGAATATGGTGAGTGCAGACTCTAGAGAAAGAAGGCCCATGTTCAAACCCCAGCTCCTCCTGGAGCTATTGACAAAAACCAGCTTCTCAGACCAAAGTCAGTTCCCTCCTTCATGGTACGAATTAAAAGCACGAGCCTGGCATATGTGAGTGCCCAGCACAACATTTCCCACTCTACCATCACTGCAGCCTGGGCAAGACTGTGCACCCAACGGCCCACTGGGGCATGAAGACCGACCCAGGCAGTGTCGTGGCAAATCCACCAACAGGAGGCCTGACTCAGGCTGGACAAGGCAGGCTGTCACAGCCCCTCCCTCTTCACCCTCCTCCCCAACCCTCCTCCACCCACCCAAAGGCCTCTGAAGTCTGATGTGGAAAGTCTCAGGTTGGCACCCTTTGGGAATGTGCTGTCCTGCTCAATTGCAAACACCTGTTGTCCATCCCCTTTCTCCGTGGAGAGCCCTGAGACTGCAGAAGCCCCAGAGGCCTGGGGTCTCCCCCTGCCAACCCCCACCGACACACTGCCAGCAGAGGCCCGCTCCCCCTCTGCTCCTTCTGGAAGAGGCTGCTGTCCCTGAGGCAAACAAGGGGCCTGCTGTGAGGCTGCCTGGCCAGACCCAGATATTTTAACAGCTGCATTGTGTGTTTCTGAGGCATGATTCCTGAGCAGGGAGGGAAAACAAGCTTCCCCTCTGCCCCAAGGAGAGAAAACAGCCCGCTGTGGGCAGGTGGCGGGAGGACCCGGACTGGGGCCCAGGGCTGGGAGGGCGTGGCTGGGAACAGGCCCGGCACACAGGAGCCATGGCAGCAAGGCCCCTGCAAGGGCTGGGCAGGGGGAAGAGGAGCAACGACGAGGCCCAGAGAGTGCAGGAAGTCCTGGAAGAAGGCTCTGAGAGGGGAAAAGGGGACCAGAAAGTCCAGAAAGTACCCACAGAACAAGGTCCAAATCCCGCCATGGCACCAAGTCCCGCCTTGGGAGCTGCCTCCTCTGCCCCTCCAGGCTCACTCCCCGGTTTCTAAGCTTACCCAAATTCCCCACCCAAGCATGGTGGGAACATGGCTCCGACCCTGGTCACACTGTGCCCTTCCCCTGCAATGCAACGTCCCCGAAGCCCTCCCTGACAACCCCATCGGGCCAGGTTTGGGGTCAGTCCTGGCTCACTTTCCTGGGGTCAAGCTCCCACATCACTCTATTGGAGGCACCTTTCCCGAGTCTGTTCCCTGGTGTGCCTGCCCCGCGGGACACAGGCTCAGCCAGCGTTTAATGACTGGCTCTGCACAAATGCTCTCCGGCACTTAAGCCTGCGAGAGCCGTCTTCTCTTAGGCTCCCTTCAGGCCTCTGTCCCCACAAGGTCCGGGTGGCCCTGTGAGCCATCAGCACTCTGTGTGTGGGGAGGCCAAGGGCCACGTGCGGGATGAGCACAGGCTCTCTTAGGTCCGGGGGCTGCGGTAATCAACTCGTAATGTCAGCCACAGCAGTGCTGCCACAGTGCCAGGAAGAAGAGCTCCAGGACAAAACTGCTACTGACCCAGGAATGCAGCCCTTCCCTTAAAGGGTAAACTCCTTGGGAGCAAAGGCTTTGTTACGTGTGGTGCTTAGTTAGCACTCAGGTCTATAAATTACTCAGCACCTGCTGTGCTGTAGGCACACACCATTTTCAAAACCTGTTGCTTAAAAGGTGCTTTTTGAGCACAATACACTCAAAAGAACTACTTTCTCCTGGTGGAAGTATAGGCTGGGAAGTGGCCTCTGGGGGACCATGCGGACCCAAACCTTTGCCCAGATGGGAGGAGGGAGGGTGGCAGACCCAGACCAAACCTCACCTCTTCAACTGTCTTGGCACAAGTGACCCAAGTCACAGAGGCCATCCTGAGGAGGGGGCTGGGCAGTCCTGAACCCCACGTGGGCAGTAGGACAGTTCTGGGCTGGCTTCAGGGAGAGGCGGCTCACCCTTCTCCACTGCTGCCCCTCAGAACTAAGGGTGGGCTCTGGAAATCACTGAGCCACGCAGGAGTGAGGGAACCTCAGTCTGAGTTCTCTGCTTTAGCCCTGGTGAGGCCCCCTGAGATGAGGAGGCTGCCTCGCAAGGAGCCACTCTAGGGCCCACACCACATCTTTCTAACCCCTTCAGTCTTCTCCCACTGACCTGGAGTCTGGCACCAAAATCAGGCCTCCAGAAGACATCTCGTCCAGCCCCCTGGCCAGGGAGTTCAGGTAAAGAGCAGTCCCTCAGGGCTGTCCCCAAGCTCCTTACCAGTTTATGCCTCAGCTGACCACCTCACTCCCCCAGCCCCATGCACCCTGACTCACTGTGCAACTCTGACTAAGTGTCCCCTCTTCTCTGGGCAAGTGTCCCCCACTCTCTGGGCTCAGTGCCCCATCTGAGATGGGCAGGTTGGACCCCCAGGGAGTGCATGTCATGCCACAATTGGTAGAAACAGGAATTCTGGTGTGTGGGGAGCACAGACAGGACAAGCCACCTGCACCCATGCACCAGCAACTGCATACTGAGAACCAACAACCTCCAAGGCCTGAGGTCACCTTCTCCATGGGTGGTGCTGGGCCTGAGGTAGGGGCAGGGCAGGGGTGGGGATGGCTGACTATAGATTCAGGGTGGCTGCTCTGCCCCTCAAGGCTCTGGGGAGAACCAGGCCGGTGGGTGGCCTGGCATCCTGATTGGGTTTGTGCAGCACCTGCCCTAACTCGCCCAGCCAAAGCCCTCACCACGCCTTCCAGGCGATGCCCACACCCAGCTCTTCTGTCTGTGCCTCTGCCAGGCTCCTTTCCCCAGACTCCGCCAGCACCCAACGGCCCGCAGCACCCTGGCGAGGGAAGCCGACAGGAGTGTACAGCCTTCGGCTGGCATCTTCAAACATGAGGTGGGAGGAAGGCACCTCAGGGCTGCCTGCTAAGCTGACCCTTTGTGGGCCTCAGCCCTGCACGGTCCCAGCCGCTCCCAGGCCTCACTCTTCCTCCTGCATGCCCAGGAGCCCATATGCCCCCACGTGCCTTTTTGGCAGTTCCACATCCCACCCTAAACCAGGAGTCTGGGCCCCCAAGCCTGGTGACCTAACGCCCACACCAGCCCGGTGTGTGTCAGCTGAAGCCTGACCACCTGCCCACTCAGGGAGGCCAGGGAAGTTCTAAGGGCTCCATGGCTGAGTACAAGCAGGAGATTCTTCATTCAGGTGGCACGCATTCTTGAGGGCCTACCGTCTGCCATGCTTGGAGCTGCCTCCTTGCCTGTGGAGCTGAATTAAACACGGTACTACCCCCCAAGCCCAAGGGGGTGGGGGCCAGACAACAAGGGAAACAGTGATAACCCAGAACAAGCTTCCTAAATGAGAGAGAAGCTCAGGAAGCTGTAGAGGACATTGGCTAATCTGAAGGAGGTCAGGGAAGGCTTCCTGGAGGAAGGGGTGAAGAGTATTTTCAAAGGGACCACAGCAGATGGAAGCAGTGCCTGGGCTGTGCGCAGGAGGTAGGGCGGTGAGCGGCCCTGTGGCTCTGAGTTCCAAGGTCAGTGTCCAGTAGACAGTGCACACTCACCCTTGGTGTTCCCAGTGCCTGTGGGGAAATGTCCAACTCCACATCTGGCCACAGGGAACGCCAAGGCCAGGGCTCTCCCTGCCTCCTGAGCCTCATTGCCACTAACTCAGACCTTACCTTCGGCCCAGGGGTGTATCTAGAAGTCTACGAACCCCCAGACAGGCTGCCTGCAGGCCTCTGAGCTCATGTCCTTTCCTCAGAAACACCTCCCCCCGCCAACACCCAGTTAACTCTGGCGTATCCCTATAAGGCCATGGCTGGTGTCACCTGCCCCAGGAGTGTGTGCCAGCCCAACAGCCAGGCTGGCATAGTGCTCCAGCAGATGGGCCTCAGCATCCACAGCACAGCACCTGGGGAGAAGGGCAACCCTGCGTGACCAACTGTACCCTGGGTGGTACAGTTCTTTGACTTTTGCACTCACCCCTGACACAGCCACCAGGCACACAGTCTGTGTCCCATAATCATGGGTTCAGCGAGAACCATCAGAGTGTCCCTGGTGTCCTGACTCAGCTGTCACCTAGACAGTTCTCCTCATAATACGCTTTGGTAGCTGCCACACGGTCAATGGTTGGTAACTGTTATTTAACTGACTCAGATAGAGGTACCCTAGCTGGTCACTCATACCTTAGAAGGTGCTGGACAGAACTCACTGGCTAGAAAAAAAAAAAAAGATTTACTCATTACCTGAAATTCTACAATTAAGAGTCACTTCTTTGAAACTTTTTAATTTTCAAGAACAGCCTATTAAAATGCAAACTGCCCTAGAATAAGGTTAGGCCTTAAGTGGTTATCATATAAAAAGTTCCTTTCCCTAATTAGAGGAGGGAGGAGGGAGGGAGGGGAGTAAGGGGACAAACTGTGGGGAGAAGCTGTGCCAAAAAGCCAGCACCGTTTTGCTGACGGCTGTCCTTGGCTCGAACTGCAGGTCCACACCCTCCTGATAAAAGGAACACGGCTCTCTGCTTGTTCCTGCACTCCAGCATTTCTTGGCATGACACCATATGCAAAATTAAGTGGCTTTGTAGTGTGCGCTGCTGGTTCTCCTTCCCTCCTTTCAGTGAAGCTCTCCAAGGCACACTCAATCAAGGCCTTTTGTTCCCTGGGCCTCTGGAAGGCTTCCGGAGAGGAAATGAGAGTGCTCTTTAGAGCCCAAGTCTGCACACAGCCCCACAGATCAGTCTCCGCCAGCTCCACCACAGGCCAGATTTGTGAGTCCGAGTGCCACGGAAGAGCGCGGCTTCTGGGCTGCCCGATCAGGACTGTCCCCAGGAAGATGCTCATGGATGTACCCTGCCCATATGAGAGGCCAGGGCGACACACGGGACTTTCTCGAACGGAGGGAGTCCTATTAACTGGCAAGAAGCCACAGAGGGGAAGCAGGTTCAGGTGTCCATTATTCACCAGACTGTCACCCACAGTCCTGATTCACATATGCTGGGCGCCCTCCACCCAGGGCACATCTGATGGTTGCCAAGACTTTGCTCCCCAACTGCGGGCCTGTCCATGTGAAGAGGCCCTTCTCCAGATCCCGGACCTGATGCCTCCTGCCACAACGGCACGATGCCCAGTCCCCCTCCAAGCAATCACCAGCTGATGGGGACACAGTTCACCCTGGGATCCCGCCAGGCAGGAAGCCTCATGGAGGCCCCAGAGATCCAGAAGTACCCCTTCATCCTACTCAAGAATTCTCTGCAGCGGTGGTTCTCAACTTGGGGGTGCATGTGCCCCACAGGAAACATTTGGTGATGTCTGGAAACTTTTTTTATTGTTTCCAGATTGTGCTACTGGCAGCTAGCAGGTAGAGGCCAGGGATGCTGCTAGACACCCTACAATGAGCAGGACAGCCCCGACAGCAGAGAATTATTCAGCCAAAATGTCTATAGTGCTAAAGTTGAGAAGCCCTGAACTATAGCATTCTAGACACTTCATCATCCAACTTCTGCTTGAATACTGCTCCACGTGGGGAGCTCACTACTTTTGCTACAAGGACAGGCGATGTGATGAAACACTAGATCTAAAGCCTGAGTTGGTCTCTTGCTGAAAACTGTGCGCGAGAGACCCAACTTCCGCTCACTTCAGAATCTCTCCATGGAAAATGGAGTTAGGAATGTGATCCCAGGATTGTTACAAACGAGTTCACTAATATAGCACCTCACACAGAAAAGGCACTTAAAACCAAGGAGACTGTCTGGCCTTAGAATACACCAGAACAGAACTCCAGCTACCCCAATGACTGCTGAAAACCACCACCACCTGTAAAATACCTGCTAAGTCGCCTGTCTCTCTATCATAGGTAAGAAGCGATAAGAGAGATGCTCACTGAAGGGTTATCCACACTTGCAAAACCTGGCAGCAAGCTCCATGTTAACAGGAGGGAAGTCACGTTTAATATATTGATATTATAGCAACACAACAGGACAGTATTGCAACTATTTTAGGTCACCGTTATGAAGTCATAAAAATAGAGAAATGTTTAGATCATATGCTAAGTGAGAATGAAACAATGCTGAAAACATACTATAATTGCAGTAAGGTGAGTGAGCATGTGTTCAAAGTGGAGACAATAAAAGGAGAAAAAGTTTATGTTAGGATGGTGGGACTTTGGGTAATGCTGGGTTTCGGCAATGCATTTTAACGTAAAGGTTACACAGCTTTTTCCATTAAAATGCCATTATTAATGACTCTAGAAAAATGACAGGAGAAGCTACAAGTCTAGCCTTGCTTCTGATCATGAAGGAAACTAGCACAGGAGAAATCTCAGAAGGCGGCCTTGTCCTTGGCCAATTCTGCAGGAAGCACCCCTGGCCTCAGAATGGGGTCTGACCCAGCAGGGCAAAGGAGGAAGGCCTGCCCACCTGATGCTACTGCCCACAGAGCAGATTCTCCCTGCAGCATCCGCGACAGCAAGCTCCACAGCCTGTAATTTCGCTCTGAATTGTCACCACCTCCCCCATTTCAGAGGAGAAACCAGGACTAAGAGGAGTGGGGCAGCGGAGAGCAGCCCTGGGTGCGAGCACTTTCCACAGCCCCCAACGGGTCTAACGTCCACCAGGGCGCCCGAGTCCCCATCCTAAGTGAGGGGCCCTCCCCCCTTCACAGGCCAAGAAACTGGGCTGAAGGATCCTCTCCTGATAATGATAAGGCTGCAGCCCGGGGGTCTTGCCCCAGACTGGCCCCAAATCTTGGGGGGCAACAAACTAAATTTATCAAAAATATTTTCAAAAATTCTCAAAACCTCAGTCACCCCAAAACACAAAGAAACAGCCACGCCCTCTACACCATCTCTACCCACCAAGGGCCCACTCCAGTCATCCCCACAGGAAATGTTGAAAAGTTGAAGAACTATGCTAGCTGCTTTATTTTGCTCATCCAGGACACCAGAGCCATCCCCACTGAACCGTCCCTGCCAAGGCCCCAGGCCCCAGGAGGGCTGCAGTGCAAGCACCAGGTCAGGTAAGGCCTGTGCGAAATGCCCCCAAGGGGGAGGAGGACCCCCTGTGCCTCTGCCCACCTTCCCCCCTTGTTTCCAGGAAGGAGAATGGCCACAGAGTGCCAGACGTGGAAGGGCCCGAATAGGAAACAGGAGATTCAGAAAAGGAGTGAGTGGAGATGACTTGGGGGAAGAAAAGGCAGAAGCTGGGATTAAGAATAAAACACTCGCTTCCTTCCTCAAAGGGAACTGGACATGCCTTATCACCTCCCCCAGACCCAATGAGGGGACCCCAAGAAGGATGAGTTTGGGGAATGTGTTTGCATTCTTCACAGGATGACAATCATTCAGGACGAAAGGAGAGCCCCCGTGGTCAAGCGCCCATCCATCCATAGCCACTGGGCACCTGTGAGACAGGTGCTCAGAGATCCAGCCACATGCCGAGGTGACATCACACTCTAACCCAGGCCTCAAACTCATGCTAGCATGAGCGTCCCTTCCAGAAGGCGACTGTCTCTCCTTAACTCCTGATGTCTTATCTCCCTCTGCCCAGTGTCTGAAATGCCACCACTAAGAGGCCATCTAGGTTTTGTCTTTCCCATTCAGCAAGGCTTTGTTAAAATGGTAATAGTACCTCTGAGGCGTCTAGAGGAGAAGTGATGTTGGGGGATAATACCTATTGGGGCCCTTTCCATACAGAGGTCCCTCACACATAACCTTATGTCAGCCTCCTTTGAGGATGTTACTATTATCCACATTTTAGAGACTAGTAAACTGAGGCTCTTGAGAGGCTAACAGTAACTTCCCAGAGTCGCAGAGCCAGCGCCAGGTTTGGATCCAAAGCCTCAGCCCTGTCCTCCTGGTGAGTCATTACGACCACCTCACCGGACACTGTTTCCCGGAATGCCTCCCTACAACACACTGGGCGTAGGCGAGCGTGCGCAGGCTGGGGAGGCCGGGCCAGTGGCAGCCCCTCAATGCCGGGCGCCTGCCAGATGCTCGGCTTCTGTTCTCTCATCGCATCCTCCCGACAGCCCAGCAGAGGAAGCTGGCGAAGAGGGGCTACGACAAAGGCCAAAGGGAGCGGACAAGATGTGTGAGTGGCACATGGAAGGCACTCAGGACTCAGGCGCCTTGGAGCAGAGGGCGAGCCAGCTACAGGTCCAGGGACTGCTGGGGACACCAGGGCTGACCACAGCCGGCAGCCTGATGGCCCTGGGTGGGGGTGGGGCAGGGGGCGCCACGCTGACCTCCTGAAACTGGACATTGCTCGGGAGCACCAGAAATCCTCCAGAGAGCTCAACACAGGGCTGCTCTGGGAGATGGAACAGACAGCTCTGCGGGCCTTGCTGCCATGAAGTGCTTGGAGAGTCTGCTTCCCTCTCTGGGCCTTGGCTTCCACGTCTCTAACATGTGCGTGTCAGGCTAGACAGCCTGCAGGCACTTTTGAGCTCAGGTCTCCATGCTGGAGCCAAGGTCCCAGTGAAGAGAAGGGGCACTGGGCAGGGCAGGAGCTGAGAGGTGGAGCCGGTGCTGACAGCAGCCACGGACATTGTGAGCTGAGAGACAAGCCTCCCATGGAGCTAGGCCTCTGGCCCCACAGGCGCAGGTCGTGGGGCACCAGGGACAAACTGGGAGGGAACCGGGGCCTGGCTGCTGCCTCTGGTCCCAGCACATTTCCAGGTCAATGGGCCAGGCCCCAGGGACAGAAAAAGGACCCTTGGAAACTGCCACGGCAGAGCCTGCCCTCGGGGCACGCCCAGCAAGGCACAGGTAGCAGTTAGGACAGGAGACAGGGGCACTGAGAAGCACAGGTGGCAGGGACCTCTGGGGAGCAAGAAAGCAGGGGAGCGGGGAGAGCACGTGCCGGCCAGGAGTCCCAGCTGATTCTGAAGGAACTGGGGAGCCACTGAAGGCCTTCGAGCAAAGGGGTCTTATGATCAATGTGAATCGACACAGTGAGGCTTTGCATCATGACACCAATGCTGCTTGGCACTTTGCAAACCAATGGCACATTCTAGGTGGTTCTTAGGTCCCTCCCAAGCCCCCACTTTACCTCTTCTGGGTCAAGTCCCTGACCGTGTAGTTTCTGAGCCCTGCAGGAGGGATCAGCTGTGAGGGTGGGCTGAAGGCAAGTCCACCAGCAAGTCACTGTCACTGTAATGTCTATTGAAGGAAGGGAAGAGCAGGGTCATCTATACTTGGAGTGCTGAAGGCTCACTTCCCCCTCAGAATGGGGACCATCAGAGAGGGCTGTGGATGTCCAACCAAGGGAGCAGCGTCCTCCTACTGAGAGGGGACCTTTGGGCTGGGGTCAGGCAGCTCAGGCTCCCAGGCCCAGCACTACCACCTACCAGCGGAGGGATCTTGGCAGAAGGCTTATCAAGCTGCAATTTCCTGTCTGGAGTTGGCAGTGATACCATCTATACTCCATAGGCCCCGGGCCTGCCCACCCGCCATCCCCTCAGATCCCACCCAACCTGCCTGCCGGAAAGTCCCTACTTCTTCTGATGAAGTGGGGTGAATGGCAGTCCCCCCACCCCTGCACTCCCCTCAAAGACCTCCACAGGGTCTGCCTTCAGCTGTCATCTGTCCAGCTGCCTCTTTCCTTTCTCCTTTATCTCTTACTCCCTTACTGTTACTCTTTCTGTCTCTCTTTCTCTTCTCCTTCCTCCCTTCTTCCACATCCAGCAATAGGACAGACAGCCAGGGCCCTGACTGTCACAGAGAGGGCCATCTCTGCTTATCAGAAAGAACTGAAGACAGTATGTGACAGGCGTGGCTTCCAACCTTCTAGCCAGAGCCCAGCAATTAGACCTCAGTCTCAACACGTCTGCCTCATCTGGATTCAAGGATGTCTGCATGTGTGTGTGCATGTGTGAATGTGTGCTGTGTACACACATCAGACTCCCCTTTTCAGTGATAACTACTAAGTGAAACCTGAGGAATAGATGCCTTTCTGAGAACTGAGAACCCAAAGGTATTTACTTACTACGAAGAAAAAAAATGTTTGGCTGAATCCACATTTTTTCACCATGCAGTGATGTCTACTGGGCTGAGAAACGATGTGTGTGTTGTTTTCTTCCCCCGTTTCCCTAAATGCAAACACACCCATGACACAAACACACATACTCAAACATACTCGCACATATAAATACGCTCTCTGACCCCAGGCGGCTCAGACCTGCACTCTGCCAGGGTTGGAAAGGAGGAGAGCCTGGGGGGCGGCCCTGGCCTGGGAGGCAGGGCTGCACAGTGGTTAGGAGCAAGGATTAGGGGTCAGGTCCCCTGAGAGTCTAGCCCAGCCTGGCCCCTTATTTGATGTGTGCATTGGCAAGCCAGTTCACTTCCCTGCACATCAGTTTCCCCTAGTGTGAAGGTGAGTTAGATACTGGACATGGTAGGCCTACCACAGAGAAAGAGATTGGATGACTGTGAGTTTGAGACTGAGGAGCAGCCGGAAGCCTGAGGGCACTTCCCCACTGAGGAGGAGGCCAGGACGGGGAACCCTTGCCAGCCCAGGCTGGCTGTGAGGACTGAGTCCATCAGAGGAATCTTTTCACTCAACTGGGGAAGTCCAGGCCTGGAAGTAGGGAAGGAGAGCCTGTCAGTTAGGTGGCGGTTTGCCATGGGCACCTGCATGCCTTCCCTCCTCTGAGTCCTGCACCACCAGAACCAAGCCAGCTGCTCACTGCTCACAGCCAAGCTGCTGTTCAATGCCACCAGCACACCTGACCAACTCCGCGGCTCCCCAGCAGCTTCTGCGCCCTAAGAAACTTCGATTTCTCCACGCTGCACTCACACGTCCCCATCTACAGCCAGATGTACTCTCCACTGGTCCGTCAAACAGGACGTCCGCTTGTAGTTAAGTCTGCCAAGACCCCCAGGTTTTATCTCCTGCTGCCGCCACTCTCCCTTGCCACCCCTCCCAGGATGTGCAGGGCGCAGGTCTGTGGGTCCACAGGGTGAGAGCACGGCACCACCGTCCCAGGGTGCCCGGCCCCTGGCCCGCCTTAGAGCCGTGCTCCTGCGGAAGCGTCAGCAGCCCTATGTCTACCACAGGCACTGGGCCAAGTCCGGGGGCCGCCTGTACCCACACACACACACTCACTCCCTGCCTCACATGCTCTTCACCCACACACTCCACACACAACTCACGCGCACTCGCACATACTCAGAACCCCACATACTCACAGACTTGTGCACTCACACAGCACACTCACACAGACTCAGTCACACGCTGGCCCATGTGCACCTACTGATACGCAGTTCCCACTCTCCCATTCCCACTTACACACACAGGCACACACACGACACTGACAGCACTGTTTCTGGCACTGGACATCCCAGCCCCTCCCTGACAGCGCTTCTGCTCCAGGCTAGGGAGGAAGTGGGGCAGGAGCCTTCTGCAGAGAGAAGCCTCTGGCTGTGAGAGGCGCTGGCTCAGGGGCAGGGGAGGCTCTCCTGTACTCAGGGCTCCTGATGCAATCCACCCCCCAGGTCCCCAGCCCCACCTCACTCATAGGTTGGCCCCAGAGGCCCCCACTAGCTGGACCCTTCCCTCGCACCACCTGCCAACACCTCAGGCCCCTGTGGGGAGAAAGCCAGCCAAGATGCCTCCACCCCATCGGCCCCAGCCTCCACTGCCCCCACACCCAACCACTTCCTTGGGACCTCACAACTTCCTGCTGACACAGAGGTGGGCTGGATGGAGGATAAGAGCCTAATGAGAAGTCCGGGACCTTGGCCAGGCCCCCTGCATCCCACCTTCCCATCCACAGGACCCAGCTTTCACCATCAAGACTCACTGTAGTGTTCCCTCCTTAACCCATCAGACCCCACTACTGACCCCATGTAAGCATGTCTAGGACAAGGGAACAGGCCCAGGGCCTACAGAGGGACCACAATCTGCTGGAAGCCCAGAGGAAAACTTCCAGCCATCAAACACACTGGGTCAAGCAGAGGCCAGGGCCCCCACCTCCTGTGAGCTTTCCCTTAAAAGCCAGCAGGCAGTAGCCAGGGCTCCAGTGCACACCTGGAGCGTGACTGGGGACCAGACTTCACAGAATAGCACTCTGGGGTGGAACTGGGAAGGCTCACACAGGAGGCCTCCTTCAGTTTTCTGGAGAAGTAAATACATGGTCCCTCTCCTGTTTTAGAACATACCTGGGCTCACAAGAAATCCGTCATCTGGCCCCGGGACTCCCTGTCCTCAACATCACACTCCCAGCTTACTGCTGAATATCTTCCAACTAAAGGGCCCTATGGAGCCTCCCACCCAACCCCTCATCTTACAGCTGAGGGTCTATAGCCCAGGAAGGGTAACACACTTCCTTGATGCTGCACAGCAGGGCAGGGCCAGAACTCCCCTCCTACTCCCAGCCCTGGCCCTCCCTTCCCAGCACTTCCGGGGCTCAGGATAGGAGGGAAGACAAGGAAATGAAAGGGGATGAGGTCTAGAGCCCACTCAGACCTGCTTCCTGGCTGGCACCAGACTACCCAATCCCAAATCTCCTAGGCCTCTTCAGCATCCCAGCTGTATCAGGTGAGCCCATGGGACTCAACCACAGGTCTCAGGTATCTCTCCCACCCCAGAAAGGGGCAGAAAACATGGCCAACATCCAGGCAGAGAAGGTACTTCCAAAGGCAGATGACAGAGCCCCCAAACCGGGATACAACCTGTGCACATGACCTCCAGGATGTCTCCTAAGAGCAGTACCCTAGTTTCCACCAGCATCTCTGCGACCCACTGCCACAGAAATTGTCCTGGCCCTGAGACCTGGGTTCTAGAAATCTTGATCCTCAATCCCATGCACCCCTTCTCAACAGCAGGCGACCCTCACCCCACCCAGGGCCCTCCCCAGGGCCTAAGGATTCACGCCTCCCGTAACAGGTAGCAAAGTGGAAGGAGTCAGGCTTGCAGGCAGACAGACTGGATTCCAAGCTACTCAGTCGTCGGCAGCCGTCCGTCTCGAGAGACGATGGTGTAGCTTCTTAAGAGTCTATCTGCACCGCCGAGAATGGTTGTGCAGTCCAACTCGGGAGTGACACGGTATCTGTCTCCTCCTGTGTTGAATCGACATCTTGCGATGACGCTGGAGTGTCCTCTCCAGTGAAGCTGAAGCTACAGAGCCTGGACAGGGTGATATGGAGGGTCTGCTGTTGCCCATGCAGCAGACCCCCCCTCTCTTTGCAGCTGAAGGATCCAAGGGAAAGACGGAGTCAATACAGCTTGGCTTCAGGTGCGCCGCAGGAGTTGCCGGTATTGACTACAACGTCAGACCGCCTTAGGGACTCCGGCTCCGGATTTTCTGTCGGGGTTTACTCCCTTAGCTTTTCCCCTGAAGAGGTATGCCGCAAGGCAGCGGAGGTTTTTTAGAATCAGAGTTTTCCTTCTCTGATGTGCCCTGACTGGAAGATCGAACCAGCGACACTTAGCTTGCAGGCCGACGCTCAATCCACTGAGCCAAACCAGCCTACTGCTTCTTATAAGCCGTGTAACCCAACCTTTCTGAACCTGTGTCCCCACCTGAAAACTGGGTATGACATAACCTGCAGTGGGAAGGCTCAGTGTGCCCACATGTGTCAAGACCAGTGCTCAATAGCTGCTTAATGCCTTTGCCCTCTCTGCCTCTGCCCCACCCTGGCCCCTAACTGCTGGGGCACCTTGATGAGGGTGGCCTGGGTTCAGGAGCTGCCATCCCTGGAAAGCCAGCACCCAGTTCAGCCCCTATCTCAGGGGGCTTGCCGGGGCCCTGTCCTACTGACAGGACAGTCCTAGCCCCAGGCAGAGCCAAGCCAAGGACAGGATATTTGTACCAGCTTGGGCAAGAACATTTAAAAAGGTCCAAGGGCCCTGGCTGGTGTGGCTCAGTGGACTGAGTGCCAGCCTGCAAATGGGAAGGTCACTGGTTCAATTCCCAGTCAGGGCACATGCCGGGTTGCAAGCCAGGTCCCCAGTTAGGGATGTGCGAGAGGCAACCAATCAAAGTTTCCCTCACACAACAGTGTTTCTCTCCCCACTTTCCCCTCTCAAAGGAGAGAAAGAGAAAGAGGAAGGAAGGAAGGAAGGAAGAAAGGAAGGAAGGAAGGAAGGAAGGAAGGAAGGAAGGAAATCCAGGGGCCAAAGACCACAGAACACTGAGTGCCAGGAGCCCAAAAGGAGGGTCAGGTCTGCTATTCCATGGGCTGGCATGCCACGTCTCAGCCACAGCACAGCCTGTGCTTCCTGGGCCCATGCTCTTGGCCAGCGTGGCATGTGGGACCTGTCCAGACTCATGGAAGGACTATTATTCCCATTTTACAGGTGAGGTGGCCAAGTCAACTTGCCGAAGTTGACACTTAAAACCCACATCTACAGGATGTTCCAGATTGCAGGCTCTCAGCCCCTTTGCTCTCCAGCCTCGGGGAATCGGATGTCTTAACTAAAGAGGCCAGCGAAAGGCCTGGGCACTCTGCCGGGAGTGTACAGAGGAGCAAGGTGCCCCCCCAAAGGCAGGCACCACTTGCTCCTTCAAGTGCTGTGAGTTGGGTTTTGCTCACTGGTGAGCATAACCATCTGCTCCCATGTGAAGACACGCAGCGGGCACACATGGAAACACCACCAAACTACCTCTGGCGGGAAATCCCTGAACAGCATGGGAGAGGTAAAGTATAAAAATAACATGAGCATCACGGAGCATAATTATTAAATGTTGTCATTTCGGAAGAAAATTAATTAGCAAAAGCTGTAGCTGTCTTATGTCTGCTTAAGCAGCGTGCATCTCAATTAAAATTTAATTGCCACAGCTTCAATCACAGCAGATTAAACGGCTTGAGATGCTGAGTGGGCTCATGTCTACGCAAAACATGAATTAGTGTGAAATGGAAGACCCATCTCAGAAGGGGAGGTGTCAGGTAGGGAAGCTGGCAGGACAGCTAGGTCCTGGTATATTCACAGACCGGTGTCCGCTGGTCCTGGCAAGGGGTGAGCCCTTCCAGGCATAAAGTGGAATGAGAAAGATGATTCTTTCACCTCCCACACAGACCCACCCTTGGAAAAAGAGATTTCAAGCATGGCAAGAACCAGGTGAATTCTCATGGGAGCCCTGACTGTGGGCAGAGAGCCAGATAACAGAATAGGGTCCAAGGTGAAAAGGTCAGGAAATAGCTGACAGCATGCCATCCACTGGAGGAGGCGGCCAAGGACAGCCAGGTGCACAGGGTCACACAGGGAAGCAAGTCGGGACAGGAGCAACAGAGAGTGGGAGGATTGTGGCAGACTGAAGGGCATAAGCCCACTCAGCAGAGTCAGGGGTGGGTTTTTTTATTTTGTTATTTCAAGTTTCCTGAGTTTTAATACACAGTATAGGACTACACCTAAGGGTTATTAATATTGGACCTCTTGTCTAGGAATTTCTGCAAATAAACACACACTGGAAGGTGTCATCTTAAAAAGTAGATTAGTGGTTGCCAGGGGATGAAGACTGACTGCTAATTGGGCCTAAGGTTTCTTTTCAGGGTGATTAAAATGTTCAAATTACATAATGGTGATGGTTGTAGAACTCTGTGAATATTCTAAAACACCACCGAATTGTACACTTTAAAGGGGTGAATTTTATGGTATGTCAAATATAGCTCAATAAAGCAGTTATTTTTTTGTTTGTTTGTTTTTTTTTAAGGTATGGTCTTCACCTCAAATGCACCCAATGGCTGCCAGATTTCTTACCAACACAGCTTTCACTCCTATCTCTCAGATATGTCTTGCAGGCCTTGATAAATGCTGGCTCAAGGTTAGGAGCCAGGCAGACAGCAGGGGCAGCCTACACCCAACATCAACAGAGCTTACAATGCTCTTCTAAATTTTCGGATTATATCAGGGAGGCTGCCACTCACTCAAAATTAGGATGCTTATAAGTGAAGGGTGGGATGATGGGAGGAAAAGAGAGAGGGAGGGAGAACCCCAGGAACTAAAGAAGGTAAGGCACCTCTGGTCAGGAGCCCAGTGGTCCCCTAGCACCTACCCAGTCCAAACCCATCTCCTCCTCCTCTAAGGCAGCAGCCTCACTTGGAGCCTCAAACTGTGCACAGTGTTCATGGCCCTGCACATGCAGTTCTGCTGACACAGCTACTTCCCGACCCCATGCGTACTGGGAGCTACCTAAAGGCAGGCCCAGGAGGCTCCCAGAAGACATACAATGACTGAGTAATGTTTAGCATCTGTCCTTGGCACCAGCCAATACCCTGCCTGGCATAGAGGGCGCCCTGCCAGGGTGAATGCAGCAGCAGACAGCAGTGGGGGACTGGCTGGGCATCAGGAAGCAGGAGACAGGAACCTGTCAGCACATCAAGCTGAGCAGCCTGAGTGAGACACACTGACTTTCCCATCTGACAAGCAGCAAGCACCCTGTGCAAGCTGTCACCGTGGGAGGAGACATGCTGCCACACATAATGCCTCCCTTCAAGTGGCAGACTTTGCCTTTCTATTTCAAAAAAGCAGAGTCAGAGAACATCACCATCCTCGGCAACACTGTATCCTAACCTGCCACTGACCCTAGGGGTCTGCACTCTGAGACCGTCTCTCTCACCTTTCCCCCAAAAGTACCCTAAAACACTTTACGCAGGCCGTAACGGTGCTCCACTCTGATCCACTTGTTTCACTTCTGGTAATTCGCCCACAGGCAGACTTCAGCAGCTGGTCCCTATGAAGTTGTTTGTTACAGGAAAATACAGAATGCCAAAATAGTGAAAACAACTCCAAATGACCCACAACAGGGGCTGGTTAAGTAATCACAGCATGTCCAAACGACAGAATACTCGTCACTGAAAATAATATTTACAAACTGACGTAGTATCAGGGGAAGGGCTTGTGTGGAAATACCAAGTGAAAAAACCCAGGATGCAAAGTGGCAAATGCAGCAAGCTGTCTCTCACGGAGCTTAAGTGCTGGCAGTGGGGTCCTGGCAGGAAATGCACCTGTCACCACTAAGTGCTGCTGAATGATAGCAGTGTCCGGGGATTTGTTCTCCTTCTTCGTTGATATTTTCCTAAACCTTCCACATTATTACTTAGCATTTGGATTATTTGTTTACAATTAATAAAAGATACACCATTTGTCCACAGCAGAAGACATTGATGTCTGCTCCCCACCCAGTGCCAGGTCAGGTACCCAGAGCTGGTAGCCTCCGAGCCCATGGCTGGCCTTGGAGCACCCTGGATGGCTCCTTCTTGCAACTCAGCCTGGAACTGGCCACCCTGGGTGTGCCTGGGACTCAGAATGTGATTCCCCCAGTGAAACACTCACTCTGCCATTCACTGAGTGTACCTGGGTGCTGGGTGTCACACCAGCCCGCATACCGAAGTGCTTGTGGTCTGTACCCTCAGGAGGCTTTGATTCGTGGAAGCAAAATAAGAGGAGAGAGTACTTAACTGTAGAACAGGACATGAGTCTCGAAGCTGGGGAAAGAGTGGAGAGGAGAAGGGAAGGCTCCCCAGAGGAGGGAAGCCATGAGAGTTACCAAAGAATTTAAATATTATCCCATGCGGCACAAGACCGACAGTGCCCGCCTCCATCCTGGGCTGTAGCAGACACTGCTAATGAATCACAGCACTTTTCCCAGCAGTCTGTGGGGTCCTTGTCATGCAGGACATCAGACGGCCTCTCCCGATCCAACTGCCCTGACAGGGACGGCACAGCCCCCTCCACCTGCGCATGTGGGCAATGCAGGCTCTAAGCAAGGGAGTGGCATGACACAGAGGATGTAGCATGATCACTGCAGAAGTGAGGGCCGCGGGCAGCAGGGAGACCAGGATGGAGACAGGTGTAAACACCCAAGTACTAGAGGCATAAAATGTGAGTGTGAAGACCCTAAGCAATGCGGAGGCCCTCCTTGGAAGGTGACAACAGGGAGGGAGGGGAGCAAGGCCACACAGCCCACTCCCACACCAGCTTCCTCTCTCCTGGCTTTGGGAGGGCCTGGCCAGAAAGCCCAGCAGCCCCTCTGGAAGGAAGGAGACTGGGCGCTCGGCTGAGCGGCTGACTGCACAGAAGGTCTGCACCAGGCTTTTCACTGCTGAGATGGGCAGGAAGCCCGCACGGCGGCCCGGCACCTGCCCGAAGTCTCGGCCTCCCAGCCAGAGTGGCGGTCCAAGCCACACTCACAGCTCCCCAGAGCACACGGCTGCCAGCAGCACATGGCCTGTCTTCTCAGGACACTGCAAGTGTATTTGAAAAAAGGAAAGACCCTGATTTATGCCCTAGACTCATAGGTCTCAAAGCTGGAAGGAAGCACCCTCGGAAAACCCCCAGCCTGATCTGGTCATCTTACAAATGTGGAAGCCCAGACTCAGAAATACGGAGCCATCTGCCTGAGGTCACAGAGGTGGGGAGGGGCAAAGCAAGGTCAAGCCCAAGTCCAATGTGGTCCACAGCACTGCTCTGCCCCCGAGTCCAGCAGAGCACCCCACATCGAGCCACCCACTGACATTCACTGATAGACGCAAGGAAAGTCAATGCAGAACCGGATACCTGCCCGAGCACTGGCCCCGAGGTTGAAGGCCACTGCCCCCTGCACCAGCCCCCATCTCACACCGGGCACACATGCAGGACTTAACACCTTGTGGAGCCAGGACCCACGCAGAGCCCATCAAGGGCAGCCCATGTCAGGCTCAGACAGCTGCCCTTTTGTGCTCGCTCGGGCATGCTTTCCAAAGACTGAGTCGCTGCCCTGGAGCCACACATTGCTGGGCGAAACGAGGGTTCCTGGTGGACTCTGGGCCTGGGCAGGCAGGGCAGAGATGGAAGGCATAACCAGTGTCTGGGCTCCAAACAGTTAACTCAAATTTGGTGTCCTTAGGGGTGGGATGGATTTGGTGGACTCATAGAGGAGGCCTCTCTCCATTCAGTCCCTACTGCTTGCCAGGCATGTAGAGTCAGCACTGATGGCAGAGCCCCTGCTGTTGTTAGGTGATAGTGATGGTGGTGATGATGATGATGATGATGATGATGATGATGATGATGATGATGATGATTAGAGAGCCCAGAGGCACCCAGCACACTGTGGAGTGCATCCCATGAGCAGCCTTTTCTGATTGACACAACACTCTGAGGGGTCCCACACATGTTTTCAAGATAAGGAAACCCAGGGTCCCAGAGGCTCACAACCTTGTCAAAGACCAAAGAGCTTTTGGAAAAGGGGCAAGCCAGAATTTGGATCCAGGTTCCACCTTGTACCATTCTTGCCTCAAATCACCTCCAAGCACGTGGCCACCCTCCAACACTGACATGTCACATGTGGAGCACATTCCCCAGTGTCACTTGGTCACCCACCAACACTCACAAGTGCCTTATGTCTGAACCAGGTGCAAATGAGGGACCCAGACAAGGGCTGCTCCCCATCCTCAATGCGCCCCTGGCCTAGCGGGGAAGACAGATAGGTGAACCACCACCAACACAGGGGGACATGAGGCGGGGCATGCAGCGGGAGGTGGCACGGGTGGGGAGGCGTTCCAGCAGGAGTTGGCCCAGCAAAGGCCTGGAGAAGAGGAAGTTAGCACCAACAAGCAGCTGCTGATTCAGGAGCTCAGAGGATGAGTGTTGGGGGTAGTTGGTGGCTGTGAATATGGAAGTTGAAGGTCAGGGAGCCTCATATGGTGCCACAAAGTTGGAAAATTTCAAGGGATACCAAACAATGTGTTCTATGCAAATTTGGCCCCAAGAGGAATACAAAATGAGTAGTACCTGGAGTCACACCACCGGGGCCCCAGCTGCGGGAGCAGAGCCTGCTTGAATCATCAGAAAGGCACAGGGAAATGCTCTCGCCTCCATTCTCAGACAGCGAGGGGCTGGGAGTGGGCAGGAGAGGCTCCCAACCCAGGCGGGAGAAGGCCCCTACACAGTGGCCCCAGAGTCTCATACACTCCAGCAGGGCTCCCTCCCATCAGTCAAGCCCCACTGAGAGATCAAATATCAAAGGCCAAGCTCTGAGGGCTCCCAGTCAAGTCCTGAGCCCCGCACTGCTCCCAAGTTTCTAAGACCCACCAGGAACCCTGGCCAAGCTAGCTTCAAATCAGCTGCCCCAGGCAGCTCCCTCTTCTGCAGAGCCAAGGGGACAGGGAACAGACACCTACTCATCAGCCAGGACCTGTCCAGTCCTGTGGACTGCCAGGGGCTGTATACTCGCATGCACACCTGTGTGCACACACACACAGTGTTTGTGCAAACTTCCACATTCTCACATACTCAAAATCCATGCACAATCAGAAATGCACCCACACAAAAATGCATGCGCATACAAACACACAATAACACACACTCCTACATTCACAAATACAGGCACAGACAAGATGCACACCGAAACACAGATGCACACACACACACCCCCTCACACATGCATGAGCTCAGGCACACACACCAGGAGCACCGCAGAGGCAAGTCTCTGAGCTTGCCTCCTATACCTGAGAGAAATCATTTCCTAGAAGGTGAGCTCCAGAGCTCAGAGTCCATGCTTTACAATTAGAATGTGGTGTTAAATTTGAGTTAACTCCAACACAAGCACAGATGATTTCCCAGGGGTTGGAAGGGCTAGGCCAGGTCTCTGGAACATGGAGAGGACTTTGTACAGAGATGACTTTCCATAGCAGAGGCTAAATACACGGGGCCATGAAGTTTGGGGGCGTCCCCCAAGCCCCAGACACCAAAGGAGCCCTGGAATCTTCAACTACGCAGCAGAAAGAGCCCACTGGACTCTGGCAGCACCGGCTGCCCCACATTGCCCGGGGCTCACTGGTGAGAGGACTGCAGGCTTGCTTTTGCCCACGTTACCGAAGAAGCTCACAGTGCTGAGTGACTGTATAAGCCCAGGAGCCTCCACTGGTTTTCCCTCATTCCTCCATCCAAGAACCCACCTGTTCATTTCATCAATACTGGCTGTGAGCGCCAGCGTCAGACACCAAGCTGAGTGCCAAGTGGGGCCCCAAGGACAAAGTGGATCCTGGGGGCCAGGCAGGCAGGGGTCTTTGTGGGAGGGAATAGCTACTTCATGTCACAGAGTGTCGTGCTGTGAAATCATTTCCCAGTGAGGAACCTTGTCACGTCTCATCACTGAAAAGCCATAATGAGGCCCGTCAGCCTAGGAGAAGCCCTCAAATTTCCTAACTGAATGAATGGGTGGCCAAAAGAATGGGGACTCCCGTTCAGTTCCCTAGGTACATTACACCTGACAAATGTTCCTGGCCCACCTCTTCAGAGCTCTCCTCCCAGGGCCAGTCCCATCCAGGAAGGGCAGAACGGGCTGGGCAAGAGGGTGGCTGCAGCTGGCTGGGCCCAGCACATGTGTGTGGGAGGCCTTTGCGGACAGGGAGACCCAGGTCCTGATGTCCTGGCACATTGTCTATAGGAATGAGCAGCACCTGTGGGGCCCTGTGCTAGAGATGAGTCCACTCAGCCACAGTCAGCAATGGAGGAGGGCTGACAGATCCACAGCCTCCATACCCTGGAACAGGGGAGCCCCACCACCACAGGAATGGGGTAGGGGCCCCTGGGCTTCCTGCTGGCTCTCCTGATGATGGCAGCTGCCACCAAGAATGCTCTTTAGGTACAGGCATCCTCCAAGCCACTACTGTTATTTCATCTTCACAACCAGCCTACAAAGCAAGAACAAGGACCCCAATGCCATCTAGAAGGAGACTGAGGCACAATGCTCAGGCCACACAGCTAAGCGACCAGGTGGGCCTGACTCCAAAGGTAACATGTCACTGAGCAGACAGAGCCCCAGTGTTCACAGCAGCAGCTGATGGGGAAAGAAGCAGGCTTCGTGGTCTCTGCCCTCCACAGCCTGAAGACATATCTTCTCAGACGCAGCTAAGCAGGCCCAGCCACAGCGCCCACCCCTCCCACGGAGAGCCCCCACACACCACTCGGTGGGCCTTCACCTCTCTGAGCCCCAGCGCCTCCCTCTGTGAAGAAGTATAAACGCGGCCAGCGCACAGGGTAGCCGTGAGCGGCATGTGAGAGGAAAGCATGGGGCACTGAGCGTGAGGATGGAGGCGTCGGTGCTCAGAGAAGGTGTGGTGTTAGGAGTAACACTGTCATCCCACCACCAGTGACGCTGCAGCTCTCAGTGAGAACATACACCAAGGACATGGTGGAGATGAGTAAAAAGAGGTAAGAGAAGAGTCCAGGTGGCTCTAGGTTGCAGGAGTGTCACAATGGGTATGGACTGAGCCGTGAGGAGCGTGCAGCAGCATGACCAAGGCAGCCTCACGAGAATGGCAGCCACCAGACATCCAGCTTTCATCATGCCTGACCGGGGACCCGGCCTCCCTGGGTATTACCGCTCTCCCATGCCTCCCAACACCCACATGAAGTAGAACTGGAAAACTTCCTCTTCCAGTTAAAGACCAAGAGGCACTGAGCCAAGAAGCACTTGAGGGCCACACAGCTCTCTGTGCAAAAGCCAGGGCTGAGGCCAGGCAATAGAGCCTGAGTAGGGTGGGATGACCCAGGCCAGGGGTGGGGGCCAGGCCAGGGCTACTGGAGAGAAGGCTAGCAGGGGATGGGGCAGAGGGTCTGTGGGTGAGGTGCAGAGAAGCCCCCTTGGCTCCCGTACCCCCATGCCAATTTAGTGAGGGTATTAAAAAGTTTCTTTTCAATTACTTCTTTCTTGAAAATTACTAATAGTGCTCTGATAGAGATGCGACTTAATTTCCCAATTGGTTTGGAAATGAGGAGACCCATAATTGTTTAACCCTCTCACCAGCAGCAGATGGGGAGAAGGGGGTTGGCTCCTCAGAGGCTGATCATGGATAAAAACATCCCCGCTGAACGTGCTCAGCCCCAGGCACCAGACAGCAGTGGGGTACAGGCTGACAGTCTCTCCTCTGCACCCTGCACCCTACTCAGCACACCCAAGGACCTGGATGCAGGCTCCACTCATACTTGGAAAAGCTCTGGGCCCACCGTGCTACTGTGATCTCCTCAGGGATCCCAGGCCCAGCTCCTCTGAGGAAGTCAGCTCCAAGTAATCTAGGCCTGACCATCTCAGAGCCCTGGGCCCATTGGTGAAGCCTTGGTCTGACTCGGAAAGCCAAGTTCTTCCCATCAGAGTCTCCCTCTATCTCCACAACCTTCTGGGTGGGTGAATCCAAAAATGTCTTTGGTCAGGGTTCCCATCCAGTGACCAGTGACACCACAGACTTGGGAACAGGCCCCACACAGCACATTTCTGTGAGTTAAGGCTCTAGAGCCAGCCAAGGGAATTTCACTGTTTTTAGAATCTATCCATATAGAAATATAATGAGAATGGTCATTGGTTATTTTAGATGCCAACTCTGTCATGTCATGTTATCTAAGTGGCTCATAAAAATCAACCAACAGGTGGACACTATGCCATTCCCATTTTACAGGTGCAGAAACTGAAGCACAAAGGTTCTGAGAGCAGAGCCAGGATCCCACCCGGCCAGTCTGAGCATAGAGACACTCCTCCATTGCCCTCACCACCTCTCTGGTTTTCTCACACTTATGACAAACATAGAACTTTATGCTACAGGGAGAGGGACTCTGCATTCCTTCGGTGTGGTCCCTCCTGACCACTGTAATTTTTTTCTCTGCTAAGGGCAGCTTCCATGCCCTCCTACCACAGCACTCCTCTCTGAATCCTCTCTAGAGTGGCTGGGAGATGCTCCAGGAACCACATTCCTCCCCAGGTGATGAGCCTGGTATCAGAGGCCAAGGGGCATGCAGCACCCTGCATTCCATTCCTGTGGGCACGTTTGTCAGGGCCTACGAGGGTGTCCTGACCACCCTTCACATTGCCTAGAGAGCGGAAGTCACACACTGGCCACTGCATTTCCTGGAGAGATTGGTGTGTCCAGAATGAGGCGCCACAGCTGGACTGAAAGCCACGAGGTCAGGAGGGGTCAGCTGGCTCCAGACAAGCTGAGAACAGCAGTAATAACTCAGCCCAGCCCAGCCTCCAGCCTCGTCAGAATGAGCCTCTGAACCCTCCCAGTCCTGATGTAAGAAAACACCTACCAGCCACACACGAAAGGGGAGCTGGGCAGGGGACCCGGACGTCCCCGAGACCTCGTCCACAGAGGGACTTTTGTTTGGAAAACAGACATTATCACTGTGACAAATGCTGTCTAGATTCCAGAAGTACTTTTCCTTCTGCTTTTTAAATTCTAAATTCTCTCCCTACATCAACATCTCCTATCACACTCCCTGCATCTCTTTGGGTCCATGCTGGCACACGGCAAAAGAAAATCAAGCAGCAAACTTCAAAAACAAAGGAGACAGCAGTCTCAGAGACACCTAATGACCTCCATCTTACCTCCATGCGGACTTAATGGAACCAGAGCTTTAGCTGCCCCACAGGGCCCCTCTGGTCCTGCAGAAATCTCCTGGATCCCTGAAGCCTCTTCCCCAAACAAGCCCTAATGGGCCCTAGTGGAGGGAAGACAGCTCAGAGTTTTCACCCCCTCCCAGCCCTGACGGGCAATCTGGAAGGCCCGTCCTCCCATGCCCAATCAGCCCTGAGCAGCCCGCCAGCCCCCAAGGCCATCCCGGGCTCTCTCCCTCAGAATCTCTCTGTGCCCCGCTCCCCCACACTCATAGGACTTTTGCCTCCGCTCCCACCACTTGTTCCCACAACTGCCTTGGCCCTGCTGCCATATTTGGCTCCTCTGGCCAACAATCTCTTTAACCACTCATTTGTTCCACATTTACTAAGCACTTACTGTGCACCCGGCACCAAGGCTGCTGACACCATGAGTAAGCCACAGTGACCTGAACCTCCAGGTGCTCTCAGCACACTCAGAGAGCCAGAAAAACAACAAGGAAAACAACAGGGAAACAAAAAAAATGTGCCAGTGGAAAGAAGCATGAGGTGCTTTGGAATTCCTAGGTACCTAATGGAGCTTGGGGAATGAAAGCCAGAAAGACTTCCTGGAGGAGGGGAAGCCTGAGATTGACAAACCCGAAGCTGAGCTATGAGGCAGGGGATTCAATCATTCCCTGTTTTCTCTCCATCAGCTTCCTGCTGCCCCAACCAACCCCTCACCCAACCCATCCCTGCCCCCAGGACCCCACTACCCATTACTATTTAGAAAGCACATCCCTCAAGAAGTCCTCAATCTGTTGATTATTCTCCCCCGAAAGGAACCCAAATGGAGACATAGACAGGCCTGATTAGACACAAATACTTTGGGACCTGCGCCCCTGCCTGGACAGGGGGGAGGAAAAGGCTGGCAGGCAGGGGAACAACCAGGACAAGTAAAGCTGAAGGGCCACCCCACCCTCCAGAGGGTGATGACCGAAAGCAACTCTCCTTCCCACGCTCAGGCTTCCCCTCACTCAACCCTCAGTCATACTGGATCCAAGAAGACGTGCGGCCCCACACAGACCGCAGACAGTGAGAGGGCAGCACCAAGCTCAGACCACCTCAAGGTGTAGGCCCTGGCAGCTGCAAGAGGTCCTGGAGGTGGGGCCCTCACCCACAGAGTCCCCATCGGTCTGGCTCGCCAGGTGCCTGCAAAGGGCAGATACAGAGGTGAACAGGCCCTGCAGAAGCCTGCCTGGGCTGTCCAAGGAAGGCTTCCCGGAGGAGGCACCATTGGCGCTGAATCTCCAAGCACCGGAAGTCTTTACAAGTAGAAACCAGGGCTATTACAAGCATAGTGTACAGTGTTATGTTTGCACAGGAGAGAACTCTATTTTTATCTCCAGGAGAATTCATGTCACTGAATCCCAAAACCCTACCTCAGAATACAAAACCTGAAAATTCTGAAAGGTAGCCCGAAACCTCAGCCCAGCCACTGGGACTGGCCTCACTCAAAGGCTAAAAGTCACGAGCAATGACTCATCAATGCGTCCTATGAAGAGGCCACCACCTCTCCAGCAATGGGCCTTTCAGAAGCAGGGCTCTGTCCCCAGAGGCACAGGGAAAAAAAGCATAGGTCAGCCAGAGATTACCTTCCACCTTCTCCCAGTGGCATCCAGGATGGGGTTCAGGGTGTGAGTGGGGGCACTTGCACCTCGAGGGCACCTGGGAGAGGCCTAGTGGTCCCATGCTGGAATGTCTGGAGAGAGGGTGGGACTGGCCAAGAGGAGCCCTTGGTAAAGACCCCTGAGGGTTGGGGACCTGTCCTTTAGAGGACAGGGGCCACAGTGCCTAGAACCAAGGTGGTGCTTACTAACACACGGCAAAGTGGAATAACACCCAGCTCACTGGGGTGTTCACTGTATGAATGTTACAGCCCTTAGTTTCATGACACACAAAAGCAGATAAACTAGAGCTAACTTAGAAGCCTTTTACTGCAGAAACACCTAAACATTCTTAGAGAAAGAACACTCCACATTCTGTTTTAGAAATGGTGGGCCAAGCCCTGGCTGGTGTGGTTCAGTGGATTGAGAACTGGCCTGTGAACCGAAAGGTCACCGGTTTGATTCCCAGTTGGGTCCATGCCTGGGTTGCAGTCCCTGTCCCCAGTTGGGGGCATACAAGAGGCAACCAATCGATGTTTCTCTGCCTCTCTTTCTTCCTCCCTGCCCCTCTAAAAAATAAATAAAATCTTTAAAAAATAAAAAAGAAAGAAAATGGTGGATCAACAGTAAACAAGTTTCTTTAGTGCAGAGCTTCTCAGAGCCTTCAAAATAGCACCGTGTATTTTTAAGATCCTGAAAAGCCAGAATAAGTGGCTTCTCCCAGCTTCCTTAGGCACCAATGCCCTTTCTGCCTGCACACCTGTGCAAAGGGGAGTTGCAGAAAGCAAACTCGGGACCCTTTCTACCTCCCCACCACACACGGCACCACCCCCCATGGGACCTGGCAGCACAATGCCCAGCTGTGATCCAGCCCCTCACTGCCACTCAGAGAGGTGGCACATGAGTGAGGGCGACATTATGGAAAGGCTAACCTGGAAACATCAGTTCTTTGTTTAAAAAATCTTTAACATTCACATAAACACCTGTAGTATAACTGTGTCAAGAGCACATTGCTAGGACACAGCAAACATCTTGTCAGGAAATGTGTTCTAGAGGTAAAAATCTTGCTCTTGAGAACTTGGGAGGTGTAGTCTGGGCCTGCTCTGGGCAGTCTCCCATACCCATGACATCCCCCCCTCAGCGGGCCCTTTGGCAGCACCATGGGGGTCATCCGCTGCAGAGCTACATGTCGGCCCTGGCGCCTCATCTATGCCCAGTGACATTGGGGCACAGAGGTTGTCTGCCCTGGAGCCCCAAAGATTGGCAGACACATCAGGTAACCACACAGGAGAGCCCAGGGACTTCTGCCCAGCACAGAAGTTCTGGGAACACTGAGAGTCCGCGTCACCTGTATGGCTTTTCTTGGGATCTGGCAGGAAAGTTCTTGGAACAAGATGTCCTCACAGGCCTATGCGATTATCTCCGCAGACAGAAGAGATGGCTTTGCAAAGCCCTGGCCAGCCAGCAGCTTGGGAAAACATGAAAGACTCTCTTGTTGACAAAACCCACTCCTGCAACAAGACCTGCCTCCAAAACCTTTTAAAATGATTTTAGGTTTTGACTCCGACTTTCCTGGCCCCACCCCACAGACACATTACTGACACACCAAATCCATGCTCTGCTCCTTCAGTAAAGAGAGTCCTGAAAGTCAGTCAGAACTTCCTCTGGGGGACAAGAAGCCACATGCCAGGGACAGCAGGGCTCCCTGTCATTCTGTCACGAAAGCTGTAATTAGCAGGAGGACTCTGCACGACGGGGGTTCTGAGCCAGCCCCTCCCTGAGCCTTCCTGGAGAGCTCTCCCCACTGGACACCCGGCCTCCTGCACCGAGCCTCCCACTCAGAACAAGCCATCTGAGACCTTCATAAACAAGCCCCGCCCTGAACAGTGGGGCTCAGTTGGCTGGGCATTATCCTGCAAAGCGAAAGGTTGCCAGTTTGATTCCTGGTCAGAGTACGTGCCTGCGTAGCGGCCTGGTCCCCAGGAGGGGCACATGCAAGAGGCAACTGATCGATGTTTCTCTCCCCCCCTTTCTACCTGCCTTCTCCTCTCTCTAAAAAATGAATAAAATCTTTTAAGAAAACAAACAAAAAACAAGACCTCTACCAAGAGACAGCTCCTTTAACTTCCCCTCACTCTCGCAACCAGCAATCTGGTCACAGTGGGTCCTTCTAGGTGATCCAACAAACGTGTCCTTCCTTCTTTCTTCCCTCCTTCAGCAAATGTTGGAGATGGCCAATGGCTCTGCCAGATGAAGAAGACACAGAAATTGGAGACGCAGTTAGTCCATCACAAGTGTGACTGGGTGAGGGGCAAGGAACAAGGGAGGGTGTGGCCAGCTGGGTCTCTAGGGGGTAGGGGTGCATTCATGGAACCCAAGACCAGTCCAGATGGAGCAACAGGTTGGCACCAGGGCTTAGTGAGTAATGAGGCCAGAGAAGGAGGCAGGGCCTGACCCCCGAGGCCTGCTGGCCAGCCTCCAAGGCTTTCCAGGGTTCTGCTCATGTGATCCCCAATCTGTAACTCTCCATCCAGTCAAACATTAACATTGACTTCAGAACCCTCCCCAGTCCCCAGTCAAGGAAGCCTCTCCTCCTCAGATCCTTCCAGCACACAACACTCAACCTAGACCTCCAAGTCAGAGCCAGGGGCCCTTGGATGTCTCTTTCGCCCGAAACCTTCACTTTGCAAATGGAGGAGCCAGGCTCTGCTCCTTCACAGACCTCCCCTTTTATGAAGGGTCAGGGTGAGCACGGGAGCCAGCAGGCCTGAGCTTGGCACTGAGTCTAGATGAGACACGAGCCCTTGACGGCCCCTCATGGGGAAGCCTCTGTGTCCTCAGAGTGAGCACTGCCCCCCACCTCCAGTGCAACCCGGGTCCCTTGATATCCTGAGGATCTGTGTGTTTGTCCATCTTCCCCCACCCTAGCCCCACCACTGGGGGGGGATCTGTGAGGGACAAGAGCCAGGTCGTACCCAATGCCATGTCCCCAAGCCTGGCACAATGCTCCCAGTGGCACTCAATGAATGCTCACTGGATGGAGGCAGGCTGAGAAGAAACAGAAAGGGACAAGGGGAGAGGTAGGAAGACAATGACTGGGCAGCCCCGATGAGAACACATGCTCCCCCAGTGCGTGATTCTGCCGGTTCCTGTCTATCACGCAGCTACAGGCCATGGTGGAGGGGAAAGAGCAAAGTCCCTGGCAGCAGCAGGTCTGGGTTCAAATCTCAGCTGATGTCCTTGAAGCTGTGCGGCCTCAGCAGGCTGCTTACGGGGACACAGAACCTTTTTTTTCCATCTCTAACGAGCCCCCCAACAGGAGGCTCCCCACAGTTAGCTGCTGAGACAGCTCTGTGAGAAAGGCAGGAGAAAGTCTCCAGCAAGCCCTGCAACCCACTGACCAGCCTAAGCTCCTCTGCTCTGAGGGTCCAGGCCCTCCCATGGGGCTCCCTAACCCAGAAACCCCTTCAGAGGCCATGACTTCCACTGGCGTGGGCTACCCACTCTCAGTAGAGTCCTGGGTCCAGGTGACAACTGCCTCCTTGTGCCTCCAGCAGCACGTGGCACCAGGACATGGCAACGAGAATGGCACTGCACACGCCTCTAATTACCTGACTCTCTCCCTCAGCTCTGCTGAAGATAAACGGCACCAGGGCCTGATTTACTCTGCTGTTTTGCCTCATTTTCTAATTTGCCCTTCAGGAGAAGGGAAACAAAGCTTTTCTGGAGGCCGTGCTCTCTGGCTGAGTGAGGATACCACGGTCCAGGCCAGGGTGGACTCTCCTGCCCAGTAGGGGTAGCCCCAGAAATCATTCATTGAACTGAGCACCCAGCCCAGCCTCCAGCCCAGGCGCCCACGCCACACACCGAGAATGCTTTTCTGCACCGGGACACCGCAGAGACTCGCTGAGTAAAGGCCACATTCCTGGGAAGGCGGAGGGCTGCTCTGGCTGCCTGTCTGGGTGTGGCTCTTCCTGTGCCTCCCTCATCCCCAGAGTGCCCCTCAGTGATGAGCACGCATGAAGGTCAGATGTACCAGCGGAAGGAGTGACGGACGCCAGACCAATGGAGGTAACAGTGAAGACCCAGTCACAGTCAGAGGGCTAGCACTTTCTCCACCTGGACTCCAAAGACAAAAAGGCAGGCACTCTGGTCCCTAAAAGCCCCAAGTTTTAGAATAAAGAGCAGGGTCAACTCAAGCTCCAGCACAAGAGGGACCACTGCCCAGACCTGGAGGCAGGAAACCAGGGCTCTAAGGAGGGAGGGAGGAATCCTGGGGTTAAAGTGGCAGCTTTCTGATACCAGTGTCCACTGGGGGGCCCCAGGCGATGGTGACACACAGATGTGTCCATGGGGGACCCAAGCACAGACAGGCACCAGGTGCTCCCTTCACTTCCAGCCCCTGCCCAACACATACATGTCACATCTGATGTGGCGAAGGAGGAGGGACGGGCGTTGAGCTGACAGTATTACAGACTGTCTTTAACCCTCCAAGGACCCCACAGGCAGTGGTCCCACCCAAAATGCCACCCTGCCAGTTGGGTACAGGCATCGCTGGTCAGAGGAGGAGCAGACAGCCACACAGGACCCAGTACACCCTGAGCAGGAGAGTCCTCTTCAAGGCGAGGACATGACCCCGGGAAAGGCAGATGTGGGGCTGAAGCCCATGTGGGCCTGGCCCACAGTGCTTCTGTGGGTGAGAAGAGCAAAGGAGACACTGGGTAAGGGACTAGTAGGAGGCAGGTGCTCCCACGTCTCTCTGCGCCAGCCCCCCACCCCCACCCCTCTCCACCCCCACACTGCCCTGCCATTGGGTTCCTCTTGCCCTGGCTAGAGCCAAGTTGAAGAGGGAGAAAAGACAGGGGAGGGGAGCACTGCCCCTGGGCAGGGCAGTGTGGCCGGGGGATAAAATGCTCCCCAACGAGGACATTCTGGTCCTCACAGTATCCCCACAAGCCCAAAGCTGCCATTCTCCCACTGAGTCCATCCCCAAAGCTTTCCCATCACGCCCAGTCTTGTGCCTGAAAAAAGTGGATGACGTCTGCTACGCAAGGTGAGCTTTCCCCTGGGCCACCTTCCTCTCTGCAGCCACCCTATTCTCCTTTATTTTGAAAAACAATGAAACTGTACTAAGACACAAGCCAGCAATCAGATGGGAAGAAATGTGTAGCTACGGTACTGGTTGCAGCGGAACCAAAGTGTGGCCCAGTCTAGACTGTCCCTCCACCCTCCCGCCTATGCTCCCGGCGCCGGACGAGGCCGTCTCAACAACAGACTTCCCAGCGCCCATCGGGATTATACAACAGGGCATTCAGGGTCAGAACTTCCCGGCACAGGGTTTAGAGGAGAGAAGTATGCCTAATGGAGAGGAACTGAAGGGCAGGATTCCAGAAGGCCCTGGAAATATTACGGCAGTTCTGTTTTGATTTTTGCAAGGAGGCAAACACAGAACTTCAGGGCATGTGAGAACAGAGTAAAAGAGACAGGGGTGGATCCGAAAAACCACCAAGAAGGAAAGACTGCTGTGGGCCAAGAGCCAACAGAGGCCTTGGGGAGGGAGCGTGCCTCTGGACCAGCCAGCAGGGAGGCAGGCATGTGCTGGTAAGACTTCATGGGGACAAGTCACCAAGGAGCTCAGGTGATGATTAAAATGAGTCACCTCCCTAGAATAAGTCGAATACAGGCCTCCTTGCACAGTACAAAGAGAAGTCCCCCAAATATTCTAACACCGCCTCCCAAAGTCACCCCAAGCCCTAAGGATGGGGTCCACTCCACCTCACTTCCCTGGGAAGCCGTGCCCCTTCTGATTCTTAGAAAGTTCAGACTCCTCAGCATCCTCTCAAAGGCTCAGGGATGAGCCCCGGGCCCTCCTCAGAGTCCATCCCAAGGTCTCCAGCCTGGCATCCAAAGGAGGCCCAAACTCCAGGGCAAAGGGGCCTCCAGAAGGTCTTAAGAGTTGGTTTGGGCCCTGGGCCAATCCAGCACACCCCCTTCCCTGACAGATGCAGCAACAGAGGCCTGAGGCCGGGCCTTGCTCGAAGCTGCAGGACTTTCAGGTCTCACACTGCACTCCCGAGGCAGACTGGACATCAACCAAGGAGGGGTGCCACAGGAGGACCAACAGGAATGTGAGGGGCAGCCCGGAGGACTGAATACCTGCACTCATCCAAGGGCTCCGACCGGCTCTCCCAGCCCAGGGCACGCAGGCTAGACTGCCCAATTCTGCCGCCACACTTGCCAGACACATGGCCTCGCACAGCAGCACCTCTGTGAACAAAGTTGCCCATGGCGTAGGGGACAGGGAGAATCACAAGAGATCATGCACAGGAAGGGCCCAGTGCTCAGGAACTGTGCTCCTCTCTTTCCTTTTCTCCAGAGGAGAAGGAAGTGTAGTGATACCCCAGACCTGGGTGGGGTTGTATGCCCCTGCACAGCCACTGTCACTCATGGACCGTGAAGGGCCTCATCTTCTGTGCAAGGAGAGAACTGGAGGGGCAGGATTCTCAGGCCCACTGACCCCCAGTCTGTCTCTCCTTCTGGGTTTCTGGCTCAAAAGAGTGGCCTGGCCCGGCCTTTGGGTGGTAGGCTCCCCAGGGCCTGCCCACGGCCCTCTCCCCAGGCAACGGAGAACAGAGGCGGCTCTTCCAGCCTGCTGGATGATTTATGGTCTCCCCCAGCCACCCCTTCCAAGGCTGCAGGCCCAGCAGACATTTTCCACTGCCTCAGCTGAGTTCAGACATTAAAGGGAGCCCTGGGTCTGGGCCTTGGGCCAAGCCCCCGCTTCCCATCTCCTGGGCACGCAGGCAGGCTAGAGGCCCAGGCCAAACATCTGCGCCTAGGAACCAGCACTCCATCACTGGAAAGGCTGAGACGACGCCCCAAGCCCTGCAGCCAGGCCTCCCAGCCAGAGTGACTCACACCAGGCCCTTCCCACTTCCGTTTTCCCCTTTCTCCCCATGACAACATCTTGAATGAGTGCCTTTGCTGGCAAGCCCAAGCACTCTGGGGTTTTCAGCCCGGACATGGCTCCCACGCTCGGCTGTGCACACAGCGCTTGGGCAAGCTGCTGAAATCGTGTATGGTGCTAGAAGTGAAACCCTAACCTCTGACCCACACAAATGTCCTCGAAGGCCTAGCTCCCAACAGGTGGGACCCGCCAGCATAACTGGTTAGGTGCCCCTGCCTCTCTGAGTACTTGTCCGTCCTCAGCCACCCTCCAGACAAGTCAGACTTTCCTGTCAGGCCATTAGCACATTTAGGGTAAGAATGATCTGTACTATGGAATTCTCTACACCATTTAATATGGGAAAAGTCCCTCTAGGGAGAAAAATACAAATTAAGCTTTCTGCTTCCAGCCAAGATAGAATAACAGGAACAGGTTCCCACCCGAAACCACCAAATAACCAGACAAAATATTTGAAACAATGGTTTTCAAGGCACTGAACATCAGGCCACAAAGAGACAGTGGTTCCTGGGAGACAAAAACAAATGAGGGGGCAAGACACAGCACGCCCCCAGCTGCAAGGCGAGGAGGGGGCAAGGCGAGCAGGGGGACCTAACAAGACCTGGTGGATTCCTGAACCTGAGAGATGAAGCTGAAGTCCAGGGAGACAAGGGCAGCCAGAGTTTGCATGACGGAGTGTCACAGAGCAAACTGAACTGAGACAGAATGTGGGAGACCTGCAGGGGGCCTCTCTGGAATACTGTAGAATATTATCAGCATGTGCAGTTTTCCCCAGGGCCAGGGAAAGAACCAGCTGAAAGGCTGAGAACAGTGCCCAGCACATACAGGACTAGTGCCCATTCTCACCAGCCAGAATGGAGAACCTCAGAAGTCATAGGGCACTGAGTAGAGAACTCAAGGATTTGCCTCAATAGTGAGGAATAATTAGCACCGAGTTCTGACTCCACCCAATCAATCTTAAGAACAAGATTAAACCTTCGCAGTAAATCAACCATGTCCCAGAGAAAGGTAAAAAATATTGATAGAAAAACAAAAATAGTCAACACCCAAAGAAATAAAATTTCAGTATATAGCATCCATCAAAGATTACCAGGCATGCAAAAAACAGGCAGGAAAATACAACCCATAATGAGGAAAATAATCAATTAATCAAACCTGAGCTAGAGCTGGCATAAATGTTAAAATTTGCAGACAAGGGCCTTAAAACAGTTATCATGATTATATTCCATATGTTCAAAAATGAAGCAGAGACACAAAAGATATAAAAAGACCCAATCAAACTTCTGGAGGTGTAAATACACTGGATAGGATTGATGGCAGATTAGACACTGTCAAGAAAAGATTCATGAACTTTGAGAAATAACAATAGAAACTACTCAATATGAAAAGCAGAGGGAAAAAAATTACAAAAGAAAAGAGCATGTAAGCTTGTAACAGGGGTCTCCAAGTCCCCACAGCCCATGGTTTTGGGGTTTGGGACGGAGACAGTGCAGCCTTTGAGGTACTTTACATATCTATGGCTGGTAGCTAGTTTCTTAGTAAAGCAGATGGTTGTGGCCACTTCCTGGCATCAGGGGGATGGGAGGAACTTTGACCATGATGACGGAGAGCTCACAGGGCCTGCGCAAGATGTCCCGCAGGTGGCTACAACTGGTCGCCATACCCACTGCGTCACAGGCTGCAGTTAGGATTTAAAAGGAAAGGCAGCAACCATTGTGCGCTGGGCCATGCAGTTTGAAAGACTGCAGAGGGACCCCCACCAGTCCACCATGAAGTCTGATGGGAAGAAGGGCTCCCATCCGCCATGCAAAGAAGCACGATGGAAGGAGCATGTTAGAGGAGCGTGATGGAGCAGCAGGTTGTAGCAGTCATGTGAGAAGTAGCCATGCGGTTTGCAGTCAGGATCCAGCCATGTGGCCTGGGCTAATAAGAAAGCAGGCACGCTGCTGCTTTGGTTGTGCCTGCTCTAGCTGACTCCAAAGCCACCAAGGACTCCGCCTTGCAGACCCAGACACTCTCTGGACTCTTGCAACTCAGGACATGTGGAAAGGCCACTCTTTTAGAACTTGTGCCTTTCTGGGATTTCACCATGATCCAGTGCAACATGGCACATGCTTTCTGGACTATTATACGGAGGCTGATGACATTGTACCCCAGGTCCTGAAGGAGAGAGCTGACAGATAAGGGATGGGGAGCTACTGGGCTTGGGGTTGGCTTATAGCCTTTTGGGGAGCAAGGGAAGTGCTGGATCTTGGGGAAAAACGGCTCTGAGCAGGAGTGCTCCCAGCACCCCCAGGATGGAATATTATAAATAAAGACTTGTTTTTCAGCACTAATTGTTGGGTCTTACAGCAAGGCACCACTTGAATGGGTCCCCCTTTGCTTGGTAACAAGCTGGGGGACCACTTCAAGCTGAGTGATATACATGTAACTGAACTCCCTAAAGGAGAAATGGGAAAGGGAGGGTGGAAAGAAGAAATATTTAAGAAAATAATGGCTAAGAAAGGTTCCAAATCTGATGAAAACTACAAAGGTAAAAAAAAGTCGTAAAAGTAGCCAGAACAAAGATTATTACCTGAGAGTCATTCATAATGACAAAGGAGTGAATTCAACAAGAGGATATGACAATCCTAACTAACATCAGAACTTCAAAAACATAAAGTAAAAACTGTAAGAATTGGTTTAACATTTGAAAGCCAATAGACCTGATTCACCATTATCATCATATCTGACATCAAAAACAAAAAGGGACTTCTGGCCAAGATGGAGGCGTAGACAGACATGCTGTGTCTCCCTCCACAACTAAGAAGGAATACAACTACCTCAAAACTAGAAACCAAAAGTTTCAGAAAATCAAACTGCATGGAAGTCCAGCAAACAAAGATATAAAGAAGAAATACTCATCCAGACAGGTAGGAGGGGCGGAGCCGGGGCAGAGAGGACGCAGTGTGGTGGCAGCAGCCGCAACAGCAGCAGGCTGGCAGAAAGCGCAGTTTTAAAGAGTCAGGAGGGACACCTGGGGAGCGTTCCAAGCTCCTCACTGTAGCTCGAAGCTCACTGTCCCAGCACCAGGGAAAATCAAGCCTCATTGCTTCTAACTGTGCAGACCATTGGGGGTTGGGACGGAGGCAGAAACTGCCAGTCTCTCAGCAGAGTCCGCTTGTTTAAAGGGTCCCCACAGACCCACCCACTCTGGGAACGATGGCCAGGGCAGCAGTTAGAGGGGTGCCAGTCCAGTGCAGAAGTGGGAGAAGTGCCTGGAAAAGGGACAAGTGCTGGGCAAGCAGCATTGTTCCCTCTCAGACCCCTCCCCTGCATACAGCGCACAACGTGGTGAAACAGGTGGCCCGTTACTGACGAATCCCTAAGGCTCCACCCCTTACAACATAGTAGGAGTGACAGCTCTCCCTGGGACACGGAAACAAACAAACACAGGAGACTTCAGGCCAAGATGGAGGCCTAGAGTGACACGCCCCATCTCCCTCCACAACTAAGAAGGAGTACAACTACCGCAAAACCGAAATAACCAGAAGTTCCAGAAAATAAATGGAAGTCCAAGTATGAAGTTATAAAGAAGTGATGCTCGTCAGGACAGGTAAGAGGGGCAAAGCCGGGGAGGAGAGGTCAAGCTGTGCTGTCCGAGGCAGCAACAGCGACGGAGGCAGGACAGCAGTAAGCACAGACACCCGTATTTAAGGGGAGGCGAGAAGCACCTGGGGAGCACCCCGGGCTGCAGACCAGACCCATCAGCTTGCGATTCCAAAGCCGAGGAAGGCAGACCCCATTGCCTTGGACTGTGAGGCCCGGTGGGGGTGGGGACAGAGGAGGAGGCTCCTAGTCTCTCAGCAGAGACTGAATGGCAGGAATCCATCTTGGGCCCCCACCCCCCACAGAAAACGCCACAGCGTGGTCAATGGGTCGCCAAGTTGTAATGAGTGCATGGGGCTCCGCCCCCTATAGTGTGGGAGGTGTGACAGCCCTGCCCGGGAAGCAAAGGTAGACACAAAACTGTCAGGATGACACAGATCATGATAGAGATCCCAATCACGCAGCTGACCAGAGAGCAAATATCTAATCTAATGAAGCAGCAGATAGGAACTCTTTCTGAGGCTCAGTTCAGAGATTTGGTTATAAAAATGCTTACAGACCTGACAGCATATCTTAAACAAGGTGGGGAAGAAATGAAGGCTAGTCCTGCTGAAATGAACAAAAACACATACGAAACTAGTGGTGAGGGCAAGAAAATCAGGGATCAAATCAACAAGTCAGAACATAGGGAAGGAACAAACAAACAGTCAACCAGTGCAGAAAGAGAAAACGAGAAGTGAGGAAAATAAGGAGAGGCTCAGAAACTTATCAGACAGCTATACGCGGGCCAACATCCAAATCATAGGGCTTCCAGAAGGTGCAGAAGAACAACTAGAAACTGAAAAATTATTTGAAAAAATAATGAAGCAGAACTTCCCGAACTTGGGGAACGAAATAGATTTACAGGTCCAGGAAGCACAGAGAGTTCCAAATAAACTGGACCCAGGGAGAACCACACCAAGACACATTATAATCAAAATGTCAAAAATTAAGGATAAAGAGAGAATCTTAAAAGCAGCGAGAGAGAAGAAGAGAATTACATACAAAGGGGTCCCAATAAGACTATCAGCTGATTTCTCAAAAGAAACTCTGTAGGCAAGAAGGGACTGGCAAGAAATATTCAAAGCAATGAAAAGCAAAAACTTACAATTACAATTACTCTATCCAGCGAAGCTGTCATTCAGAATAGAAGGGCAGAGAAAGTGCTTCCAGGACAAAGTAAAATTCAAGGAGTTCATCAGATCCAAACCACTGTTATATGAAATGTTAAAGGGACTTGTTTAGGAGAAGGAGGATCAAAACTATGAACGTTAAAATGAAAACTGAATCACAACAACCAACAACAGAAGCTAGGAAATTGAAACAAAGGCAGACTAAGTAGGCAACAAAAGTGGGAAAAGAATTATAGGTATGGGGAACGTTTTGGTGGGAGATTAGTGGGGAGGGGGAGGGGGGCAAGGGAGGAAGATGGTACAGGAATTAAGAAGCATAGTAGGAGGGAGTGGAGTAGATAGGAAGATGTTGAGAAGAACTATATGCACAACCAATGGGCATGGACTAAGGGGAATGGACAACTGGAGGGAGGGGGGTCACTGGATGGAAGGGAACAAAGGGAAAAATACTGGGACAACTGTAATACCATAAACAATAAAGCATATTTAAAAACAAAAACAAAAAGGGGGTCCTCGCCCTGACCGGTGTGGCTCAGTTGGTTGGGAGACATCCAACAAAGCTAAAGGTCACCAGTTCGATGCTCCATCAAGGCACAGCCTGGGTTGTGGGTTCCATCCCCAGTCGAGGCATGTACGAGAGGCAACCAATCAATGTATCTCTCTCAAGTCAATGTTTCTCTCCCTCTCTTTCTCTCTATCTTCTCCTCTCTCTAAAATCAAATAAATAATTTTTTAAAAAAAAGAACAAGATAAGAATGTTTACTCTCACCCTCTAGTCGACACTTTACTAGATATTCTATAGCCAGTAAAATAAGGCAAAATAAATAAATAAAAGGCACCCAGACTGTAAAGAAAGAAATGAAACTGTTTATTCTCAGATTATGTGAACATTTATGTACAAAATGTGACCAAATCTATTTACAAAACAGGATACAAGAACAATGCACAAAAATCAATTATATTTCTAAATACTAGATTAAAATTTTAAGATACCACTTATAAGAGCTTCAAAAAACATAAAATATCTGAGGATGGATCTGAAAAAGATGGACAATACCTGTACACTAAAAAATATAAAGCATTGCTGAGAAAATTTAAATATCTTGTTTGTGGGTAAAAGTACTCAATATTATTAAGATGTCAATTCTCTTTAAATATATCTATATTCATCACAAAATCAAAATCTTTAAAGTGGGGGTTCTGAAGACATTTTCAAGTTGATTGTAAAATCATGTGACAATGCAAAGGATCTAAAATAGCCCAAGAACCTTTAAAAAAATAACAAAGTTGGAGGGCTTACACTACCTGATTTCAAGACTTACTATAAAGCTCAATAAACAAGAAAGTATGGTATTAGCATCGACACAGACAAATAGATC
Source organism: Furipterus horrens (assembly GCF_987537825.1). Taxonomy (NCBI): domain Eukaryota; kingdom Metazoa; phylum Chordata; class Mammalia; order Chiroptera; family Furipteridae; genus Furipterus; species Furipterus horrens. The sequence continues at coordinate 120,815,367 of NW_028327171.1, forward strand.
AAAGGAACAAAACAGAAGTCCCAGAAACAGGCCCACATATGTATGGGAAGGAGAATTTTTTTATATAGCTATAAAAGCAACTGCTACAGAAAGAATAATCTTTGCAACAAATGGTATTGTAGTAATGAGATAACAATATGTAAATAAATAAATAACTTTGATACATACTTTGTACTATATGTAACTATTAACATAGGACTCAATATGGATTATAGACCTAAATGTAAAGCCTAAAACTTGAATGCCTTTAAAACGAAAACACAGGAGAAAAACCTTTGTGATCTCAGTTTAGGCAAAGATTTCTTAAGATATAGTACCAAAAGTAATGATCTATAAAAGAAAAATTTGATAAAATGGACTTCAGCAAAATTAAAATATTTTATTCTACAATAAACACTGTTAAAAGAATGAAAAAATAAGCCACAGACTGGAAGACAATAATTTTTTCTTTTTTAGATTTTATTTATTTTTAGAAAGAGGGAAAGGAAGGGAGAAAGAAAGGGAGAGAAACATGAATGTGTGGTTGCCTCTTGTGCGCCCCCAACCAAGGACCTGTCCCATAACCCAGGCATGTGCCCTGACTGGGAATCAAACCAGCAACCCTTTGGTTTGCAGGCCAGCACTCAATCCACTGAACCACACCAGCCAGGATGGAAGAAAATAACTTTTAAAGCATATAACTAATCCAAAAATATCCAGAATATATCAAGAATCTCAAAACTGATTTAAAAAAAAAATCAAGGTTTAAAAAAGAGGGAGAGCTAGAGATGCTCAGACAACTCACTAAAGAAGATATGCTGAGTGGGGAGCGATTGTGGGAGTGGGGCGGTGAGGAAGGGGGGAGCAACAGGGGAAAAATTGGGACAACGGTAATTGAACAACAATAAAATTAAATTAAAAATAAAAAAAGAAGATACGCTGACAGCAATAAAGCACACCAGAAGAAGAACATCATCATTCACTGGAAGATGCAAATTAGAACTACTATGGGGTACCACTACGTATCTACTAAATTAGCTAAAATTCAAAAAATTGACTATTCCAAGTGTTAACAAGGACGTGGTGGAACTGAAGCTCTCATATCCTGCTAGAGGGAGTATAAAATGGTTCAACCCTCTTTGTTAAACAATTTTGCAGTTCCTTAAAAAGTCAATCATACCAACCTCATGACCTAGATACACCTGTGAGCCAGACATCCCATTCCTCAGTGTTTACTCAAGAGGAAGAAACACCTATGCCCATACAATGATTTGTACAGAAATGTTCATAACAGCCTTATTCTAATAACCAAAAATTGAAAGCAACCCAAATGTCCATCACAGACATTTGGAAAAACCAGTTATGGTATATCCATATGATGAAACACTATTCAGCAACAAAAAAGGAATGGGCTATTGCTATGTGGGTGAATTTCAGAATAGCTGTGCTAAGTAAAAGACACCAGGTCAAAAAACAGTACATCCTGTACATGTCCATTTAAGTTAGAAAATATATACTAATCTACAGTGAGAGAAAGCAGATCACTGGTTGTCTAGGGAAGGTGACGGGGTGGGAGGGACGGATTACCAAGGTGCAGGAGGTAACTTCTGGGGATGATAGATATGTTCACTATCTTGACTATGGTGATGGTTTGCATACATAAGTCAAAACGTATCAGATTTACATTTAATAAAATCTCCACTGAGATGTTTTTTCCCAAATATCAGATTGGCATAGACTGAAAAGTTTGATAATAACATTGTTGCCAAGGATATGGAGAAAGAGGCACTCTCGTAAGCAGCTGGAGGGAGTGTAAACTTCTACAAAAAGCTATTTGATATTATCTATCCAAATTACAAAACTCCGACCTTTGTGCCCAGAAATTTCACTTCTAGGAATTGATATACTCATGCACGTGAAGTGATATAATATAAGGTTATTCAATGCAGCACTGTTTATAATGACAAATGTCCACTGATAGGGACTAAACAAGTGAACTCTGGTGTAAACACACAACTGGATACCTTCACTAATGGAGAGAATGAAGACACTCTACGTGCTCACATTGAATGGAGAGTAAAAAAGGCAAGTTACAATACAGGCTGTATACTATGCTTCCATTTGGGACATTTGGAAAAGCATAGACTCTAAGGGGCAAAAAGACTACATATTCATTTTCATGCTACTGGCTTCAAACTTATTTCTGGAAAGAAACACATAAAAACTAACATCACCGATGGGCTCTGGGAGAGCTATGTGGATGGCTGGGCTACAGCAGGGCCAGGAAGACTCTCCATATATGTATATACAACCCTTTATGCCTTTTGTAATTACTCACCATATAAATATGTTACTTGTCAATAAATAAATAAGTGTGAATAAAAATTTAAGATATGTGAAAAACAAAGTAAGGTTGTTCTATACAGATAGCTGTGGAAAGAGTGCCAAGCCATATTGCTAACTGAGCACAGAGAAAGCAAGCTGCTGAACATGACTGATATATGACCCACTCGCATAAAAAGAAATGCTAAAACACTGGTCTATGTCAACTGGGAAATGCTGGAAGACACACACATACCAGTGATCAGTGGTTATCTCTGGGGAGCAGGATCCGGGGGGACCTGCTCACTCCACATTGTATATTTCTAAATGTTTATGTTTTTTTATCTGTATTAGTTTTGTATCAGAAAGAGAAACAAAAAAGCTGGATTCATGGGCTGCCCTCCAGGGGGCATTTACAGTTTTTAACCACTTGCCTAGAAATATTAGTAAAGAGCTGTAAACATGACCTCACCTTTGACTGTGAATTCTTCCTCTGTAAATTTATCCAAAGAATGTGATCAGTTACTGTCGAAGACTTACATCCTGGGAAAGTGCACACATAAATGTGGTGGTTAAGTGGAAAAAGCAGATTACAAAACAATCATGTGATGTGATCCCAAGAGAGTGGAAAACCTTAAAAAACATAAGCAGGAAAGGTCTAGAAGGACATGCACCAAGGTGCTACAAGTTTCCCCACAGAGATACGGGAATGCAGGCCTGAGGCCATGGTGAATTTTACTTTCTTCTTTTAAAATCCTTTTTCATAATTATTTAGCAAATGATCTGTTTTTGTTTTTTGTTTTTTTAAAGAAAGTTAAATATATTAATAATCTTAGAACATTTATATACAAACATGTTTTTAGAAAAATTACTGTGGTAATGAAAAACGTGACTTTATGCCCAAAAGACAGGAATCAAAAAACACATTTTGACAGAGCCTAAAAGAAAAAGCTTATCGAAAAGTATTAAGTGAAAATGACAGGAACCAAACTATAAACCATACAATCTCAAATATGTAAAATATGGGGAGAGGGGGAATAAATATTAATAGAAAGATGAAGACTAGAATAAAGTAGACCAAAAAAGCAATAACTTTTTTAAATCCAGGAGAACAAATCTGTTATTGTAATATTGGGTTGTATGATCCCTAGGTGTGGGTGAGGATGGGGACAGGACCTTCTGGGGCTGGGAGGTCTCCTACTCCACAACCTGCCCAGCAGGATCTCCACTGAGCAGCCGCAGGGTCTGGCCCTGTAGGAGCCACGTGACCCCAGCCTCAGGAAGCCCTGCGTCTCTTCTCCGACCAGCCTTGAGCGGGTCAAACGACTGGAGACCAGGGCCACCATCAAGGTTTCTGAGAACCATGCTTTGGAAAGGCCCCTCCAGGGTATGGCAAGGAAGAGGTGGCACTGCGTCCTCACCCTCAGGCCCAGGGCAACCTCTGGCAGTCCGAAGGTGAGGTACGAGGGGCGCCTTACTGGTCTGAGATGGGCGACAAAACCAGGCACTTCTTCGAAACTCTCCCTGCTAATGACTAATGTCCTTCCCAGCTAGAGACAAGAGCAGAAATGTGTCCACGTTCCAGTGAACACAGCTTCTGCCCTGCCGAGATGCCTGTCTTTCAGCAGAACAGTGCTCTTAAGGCCCAGTAGGATGACGACCCTGGCTTAAACCAGCAACACGTGCAAAGTGAGAATTGGGACTGGGATTGACAGGAATCTCAACGAGTCACTAGTGTGACGCAGCTGCCAAGTATATGGTGTCCACTGGGGCTGCCTTACTAATAATAATGCTCAAAGTTTATTGAGTGCTGACTATGTACCAGCGCACCAGACAGATGCCAAGCTGGGTCACCTGGAACATGCAAGGCTCGGACATGCCAAAAAACAAGCCTGGGGCTAGCCTGGGAAAGAACAAACCCAAGGAAAATGCCCACTGTCCGTCCTCGCAGAGCTGGGTGCCACAGAAGGGACAGTGTGGGCAGATCTCCTCCTGCAGCGGCAGGCAGGGGAGGTAGGCTGCAGCTGAGGGCAGGAGCATGTCCCCAGTTGTCCAGGCTGCCAGAGACAGCCTCCCGGGCAGAGGGGTCTCTGCTAAGACAAAGGCTGTGCCCTGCCCCCCTGCCAGAGGGTATGGCAGAGGGCCTGTGTTAGGGAACCCAGCCCCCGGAAAGGGAAGGGGGCTGTGATCCTGACTCTCCTAGCTTGGGGACCTCGGGCAACTCCAATAAAACCAGGAAGCGTCCATAGGATCTGTAAAGAGAAAATCATTCCTGCTGCATTGGGTTGTTATCCTGGTGGGCGGTGGTACTGTCACATTCATCTGAGAACAGGGCCAAGGGCTGCTTCCATACTCAAGTCAGTCAATGAAATGACCATCGATGAGTCCAAGAACCCCAAATGCAGCCCTCTAATCACTGAAATAGAGGAACTGTGATCCCAGGAACTGAGTGTCATGTCTTCAAGAGCGCTAGCAGCGATGTATTCCAACTGCCTCATTTGACAGACAAGGAATAAACTAGGAGAGACTTGGGGAAGGACAAGGGCCTGACCAGGGTCTCTTACTAACTTCCAGGCAAAGCCAGGCTAGACCCCTGGTTACATCACCACATTTCCAATGCTTTTTCTTAAATTTAATTTTATTTGTATTTTTATTTTTTTAGAGAGCAGGGGAGGGAGGGAGAAAGAGAGGGAGAGAAACATCAATGTGAGAAACATCGACTGGTTGTCTTCCGTACTCGGCCTGACTGGGGACTGAGCCTGCAACCCAGGCATGTGCCCTGACCAAGAAGCAAACCAGCAACCTTTCGGTTTGTGGGACAATGCCCAACCAACTGAGCCACATCAGTCTGGGCTCCAGTGATTTTTCTATCATGCCTCTCACCCTGGCTGGTGTGGCTCAGTGGATTGAGTGTCAGCCTGTGAACCGAAGGGTTACCGATTTGATTCCCGGTCAGGGCACATGCCTGGGTTGCTGGCCAGGTCCCCAGCTGGGGGCATGTGAGAGGCAATCTATCAGTGTATCTCACAATCAATCAATGTATCTCTCGCACATCAATGTTTCCCTTCCCTCTTTCTCCTTCCCTCCCCCTCTCTCTAAAAATAAATAAGTAAAATCTTTAACAATTAAAAAAAAAGAAAACATTACACCTCTCACCTCAAAACCCCCCAAGGTGAGTATAAAAATGTGGTACAGAGAACTACTGTGAGGGGCCCAAATAAACTATAACGTATACTTAGATTATATAAAAATACAACACTGTTATATTACAAACAAATCATTTCAAAAGCAATTGCTCTTGCTCTCCCAAACCAAAGAAGCTAATCTGGAAACTGGTTGGCTGACTCATTTCTTTAGAGAGGTATCAAAGAAAACAGAATGAAAACTTTTCTCATTGAGAAATTCCCCAGAATTTATTTATCAGCAAACATTTACTAAGCTCAAATAAAAAGACAATGGCAAGAATGTATTACTGAGTGTTATAAGTAAGAGAAGTGCCAGGTAAAAGTGGGACTAGGTCTGAGGCAGAGAGGACTCCATGGAGGAGGTGACTGTTGAGTTACTGGTTTCATAGACAGGAGAGGAAGGTTATGCCAAAGGCCAACAGCAAAGGTCTTTAAAATCCCTACAGTCAATGAATGAAGGACGATGGATAGATACAAGGATGGATGGATGAACACTGCTGCCCTTAAGTCACTGAAGGTATTCCCAAGGATCACAATAGTTTTCTAAGAACCAAGTTGATCTTCTCTGCCATTTTCCAACAGCCATCCCCTCCAACAGCCCCAAGAGGTGACCCCTAGAGGGAGCAGGTTGGGAATAGGTTGGGGGCAGATACAGATGGGTAGGGGTTGTTAGCAGGATGAAAAGAAGTATGTGTATATTGGCTGGGAATTCCCTCTTTTCCAGTTTTGCCTGGTCTGCCTGGCAGGAAAAAACCTGAGAAACTGAGTCAGCCCAAATCGCAGAGGGAGACAATGTAAAGCTGATGATCATTGCTGCACATCGGGATCCCAAATGTTCAGCCCCAGAAGGAATCTGGGTCCTCTGCATGTTTCTATCCCATGATCTGAACATAACCCACACACAAATGACAGTGAGTCCTTTGGACTCACAAAGCTTCCCCCCATCAAGGCATCCCCAGGCTTTCATAAGGCAGACTACTGGACCCCTTCTCACACGTCACCTTCCATGTAAACTGATCCCCTGGAGGTTCCAGAAATGCCCCACTCTGTCCATCAATCGCTCCCCCAAGTTCCTCTACCTGGGCCACCTGCCTTTCCTTCCGCTCCCCCTTCTGGAGATCCTGCTCTTGTCCACTCCTGGAGGAGACCTTACCGGCCACTCAGACACAACTGTCTGGTTAAATAAGTGAGCCATTCCCCAAGGCCCAAACCCCAGGCTCTTCATTATTCTGACCCAGGACTCTGCAGTCCCTGACTAATAGCTGTCAGGAAGAGTCTGGTACAAAATTCACTGTGAAGTGGGAACTTATCAGCCTGGGCCAGGAAAACAGACAATTTTTGCTCCTGGCCAACATTCCAAGGTAGCTGCCTTTTGAGGTCACCCTGGCCAATTTGTGACTTGCCTACGGTAGCCCCCCTGCCAGGCATGGAGCTTAACAAAGGAAGATGCACATTTGAGAAACCTGCTGGGATTTCGGAGGCCTCCAGCTGTTAACCAAGTTAGCAAGGTGTGCACCTGCGGCAGTGAGCTTAATAAGTGCCAGGCATATAACAGATGTTCCAGTGAGTGCTGGCTGATGAACTGATGGATTGCACAAGGAATTCCTCTTGATGGCAACTGCTACATTGTTTCAAATTCAAGGCACAAGAAAGAAGGTTGAAGATTGAGGGCCTGGTGTGAGAATGATGTGTGAAAAAGGTACTGCTGCCCACTTTGACAGCCCCAGCCAGAAGAGGAAGCCCGGTGACAGAGCCCTGGTGTGTGTGTTTGGGGGGATAACATTTGAGGCTAGATAATTCTTTGCCTTGGGAGCTGTCCTGTGCATTCAGGATGTTGAGCAGCATTCCTGGCCTCTACCTACTAGATGCCAGTAGCAACCTCACAGTTGTAACAACCAAAAATGTCTCCAGACATTGTCAAACGTCCCCTAGGGAACAAACAGCCCTGGCTGAGTCAGTGCTGGAGTCCTTGCCTATGGCAGACCAGTTGCTCCCACCGCAGCACTCAGAAACCGACTGCAGGACAGGGTCCTGGTCTGGTGTCAGCAAACCTGGCTTTGCTCCTCAGGGCCCTGCCTCCCACTGCTGAGGCAAACCCGGAGATCATGCAGCGTCTCTGAGACTCAGCTGACCCATCTGCAAAGTGAGGCCATTTTCTCCAAGTGACTTCCATGCCACAGGCATGCTGAAGGTATTCAATAACTGCTTTACATTGATTTGTACCTAGCTGTTCTGAAAACCTGAAGCTAGCATCTTCAGTCTCTCCTCAAAAGCTAGGATGATATCACTGAAAATCCACTAAGGCTTCAACAGGGCCTCAAAAGAGCTGTCCAAACACTTGGCCAGGTTATTACACTTTTAAGGATCTATTCAAAGGAAATAATCAGAATTGCAGGTAAATATTTACACACAAAAACGTCTACTCCAGCATTATCTATAGTTAACAAAAACTCAAAACAACCTATATGTCCATGGATATAAAACAAAATATGACAGTGGCAAACAAAAAAATAATATGCAGCCAATTTTTAAAAATCACATAAAAATTATTCATTAATAGCATGGAAAAATGTTCCTGATATAATGTTAAGTGACTCAACAGTTACAAGGCTATATACATGATATAACTTCAATTTAAAAAAATAAATTTTAAGCAAAAATATTATTTCACACAAAATAGAAAGACAGTGGGAGACAATTTAATAAAATTTCCCTCTTTATGGTGTTCCCTATTTTACATGTTTGGGGGCAAAAAAAGGGCACGTCTTAGTTTTAAGATCATGTAGAAAAAATGGTTTATTGCTATTTTTAATATTTTTACATCAGAAGAGAAGATTCATTTGCTCGAATCCCCAAGTTCTAAACCAGTGTTCTGACCTTGAATACAGAGCCCCCACGCCAAGCAAAGAAAAGGATGTTTAAACCTAAGTCAAGTGAAACTCAAGAAAACAGAAACAGAAGGAGAGGGACCAGCAGGGTCTGGTCCTCTGGGGAAAACTGAGGCACCCTCAGGGTAAGTAGGGCTGGGCAGGGAGCAGGAGCTTTCTAGGCCTGGCTGGGCAGGCGGCAAGGCAGCTGGTGGGGCACACAGTGCTCACTCAGACAGCTAGTTCCACGGGGACGGCTGGTAGCTGCTCATGGCTGGGCAGTGGTCTGAGAGCTCAGCTCTCGCTACTGAAATCACAGCAAACAGGACTCACATGAGGGGAGGGGGAATGTCCATCAGGACCCTCAAGCCCTGCAAGTAAGGCTCCCAGCTGAGACTGCAAAGGGACCTGATGTCAGTCTAGTTCTCCTGCCTGCCACTCACCCCCCCATTCAAAGTGAGCCCCTTGATGGTGGGTGTGTGGTGGCAATGAAGGGGCATCACACTAGAGCACGGGGCCTCATCTGTTCTCAGCAAAACAGCTGGATTGGGCACTGGGGCCTGAGGGTCCTGGGACTGAAGGGCTGGACCTGGAGAAGAATGCAGCATCCAGGTGTTGCACACCAGAGACCAGGAGGAGATGGAAATGCCCCCACCCACACCCACTTTCGGGGGTCTCCCAGTGCCAGGGGAGCTGCCAGGCAGTACACCCTCATCTGCTTTGAGTTGTCTTCAGGAGTGCGAACTAAACAGAGGAACTGAGCAAACGTGGGCAGGCAAGAATACTGTGCCTTTAGTTCAGCTCAGTCCTCTGAATGGCCACCATCTCAACCAAATGCAGCGAGGATGGGACACCTCCACAAGTCCCAGTTCAAACATGTGAAAGTTTTTTTCCTTACGTTCTCCTGAAGTCCCTGCCCACGTGTACTTGAAATATTAGCGTAACACTAACAGAGTCTGTAGTGCAGGACAATACAAATCATAAAGCCCCTAAAAGCTGGCCCACGCCATCAGTTGGAGGCTTGTAAGAGCCCGTGTATCCAAGGATAGCACGACTTTAGTGACAGGAAAGGCCACCATTTCCAGGACCCTGACCTTGAGCAAGGGCCATGCTGGGCTCTCACTCAGAGCATTATTTAATACTAAAGCATACGCTCCCTTAAGGCCCTGGCTGGGTGGCTCAGTTGGTTGGAGCATTGTCCCATATGCCAAAAGCTTGAGGGTTCAATTCCCTGTCAGGGCACATACCTGGGTTGTGGGTTCCATCCCCAGTCAGGCACATACAGGAGGCAACCGATGTATGTTTCCACCTCATGTCAATGTTTCTTTCTCTCTTCCTCTCTCTCTCCCCCTTTCCCTCTCTTTCTCTCTCCCCCTCTCACTCTCAAAATCAATAAACATATCCTTGAGTAAGGATTAAAAAAATAAGTTAAAATAAAATAAAACACATCTGTAAGGACTCACTCTGAGCTGTGAAGTGAGGGCCACAGAAAGAAGCCACACATGTTCTGATGCTCCAGTTATCCCACACCCCTCAGGCTCTTTCTTGCCTTCTCACTCCGAAGGAGACTCAGGTCATAGTGAGGAGACAGGATACTCCTGAAATATGCTGACACCAAGGCCAGGTGCTGTGAGCTGGGGGCAGGGTGTCAGCCAAGATTGCAGAACATATGCTGACCTCCTGGGTGGGCAGGGCAGCCCCCTCCCTGCTCATGGCAGGCTCCTTCCAGCTGTGGGGCTTGAGGCCATCACGGCTCTGGTGGAGGGGGGGGGGGTAGGCAGGCACCAGCTCCTCCCACCGCACTTGCACTCCCACTGTCTACTTCCTTCCCACCCTTCTCAGGAGACCCTAAAGACATCACAGAGGAGCCCTCGAGTCAAACCTCAGTGTGGGTCATGCTGCTAAAAGACCTGTTCAAACTGTGAAACACCAAACTGGACCCGAGGAGGGTCCAATTTCTCGCCGCTTCGGCCATGAAGCAATCAGTGAGAAAAGCCATCATGGTATCAGCACATGTAGTTTCCTACAGAGAGAAAAAGAAAGGGGGCATTCTAAGGAGCCTCAGGCCAGAACCAGTTTCCTACACTGACTACTTCTGTTGTCTCCAGGGCCTGAAGGCTGTCTTCTACAGCAAAGCCAGGGACTGCCAGAGGCACCTGGCTGTTTTGGCCACTGGCCCAGGAAAGAGTCCATTTCTCTGTGATGTTCTGGAGCAGCAGCAGCTCTATTCTCAGGCAGTTTGTTTTTGCTCCAACCTCCATCCAGCAGTAGCTGGCCAGGCAGCTGCAAGCCTTACAGTCTGCTGAGGCCAACCCCTGTGGGCCCATCCAGCTGTAGAGATGTGAGTGCTAGTCCTCTGTTGATGCAAAGGTCACAAAGGAGCTGAGGGCATCACAGGAAGAAAACACTGACCCTAATCACCCTACCCTAAGACTCCTTGATAAACGGCAGGCCCTGCTCTGCAGGAACCCTCATTCAGTAGGCTCTGGCTGCAGCCTGAGAGTCTGAATTTTTGACAAGTTTCCCAACTGAATCCCAACCAGGGGGCCCTGGCAACGCGGAGATGCTTGAGGCCTCTGTAACTCATTCCTAGTTCTGACTTCTCTTTTTTGTATAAGTGCCTCATAGGAAAAAGAAAAAAAGCTACTTTATAAAGGGATCTGGTAGTTAAAATTCTTACTGGTATATATGTATATCAGCCCAAATAAACGTCACATATCCCACCTTCACACTAAACAGAAAGAGTAACCTAAACACTATATTATGTGCTACACCTACAGATGAAGGCATGTGAATTACATTCGAACCCTACCACCCTGTTCCATCCTACCATCCGCATACCTGAAAACTCCTGGCTGCAAAACTGCTGAGTTGGATTTCTCCTTTCCCTACATAAACAGGTTATACATGCTCACCGCCTCAGCCAATGAACAAGTCCCCTCACCTTGATCTTCACAGACAGAGAGGGCCGGCCCTAAATACTCCCTGGATGTACAATGTATCACCACAGCACAGTCCACAGCTGTCTGCACAACTGTCTAAGTGATGTGCCTGCCCTCAACCTGTCATCAGACTGCAATGACCTCAATTTTTGGAGAAGTAAAGTCAAAACTCTACCCTTAGCTTCAGAGATCAAAACATAAATATGTGTCAGCCCTCCCTTCAACTTGTCTGCAGCCTTCAGGAGAGTCTAAAAAGGCCATCACAGGCCAAGTGCTTTTCCCGTCTTCTCCAATGTCCCCAAGTCCACCCCCATCCAGGCTTGCCCTATGACCACACCTGGAGGTGTCCCAGCCCCTGCAGCTGGCTAAGGAGAATGACTGGCAGGGGACGGTGAGGCATATTCCCTCAGAGGTGTCTCACTACACTGTCCCCAGAAACAGAAGCAATGACTACCCAGATTTCCTCCAAACTCTGGTCTTCCCACCCTGACTCTCCAGGAGGACTGCAAGAGGTCAGGAATGCTGGCTCCCAGGATTCTGAAGCTGGAGAACCTGAGTGAGCCTGCTTACCACTCCCTCCTTCCATAGAGAGGTAAATTGACTTGCACAGGGTCACCCAGCTCTTGAGTGAGTAGTCTCACTCTCCGTAAGGGTAACCCCAAGGATTCAGGCTCATTTCTCTTCATAGTGCATTTATTCATCTTTCTTACTCTCTTCTTCAACTTTTTCCAGAGGAAAACAGCCTGAAAGAATGATATATAAGAAAACCTTCCTAGCAGTTATGGCAGGGGTGTAGGAGTCAGGGCAGGGGGGTAGGGTCTGCCCAACTTTCTATGTCACTGCCACCTTCATAGGCAGGTATTAAAAACTGTCTCTTAGGATAGTCTTAACTATTAACTAGCAAGTGACGCAGACGGAGACAGGAGGCAGCAGAGCCCCTTCACCCTTCTCCTGGCTCAGTCATACTCATCCTTCAAGCCTTCCTTCATTCCCAGAGTGGAGCTAGTTCAGTCCCATGGGATACGGTACCCTGATGGTCATGTTGGAACTATTTAAATGCATTTGTGATCTCTCCCAGATGGAACCTGGTGACATTTCTATGCCCTGCCTCTAAACCACTGCTTGCTGAACTGAAGATTCTCAAAGAAAACATCAACAAATTAAGAGCTGTTTCCTGGCCATCAAGGTCTGCCTACACTGCAAATACTTGCATACTAATCTCCCCATCTCAGGTTTAAAAATATGGACTTGTTTTTTTTTTAACTCCCAACATAATGAATGAGCTTAAATATTAGAAGTTGAAATTATTAAGTAAATCATTTCACCTGCAAAGCTTCTATTTGCATAACATTAATTCATGATGGCAGCTAAAACAAATTCATCACATTGTGCATATTAGAAGCTGATTTATGTAGGAATTGAAAAAAATCATGAGCTCAAGATTATGTTGACATGATGTACATGCTCAGTGGAGAAAGATTTTTCTCCCTCGTTTCCTTTTTTTTTAAATCATCTAAACAACTGAATTATGGTGAGAAAGAAAAGGATTTGAGAAGAGGAAGCAGGCGAAGAACTGGCATCTGGGAAGATGAATAATGCTACCGCCTCACATGTGTGGCAGGCTCTCGGTGCGCGTATACACACTCTCCAGTTATTAATGTCAAGTATGCCAAAGATACTCTGGAAAATCATTACCATTCATCACCACTAACCGCCATTAAATTTCAATCAATTCAACTTAGCACAAGTGTACTTGAACGGCCCTTACAGTTCCTTATAAATGTGGCTCAAAAGTCGAGCTGACTTATTGCATTGTCCACAACACAAAGAAGCAGTGCTAAGCATCTGCTTGGACCCGGGACAGATGCTCTTTTAACATCCTAAGCATTCAGAGATCTTTCTTTTTCTGAGCGCTCAGAGGTCTCCAATCCCTACAGGTCAAGCCGAATGGGGAGAGGAGGGTACTATTTTGACACACCACCATTCCTTCTCTCCTCTGGGGTAGGGACAAGGCACAAGGAGGCTTTCCTAATCAGAATCGCAGATGCCTTACAGAAAAAGTTTCTGACGCCACCGAAAGTTTGGCAACGTGACCCCTGTCTCTCCTGGCTCTGGTGAAACGCTCTCAATTCACTCTACAAACTGTAAACTAAACTCAAAATGCCTTCTCCAGGGGAGGGGGAGGGAGAGCCAATTGGAAGGGGTAGGGGAGTCAGCTTTAGTCCACAGGTGGGAGCACCTTTTGGGAAAGGCGAGTTTCCCAGGTCGGCGCAGACTCGAAGGGACCCCTCCCAGCAGCTGGGACACGGAGACTGCGCTCCGGGGGTCTCTCCAGAACAACAAAGGCGGTGGCGCAGGCTGCTCTGGATGTGGCAGCTGGCTTTCTTCCCTCTCAACTCGCCATGAGCAAGGTCCGGCTTGCCGCCACTAGCCAAGGGCGGCCCTGGCGAGTGGCTGGTGCGTGGCCAGGACAATGTGGCCATTGTTCGGTGCCACAGACCAGGCCGGCAGGCAGGTGGGAGAAATGCAGCGTGGCCAGCACTCAGGCACTTGGGGCACTCTCCTCACAGGCTGGGCACCCGCCTCCCGCAGACCTCCAGGGCCAGCCCTCCGAGGGATAGGTGATGGAGGAAACCTGAGGAGAAGAGAAAGGAGCGGGAAAGGAAAGACAGACAGGGAGGGGAGGTAGGCTGGGGGCGGGGAGGAGAGAGGGAGAAAAATAAAAAGATACAAAAGGAAAGAGGAGATAGAGGTGGGGAAGAGAGGAGGGGAATAAAAAGAGAAAAGATAAGAGGGAAGAGACAAAGAGAGGGAGGGGAAGGTGAAAGAAAGAAAGAAAGAAAGAAAGAAAGAAAGAAAGAAAGAAAGAAAGAAAGAAAGAAAGAAAGAAAGAAAGAAAGAAAGAAAGAAAGAAAAAGAAAGGAGGGGGGAGGGAGGGAAGGAAGGAAGGAAGGAAGAGGGAGGGAGAAAGAGGGCATATAGAGAAAAAAAGAGTAGGGGGAGACAAACGGACAAAGAGACTAACAATGGAACTGTACCACAGTCTGTCAGGAAGCCTCTGGAAAGAGCAAGAGTTCACCCTGTTTCTAGAGGGGGACAGCGTCAAACCCAGCCGAGTCAGCAAAGCATAATCACACCAGGGGCTTTGCTTAATTACAGGTTTGAGAGCTAGGGCTGGAGCAAGAGAGACACTTAACTGTGTCCCTGGGAAGGCCCAGGCTCTCAAATGATCTGTATGGTTGAAGAACACAAAGATCCCACCTACAAACACACACACACACACCATTGAGCCAGGATCCTGGATGACCAGGCTGGGGTCCACAGCATGGTAGACTCAGGCTGGCTAGGAACAGCCATGTTGGGAGCCTGAATGTTCAACTGGGACAGGAGTCCCTGGGCTGAGCTGGTCCTGGGCAGCAGTGAAGCCCCAGCCTCGGAGGCTCTACCTCTGCCTGCAGCAGGGCGACCCGCCCCCCACCCCACTCACTCAGGGAGGCCAGGGGCCCTAGCCCAAAGGGGGGAAATCAATCCCATGCTAATGAATAAAATGTCCCCTTTATTTTACTGCTGCTTTTGGTTCATTAAATTTTCCACAGATTTGCAGAGAAGAAAACATAATCAATAAACCCTGACAAAAGTGAACATGTGAAAAAGGCCGGAGAATGGAAAAGCAAGATAAAAGTGATATCCGATCTCAGGAGATGACCAGCTGGGGCCACTGATGAATCTCAATGGACCATCGCCCTTTTGGGGCTTCCCTTCTCTTTGCTGAAACTCTTCATTCAGGACAATAGTAAATGCAATACAACTTTTTTCTTATGCTAATGTATGAAACCGGGCACTCAGTTAAAACATTCTTCCCAGCAACCTGTTTTTTTTTTTAAACAACACATATGCACACACACAAAACCACATTAACTTATTCATCTTAAACCAAAATCACAATGACCAGTTAATATGTACTCTTTGGTCACATCTTAAATGAATTATTTTCCCCATCTGTATAAAAGAAACTACAATCAGAACAGACACAGGATTATTTAGGACGCTTTTCTTGATGAAGGAACTGGGGAAAATAAGATACTAACCACGCAAAAAATATGCTGTTATCATCGGCATACTTCCCCACGGCTTTAAACCTAGTTTTGAAGATTAAGAATGTTTTGTCACCCTCAGAATCTAAAAACAATGATCAATGATCGGTTTTCTTAAATCCTTTGTATTCTACAGCAAACACTCAAATTAATTTCAGAGAAAATGAGTAATATTGAATCTGGAGTCCTGTGATTACTTGAAAACCATGAAGCTATTGCTCTTTATCAAAAGACACTACCAAATGCGAATGTCCAATGAAGGAACGAATAGTCACAGAGCAGCTTCCCTCCTGAGGTCTTTAGAAGGCATGAGCCTCGTTCACTGAAATTGCTGTGTAGTCTGCTTGTTGGTACAATCCCCTAGTCGGCCTCTCTGAATTTTCTGGAATCTGAGAATACAATTTCTCCCTTTGGCATTCTTCACATGTTTCATTTGTCCATGCCGCTGACACTTACTGAAAAGAAGAAAGGGAAACTGCTTCCCTGGGGTTCCTTTTCAAAGGGCCCTGGCCAAGCAGGACCAGCTGCAGCTGTCCACCAGAGGTCCACCTGGTCCATGTGATCCACCTGGCCTGGAGGCCCATGGGCACCAGGAAACAGGCCCTGACTCAGGTAGAAACAACCCCCAACCTAAAGAAGCAAGGCTGGTCTGCTCAATCTCCCTCAGGCCAGTGTCATGAGTGAGCAGCACTCAAATGAAAGAAGCCCTGCTGAACACACACTTACACCAGGAAAAGACAAGCTGCCCTACCCCAAGAATACACAAGGATGTAGGACTAGGGTTTTGAGCTTTAACAAGCCAGCCACCTGTGTAGGGGTTAAACGGGCTTTCAAAGTGCATAGAACAACCTCCAGGTCCCATTTAAAGTGAATTCCTGGCATCTAAGAGATGAATTTCACCACCACCACCCCGCCCCCATCCCTCCTCCCCCACCCCCACAGGCCCTGTGGATGAAGGGTGTTTATTAGGCAAATATCCAATTTTGTCCGCCTGCCTGCTGAATCCCTGGTTTGCTAATCCAGCCCTGGGGGCTACACTGTGTACAGGGCACTTGTGGGAGCACAAAAAGCATGAAGTAGTTGTGTATTTTTCAGTCCACAGTGCAAACAAGCCAGCTACAGTACACAGCTCCCAGCCCCCCAAGCCAGGCAATGAGCAGCTGACTGACAACCCTGTGGCCCCCTGCTCTGACCAGGCATCTCAAAGGGCCTCCTGTGCTCAGTGCTCTCCAACAAGTGGTCTGGAGCATCCCGGAGAAAGTAGAGGGGCACTCCATCTGAAGGTCGCAGGCCAGAAGGGCCTAGTCTAACTCCACACACACACTTCAAGGTGGAACAAGTCAAGGGTTCCCTCCAGGGCCACAGCCAGAATCAGTGTGAGTCTGCGAGCAGCCTGGGAGGCAGGCTCTGCTGCAAGAGTCTGAACCTTGTGTGAAATCCCCTCAAAACAATTCCCATGGAAGATAAAAACATCTCTAACAGTCCCGCCTTGTTTCTCGGTGAGCCTGGTGAGCCTGTGGAAGTGTCTCTCCCTCTCGTTCTCATTCGCACATATTCACTTGGAAAACAGAATGCTCCGACCACAGTCTCTCACTGGGATGCCAGACCAAGGGAGGGCCAGTTCACCTGAGGGCTATCTCCTGGGCCCCAGGCTCCTCATCTAGAGTGGGATCTGTCTGCATAGTTCACATCCCCGAAGAACCACTAAAGAACCTCTCGAAAGTAGCATATTTTTCAAACCAGAGGAGAAATACAAAACCTCCCCAAATGTTACAAAATACAACTCACTTGAAACTCAGACAAGTGGCAACTTTCCCTATGTCTGTGTTTGAGTGGAATTTAAATCTGGGCAAGAACATCTCCACAATTTCCTGTAACCCTCCCGTAGGCGGGAGATGCTGGGAGTCTAGGAAAACGAAAGCAAGAAAGATGAAGAGTAAGGAGACAGGTCAGAGGCCCAAGAAGGAAAAAGGCCCTGGAAAAGACGCATCTCTGCCTGTTCTGGATCCTACAGTCTAGAGGTATTGCCCCAGGGCAAACCAGAAGCTGGGAAAGCCTTGAGAGCATCAAAACTCAAAGCAGCCAGGCTTAGCCCGGGTGCCTTCCCCTCCCAGAGAGACCAGCCTAGGTAACCACACAATGAATTTTCTCCGAAGTGAACAACTGCAAGGCCAATCTCAGGCCCAGGAGGCTGCCGGGGCTTGGGTAGAGGGAAGGGAATGCCCAGCCAAGGTGAGGAAATGGTAGGAAAGGGGTCTTGTAGGTGAGGTGGCCACAAACAAACAGACCTACCTTTCATCAGGGGACTTGTGACGAACCCGCCTATTCCCCTTGCTTTCCACCGCTGTATATTTTGGATTTCACAGTTTATTTACTTTACTTTTTGGCACGGAGTCCCCTGAGCATGCCAATACAATATTTGTTTAAACACTATTTTATGCCGCTTGCTAGGGAAACGTTTACTTTCAAATTCTCCAACGTCCCCCAGAGCCTCATCTGCAAACAGTATATGAGCGTTTTACAACTGCTCCCTTTATCTGAAGCTGTCGGGATTAAACCTTCACACGGCCGGCGAGGGCGGGGGGCGGGAGGCCCAGGACTGCCGTGGCCACCGGGCTGCCAAGCCCCCATGGGAGGCAGGAGGTGCACTGAGCGCGCTGCCGGGGCAGGAAGGCAGAGGAGCGAATAAGACCCGCACGCTGGCACCAGACGCTAGGGAAAGATCTATGGTTTCAGCCAGGATCAACTCTGAGAACCACATAAAAACCATACAAAAGAGAGAGTGGTAGGGGGAAGCATCCTGGGGGGTGGGGATCCAAGGCCAGAGAACGCCTCTGCGGCGGATCAGCAGGGTGAATCGCGCGGCTCCATCCCGATACTCGCGTATTAAAAGTCTGGTTTCCTAGGAAATGACAGCAATTCCTGATGAAAAGCCGCCGAGTTGGGTGGACTTCCAGCTCCCCGGCGCTGCGGTAGCTCGCGCTCTCTCGCTCTCTCGCTCTCTCTCTCTCTCTCTCACACACACACACATGCACACGCTCCTTCCTCCTCCCCTCCCTGCACCCCCACCCCCATTCAGGGAAAACGCTCCCCTCCCTAAACCCTTAATAGGATTGGCGCCCAACTCTCTCCGCGCCTCTCCCCATCCATCACACACAGATCAAGTTGCAGTAGTGGATTTTTCAAATTCCTCAGCAAATATACTTGTTGAGAGATTGGCCCAGAGGGTTGGGGGGGTGGGGGGGGACGATGAATAGGGGCGAGGATGAAAGTAAGGGTGGGGGGACCCCAGGACCCGGCGAAGGATTACATGCGGATCCCTTCGGGAAGTCAAGCGGATCACGGGGAGGAGGGCAGGAGAAGGAGGGGTAAAAGCAAGGAGGGAGAGCGGAGAGGAGAGCCTGACCGAGGGGGAGGGGGCGGCAAGGCCTGATGAGGGGCAGGAAGGAGCGAGGAAGAAAGAAAGGCTGGGCTCCGGGACGGGTCGCTCGAAGAAGTGCAGTTAGAAGTTCTCAAGTGGCTGGCTGCAGCCCCTCACACACAACACACTCCCCTAAGGCACACTCCCACTGCCCAGCTCTCGGAGCTCCGCAGCTTCCCAGCCTTCGGTGCCAAACCTCCTCGCACACCTCCTGCAAAGACAGCCCCGGGCTCGGGCGCGGTGGAGAACGGGCGAGGGCCGGCCCGGCTGTGCACCCGCAGAGAGGCTCTTTCCCCCAAGTAGGAAGGAGGATGCAAAATCAACTCCCGGCCACGAGTTCCTAGCCCACAAACTTCCCCGTTACGTCCCTGCCCAGCTTGGCCAAAGCCCGAAACGGGGCAACCCCACTAGCCCCAAGGCCCCCTAAACTCGGTGCCCCATTCCCGCGCCGAGGAACCCTCCGAGACCTCACAGCATCCTAGCCAGCCAGGGTTCGGCCGGGATAGGGGGCATGTCTCAACGAAAAGCAAGCAAAAGGAGGGCAGTGCAACTTTACCGAGGGAGACAAAAGTTTACCTCTAGCACGCAGGTGGCCTCTCAGGAGCCAGGCGGTGACTGCGAGCCCCCATCCCAACTTGGCTGGCACGGTGACTCGCCGCGGGCTGCAGTGTACCGGGCTCAGTCGGGCCGGGGCAAGGCGGGCCAGGCAGGAGAAGGAACCAAGAGGCAGGCGGGGGTCGGGCTGCCCCCACTGCCGGCGGGCAGGGAGCTCCCCGAGGCTCCGGCGCGCCGCGCAACTCGCGCTCCTTCCTCCAGCTCCTCCAGCTACCCCGGCTCTTTCTCGCCTGCTTCAGCGGCCACCCCCGCCACCGCCGCCACCGCCTCCTCCCGCTCCTTCTCGAAGTCTCATTGATGGGAGTTTGAAAAAAAGTCCGCGGAGCCTTGCTGCCTCGGCTGGCGAGCTCCAGCACTCCCGCAATTCGGGCGCCGCCGGGTCGGCGCAGCGCCCCCGCGCGCACGGCTGCTTGCACACCCCGCGCCGCGCCCTCGCCCCCGCCGCGCGCACCCGCCCGGGAGGACCCTGGGGACCCAGAGGGGGGAGGCGGCCGAGGACGCTCCTCCCCAGCCCGAAGGAAAGAAAGCACACCTACGAGGAAAGTTCGAGCAGAGAACGAAAGAACGCACCAGTCTCCGACACTTTTTTTCAGGCGCCGAAGCGGGGGAGAAGGGGGGGTGGCGGTTGCTAACTCAAGTCAGATGAGCTCCGGAGCTGAGGCGCAGGGACTGCTCTGTTTTCAATCTCTGAAATCACCCGCCCTCCCCACCTCTCTCTTTTCCTCCTCGGGGACATGCCCGGGTCGCGGCTCCCAGTGCGCCCGCTTCTTCGGGCGCCGGGGCGGAAACCCAGGACGGAGGGAAGGGGTGGAGTTGGTCCCTGGCTCAGCGCGGGCAGGTGCCGGGGGTCCTGCCTGCGTCCCCCTCCACGGCTGGCGCGAGTAGTCACTTGAGCGCAGGCTGGCGAGAAGCAAAGCAGTTTTCTAGGGTTAGTGCATGTGTTTCGTAGGGATCATTTTTGTTTTGTTTTGTTTTTTGTTTTGTTTTTAGAGACGCCACTCGAGCTGCCGCAGCCAGATGGAAATAATCAGAACCCAACAACAGAGGAAGAAGGAAGAAAAAAACCTCACAGAATTTTTGGGTCAAATTGTGTATGGGGTTGTGTGTGAAAGAACTTGTTAAACAAACTAGGTGACTAGTCCTGGGGCCTCACTACAGTCCAGAACTGAGCTTCCAGGCTTGGAGAAGCACGGGGACAGCTGGCCAAAATGTCCCCTAACCCCTCAGGAGCCAGCAACCACTCAAGGACTGAGGGTCCTCACTTATTGAGATATTTTTTTTTTCTTTCTAATATTTGTGGAGAACTTATTATCTGCTAGGTGACATGTTTTATTTCCTTTATTTTATTTAACCTACAAAACTCTGTAAGATAGGTTCTCTAATACCCAGTTTCACAAGGTGAGAAGACCAAGGCTTAAAGAAGTTAAACTTGTTCAAAGTCAAAGCACTGATGCCCTCCTCTATGAGTTTCAGTAGGCTGAAATGCACCCGTTTGTGCAAATGAATGCACCCAGTTCAGGGTGGAGGGAGCATCTCTCCCTCATCCCCTCTTCCTACAGTTGCATCTTGTCTGGAATAAAGGGAAACCAAAGGATCAGAAACCCAATTCTACCCTCCCTGTTGGGGTGCTACCTTCACAGGCCCATTTTATTGATCACTTCCTTTTTGTCAGTAGCTCTCTCCTTTCATCATTGACCCTCCTCTAACTTTACTTTTCATTTTTTAATCAAAGGGGAAGCATTATGATTTCCATTACCTCTTACCCTCCTTCCTTCCCTTCTCCTTACCTTCATTTATATGAGAGAATCAACAGTTTCTTCTTGACCTAGAGAAAAAAAATATGCAATTTGATACTAATATGCTTTCCAGGTGGCCTGAAAAATCTTACAGAGTTTTAAAAAGCAAAACTGGCAGAAGCCAATGAAATTTATTAAAGGGAAGCAAAATTTGAAAGGGGCTTTTTCTTTAAATATGACCAGATTCTCCATTTCTCCATGCTATTTGTTTAAATTCCTGCTGAGCTTTCAGAACACAGACTCCAAGGAGACAGAAAAAGTAAACTCTCCCTCCCTTCCTTGGCCATATTTTAATGACCCTATTCATATCTAGCCTAGGAAATGTGGGAAATCATTTCATGTTACTAGAATATTAGCAGCGTCGGCTGATTACTTCATTAGAAGCTTGTCTCTCTTGGTTTCCTTGTGTTGTGAAGTTTGTGAAGAAGTTTAAACAAATCAACATTTTTGGATATTTCCTTTCTCTCTGTTTTCCTTCTCAGACCAGCTCAACTCCTGCTGGAATCCAGGCACTCCCATAACCGTTCCTGGCTTATTTTGGCAAGAAGGTAGCTGTTGAGATAAAGACAGAATGTTTTCAGTTTGAGGAGATGCTATAGACATGATGCCTTAGTCTCTAGATGGTCAGAAGTTTGGGCACTGGGCAATGCAACAGAATTTGGAGCAGAGGCAAACTGGTATAGTTGAGAAAGCCTTCATGAGCCTTGGGACACGAGTTCCTGGTCCCAAGTCTAGTACTAAATATATATATGACCTTGGACAAGTCCCAGTCCATTCCATCAGCAGCTTTCTGTGTGCCAGACACTGTGCAAATTGACATCACATCCCAGTGAGGGAAACTTGTGGAACCCTTTTTTTCCTGGAGATTAATCTTTCATTAAAGCTCTGAATGTTTGCTCACTCACATGCCTGGTGGTCAACGTTCACCATTACCTGGGAGGCCTTGCCATGTGGTCTCTCTACTTAGGCTAGGGAGGACTTCCTCAAGCCTGGTGGTAAGTGGGTGCCAAGGGCGAGCTTCTTCATGAGAAATAACCAGAGGAAGCCCTATTGCCTTTTAGAAGACCTTAGAAGTAATATAGCATCACTCAGCTGCATTGAGACACAAAGTTCTGGGTTCAAGGAGAGGGAAAATAGACTCTATTTCTTGATGGGGGATGACAAGATTCTGGAGAGCATATTGGAGCAGAAATGGTGCTGTGGAGACACAGTCTGTCACACAATGCTAACTCGAGACACAGGAAAGGCTAGAAAATAGCCCCTAGTTGTATTTTGTGGCTTGGCTACAAAGCCTGGTAGCAAACAGGTAGGAGCACCAGAAAGAAGTGAGAGACCCAGTTCCTACCCTCCAGGAGTCCACACTCTCATCAAGAGACACACAAATTTGGCCACAATTGAAGGGTACAAAATGACGTCCTGAGTGAAGAGTGGGCTGTGACTAGGGGAGCTGGTGAAAGACTAAACAGCCAGTCAGAGGCCAAAGAGGAGAGACAATGAGGGTGTCAGACAACAAGGGCCAATCCTCCCAAAAGGAGTGATTACATGTTATTCTTTCAGGGCCCCTGCGATGACCTGTCTCCCTGCCCCTCCATCCCAGCATGTGTCTCACAAGCTCTCTGGGATCAGTAACCCTGTAAAGGCTTGACTCCTTTGATTTAAGGCTATGTCTGTTGTCATGGCGCAGATACACCTGGGAGGGCTAACACAAAAACTTTCTAGGGGATATTCCTTAGTGCATTGAGGAAATTCATCATGTTTTCCCAAAGAACAAGCTTGTATAGGAAGAATAGGAAACATAAAGAGGGCACACGAGGGAACACTACTGGGGGACAAGAACGCAAAGGGAAGATGCCAGGCATGACAAAGACCAGTAAGAATCTCTCGCTTGCAGCCCAAATCTTCAACCCCCTCCTGACAACATCATGGGGTAATGCAATTTGGAGATGCACACAGGGGGCGTGTGTAGTTGGGAGATGTTAGGAATCCCTCCACACAGAAGCAACCAGTTTGAAAACTCTTTTCCCTTTCTGGGGGGTGCCCCAGAAAACACAGCTGGGAGAGATTAAAGTACAGAAGGACCGAAACTCTGGCTAATGAATTTGTTCATGCATACATATGTGAATGCATTCGTTCACTCATTCATTCATTCATACATTAAAACATTCATCTGTCTTTGTTAAGTTCCTACCACATACCACGCACTTTAGAGATAAAGAGGCAAATGAGTTACAGTCTTTGCCTTCCTCCACCTGCTAGTCCCCATTGGGTTGTACTCCCACAGGTCCCTGTATCAGTTTAGACTAGTAAGGGCTATGAAGCAAGTTGCCATGCACAAGACAGACTGGAAAAGGAAAGGGCTTTGGAGGGGGGCCATGGGACACTGGTGCAGCCCTCCTGAGGAGGGTAGAGGAGGGGACAAAAACAGCAGGGCTTAGAGATCCAGTGAGTGTTCATCAGGCTTTCTCTTTCGCAGGGCCAACCCTCTCAAAAACTTTGAAAAAGATAGCATCACCCTGGCCAGTGCGGCTCCGTTGGCTGGAGCATCATACTGTAACTGAAAGGTTGCAAGTTCAATTCCTGATCAGGGCACATCCCTAGGTTGCCGGTTTGTTCCCCAGTCCGGGTGCATACAGGAGGCAACAAATCAATGCTTCTCTCTTGCACCAAAACTTCCCTCTCCCTTCCTCTCTCCATTCCTCTCTAAAAGCAATGGAAAACAATGTCCTTGGGTGAGGATTAAAAAAAATAGCATCATCTGATAGCCACTAGTGAGCCTAAGAAATATCAATAGTCCTTACCCATCACATAACAAAAGACCTTATTTCAAAGCAGCTTAAAAAGAAATTATTAAAGATACCTAATTAAAATATAATAAAATTGCCCTGGCCATGTGGCTCAGTTGGTTAGAGTATCATTTCATCCCATATGCCAAAAGGGTGGGGTTTGATTCCCTCCCTGTTGGGGCACATATCTAGGTTTCAGTTTCAATCCTGGTCAGTCAGGATATGTATGGGAGGAAACTAATCATTCTTTCTCTCTCACATTGATGTACTCCCCACCTCAAAAATAAAATAAAATAAACATATCTTCGGGGGAGTATTTAAAAAATAATAATAAAATGAAATTATTGTAAAATATTGAACTGACCTACACATTGATCTTAAGGATAGCCTTGGCATATTAAATTTAACTTAATTAGTTACTTCTTTTAGGAGTTATCAAGAAACAATGGAGAGACAGTATAGGAGATGATGGCCACTTTCTTTTTTTTTTAATCTTTATTGTATTTTTTTTTCCATTACCATTTAATCCCCTTTTATCCCCTCTCCCCAGCTATCACCACACTGTTGTTCATGTCCATGAGTCCTTTTTCCTTTTTGCTCAATCCCTCTACCTCCACTAGCTGTTATCCTGCTCTCCATCTATGAGTTTGTCCCCATTTTCCTGTTAGTTCAGTTTGCTCATTAGATTCCACATATGAGTGAAATCATATGGTATTTGTCTTTCTCTGACCGGCTTATTTCACTAGTCATAACGTTCTCCAGGTCCATCCATACGGATGGCCAGTTTCTAAGACATCATTTCCTTGGGTTCTATCCACTCCATTCATTGTATCCAGTAGAAGAAAGGTAATGCACAAGTACTTGTGAACTGCATTAAAAGAACATTTAAACTCCAATCTTCCCCAAATACATATAGATAATTTTTCTTCTTTGATATTCCTTCATTATCTATTATTTTATTAATGTTTCCATTTGTCTTCTAAAGTGTTTGATGTCAGATGTTTGTTTGTGCCTGAGTTACTTGGTGAGCCTCATTTTGCCAGAAATCAGCTGGAGAAAGGCAAGGTCCCACTGCCTTTGAATAATTTGAAGAAGAAAAGAGATGGCTCGGGGAACCCCTTGTCAGACGTTGAGGTGGAGGACATCAGCAAAGTGGAAGCAGGAAGCTAGTTCTCAAAGGCCAAAGGCCAGGCCAGAGCTTGGTGAATAGCTGATCTAGCCCACCTAGGTATATTGCCCCCACCACACCAAAATTAACATACAAATAAAAAGTTTTAATATAGATAAAATAGAAGATAACAAAGATTATGACAGCAAAGAAAAAGAAAGTATAAACCATCAAGGCTTAAATATAAAAAGAAATGTCCAAAACCTAAAACATGATAAAACACCAAAACACATACAGAAGACTTGAACAAATGGTAAGGTATGTGGTCTTGGTTAGAAAGAGTCAGCATCACAAAGTAGTTAGTTCTTTCTAGGTTAATGTGAAAATTATTGCAACTCAAATAAAAATACTATCTTTCCTTAGGATGGGGAAAAAGGACTAGATAAGTTAACAATTATAAATTTCACATGGATAAAGAAAGGAGCAAAAATAGTTAAGAAAGTCTATGAAAAAGAAATGCAATTGGGGGTGGGAAGAGGGATAGGCAGCCCTACAAGACATTAAAATATAACGCCTTTTAAATTAAAACAATCTGGGCTCTGGTTGAGTGGCTCAGTTCATTAGAGCATTGGCCTGTGCACCAAAAGTTTGTGAGTTCCATTCCTGGTTAGGGCACATGCCTTTGAATGTGTGTGGGAGGCAGCCGATCAATGTTTCTCTCTCACATTGATGTTACCCTTACTCTCTCTAAAATCAATAAATACAATATATCCTTAAGTGAGGATTTAAAAAATTGGTACTGATAAATGAATAAAGATAGACCGATGGAATGGAATAAAAAATCCATAAAAAGACCTAACTGTGTATAAAAATTTTAATTTTAATAAAGGTGGCATCATGAGTGAGTGGGTGAAAGATGTGCTTTTTACTAAGTTGTATTGGAATAAATAGAAATCAGAACTAGACCAAGATATCATTTCTCACCTATCAGACTGACAAAAACCCAAAGCCTGATGACATACTCTGACAGTGAGGCTGCAGGGAAACAGACACTCTCAAACACTGCTGATGGAAATGCAAAATGGACAACCCTATAGAGAGAAATTTGTAATATCTAGAAAAATCACAAATGCTTTTACCCCTTTGACCTACTCATCTCACTTCCAGGTATCAATCTCTGACACAATACAGAAAGGCATATGCAGAATACTATTAATAACAGCATTATTTTGGAATGTCAAAAACTGGAAACAACCCAAGTATTTTTAGATGAGGACAGATTGAGTGAACTATAATGTATCCTCCCAAAGGAGTGTTATATAGCTATAAGAAGGAATGAGAAATATTTTTTAAGCTATTGCACATGTTGTTAGGTGAAAGAAGTAAGGCAGGGCAAAGTGTGTATGGTACACTACTGCTTATCTTAAAATAAGTGTGGTACAAGTATGTGTGCACATGCATTCATATAAGATTTTTTTTAATATTTTCATTTATTGATTTTGAAAGAAAAACTTTGCTTTGTTGCTTCCCTCATCTATGCATTCATTGGTTGTCTCCTGTATGTTCCCTGACCAGGGATCAAATCCTCCACCCTGACATATGGGGACAATGTTCCAACCGAGTTGCCCAGCCATATAGTGAGACTTATTTTTAAGGAGACAAACCATAAAATGTTTTAAAATTATCTATAGGGGAAGTAGAGAATGAGATGGAGGGGACAGGGAAAGAAGCTTGCAATATTGTGATTTATAAGAAATACATATATTTGGTCATTCAGAGGACCAACGTATATTTCTCATACATATTTGGTCATGGTTCACAATGCCTGCCTCATGGCTCCTGAAACCCTAGAATTTCTTAAGTGTTGAGAGTGAAGAATGTGCTTTTTTATGTTAATGAGGCTACTGTTGGAAAGCCACTAAAGACAGAGGCTGGTTGCCCTTGGAGCCAGTTTGCGGGATTAGAGTGGTGGAACTTCCAGTCCCCCCACTCACCTCTGGGGAGACAGGAGGGGCTGGAGGTTGAATCAATTGCCAGCTCTGGCCAAGGATTTAATCAATTGTGACTATGTAATGAAGCCTTCATAAAAACCCAAAAAGAGAAGGTTCAGAGAGCTCCAGGTTGAACACAGGGAGATTTGGAGAGAGGGCCTCCCTTCCCACAGAGCTTTCCCTATGCATGTATTTCATTTGGCTGTTCCTGAGTTGCATGCTTTTATAATAAGCTGATAATCTCGTAAATTAAGTGTTTTTCTGAGTTTTGTAAGCTGTTCTAGCAAATTAATTGAACCCCTGAGGAGGGAGCATGGAAACCTCTGATTCATAGGCAGTCGGTCAGAGGTCCAGGTAGCCACCCTGGCTTGCCACTGGTGTCTGAAGTTGGGGACAAGCAGAGTTGCAGGACTGCCCTTTTAACCTGTTGAATCTGCTGACTCTGGGTGGATAGTGTAAGAGTTGACTTGAATTCTTGGACACCCTGCTGGTGTCTGAGAAATGTTTGTTGGTTTTAGGGCGGGGACCCCTCCCCACATTGAAATTGGGTGCTCAGAACACCAAAAAGAAAGTTAGGCTTCTCTTAATATACCTTGGTTTATAGACTTGACTTTGGAACCATGAAAATATTTTACATTATTATAGCACAAAAATTCCTTTTTAAAAACCAATCCCCAAAAAGTGAGAAGTAAAATGAAACAAATGAGCATAAATATGTGTCCAGTTAATAACTACAAAAGACAGAATATTCCATGTGACTTTAAAACAAAATTTGCACAACTATGGAGGGATACACCTTTAGGACAAAAATAACTGGAGGAAAACACGTTGTTTTTAATAATTATATTGTTTGTAGAGTGCTTGTATTGTTCTGAGATACTGTAGGTATTGTATGAAAAAATGTGGATTAGTAATTATATAGGTATCATTGACCACTGGAATATTTAGTATGGGAGAAAGCAAATACAGACATATGATGAATAAAGTTAAGTAAAATCTATGATTCTATCCACTGAAAGGTTCTAAAAACAATGACCAACCCAGCAGCAATGGGTAGCCCAAGAACCTAGAATTTGATTTCTAACTATCATTTCCCACTCTAAGGAACCAGAGCTCCTTGGAGAAATGGTTGATTCTAGCTCTTGGGAAGAAAACGTCCAATAAAGACTTGAAACATATTTTCACATCACAAAGCAAGGCAGCTGTCAATGACATTTAGAGTTGTGCCAAAAGATTCAAGATCAAATGAAGAGACTCCCCTGGCCAAATAAGTGACATACAAGTTTCAATAAGAATAGTAAGACAACCCTGGCTGGTGTGGTTCAGTGGATTGAGCACTGGCCTATGAACCAAAAGGTCACTGGGTTGTGGGTCAGGTCACCAGCTGGGGGTGCGTGAGAGATAGCAGATTGATGTTTCTCTCATACATTGATGTTTCTCTTCCTTTCTTTCTCCTTCCCTTCCCTGCTCTCTAAAAAATAAATAATTAAATAAATTCTTAAAAAAAAAGAATAATAAAGACAATGGGTTAAAATACATCAAATATGTTTGAATCAGTGCATATGGAAAGATACTTGAAAGAAAACACCCCTTCATTGGTTTCCTTGAACCTATGTCATCCATTAAGAAACTACTAGCCATACATTGCTAGGGAGCACTTCAAATTTGGCTAGTCCAATGGGAGAACTGAATTTCAAATTGTATTTAATTTTAAATTTTAGATTTCATACTCATTTTGGTTATTGAAAAATTTTAAGTGTGTTTGGACCAACTTAGGTATGTGAATCTACATTTTCCATGATGAATTTTGTAAGATCTAAGTATTTCTGATGAAAATTTAACATCTGAATTGAACATAAAATACACACTTGATTTCAAAGACAGAAATACCAAAATAAATAAAGGAGAAGAAATTAAAACGAGTCAGAGTTTGATTTAGGAACGCACAGCTGAGGCTCCACTGTGGCCTCACTGCTGGTTTCCCTGATCAGTACTGCCCCCACTCCTCCCCAGGCAAACTTCCACCTAGCAGGGATAAGATCCAAGCCCTCTCTCGCAGCACACTGTGAGTCCTCCGATCGCACACCCTTAAACATGTGCTACCTCCCCCATCCACTTTTTCTACTCGAAAGCTCCTATGCATCCCTCAAAACTCAGCTTGATCTTTCCCTCCTTCCAAATGCTTTTCCTGACTTCCCTAGACAAAGCGAGGCTGTTCCCATCTCCTCACAGTGGTTACAGCAGCAGTGCTGTTGATGTCTGGGGAGGGGCTCTGACAGAACCCGCTGTCCTGTTAGCTTTTAGCTCAGGTCTCCAACTGGAAGGAAGAATCTGACATTCAGGAGCTTCTCCCTGCATTCTCAGTGAACAAACAGGTGGCCCACCCTGCCCAGCCCCCTCAACCCTGACTGCAGTCCACCCAGCTGTGCTCTCCTTCAGCCGCATTGTTTAATGCCATAGTCCTGTTATATCGAATCCCATTCCAGTTTGGAAAACTCCATTTCTTTACTCTTGGCTGTACTGGGAGGTTTGAATTCATAAGCACGACCATAGTTTGAAATTTCAGAGACAAGGAAGAGTGCATTTTTATAGTATGTTCAGGATGACAAAAAGAATAAGGAAGGGACAGAAGTAATGCAAGCCCAGCAGTTCCTGATGGCAGGGACATTGCCTCATTTATCTCTGTGTCTTTGTCTTTTGGATAGACTGCAGTGTACGTTCCATGATGGGTGTTAAAGCAGACTTTGGGGGGGTGACAGAAAATCCCCTGATTCTGATGTCGCGCTATTGTTTAGTCTTTTTAAAATTGTTTATGCTATTATAATTGTCCCAGTTTTTTCCTCTCCCTCAGCCTGCCCCTCCCCAATTCCCACAATCTCCACACCATTTTTCATGTTCATGGATAATGATTATAAGTTCTTTGACTAATCCCCTCACCTTCTTTCAACCAGTCTCCCCCTCACCCCCCCCTCTCTTATAGCTGTCAGTCTGTTCCATGTTACTATACCTCTGATTCTACTTTGCTTGTTTATTTATTTTGTTCATTAAATTCCAGTTATAAGTGAGGTCATATGGTATTTGTCTTTTATTGACAGGCTTATTTCACTTAGCATAATAATCTCCAGTTCTACCCATGTTGCCACAAAAGGCAGAACTTCCTTCTTCTTCTTTTCTGCTACATAGTACTCCATTGTGTAAATGTACCACAGTTTTTTTTATCCACTCATCTACTGATGGGCACTTAGGCTGTTTCCAAATCTTGACTATTGAAAATAATGCTGCTAGACTTCCAGCCAAGATGGAGGCTTAGACGGACACACTTAGTCTCCCTCTACAACTAGAAAGGAATACAACTACCTCAAAACAAAAGATAACCAGAAATTCCAGAAAATAAAACTACATGGAAGCCCAATGTATGAAGTTATAAAGCAGCGGTGCTCGCCTGGATAGGTAGGAGGGGAGAAATCGGAACCAGAACAGAAAGGCCGGGTGAGGCTGTTTGCTATAGCAGTGGGTAGAGCAGCAGGGGGAGCAATCCTGGCTGCAGTCGAGCCCTCCAGCAGCTCGCAACCCCAACGCCGGGAAAGGCAGCCCCCCTCCCCCATTGCATCAGATGTTGAGGCCCAGAGGGTGGGAAAACAGATCCCAATCTCCCAGAGGAGAATAACGGCAGGAATCCATCTTGGACCCCCGCACCCACACAAAGCGCCTCAGCGTGGAGAAAAAGGTCGGGATTGCTGCCGGTTGCCAGGTAGTGACAAGTACACAGGGCTCCGCCCCCCACAGCCTGCCCAGGAAGCAAAGCAAAACACAAATCTGTCAAAATGAAGCAGACAGCGATTGAAATCCCGGTGACACAGCTCACCAGGCAGCAGATGAAGAACCTGACTAACAAATAAGAAACCTGTCAGAGGCTCAGTTCAGAGCTATTGTTATAAGGTGGCTTACAAAATTAACAAAAGATTTGGAACAGGACAGGGAAGGAAAGAAAACCACTCATACTGAAATGAATGAAAACACATACGAGACAAGTGGTGAGGAAATAAAATCCAGAGATCAAATCAACAAACTGGGACATAGAGAAGGAACAGTCAACCAGTGCAGAAAGAGGAAACAAAAAGTAAGGAAAGTGAGAAGAGGATCAGAAACCTCTGGGACAGCTATAAGAGATCAAATATTCAGATTATAGGATTACCAGAGGGCGAAGAAGAAGAACTAGAAATTGAAAAATTATGTGAAAAAAATAATGAAGTGGAACTTCCCGAACTTGGGGAAGGAAATAGACTTACAGGTCCAGAAAGCACAGAGAGTGCCAGAAAAACTGGACCCTGGGAGAACCACTCCAAGACACATTATAATCAAATTGTCAAAATTTAAAGATAAAGAGAGAATCTTAAAAGCAGCAAGAGAGAAGAAAAGAATCATGTACAAAGGGGTCCCAATTAGACTATCAGCTGATTTCTCAAGGGAGACCCTGCAGGCAAGAAGGGACTGGCAAGAAATATTCAAAGTAATGAAAAGCAAAAACCTACAACCACGAATACTCTATCCAGCAAAAATGTCATTCAGAATAGAAGGGCAGAGAAAGTGATTTCAGGACAAAATAAAACTGAAGGAGTTCATTAGATACAAACCACTATTATATGAGATGTTAAAGGGACTGGTTTAGAAGAAGGAGGATTAAAACTATGAACATTAAAATGAAAACTGCATCACAAGAACCAACAACAGAAGCTAGGGAATCGAAACAAAGGCAAACTAAATAGGCAACAAGAGTGGAAAAAGAACCATAGGTGTGGGGAACATTATGGGGGGAGGTCAGCAGGGAGGGGGAAGGGGAAGAGGGAGGGAGATGGTATAGGAATTAAGAAGCATAGTAGGAGGAAATGGAATAGACAGGAAGAGGTTGAGAAGAACTATATGCACAACCAATGGACATGGTCTAAAAGGGGGGGGACAATTGGAGGGAGGGGGGCCACCGGGTGGAGGGGAGCAGAGGGAAGGGAAATTGGGACAACTGTAACAGCATAATCAATAAAAGATATTTTTTTTAAAAAAGAAAATAGTGCTGCTAGGAACATAGGCTGCATGTGTTCTTTTGAACTGGTGTTTTGGAATTCTTTGGATATACTCCCAGAAGTGAAATCTCTGGGTCAAAAGGCAGTTCCATTTTCAGTTTTTTGAGGAAATTCCATACTGTTTTCCATAGTGGCTGCACAAATCCGCATTCCCACCAACAGTGCACTAGGGTTCTCTTTTCTCCATCCTCACCAGCACTACTTGTTTGTTGATTTGTCAATGATGGCCATTCTGACCAGTCTAAGTTGGTATCTCATTATGATTTTAATTTGCATCTCTCTGATGACTAGTGATGTTGAGCATCCTTTCATATGACTGTGGGCCCTCTGTATGTCCTCCTTGGAGAAGTGTCTGTTCAGGTCCTTTGCCCATTTTTTAACTGGGTTGTTTGTCCTCCTGGTGTTGAGTCATATGTGATGTCACACTCTTTTAAACAACACTAATGACATTCACCCTTAAAATAATATAGTTAAGAGGCGATTGATCACAATGTGGCTGAGGCCATAGTCAGAGAACTGAGAGCCAGGTTGAATAATATATGGTCCCCAAGTCCAGATAAATGCCAGCCCAAAGTATCATGTGAACTTGCAGGAGTGAACACAATTCTACAACCCTCCAGGAGGTGTGACACCTAGGAGAGAGGCCAGAAAATGGAATATGCTCTCTGCTTCTTCAAACAAGGGAAGTGGATTCTGAGGATGACTGATCAGATGCCTTGATGAAAATCCTGGTGCAAATCCAGCATGGAGAGATGGTAGTAAGTCCCTCACAGAGACTATACACCTGGCTGAGAACCCAAGCAGGAGAGAGACGTTGGTAGATTTGCAGTGGGGAAGCTTCAAGAACTGTAGATGGGGAGTACTGGGCAAAGAATTGTTGCCCAGAGCCAAGTGGAATGTCGCCAGACTCTGTGCTAAGCTCTACCTAGTGCTGCAGTTCTGTTAGTGACTTACATGGATGAAGACAGAGCAAAGGATATGACCAAATCTGGGAATGACACAAAGCTGGAATCTAATATTTGCAATGTAGAATCAAGATTTTAAAAGAGACAAAACTGGCAAAATGTAATCTAAGATTTTCAGCTTCACAAAACCCACTCCATGAGGAAAGAAAGGAGACATATGGCTCAGCAGTAATGCTTGTGGAAGAGAGAGAAACAAAAGAAAAAGCTGAGGATGTTCAAATAAGCCCAGACTTTTAAATGCCATCACAGAAGCCAACGGGCTGTGGTCCAGGGTGAAACCTCATTGTCACAGACCACCTCCGTAGTGTTGCCATGACTGTAGACCACCTGTGCTCTTAGTAAACTTGATCAGCGAAATTTCTCATAAAGGAAACTCTAGGTAAGACCATTATGCATCAATGCTGAACTACCAACTATAAAAATGTTTGTCCCCGTATACCTCCAAGTCATCTTCCATGCCTCCAGGGACCTTCCATTCAGCTAGGGGCTGCATTCCAAGAAGACAGTAACACACTAGAGTGTCTTCTGAGACGGATCTGGAAGAGAGAGTTTCAAAGCCCTATCTCACAGCCAACAATTGAAGGGACTAGAGATGTTTGGCCTGGAATAGGAAGACTAGGGAACTGGAGAGCTATCTCTAAGTATCTGATGAGCTGTTGTAATGCATGCAGTGCAATCCTGGAGGGCAGAGCTGGAGCAGTTGGTGCAGGGGAGGGGAGAGCTTTTCTTCCCTCTAGAGGGGAAATTCAGTGATGGGGGCAGGGAGATACTCAGCCACCTTTTAGGTCTGAGAATTTGAGCAGGTCATTTGGCTAACAAAAGCCTGAGGTCACTTCAACCTTCCAGACACAAGGCTCTTTATCAGGGCTAATGGGGAAGTAAAACCTACCTACCCTGTGTAGGCTAAATGGTCAACCTGTTCTTCCTGTTCTTGTCCCTCTTCATGGGCACATATGGCTCCAGAACTCCACCTTCCCTCCTCCGGATGCTTTGATAGTGGGAAGGGGTGATGTAGAGGGGAGAGTGCTGGATGTGGGTCAGCTGAGTTCTGCTGCCAGTTCACTGTGTAATCAGAGAAGTCCCCACCCTTCTGGGACTCAGTTTCCTCATCTGTCATATCACTGGACTGGTTCATAAGTCACGAAGTGGCTGTCACAGGCTGAACCTAGCCCTTAGATGGGTGTTGCTTGGCCTGGACAACACTGAACAATTGTTTTCTACTTTTAATTCTTGATAATATTTTTAAATGAAAACAATTAAATATATCTTATATATAATACAATGTAATATAAATATTTCTGTGTTTTCTGGAAAATTCAGATGATCTGCAACCCTAGGCCTGCCTCTCTCACATGACACTGAACTGACACTGAGAAGCAGCCGCCCTTTAGAAGGGGACATCATTCCTCACCTTGCCTGAGTCCCTCAGCCTGTGTACTTACTGTCCAACCCTCACAGGCCACATCTCTGGGCACTGGGGTTTCTGACCATGCCTGGCCTGACACACCTCCCTGGAGAGTAGGACAAGCTCTGAGAGCTGTCACTGTGCTGCGCACAGAGCAGGTTTCTCAAACACCCTGAGGGATTGTCTTACTGGTTTTAAGAACATGGCAGCGGCTGGGACTTCACTTCCCTGAAGCTCCCAGTTCCAGTTACCCAGGCAACCGTGATGCCTGAAGTGATGGGGTGGCGGTGTATGGTAAATTCCAGGAAATCCAAGACTTTACTTACGTATGTGGAATAAATTTTCCATCTTTGGAATGAGAAACTTTTTCTTTAAAGTCAGCAGTTCCCATAGCTCCCTTCACCTGGTCCCTACCTAACCTCCTTGCTGATGTGGCAGGGGCTGGGCCTCTTGCCTTGGTCTACAATTTTTAAGCCACTGGGACAACCTGTCTATTTTTTCTGCTTCTTCTCATGTTCACAGATATCTCTCCTGACTAGTTGCAGAAAGCATTGTGTTGCCTCCATAGGCCTGGGGGCCCTGCTTGGATACTGTCTTTGAGGGAAGCCCTGTTCCATCAGAAGCCTTTTATATTCAGGTTCTTAATTTCACGGGGGCCTGAACAGAACTCCTGTTTGTTTCAAACACCAGTGCGTAGGACAACCTATAGTCTCATTTGTGTACTTAGTGACAGTTCCTGAGCCACCCATGATGTACCTTTCCTTTCCTGCTGCTCCCCACTATACCCTGGTGTCCAGAACAGAGCTGGCACATGGTGGAGGCCCTCTGGAGGTTGGTGGGTGCCTACATGTAAACAGGGTGCAGTCTCTGCCCTCCCAGGGGTTCACGCTGGAGCACAGTGGTCCAGAAGATAGGGACCCTTTGAGTCTTCAGGGCAGCCTGTGGGTGGGTGACCACATAACTTATCACCCATACTGGGCCCCAGAATGAAAGGGTGCAGTTTCCATAATGATGCTAGGACAACAGGAGCAAATGGGAACTATCTCAGAAGAGCTGGGACTTTCAGTCACCATCCGTGTAGATTACAAAAATGTGAAAATTGTTTCATGCTCTTAATCCAACAACCCTTCTTCTAGGAAATGTATCTCAAACTAGGGAGTGCTTCATGTAAGAGTTGTCCATCATAATGTCATTTATAATGGCCATGACTTAAATGTCCCACATTAAGGGAATCATTAAGTCTATCCACATGATGGACTATTGTGTAGCTGTTAAAAAAGGATTTACAAATAATTTATTTCAATGTGGAAAATATGTCTAATATAATGCTATATAAAAAAGTGAAATACAATTTTATTTTTATAACCCTAGTATTAAAAAGTCAACTCATTCATAGAATAAAAAACTCAAAGGAAATTCAGCAACATATTGACAGTGGCTATTTCAGTGGATGAGTTTTGTTTTTGTTTTTCCTTGTTCCTTTGTTTGTATTTTCCAGACTTTCTCTAATGTTTTTGTATTTCTTTCATAATGGAAAAGCCCATCTAGTGGATTACAGTGAGCAGCTAAAAAAAAAAAAGTTCAGGGAGCCACATGTGGGGAGAGCCAGGTGACGTGGCAGAGAGGCAGCTGTCCTGCCATGAGCTCTGCCTGTCTGGGTGGCTGCATAAAGCTCCTGGTGAGGTTGGCTGTCAAAGTTTCTGGTCTTGAAGGTGAGCAGGGAAATGCAGTAGATAGAATAATGGCCCCTAAAGATGTCCATGCCTTAACCCCCTGAACCTGTGACTATGTCACCTTACATAACAAAAGAAGTTCTGTAGATGTGATTAAGTTAAGGACCAGGAAGTAGGGAGATTATCCTAGATTATCTGGGTGGGCCCAATCGAATCACATGATTCTTTAAAAGTGGAAGAGGAGCCCCATGAGTGGGACAGAGAGATGCACCTGAGCAGGACTCTGCGGGCCACTATTGGCTGTGAAGACAGAAAAAGGAGGCCTGAAGGCAGGAAGGGCAGTAGAAATCACTTTCAGTTTACAGCCAGCAAGAAAATGGGGACCTGGGTCCTGAAACCACAGGGAACCGAATCCTGCCAATAACTTTAATAAGCAGGGAACAGGTTTTCCTCTAGAGCCTCCAGAATGGGACACAGCCCTGCTAACACCTTGCTTTTACTTCTGATCTACAGTATTTTCTACAGGTGTGAAAACAGATTTGTTCCATTTTAAGCCACTGAGCTTGTGATAGTTTGTTACGGCAGCAGTAGCAAAAGAGTATAGGCACGGACAGGGCACTGGCTGGAGTCAGGACTGAGGCCAGGCCTGCCCGCGAGGCAGGTCTCCCTGAGCACTTGGTTCCTGGGCTGCTTCTTCCTCCCGGGGAAGGAGTGGTCTCTGAGGCCCTTCCCAATCTGACCTTCTGTTAGGACTGTGTACTTCACTGGCCCTAAATTTTAGAAAATAAAGTTGTTTTTCCCTGCTGCAAAGCACAGGGTCCTGTGGAGTTTCCTCAAAAACAGAGCTATCATACCAGCCAGCAATTTCAGTCCTGGATATCTATTTGAAGGAAATGAAATTACTTTCTTGAAAAGATAGCTGTACCCCTATGTTCATTGCAGCATTATTTACAATAGCCAAGACATGGAAACAACCTAAGTGTCCTTCAACAGATGAATGGATAAAGAAAATGTGGCATATAAATACAATTGAGTATTATTCAGCCATAAAAAGAAGGAAATCCTGCCATTTGCAAAAACATGGGTGGACCTGGGGGGCATTATATGAAGTGAGGTAAGTCAGAGAAAGACAAATACTGTATGATGTTACTTCTATGTGAAAACTAAAAAAACAAACAAACGAAAAACCCATCACAAAAACAGAACGGATTGGTGACTGCCAGAACAGATTGGGGGCTGGAAGGAATCAGTGAAGGTGGTCAAAAAGCACCTACTTCCCAGTTATAAGATAAATAAGTCATGGGGATATAATGTACAGCATGGTGATAACAGTTAACATTACTGTATTATATATTTGAAGGTTAGTAACAGATGGACTTTAAAAGTTCTCATCACAACAACAAAAAAATTGTATAACTATGTGAGGTGATGGTTGTTAACTGGACTTATTATGGTGGTCATTTCACAACATGTGTGTGTATCAAATCGTTCTGTTGTACACCTTAAACTAATATAATTGTATGTCGATTTTATCACAATAAAACTTGAGAAACATAAAGTTAAAAAAGCATTAAAGCACAGGATGGCTTGCCTCCCTCCTCGGCTGGGTCTCCGGGGTGGGAGTGGGGCAAAGGGATCCCGGGGAGTGAGCCCATGGTCCCAGAGCTGCCAGCAGGCTCTGACTGCAGGTGTCCGGCTGCGTTCTGCGCCCCGTGCACCTGTGCTTCGTGAAGAGCTCATCACTTGCTCCCTGACACTCTCTTATTGTCCACAGTTTGCTGGCAGCCTGGGGCATGGGGCTGGGACAAGGAGAAACAAAGGGAGGGTAGGTGTCCACTGCGCAGGCAGAGTCCCTGAAAGAGGCCTGCTGGGGCCTCCTGGCCTCATCCTGTTGTCCTCCCAGACCCTTGGCTGGGACATTGAGTGAGAGGGGGGCTTGGGGTGGGCCCGTGGAGGTAAGGTGGGCCTCCGTGGGGCATTTTGGGGCCTCCCTGTCTGGGACACTGCTGCTCTGTACTCCTTCCTTCTGTAGCACCAGGGCTGACAGCCTTCCACGCTGGCACTTTGATCCACCACAGACAGGCCCTGGGGTGCTCCCTGCCTCTTCCTGGGTCTGAGCCAAAGCGGAATGTGGGAAGCCTGTGTGGTATGAGACTCTTCACCCTGCCAGAGCTGTGCACCTCATCCTGGGGTGGCCCGTGGGAGCTTGAGCCTCTTTCTCAGAAAGAAATCCCCCAGAGCCTTACTTGAGCAAGCTCCTTGCTGAGCCTCAGCTTCCCCACTTGTCAAACAAGGACAGTAAATGGTACTTATCTCAGAGGGCTGTTATGCTAATAAAATCAGAAATTTTCTAGTGAACACTTAATATGCCAGTGTCTGGCATGTGATAAGTAAGTTTTCAATAACTCTTAACTATTTTATTATTGATTACAGCATTAATAAAAACATGATGAACTCATTGAGAGGAGTGAAATGATTCACTCTTCTCCCTGGATCTCCGTTTCCATATGTAGAATGAAAAGATTGGATTGGACAATCTCTGGACTGCTGCATCTTGCTGAGATCCTGGGTTGCCTCAGTTTCCCCACCTCCTCCTAGTCTGGTGGGGCATACGTCAAGCACAGGCTGATGCTGATGAGAAGGCAGCATCCAGGGGTCTGATTCCTCATCTGAAATGTGGGGCTGGCAGAATTTGAGACCCTCCCATGCCTGCCCACATGTCCTCACGAGGCACCCTGCTGGCTTGGACAGATGGTGGCTGAGAAATGGGGAAGTCTGGGTAGCAGTCACGGCCACGCTAACATGCAGATCCAGGCTTGGTGTAAGTGTGGTCAGACTTTGCCGAAGTTTCCCACCCCGCATCTTCTCTAAGGTCCCAGCGCTCCAGTGTTTGAACTCTGTCATCATGTCCTGCACCATAGGGTGCCCTGTGGATGCAGTTTACCTCAAAGAAATGTGAACACCAGGTCTGGCCATAGTAGATGGTATTTATCAGGTTTGGAGAGGGCTTGGGTGACCAGGAAGGCTGTGGGAATTGGGGCAGGAGTGGGGGTAACATGTTGGTGTCCTGCCTTTTGTGTGCACTCCAGCCTGGGCCCAACTTCCAGCTACCAGCGCCTCTGTCTGTTTGTCCTGGTGACCACTCTGACTGCACATCAGCTGAAAGCCCCAAGGAATTATGTCCCTCGGGACAGCCTCTGCCAATGACAAATGGGAGCTGTTGGGTAAGTGGCCCAGCCCCGACCCCTTGGGTTCCTCACTGTCTCCCAGAACTCCACATGGGATTCCAGTTGCCCACAGTGGAAACCTGCTGGATAATATACTCATTTATTGGCTTCCTTCTCTTCCAGGTTTCACTTCTGTACCCCTGTTATAGGCTGAATTGTGTCCCCAAAACTGGTAACTCCAAGTACCTCAGAATGTGACCTTATTTGAAAATAAGATAGCTGCAGATGTTATTAGTTAGGATGAGGTCATTAGGACAAGCCCTAATCCAATATGACTATGTTGTCATAAAAAGGAAAAATTTGAGCCCTGGCTGATGTGGCTCAGTGGACTGAGTGCCAGCCTGTGAACAAAAGTGTTGCTGGTTCTATCCCCGGTCAGGGTGTATGTCTGGGTTGTGCGCCACATACATGATTGGGGGTGTATGGAAGGCATCCACGCATTGATATTTCTCTCCCTCTCTTTCTCCCTCCCATCCCCTCTTTCTAAAAATTAATAAACAAAACACAATTTTTTAAAGGGAAATTTGGACACAGACACAGGAGAACACTAAGTAAAAAAAGAGGTAGAAATCAGAGTGATGCACCCATAAACCAAAGAATGTCACAGATGGCCAGCTAACCACCAGAAGCTAGTCCTGCTGGGAACCAGCCCTGCTGACGCCTTGATTTCAGACTTCTGGCCTCCAGAACCGTGAGAAAACAAATATCTGTTGTTTAAGCCACCCCCGCTCTGGAGCTTTAACAGCAGCCCTAGCTAGCAGAGGAACACATCCCCCATACTGGTGCTTTCTAGACTTGCCAAATAAAGTATCTGTACCTGAATGTTTGTATCAGGGTCAGGAACCCAGGCTAAGGGACAGGGGACAGGAAAGGAAGCTGGCCCCACAGGGCAGGAGGATGCCAACAGTGATTATATTAGAATGACCCCAAGAACGTGGGGAGCAGGAACAGATCCAAAGCCTCAGCCCACCCTCTGAATCAGGATGAACCTGTGTGTCGTTGGGTAAAGGATATCAGGGTGAGCAATCATGCCAGTGGTCCAGGCAATTGCCCATCCAAAACCCTTTTTACCAGTCCTTCTCTCCTGGATGATTGAGAGAGGGCTGGGTGGCCCCCACGCCCTCACTGGGGCAAGCTTAGGGCTTGGAAGTTTACATGTGTCAGAGCAGGAGTTTCTGCAAGCTTCCTGCAAAGAAACCAGCCTCTTGCTGCTAAAGATAGGTGGCCGACATCCTGCCCCCAAACATGGTCCCTTGAGAATTTTACTGTTTAATAAGATAGAGACCACAGGCAAATAAAAAGAAAAAAATCTTATAGTTGAGTTATGGGAAAATAAACAAACAACTTGGTTTTTATTAAAAACTTAGTGTTAATTTTGAGAGAACTATATGTTCATCAAGAGGGGAATAATTAAGTCTTCAGGATTCATCTTTCTAACTTGGCCAAGGTCCTAGCTCAGACTGCTCCCCAGCTCCTGAGTCTGAGTCCCTTCTCCTTGTGTTTACTGGCGTATGTGACCTGCCCTGGTTAGGTGTTGAGTGCTGATAACCTGAGAAAGAGCAAGACTAGGAGTTGGGTCTGGAAGCATGGCAAAACTTAAGTCCCCATAATGCAGGCCTCAATTTCCCTCTCCTTAAATGGGCATGAACTGGAGGGGACTGGGCATTTTAAAAAGCTTTCTGTTCACCAGCTCTAGGTGCAGCTGAGCCTCTGGGCCTTTCTCTGAGATCCTGTTGGCTCAGCTCCTGGGGAGTGAGGCTGGGGAGGTCCCTGAAGGTGGAGTGTTGGTGGGAGGGCAGGGTGGAGGGGTGATGAGGGAAGTGGGGACAAAGGTAGGCTTGGGGCTTAAGGGGCAGCTTGTGGGTGCTGGAGACTGGGAAGGATTCCTGGTGGTTTGGGTGTAGCTTAAAATTCTGCCTTTTTTTTTTTTTCTTATCTCAGCACTGGAAGGAAATCAGACAAGAGAATGTGAGCTTATTCTAATAGAAGTTATTTTTCACCCTTTGTTTCTTATCAATTAAATCCTCTCTCTTCTGTTGATTATATTCACAGAATCCAAAAGGCCTTTCTGCACTGGATGATACAGAGCTAATTAGGCCAGCAGATACTTGTCAAGTGCTGTCCCTGCAGGTGCCATGGAACAGCTGCTCAGCCTTTGCCACCACTTGTCTTGGATTGGAAACTCAAATCTACATTAATCAGCTATATCACTGCCAGTAGGGTCCTTAACCATTCTGAGCCTCAACTTTCTCATCAATAAAATGGGAATAATAGCAGTTCAGAGCCATGTATCCAATACTGGACATCACTCTTTGGGATTGTACAGAAACTTCAGATTCAATCCATCCAAAACTGGACTTGACACCTTTCTCCCCTAACCTGCTTTATTTTGGCATTCTCCACCTCTGTAAACGGTCCACCATTAGCCAAGTGCCACACTGGACACCTCCTGCAGAAGGCTTTAAACTGTCTCATGTCACTTCCTTCAGAAAGCCTTCTTTGACCACCTTCCACCTCCCAATTAATTAGATAGCTCTCCAACAGGCTTCCATGCCATCATGTGTGCACCTGTTTGAGATACTAGACATATTGCATTTTTAAAAATATGCTTATTGATTTTAGAAAGAGTAAGAGGCAGCGGGGTGAGAGGGAAGTGAGAAAGGCACTTGGTTGCCTCCCATACGTACCCCAACTGGGGATTGAACCTGCAACCTAGGTATGTGCCCTGACTGGGAATCGAATCTTCAACCTTTTGGTGCATAGGACGATGCTCCAACCAAATAAGCCACACCGGTAAGGGCTAGACAAATTACATTTTAATTATCTGTTGACGTGTCTCTCTTACTAAATTGTAAGAGGCCCTTGATGGCATCGACATCTTAATCTTGGAACCCCAGGACCTGCTTGGGATGGTTTGGGAAAGTTTAGACTTCTATTATCTCCATCAACCCATGCTCCCTCTTCCAACACCGAATTCAAATTAAACAGTGTGTTTGCTTCAGATGGAGACACCTAGCCACACCCCAGACCAGACTGCAGTTCTGGAGTCTTCCCGTATAGAAGTCCAGTGCTGCCATCCAGGGTCTAGTATGCAGCAGGAGCTCGGTAAATACACAAGGAATAATTAGTGGATTCAAGACTTATCCTAGTGCTCTTTCTTCCCTTCCTGTCCCACATCCAACTAATTCCCAAGTCCTCCAGCCTCAGCCTCTTCCTCCTATACATCCTGTTGTTCTTGTGCCAGCCCTCCTCTTGGTGATCCTTGCCCGTACTGGTCCAGGCCCACAGCATTAGTTCAAGAGTGAGTTGCTCCATAGCCCCACTTCCCTGTGGCCATGGGAAATGTTCATGGCCCTCTCAAAGGACAAAGGTCCAGGCAGGGCACACCTCCTGTTTGTAATTCCTTGCTCTCTTCATCTAACCAAGCTCAGCTCAAGAATCCATTGCTCCTAAAAGCCCTGCCTACCTGTCCCCTCTGCCTCAGGCCCCCTCTTCTATGCCCACCTTGTTATATCAACCATTATTCATAGTCAAGCAGTAACCATGGCTCTGTGTCTTCTGAAAGATAGTACCAAGTTTCCACCACCTAATAGCTAGTAGGTCTTCAGCACAGTTTGCTCCTTTTTTTCATCTCTTCTCTCTTGACCTCTAGTTCTGTTCAGCACAGAATCTGCTCTGTGATTTTATCAAGTTACTTAAGCTCTGTCCTCGGCATGCTCATGAATTACACAGGAGGATGCAATGTGGCCCTTCTGGGGTTAACACATCATAGGCCTACTCAGGCCTTTTTATTCACTTTACTGCTGCCATCTGTGTGCAGGAGAAATGTGGAAAGCTTGTGCGGACCTGTTACTTCCCAGCTATTTACTGATGCTAAGATGCTACATAGCATACCTAAACCATCTTCCCCTGCCCTTTACTTGGTAGATATGCCCAGAACATACCTCAACATAATAAAGGCCACATATGACAAACATACAGCTAACATATATTCAACTGGGAAAAACTGAAAGTGTTTCCCTTAAGATTGGGAACAAGACAGGGATGTCCATTTTCACCACTCTTATTCGACATAGTATTAGAAGACCTAGCCACAGCAATCAAACAAGAAAAAGAGATAAAAGACATCCAAATTGGAAAGGAAGAAGTAAAACTGTCATTATTTGCAGATGACATGATATTGTATGTAGGGAACCCTAAAGATTTCACAAAAGACTACTAGAACTGATAAATGGATTCAGTAAAGTGTCAGGATACAAAATAGTTATCCAGAAATCAGTTGCATTTTAATACACCAATAATAAACTATCAGAAAGAAAAACTAAGAAAACAATTCCATTTATAATTGCATCAAAAAAATAAAATACCTAGGGATAAATTTAACCAAGGATGTTAAAGACCTATACTCAGAAAATTATAAGACAGTGAAGAAAGAAATCAAAGTTACAAATAAATGGAAGTACATACTATGCTCCTGGATAGGAGGGATTAACATTATTAAAATGTCCATACTACCTAAAGCAATCAACAGATTCAACACAATTCTTATCAAGATACCAGTGGCATATTTTATAGAACTAGAACAAATATTTCAAAAATTTATATGGAACCACAAAATACCTTGAATAACAACAGCAATCTTGGGAAAGAAAAACAAAGTTGGATGAATCATGCTATCTGGTATCAAACTGTATTACAAGCCACTGTAATCAAAACAACATGGTGCTGGCATAATAACAGATATATAGATCAATGGAACAGAATAGAAAACCCAGAAATAAACCCATGCCTTTGTGGTCAATTAATGTTTGACAAAGGGGGCAAGCACATACAATGGGATAGATAGTCTATTTGATAAATGGTATCAGGTAAAATTGACAGGCATGCAAAAAAATGAATCTAGACCACCTTCTTATACCACCCACAAGAATAAACTCAAAATGGATTAAAGACTTAACTATTAAGACTCAAAACCACCTGCTTCATTTTAGTGACAAAACTTCTCTGATCCTTTGAGTTACTGTTCCTAGTTCCCTTGTCTCTTCTCTTCTCCCACCTGCCAAGTCCTCCCACAGAAGCCCCCTGCCCCACAATGCAGACCCAGGGTGGCAGACAAGTACCGGCAATGGCAGTAAGTGCTT
Source organism: Furipterus horrens (assembly GCF_987537825.1). Taxonomy (NCBI): domain Eukaryota; kingdom Metazoa; phylum Chordata; class Mammalia; order Chiroptera; family Furipteridae; genus Furipterus; species Furipterus horrens. Next base: position 120,859,959 of record NW_028327171.1, read on the forward strand.
TTTTTAAGGACTGGCCTGTCCCACTAGTTTGGAGCCACCCCTCTCCCCACCTGCTCCTGCCTACAGTTCCAGCCCCTCAAAGGAAGTGCTTCTGCCTCAGCTTCTGAAGACGCTGGTGAATTTTCCTTTTTTAGCAGAGAGAAATTTTATATATGTATACACACACACACATATATACATATATATACACACACATATACACACACACATATACATATATATACACATATATGTATATATATGTATGTATATATATTTAGCTACACACCAACAATTCTCCATCTTACTTCATCATTCCTCCATTGACATGTTTGAAGGCCCCACTCACACTGTCAGGACACACAGGTACAGATCCTGGGTGAGCCCAGCATGCCTGAGCACCCTCCCTCCCCTCCCGTCCCAGCGGCAGCTGTGTTGAGCGGGTCACATGGCTCCCACCTCAGACCCTTCACTGCTCCATTCTGTTGGCCAGTCATCCTCATCTCCACTCTTCCTGTGTCCTCTGGGTGTCAGCTGAGGTGTCTGTCACTCTTGGAAGCCTTCCCTCAAATGTGCTCCATTTCCCATCACTGTTCCCTTCACTTTCTAGATTTACTACCCTCTCAAAATATATAGAGACATAAACTGGATAATAGTATAAATGACTTTCTAAGACCTGATTTTTCCCTTTAACATTTTTATTTAAAAAAATTAAAATATGTTTATTAATTTTAGAGAGAAGGGAAGCAACAGAGAAGCATTGATGTGAAAGAGAAACATTGATTGGTTGCCTCCCATACTCACCCTGACTAGGGATCAAACTTACAACCTAGGTATGTGTCCTGACCAGAATTGAACCCCCAACTGAATAATACTGGCAAGGGCAGACTTAACATTTTCTTGACCACTGTTCTAAGAGCTACCTAACATCCCATAGTGAGGATGCACATGATGGTATTGAATGATTCCTCTGGAAATGGACACTTAGGTTATTTCCACTTTCATTATTACAGAGAATGGTGCAAAGAACATTCTTGTGCACAGATGCAGAAGAAGGTTTTAGGATCTAAATCTGAAGGCAGAATTGTTGGGTCAGATGATATATACACACTTTAAACTTTGAAAAGTAATTCCAAAGAGCTCTGCAAAATGCAAAGATCTTTTATACATCCACCTCTTGTGAAATGACCGTTACTACTCATTTAAGCCTATTGGAATGAACCCTGGCACCTTCTTTCCAGAGAGCTATTAGGCAGACAGTGTCTCCCAGAAATAGAGGTTTCCAGAGCTTTTCCCAAGGCTTTTCCCTCCCTCTCCCAGTAGTTGGGCACTCAGGCCTTCCTGGATCCAGAATTTCTTTGGGGGCAGGGCCACATCTGTGCTGGGGATTACAACAGGAACCCAAGGACTTAACGAAAAACACCTTTGTTCTGCTGATTGACCTGCTGGGGTTCTGACATGCTTTTTGGCTTTGTTTAGACCTTTCTGTGGCTTTGGAAGTGGCAGGTGCCCATAGAGTGTGCATGTGAATCAGCTGGTGGGTGAAAGGATGTGGCAGGTGAGGATCCTATCATGTCAGTAATAATGGCTTCAGCCCAGACTAGTTGCCTTGTGGTCTTACATTTATCCACATGCACATATGCATTAATTAATCAACCCATTTGTTCATAAAATAATGGCCAAGCACTTTTCATATGACAGGCACTGTGCTGGGCCTTGGGAAGTTGGAGTCATTCAACAAATACAGATTGGGGGCTGGGGGGACAACAAGGAGAGGGAGGTTCCTAGCAAAGGCCCCAAAGGGGGAAGGTGCACAGTGTGGGGAGAGAGATGAGGCTTGAGGGTAGACAAGTGTTGGACTCCATGGGTTTTGAAATGGACCCCAAGAGCTATGAGAAACCACCAAGTAATTTTAAGCCAGAGTACAGTCACCAGGTTTGACTTCTAATGTTAAAGGATTCCTCCATTTGCACCGAGAGATGAGGACCAGAGTAACTGCAGGTTTAGAGGAAGGATCCTGGTGTCAGCCTTGGGCAGCAGATTAACTGGGTTTCCACTCTGGAGAATTTGAATCCTCCCTTGCTTCTGGCATGGGGTTGGGAGTAAATGATGATGGCCATGAAACTGGGCAAGTTCTGGGGGAAGGGTGGGAAGCCAGGCCCAGCTCCAAGTGGCCCTCTCCCACCACCAATGCTGGGCCCGAGGATTGAATCCTGCATTAGTTCTTGTAAAAGGGAGAAACAAGACTGAAATGACTAGATAGGCAGAATATTGAACCTGAAGCATCAAGACTTCCTTTCACACCCACTCCTCCCCACTGCCATGCCCATGATGCCTGCCCAAGGACCAAGAAAGATGGTCGTGGCCTTCCAAATATGCTAGGTTAAAGTTTTCAAACTGCAGTTCCTTAACCCATCTACTACCACAAACTGAGAGGATTCCCTTGTCTATCACCTCCTTTAACACTCAAAACTGCCCTACCAGAGAGCAATCCCCCCCCCCACACACCGCCCCAATACAGAGGAGGAAGCTACCCCTCTGAGAGGTTGATCCCACAACTGTAAAGTGGCACAGAGTCTCAGTGAAGTCTCTCATCCTTCTCTAGTCTCTCAGAGGCTTGGCATTAAAACATCCCAGATGTTTGGCCTCAGAATACCTGGGGGAATTTCAGGCCCCTGACCTTGCCCTTAGCTGGGTCACCTGTACTCACCTCCCTGTTGGTCAGCCCACTAAGCCCTTCAGAATACAGGAGCACCTGGGGACCCTGTAACCCAGCAGTACTTGGGGCTTTTGGTCGCCTCATTGGAGCCTGTGCTGCTGGAAGACCAGCCTTTGCTGCGATCCAGCTGCCCCTCCCCCCAGTGCTCTGGAGCCTGACCTGACATGCAGCAGACAGAGACGTGGGAGCACAGTAAGTGTCTGTAGGGTTGTGAAGATACCCTTGGCAGAGCCCCTGGTGACTTGGTATTTTTCAGATTGGCCCAGTGAAAAATGAGCCCCATGTTTCTGAGTCACAGTCAGGCTGTCCTAGATTCTAGGAATGCAAAGATGAAGCATAAGCACACTTACGTGGAGGAGAGAGGATGTAGTGGTTCAATGCATGATTTTGTGCCCAAATCCTGGCCACAGGCTAACTTTGTGAGCTTGGACAAGTTACTCAGTTTCAGTTTCCCCATCAGTAAATGGAGATATGTTAGTACTGTTATCGAGCAGACTGGGGCTTGTTCATGTAGCACCTTGCTGCATGACTTAATAATTAGTGTTGAGAAAAACAGGTCTTTTTTTACAATATTCCAATGGGGGGGGGGCTGTGAGCACTTCTGCTTGGAGCCCTGCTCTCCCAGAACACCCAGCACTTTCCTTGCTTCCCCAAAAGCTATCAGCCAACCCCAAACTCAATAGTTCCCCATCTCCTTGTCTGCCAGCTCTCTTCAGGATCTGGGGTATGTTGTCCTCAACCATCATATAATAGTCCAGGAAAGCATGTGCCTTGTTACACCGAATCATGGTGAAGTCCAAGAAAGGCACATGTCCTAAGAGAGAATTCTCTCAATGTCCTGAGTTTCAAGAGTCTAGATAGAGTCTGGGTCTGCAAAACAGAGTCCTTAGTGGCTTCAGAGTCAGCCGGAGTGGACACAATCAAAGCAGCAGCATGCCTGCTTTCCTACTAGGGCAGGCTGCGTGGCCAGATCCTGACTACAAATTACATAGCTGCTTGCTGCCTCCCATGGGCCTGCTACAACATCCCCCTCTATCATGCTTTTCCAACATGCTCTTTCCATCAAGGCTGCTTGCCCTTCCTTTTAAATCCTGGAAGTCCCGTATACCTTTTGGCCTGGGGTGATAGCACAGCCATTATCTAACTACCAACTTGCCACAGATATGCAGAGTACCTTAAAAGCTATATTATCTCCTTCCTCCACCCCCCAAACCATGGCCTGTAGGAAAAATCTGCCTATTTCAGTACCTGTCTCATAGGGTAATGATGAAGGAGAAATAAGTTAACATGTATAGCACGATTAGGTTGCAAGAATATAAACTGAAGCATATTAAAATATTGTAAGCAAATATTTGAGCAATAATTGATTGAAATAGGGTAGCTTTCAGTCCAATATACCAGGTATAAAGGAGCTTGAGGAGCTGTGTAGAATAAAAGACTCTTCTGGGGGCTGAAAGAAGGTGGAAAGGACTAAAGGAGCTTTGGAAAATTTTGGACACTGGTTCTGGAGAAAAACCTGGAGGAGCAGCAGACCAGATCCCAGGGCAGACTCAACCCCAGTGCCACAGGAGAGATCTCATAAGCAGACTACTCCCCTCCAAGAGGCATCATCCAGAGGCAGCTCAACAACTGTCAGAAGTGGGCAGAGTGACTCTCAGGCAGCTAATTTAAGGGAAGGACCCACCAAACAACAACACAACAACAACCAAAACCAAAATACTACTAGAGAGTCCAAATAAAAGGCATAAAGAGCATCCCAAGAGCATCAAGTTAAGGAGATTAAGGGTCTGCACCACTGAATCACACAGATTCCTACCACAGAAAGTCACATCACAAGGCAGAAAATAAAAGCAGATCAATCTAAGAAGCAGAAACAAACAAGAATAGCCACCCAAAATGGGGAGGCGCAATAACACCCCACCAAACAGGAACAACATCCTACCAAAAGGAAAGGAGGAATTCCCAGAAGGAGGGATATATGAAATAGAGGGAAGTAAACTATCAGACATGGAATTCAAAACAGTAGTAATGAGGAAGCTCAATGAACTCAACAAACTCAAAGAAAGCTACAATGAACTCCAGGGAAACTACAAAGAACTCCAGGGAAATGACAAAGGACTTCAGGAAAACTACAAGGAACTTACAGAGAACTACACCTGCATAAAAAAGGACATAGAAACTATCAATAAGAACCAGGAAGAAATGAAGAATACAATTTCTGAATGAAGAACACCGTAGAAGCAATCAAAAGCAGGCTAAATGAAGGAGAGGATCAGATCAGTGAGTTAGAGGACAATACAGAAAAAAGTTCCCAGACAATGCAACAAAATAAAAAAAATACTTAAAAAGAATGAAGAGGGTTTAAGAGAACTGCAGGACAATGTGAAACAAAACAATATGTGTATCACAAGGATAGAAGATAGAGAAGAAGAGGAGCATGGGATAGAAAACCTGACTGAAAAAGTAATGACAGAATATTTTCCTAACTAATGAGAGAAAAAGTCATGCAAGTCCAGGAAACACAGAAGATCCCAATGAAGATGAACACAAAAAGGCCCACTCCAAGGCACACCATAATTATAATGGCAACATTCAAAGACAAAGAGAGAATCCTAAAGGCAGCAAGAGAAAAAAAACAAATAACATACAAGGGAGCTCCGATAAGTCTATCAACTGATTTCTCAACAGGAACACTACAAGCCAGAGGGAATGGAAAAAATATTTCAAGCAATGAAAAACAAAGGCCTATAACCAAGAATACTCTATCCAACAAGGTTCTCTTTCAAAATGGAAGGTGAAATAAGGAGTCTCCCCAGACAAAAAGAGTCTAAAAAAATACATCTTCATCACACCAGCATTGCAAGAGATGCTAAACGGAATACTTTAAGAAAAAGAAGAAAAAGAGAGAGGGAGAGGAACACAGGTACAAAGGAAAATGAATAAATACCTGTCTATAAGAACATTAAATATAAATGGATTAAATGCTCCAATAAAAAGACATAGGGTAGTGGAATGGGTATGAAAATATGACCCACATATATGTTGTCTACAAGAGACATACCTCAAAACAAAAGATTTACACAGACTGAATGTGAAGGGATGGAAAAAAAGTATTCCAACCAAATGAACATGAAAAAAAAGCTGGGGTAACAATACTCATATCAGACAAAACAGATTTCACAGCAAAGGCCATAAAAAGAGACAAAGAAGGACATTTCATAATACTTAATGGACAATCCATCAAGAAGATATAACCCTGGTAAACATATTTGCACCCAACATAGGAGCACCCAAATATATAAGGAAAATATGCACATGGAACATTTTCAAAGATAGACCACATGGTAGGACACAAAACAAGCCTCAACAAATTCAAGAAAATTGAAATTATGTCAAGCATCTTCTCAGATCACAATGCCTTGAAACTAGAAATCAACCTCAAGAAAAAAACTCAAAGACATTCAAACTCGTGGAGAATGAATAACATGATATTAAATAATGAATGGGTTATCAATGACATCAAGGAAGGAATCAAGAAGTTTCTGAAAACTAATGATAATGAACACAAAACAGCCCAAAACCTACGGGACACAGCAAAAGCAGTCCTGAGAGAAAAGTTCATAGCAAGACAGGCATACCTAAAAAGGATAGAAGAATCTCAAACAAAAAAAATTTAACCCTACAGCTACAAAAACTAGAGAAACAACAACAAACAAAGCCTAGAACGAGTGGAAGGAAGGAAATCATCAAGATCAGAGCATAATTAAATATCATAGAGACTAAACAAACAATTCAAAAGATCAACAAAAGTAGGAGCTGGTTCTTTGAAAAGATAAACAAAATCACCAAGCCTTTAGCCAGGCTCATCAAGAAAAAAAGAGAGAAGACCCAAATAAACAAATCAGAAATGAAAGAAGAGAGATCACAACCGACATCACAGAAATAAAAGTATTGTAAGAAATTACCACAAACAACTGTATGGCAAGAAACTTGACAACCTAGAGGAAATGGACAAATTTCTAGAAACATATAATCTTCCAAAACTGAATCAAGAAGAAGCAGAAAGCCTGAACAGACCAAGAGTGAAGTTGAAGCAGTAATCAAAAAAACTCCCAGCACACGAAAGCCCTGGACCAGATGGTTTCACAGGCAATTTTTACAAAACATTTAGGGAAGAACTGATGCCTACCCTTCTCAAACTATTCCAAAAAATCCAAGGAGAGGGAAGAATCCCAAACTCTTTCTATGAAGTCAGTATTACGCTAACTCCAAAACCAGGTCGAGACACAACAAAGAAAGAACACTACAGGTCAGTATTGCGGATGAACATAGATGCTAAAATCCTCAACAAAACATTGGCAAATAGGATCCAGCAACACATTAAAAAGATCATGCACCACGATCAAGTGGGATTCATCCCAGGGACGCAAGGATGGTTTAATATTTGTGACTCAATAAACGTAATACATCACATAAACAAAACAAAAGACAAAAATCACATGACCATATCAATAGATGCTGAAAAAGCATTTGTTAAAGTACAACACCCATTTATGATTAAAACACTCAGCAAAATGGGAATAGAGGGAGCATACCTCAACATAATAAAGGCCATATACGAGAAACCTGAAGCCAACTTTATACTCAACGGACAAAAACTGAAAGCATTCCCCCTGAAATAAGGAACAAGACAAGGATGTCTACTCTCTCCACTCCTATTCAACAGTGTTGGAAGATCTAGCCACACCAATCAGACAAGAAAAAGAAATAAAAGGCATCCAAATTGGAAAAGAGGAAGTAAAACTGTCATTATTTGCAGATGACATGATAGCGTACATAGAAAACCCTACAGACTCCACTAAAAAACTACTTGACATAATAAGTGAACTTGGCAAAATAGCAGGGTACAAAGTCAATATTCAGAAATGGAAGGCATTTCTGTATACCAACAATAAAAAATCAGAAATAGGAACTAGAAAAAAAATCCCATTTACTATAGCAACTAGAAAAATAAAGTACCTAGGAATAAACTTAACCAAAGAGATAAAAGACCTGTTCTCAAAAATCTACATAACGCTGAGGAAAGAAATTAAGGAAGATACAAATAAATGGAAGCATATACCATGTTCATGGATGGGAAGAATCAACATCATTAAAATGTCCATACTACCCAAAGCAATTTTTTTTCACTTTTTTTTTTTTCAGATTTAATGTGTTTTATTGATTAAATTATTACATTTGTGCCAATTTCCCTTCCCTCTGCTCCCCTCCACCCGGTGGCCCCCCTCCCTCCAGTTGTCCCCCCCTTTTAGATTATGTCCATTAGTTGTGCATAAAGTTCCTCCCAACCTCTCTCCGTCTATTCCATTCCCTCCTACCTTGATCCCCAATTCCTATATCATCTCCCTCCCTTTCCCCATTCCCCCTCCCTGTTGACCTCCCCCCAATATGCTTCCTGTACCCACAGTTCCTTTTCCACTCTCGTTGCCTGTTTAGTTTGCCTTTGTTTAATCTCCCTAGCTTCTGTTTTTTTAAACCAGTCCCTTTAACATCTCATATAACAGTGGTTTGGATCTAATGAACTCTTTCAGTTTTATTTTGTCCTGGAAACACTTTCTCTGTCCTTCTATTCTGAATGACAATTTCGCTGGATAGAGTATTCGTGGTTGTAGGTTTTGGATTTTCATTACTTTGAATATTTCTTGCCAGTCTCTTCTTGCCTGTAGGGTTTCCCTTGAGAAGTCAGCTGATAGTCTAATTGGGACCCCTTTGTACATAATTCTTTTCTTCTCTCTTGCTGCTTTTAAGATTCTCTCTTTATCTTTAATTTTTGACATTTTGATTATAATGTGTCTTGGAGTGGTTCTCCCTGGGTCCAGTCTCTTGGGAACTCTCCTTGCTTCCTGGACCTGCAAGTCTATTCCCTTCCCCAAGTCTGGGAAGTTCTCCTTTATTATATTTTCATTCAATTTTTCAAGTTCTAGTTCATCTTCCTCATTCTCTGGCAAACCAGTGATTCTTATGTTGGGCCTTTTATAGCTGTCCCAGAGGTTTCTGATCCTCTCATTGTTGCTTCCCATTTCCTCTCGCTGCATTGGTTGACTGCTTGTTCCTTCTCCATATTGCAGTTTGTTGAAATGAACTCTGGATTTTTTTTCCTCACCATCTGTCTCGTATGCGGTTTTGTTCCTTTCGTTATGAAAGTTTTTCACTTCTTTCTTATCTTTTTCCTGCTCTTTTGTGAATTCTGTAAGCCACCTGATAACAATGGCCCAGAACTGAGCCTCTGACAGGTTCTCTATCTGCTGCCTGGTGAGTTGTGTTACCGGTATTTCTAAAGTTGCCTGCCTCATTTTGACAGATGCGTTTTGTTTTCTTGGGCTGGCTGTCGGGGGCAGTGCCTGTGTACGCGTCACAAATCAGCGACCGGCCGGCGCCTGCCTGTCCGCGACCTATTTCGCAGCTCTGTGGTGCTTTCTTTGGGGGCGGGGGTCCAAGATGGATTCACACAGTTATTCAGCTAGGAGACCGGGATCCGTCCTCCCGCCCCCCTGGGCCTCACTGTTCAAGGCGATGCGGCGGCCGCTCTCCCCAGCGCCGGAGTCGCGCACCGCCAGGGGCTTGCGCAGCCCGGATTCCTCGCCGCCGCCGCTCCGGGTGCGACCGCAAACAGCACTGCCCACTTTAACTCTTACCTGCCCAAATGGCACCGCTGGTTTATAACTTCATATGTTGGACTTCCGTGTAGTTTTATTTTCTGGAATTTCTAGTTATCCTTTGTTTTGAAGTAGTTGTATTCCTCTATAGTTGTAGAGGGAGACCTAGCGTGTCCGTCTAAGCCTCCATCTTGGCCGGAAGTCCACTACCCAAAGCAATTTATAGATTCAATGTAATCCCTATTAAAAGACCAGTGACATATTTCACAGACCTAGAACAAATACTTCAAAAATTTAGATGGAAACAAAAAAGACTCCGAATAGCCACAGCAATCTTGAGACAGAAGAACACAGTAAGAGGAATCACAATACCTGACATCAAACTATACTACAAAGCCACTGTAATCCAAAGAGCCTGATACTGGCATAAGAACAGACATAGATCAATGGAACAGAATAGAGAGTCCAGAAATAAACCCAGGTCTATATGGTCAACTAATATTTGACAAAGGGGGAAGGAACATCAAATGGAGTGAGAAGAGTCTCTTCAACAAATGGTGCTGGGAGAACTGGACAGGGACGTGCAAAAAAATGAAACTAGACCACCAACTTACACCACACATTAGAATAAACTCAAGATGGATCAAAGACTTAAATGTAAGCCACGACACCATAAAAGTCCTAGAGGAAAAAATAAGGTGGGAAAATTTCAGATATCCCATGTAACAATATTTTCACTGAGACACTGATACATCTCCTAAGACAAGGGAAATAAAGGAAAAAAGAAAAAAATGGGACTACATCAAACTAAAGAGTTTCTTCTCAGCAAAAGAAAAAATCAGCAAGATGAAAAGGGAACCAATCATATGGGAGAACATATTTGCCAATGATACTTCAGACAAGGGATTGATCTCCAAAATATATAAAGAACTTACACATCTCAACACCAAGAAGACAGACAGCCCAATTAAAAAATGGGCAAAAATTCTGAACAAACATTTCTCCAAGGAGGATATACAAAGGGTCCATCGGCATATAAAAGAATGCTCAACATCACTAGCCATCAGAGATACAAATAAAAACCACAATGAGATACCACTTTACAGCTGTCAGAATGGCCATCATCAACAAATCAACAAACAGCAAGTGCTGGCGAGGATGCGGAGGAACGGGAACCCTAGTGCACTGTTGGTGGGAATGCAGACTGGTGCAGCCACTATGGAAAACGGTATGGAATTTCCTCAAAAAACTGAAAATGGAACTGCCTTTTTTAAAAAATAATTATTTATTTGTTTGTTTGCTTACTTATTTTATTTTTAGAGAGAGGGGAAAGAGAGGGAGAGAAACATCTCTATTTGGTTGCTTCTCACTCGCGCCCCCAACTGGGGACCTGACGTGCAACCTAGTAATGTGCCCTAGCTGGGAATCGAACCAGCGACACTTGGCTCACAGGCCGACACTCAATCCACTGAGCCGCAGCAGCCAGGGCTTGGAACCAGCAATTCCACTGCTAGAATTATACCTGAAAAGTCCTGAGACCCCAATTCAAAAGAACTTATGCACCTCTATGTTCATAGCAGCGCTATTTACAGTAGCCAAGTGCTGGAAACAGCCTAAGTGCCCATCTGTAGATGAGTGGATCAAAAACTGTGGTACATTTACACAATGGAATACTATGCAGCAGAAAGAAGGGACTCCTACCGTTTGCGACAACATGGATGGAACCAGAGAGATTTATGCTTAGTGAAATAAGCCAGGCAACGAAAGAAAAATATCTTATGCTATCACCTAATACAGGAGACTAATGAACAACACAAACAAATGAACAAAATTAAACCAGAAGCATGTAAACAAGGAGCAGAGTAACAGTTATCAGGGGTGGGCAGAGAGGGGAGTAAGTAGGGGAAGTGTTTAGTAAAGAAACTTGTATAAATAACCCATAGACATGGACAATGGGGTGGGGACTGACTATGGAAGAAGGGGTGGGCTGGGTGTGGGGGAGAACAATGGGGGGGAAAGTGGGACAATGGTAATAGAAGAACAATAAAAATAAATTTTAAAAAAATGCCAGAGCCACATCTTGGACCTCCTGAATCAGGATCTGTGGTGAGAGGCCAGGCTTCTGGGATTCAAGAAAGTCCCTCAAGTGGTTCTGAGGAGCATCCAGGGACCAGGACCACTAGGAGAAGAGCATGCACCCTGCTCTGCTCTATCCTCAGGGGAAGAAGAAGAAAAAAAAAAGAAAGACTCTTCTGGGCAGAAGGGAGCAGGAACAAGGAAGCTACACCAGGCAGAAAAGCAAGCTGGTTGTTACGAGGTCACTTTCCTCTAGGGAAGCAGTCCCCAACATTTTTGGCACCAGGGACCAGTTTTATGGAAGACAGTTTTTCCACAGATCTGGAAAAATTTTCTTCTACAAGCGCATTACATTCAAGTTCACCTCCTGTCATGTAGCCTGGTTCCTAACAGGCCTGGCCCAATACTGGCCCACTGCTGTAGGTTGGTGACCCCTGCTCTAGGCCATGGCAGGGGTCTACCAGGCAGATGGCCTAATCAGCACTGGTCAGGGACTCCTGATTGACTGATGTAAGATTCCATTTCTGGGAGAGCCCAAACTGTAATTAATGTCTTGTTTTGACGACATGGGGTTTGGAATAAGCAACTCCATTTGGGGCCTGTTGTCTTGTTTTTAACAACATAAACATTTGTTATTCTTGTTCTGACTTCAAAAGACTTACAGTTTGGAAGAGGGACTGACCTACAATTACAACAGTGTAGTACACACTTCCAAAGAGGGACCAAGTATCCTAAATAAGCTTAGACTCTACCTTTTGAAGCTTATGGAGGTTCCAGGGATGTTTCCATTTTAAGCCTCTGACATCTTCTGATTCATAATGGGAAAAAGACTGCTCTCTGTTTGGGGGAAAATACTTAAGAGTTAAAACCAATAATTTGACCCATGAGCTACATTGTCCTGTTTGTAGCTGTAAACAGGTGCCCTGACTGGGAGCAGAGTTGCTTTCTAGAAGGTGATCCTGGTGGCAGGGAGGGCAGCTGAGGACCAGGAGGAGGGTGAGAGGAATAGTTTATCGTCCTCCTTGGGCCCAGAGAAGGCTGGGGGCTGGGGTGGGGGCTGACTCTTTGTGGAGGGTCTTGTGTCCCAAGGAGATAAGAACCAGATAGTTTGCTAGCCCCAGGCACAGGAGAGCAGACCAGGCCTGGAGAGCACCCTTCGGGCTGTCAGGGGTGACCCGAGCGGGGTGCACCTGTCTGAGTTGCAGCTTTTCTGTTCTGCATTTTAATTTCCTCTTGGCATTCCCAAACCTTTCTAGAAAATTTTGTTTCTGGTCCTATACATGCTTCATAGAGTCACAGAGGATCCCATGCCTCTGAATGGTGGCAGTTGAGCAAGGAGAGAAGGAGCAGAGAGGAGAAAAGAGATGACAAGACAAAGAGAGCAGGCTCCGGGAATGTGTGGCGCCCAGTTGCAGGGACAGCAGTAACATCTGGGCTGGATGTGTGGGACCTGAAGACAAAGGTCCTCAGAAATATTCCAGGGAGAGAAACTGGACAAATGACTGGTCTTCCTATGGTCTCAGCCCAAAACTCTTTGGGCATAAAAGGGAAGGGTAATCCTTTAGGCTGGAGAACCTGTGGCATCAGGATTGACTCAGCTGCAGAGTTATAAGGGCCAGGGCTCAGGGAGGGCCGCACAAAGGAAGTGATTTTTAAGCAGTTTTGCAGCATGAATAGGAGTTTGACAGTGACCCAAATGAAGATAATTATTCAAACTGCTCTCTCAGATTTTCACCCATCACACACCAGCTGGGAAATTCACACAGGCCTTAAAAAAATCTCTAATTCCAGCAGGACTAGGTCCCACCCACTTGGAGCAGAAGAATGGGGCAGCCTTGGCCTTCTGGAGTCATCTGTGGAGAGGAACACATTGCTGGCTCCCTTGGGCTCCTCTGGGCTTTATGAGCCTGGCAATGAATATCATTCCCAACTCCATTTCAGGCACTTCTGATTCAGTAGAGTGCTTATAGATTGCTTTTGTCAAAACGTGCAAATTCTCCTGGGGGCAAAGAGATTTATTCAGTCTTCATCTTTGCCGAGTTGGATCTTATTTGCCGTTACCTGCAAAAATATATTTCTTGAGCCCTGTTCCCAGAGGAGTGATGTTAGGTCATTACTGCGTGAATTGTTAGGCTGTAAAGGAGCCGTTCCTCACTCACCCAAAACTCAGAGGTGGTGCTGGGCACTTGGGTCATTGCAGACACTCCTGTTAGGACCATCTGTTGTGGTGGCCACTGATGATGGCTCTGCATGTGCTGAAAGTGTACCTTTGGGAATTGTGGGTACACGTTAACCACTTCTCCCCTGTCTCTCTCTCTTTTTTAATGATTATATGACAGAGCAGCCAGCACGCTGAGCAAAGGAACAGAGTGAGGTGGGTATTCTGAGTTTATCCGCACCTGAGAATGTCTCTGCCTTGTGGGAGAAATAGAAGAGGACTTGGTGCTCTTCTGTAGTCTCCCCTCTTGTGAAATGTGCATTGGAGTCTCAGACCACCAGGACCCAGGGAAGCTGGCAAGGCTGGCACAGGGCCTCAGAGCAGCTCAGTGCCTTGGGTTACTTTTGCAGTAGTCATTTTCCTCTTCCTCCCCAGGCAGCCCCTCCCTCCTGGAACCCCTTTGCATCCTCCTGTCCTGCATCAGAGCTCTCCTGAACAAGGTGCCCTTGCTTCAAGACCCAACTACAGACACTAGAGTCAGAGGGGAGAAACGATGACTAAGCAATTAATTCTGGGGTTGCTAATGACGGAAACCGCCCAATTTACCCCCCTACCACCCAAGGATGCTTTTATCTTCAGGGTTAGCACAGGCCTATGTAGTTAAACGGTGGTTCCCAATCAGAGCAATTCTGGTCCCCTACTCTGCCTCCAGCCCTTTTGACAATGTCTGGAGATTCTTTTGGTTTCCACAACTGGGGAGAGGGAAGTTATTGGCAGCTAGTGGGTAGAGACCAGGGATGCTGCCAAACAGCCTACAATGTACAGGACAGCCCCCATGACAAAGAATCATATGATCTCACATGCCAACATTGCCAGGCTGAGACACCCTGAATTAAAAAGTTATATTCCAGTTTGGCCAAAAAGAGCCACTTTCAGTTCCTTCAAGGAGAGATGAACCTGGGCCAAGGAGCTGGAAATCAGGGTTGGGGAAGGGGACCTTTGCACCCACCATCCCATCCTCAAGTTGCAGGATGGTCAAGGACTCTTTTGGGAGCAGTGCTGCCCAGCAGAACTTTCTGCGATAACTGGGAAATCCATACCTGTGCTATCTAATATGATAGCCACCAGCCACATGTGGCTATTGAGCACTTGAAGTGCACCTACTGAGGAAGACTGAGAGTTGACTTTATATTTTATTTGCAATTAATTTACAATTAAAATGAAATATTTCCAAGTGACTAGTGGCTATTGTATTGGAATAGAGTCCTCAAAACTGTCCCCTCCCCATTCTGAGTGTCACACCTGCTTGAGGGAGCTTCGTTCACAATGAGATGCTAATGGAAGATAGGAAAAGTCCATCCTTCTTCCCCGATTTTCATCTGAGTGAGGGATTCAAACTGGAGGTCTGAGGGTCAGAGTGGACAATGCAGGGTTACTGCCCAGCTGCGAGGGTGGGGGCACTGTGCGCTTGCAGTCCGTGTGCAGAGGTGCCTGCCACACAGCAGCACCAGGGCCACGCAGCCTGGGCCCATGCAGACCCCAAAGCCAAAGGCTCTGTCTGCAGAGCTTGAAGCCCACTCTCTTCCCGAGTGGCCTCAGGCGCTTCCAAGAGCTTTCACTCCTGGGCCAGGCACAGAAGAGTGTGGAGGGTAAAAACAGGCCAGTGGGGCAGGGGAAGGATAACCTCTGGCCAGATGTGCAACCTTTAGGGCCTAAACCAAGGTTTGGGGTGAAGATCCCCCCAATTGACTCCCTGTAGGGAGACTGGCTCTGGCTCTATGGCTTCTGTCACCCTAGGGCTGAGAGATGACCTCCTGGCCCCACCAGACATACAGATGACAATGTGAGGTCCTCTCAGGCTCCATTCACAGCACAGCTTTTAAGTAGGTTTAGGTAATTTAGAAGCTACTTTATCCTTACCATAATATATAGGCTTTGTAATAATAAAATATAAGTGCTGACAAAGGGCAAGGGTTAAATCCCTGGGCAGGCTTTGATTCTGGCAGAAATGTTGGGTAGTCTGATCAGGCTGTTCCTATTACCGTTCATAGTCATGATTTTAAAATGCCAGATAAAATTTAGTGAAAATCTGCTGACTTCCCTAATGCCTTTATGTCTTTGCTCAAATATCACCCTTCCTTCCCTGTTCCATTTTTCCCCAGGGCTTCTCACGCATTAAGTCCCTCTAAAATTTACTTATTTACTTGGCTGATTTTCCCTGGCTGGTTTGGCTCAGTGGATTGAGCGTCGGCCTGCGAGCTAAGTGTCGCTTGTTCGATCTTCCAGTCAGGGCACATCAGAGAAGGAAAACTCTGACTCCAAAAAACCTCCGCTGCCTTGCGGCATACCTCTTCAGGGGAAAGGCTAAGGGAGTAAACCCCGACAGAAAATCCGGAGCCGGAGTCCCTAAGGCGGTTTGACGTTGTAGTCAACACCGGCAACTCCTGCGGCGCACCTGAAACCAAGCTGTATCGACTCCGTCTTTCCCTTGGACCCTTCAGCTGCGAAGAGAGGGGGGGTCTGCTGCATGGGCAACAGCAGACGCTCCATATCACCCTGTCCAGGCTCTGTAGCTTCAGCTTCACTGGAGAGGACACTCCAGCGTCATCGCAAGATGTCGATTCAACACGGGGGGGAGACAGATACCGTGTCACTCCCGAGTCGGACTGCACAGCCATTCTCGGCGGTGCAGATAGACTCTTAAGAAGCTACACCATCGTCTCTCGAGACGGACGGCTGCCGACGACGACTTGGCTGATTTCAATTGCCTTCCTTGCCCCATGAGAACCTGAGCTTTAAGAAGACAAGATTTGGGTCTCTTTCATCCCCTTCAGCAGCCCACGTGTTAAAACAGTTACATCTGTCCAGCGAATGACACACTTCAGGCACTGTGAGTGGCTGGTGCTTGTCACCTCACAGCATCTGTCACAGCAGGAGGGGGAGCAAAGGAAGGGAGGCCCAGGGCTTCAGTGACCTGTCTGAGAGGCAAGTGTGGGGCTGGGTGGGAAGTGAAACCCCTGTGCCACCCAATTCTCCTGCCATATCTGTGCCTTGCACACTGCAGGGACAGTACAGTCACAACCAAACCGTGGTAGAACCTTGGGCCTAGCAGCTCACCCTGCATCCTGGAGAGATTTTGAGCTTCCAGAGAAAGGCTGAGACCCTTTCTCTTACTTGACAAGAGGCAAAGGTGAGAGGTATTGTATTTAAAGCACAGCTACCAGAGGTTGTGTCCAGTAGAGCTCAATCCAGAAAAGCCAAAGGAGCAGACTGCATCTCTGCAATGAAAATGAAAATCAGTGGGAAAAGAAGATTCTGGTGATGAAACTTTGAATTACTTACAACCTTCCCAAGAAAGTATCTTTCCATGAAGTTGGGGAGCCTAACTACTTTGAAGCACTAATTCAGAGGATATTTCCAGAACAGAGAATTCTGGAATGTTCCATGGTAATCCAATTTGAGGTTACCCTCAGAAAAACATTTCGAATTTACTTCTATATCTCTGTAGAAAGGGCGGAGGAAGAATCCAGGAGAAACAAATGGGGAGAGGGCAGAGTGTGCTATCTGCTGAACTACTTCAAAGAGATGCCCTTTTCCAGATGTGTTCAAACTACAAAAGGGATACAGTTACTATTGCTGCATAATAACAGTAACTTAGGGACTTAGCACCTTGACACAACTGTCTCTTCATGCTCATGGATTCTGTGGGTCAAGAGTCCATTCAGATCACAAGAGGGAATGGTTTGTCTCTGTTCCATGTTGTCTGGATCTCCTGGCCAGAACATGAGCTGGTGCTGCTGACCCAAGCCTCTCTACATGGACAGTCTGTGACTTCTAAGCTTCCTCATAGCATGGTGGCTTTGGGGGCTGCTCAGACTTCTTGCTTGGAAACTCAGGAACCCGAACACAAGTGACCCAGCAAATGAGGCAGAAGCTTAATGGGCTCTTCTGACAGAGGTGGAGGTCACTTTGTGTCACTTCTGTCTCATTGTTTCGGTAACAAGCTAGTCACAAGTCCATTTGGATTCAAGTTCAAAGGAGGAGGTATAGGCTTCATATCTCAAAGAATATGTAGCCACAGAAGAGAAGAATAAGCAGCTCTGACTCAAGTCACCCAAAGGCTGATTAAATGCACACACGCACACACACACACACATATAGACTAATTGTGCTTAGTCTTTTCATAGTGATCATTTGAAAATTGTGATAGAAGATATATATATATATCATATAATTTACCATCTTAACCATTTTTAAGTGTACAATTCAGTGGCATGAAGTATATTTACATTATTTTGCAACCATTACCACTATCCATCGCCAGAACACTTTTTATCATGGGGGGGGGGGACAGGGGAAGGGAGAAAAAGGAGGTGAGAGAGAGAGAGAACCATTGATTTGTTATGAGTTGTTGTTCCACCTATTTATGGGTTCATTGGTTGATTCTTGTATGTGTCTTGACCAACTGGAGATCAAACCCACAACCTTGGCATATCAGGACAATGCTCTAACCAACTGAACTATCTGGCCAGGGATTTTCTTATCTTATAAAACTGAAACTCTGTGCCCATTAAACACTAACTCCCCACACCCCCTTTACCCAGCCCTTGGTAATTACTGTTCTACTTCAGTCTCTGTGACTGTTATTGTTCAGGTGCCTCATATAAGTTGTATCATACAATATTTGTCTTTTTGTGACTGGCTTATTTCACTGAGCATAATGTCCTCAAGGTTCATTCATATTGTATCATATCTCAGAATTTTCTTCCTGTTCGATGTTGAATAATATTCCATTGTAAATACATACACCACATTTTGTTTGTCCATTTATCTATCAATGACCACTTAGATTGCTTCCACATTCTGGTTCCTGTGGAGAATGCTGTTGTGAACATCAGTGTATAGATATCTCTCCAAGAGCCTGCTTTTAATTCTTTTAGGATATACCCAGAGCGGAATTGCTGGATCATATAGTAATTCTATCTTCACATTTTTGAGAAAACTTCATACTGTTTTGCTGCCCAATTTTATATTGCCACCAACAGTCCACAAGAGTTCCAATTTCTCCACATTCTCGTCAACAATAGTTATTTTCTGCTTTTTTCATACTAGCCATCCTAACAGGTGTAAGTGATTAAATGTATTTTATTTGTTTTTAGTCCTGAGAAAACCTCTTGAGAAACAAACTTTGGTTATTACCCCTAGTCTTACAAAAAAGAAAATTAAGAAGTGGATAAGCTGGTAAGAGTGGTGCCAGAATTCAAACTCAGGCCTGCTCATTACCAGTCTCTTTCAGTGGGAACTAGCTGGACCTGAGAATCCCCTCCCTACCCCCAATTCTCCAGTTCTTCTAGGAAGTTCCCCTTCCCCTAGCTCCTTCCCAGCTCTGTCCCTTCACCTGGGCACTTATCCTCCTCTCCGAAGTCATTAACCATCAGAGGTGGAACAGAGGTTCTATCAGACTCAGTGAGGTCCCCCTGAGTTAACTAATCAAGGAAGGCGATGCAGTGTGTAATACAGAAGCACAGTGGCCAGGCTTGAGGCCGAGTTTGAGCGTAAGACTTCAGGCATTTGCCCAAGAGACTGAATGCTCTGGGTGTCAATCTGCAATCCAGGGTATGGTGAGAACACAGGCAGATAAAATGAAGTGCTGGAGAAAGACACAACATGAGCCTTATTGTCTGCATTGTGTGGTTTTGCTGCTGTTTGGGATGTTTTCCTCGTATTGTCTTCAGCACATCCCTCTGCACTCCCGGCCAGGCTCCAGTTCCATCCCCTCTGCTGCCATAGGAGGAAAAACTGACCAGTCCTTGTCATTTCCTGCTTTTCAGAGGCAGCACAATGTACCAGGAGAGCAGGAACTTCGAATGTGGGTGGCAGGCATTTGATCCTGGCCCAGTAAGTGCCAGGTTAGTTCCTCTGTACAGAGAGAGGGCCACATGGTTCCAAGTCCCAAATACTTCACCAAATGCGGGGCTGGGATCACACCAGTCCCACCATAAGGACAGCCCGGGAACAACTCAATTCTTAATTCTCCCCTGCCATCTGGTGGCGGTCTTTTAAGATGCACTTTGAAGGTGGGGTTTGACGACTGAGCAACTGTGAAGTTGTGCGCAGTGTTACTCTCTGTCCTCACGCCCTCACCACCCACTCAACGATTTCAGTCGCTCCTCCAGAGCCTTTCACTTCCCCCTAGTCCCCAGAAAATGCGCCACAGCTGTGAGGCTGTGTCTATACAAAAGCATTAAGGGATGTGCTTCCTCCATGGGCTCTTGCTCAGAGCTGAGAGGAGGAAAGGGCCCCAGGGGGTCTGGAGAACACAGAAACCTGGACCTTCTGGGGAGGCAACTGCCTGGTTTGGAGGCTCTCTTTTGTACTGCAGAGGCTCTGCCCACCCTCCTAATGGGGTCCTGGGTTCTTTAAGCCCCAGAACAGACATTTGGGGCCTATACAGCTGGTGGAATGATAGGGAACTCTCCCCCACTTAAAGCAACAGGTAGCACTCAGAGAAAGGCCGGTCACGGAACACCCCGTCTGCTGCACTATGGGGTCTTGTCTAGGATGCTGTTAGCTAGTGAGCCTGGGGAGGTCAGGGCTGCCCGGAGGGCAGTGTTAAGAACTGAGCCAGCAACTCTCTGCTATATTTTAGGACCATTCTGTTGGGGAAGAAGGTGGAGAGAAGAAAAGAATGTGGGGACCCCGGAGACAGCAGCCCTTTGCTGTCCCAGGGTCACTTGTGCTTCAGGGTGAACCTACCTGCTTCGCATGGGAGATGCCTGAGCCCAAGCCAGACTATTGACTGGAAGTCTCCCCTCAGGACTGGAGGGATCGGGAGTGTGTGTGGGGAACTGGTGAAGGATCTACGCGCCTGACATCTGATGCAGTGCAAGGATGAGGGACTGGCCGAGGCTGCTCTGCCCACTCGAGCTCAGCTCAGAGTCAGAAGCCCTTTCCTAGTAGCCTGGAAGCACTGCACCACCAGCATGTCCGGTTAATGAAATTACCCGCACTGCCAAGGACAACATTACCTAATATTGTGATTAGTTTTGGGAACTGCTGCTTAAGAACCTGAGGAGGAAGGATGGGCTTTGCCCAAAACTTCTGATTTTGAAAAAATTTTACGGAAAAACGGAAACAGTGATTCATTGACCACTCATATACTTGTCACTCACATTCACCAATTCTTAACATTTTGTCCTACTTGGTTCCCTTCCATCTCTCTTCATAGATATGTTGTAGATATAGGTGTAGTTCTGTAGAAACACACACCTGTGTATATGGAACAGTTGGATATTTGCAGACTTGCAACATCCCACCTGTGTTTAGACTGAATGTTTGTGTTCCTCCAAACTTTACACATTGAAACCTGGACTCCCAATGCCCCAGTATGATAGTATTAGGAGGTGGGCTTTTCGGGGGTATTTCGGTCATCAGGGTGGAGCCCCCAGGAATTGCTTAGTGCCCTATAAAATGGATCCAAGAAAGCTCTCTCACCTTCTTTCTGCCATATGAGGATATCAGAAGACCTAGAAGAGGGTCTCCACCAAAACCCAACAGTCCTGGCACTCTGATCTCAAACTTTCAGTCTTCAGAACTGTGAAAAATAAATTTCTGTTGTTTATAAGCTGCCCAGTCTATGGTATTGTGTTCCAGCAGCCTGAGCTAAGACAGTGCCCACTGCCCCCCAGCACTCCAGCAGGCATCTCCTACGGAGAAAGACATTCTCCTGTGTAGCCAAGATGTCATTATTATACCTAAAAAATCAACACATTTTCATAATATTCCTCCAATATCTTTGAACGCTGATATTTTTGATTCAGGATTCGTTAAAGATCACACATTGCATTTGCACATTATGGTGCTTTACCTTTACTTCCTCTTAATTTCAAAGACTTCCCTAGCCTTTATTCTTTCATTTTATTTATTTATTTTAGTCTTGTATGGCATTGCCATTTTGGAAGCATCCAGGCAGTTGTTTTGCAGAAATCCTCTCACTTTGGATTTGTCAGATTTTTTTTCCCCTGTGAATAGAATCAGAGTGAACATATTTGGTAAGAATAGCATGTGGGTATGTGGGGGTCTTTCTTAGTGTATTTCTTCAGAAGGCACATGATGCCAGGTTGTCCCACTAATAGTGATGCGAACTGTGACCACTTGGTTATGACATCAATATCCATTGCCATTATCCATTGCCATCATCACTGGTTTTGAGCCCGCATGGTCCCAAATCTGGTCAGTGGAAGCCCTTTATACCACATCCCATATCCCAGATTCATTTTGCAGCTTCCAGCCCAGACCTGGAATCAGCCATTGTTCCAAGGAGGCCACTCTGAGAGGAGAAGGGTATTTGCAAATCCAACATGGAGGCCCTGAGTGTGCCCATCACGCCAGGCACCTGAGCATCCACCCACGTGTCCTGGTTCCTTGGATTGGGGTCTCTTTGCCCTCCCAAGAGGCCCTCTCAAACATTAGCTATTAGACTCCATGCTGGCTGCTTTTGTCCCCAAATACTCTGAGTGTGGCTGAGCCTAGCACAGCAGCCAACCTGCCTGCCTCCCAGCCCACTCTCCTTCAGGTTTCCGAGGTGTGACTCAGACACTTGTCTGCTGTCCCTAAACTGCAGCTCTCCACACTCTCTCCTAAAAGCCATTGCTTTCCGCTGTTGGTAAAGGGAGGAATGGCCACCACCCAACACCATTTCCCAAAGAAATCTCCTTACCCTCCACCCTGACCTCTGCTTTCCTTTAACCACTTTCTCCACACCTTCTTTGCAAGTCCTTCATGGTGCTCTTGCACCTCACTTTTAGCATGAGGTATCTCTTGCTTTGTGGCCTGAACCAGATGGAAACCAAAATGGTTCCATTTAAATATCCTTCATACCATGTGAAGCTGTTTCTCCTTCCTTCTCTGCATGTTCCACACTCAGTGTGGGCTGGGAGTCTCCTCGTTTCCAGCACTAGGAAGTGGGTCACGTGCTTTCTGCAGGACATCAGTAATGTGCTCTCAGAGGCAAACAAGTGGCAGCGGGTAGAGAAGGAACCTGAGCCAGGAGAGAAAGGTGTAGAGAAACATGTGTCCAGGGGGAAAGCCTAAGAACTCTGGGACCATACAGTACCACCAGAACCCTGTTTCTGACCAGGAGTTGCAGGGTGCTGGTGACCAGCCAGCACTCCAGGGCCCTCTGAGCAGCCTGCTTGTCTGTGTCCTGAGATCCTGCCTGCCTTTCATGGCCTGGAATCCTCTGATTGGCTGGCCTGGCTTGGATCATGTCTGTCTCTGAACCAATCACCATGTCCATGGGGACGAAGAACTTTCATGGGCCAAACCTGGGTCTAGTGCCTTCCTTGGATCCACCAGGGCTGAGTGGAGAAAAGAGACAGAGGGGAAGAGGGGGAGTGGCTGGGCTACCCAGGGGCTAATGGTGATACAGAGGGAAGTTTCACTTTCTGATCTCTGTGAGACCAGCTGGGAGTTCCCTCTGAGCTCAGTAGGAATGGGCATACCATCACCAATACATAGGAGTGGGCTTTCTATGTATTTTGCATCATCTGGTAGATCCATGATGGTTTGTAATTTCTAAAGAGGAACTGACATTTCATTTCATTTCATTTACTTTTATCCTTTTATCTTCACCTGAGGATCTGAGGATGTTTTTTATTGTTGGGAGAGAGAGAGAGAGAGTGAGAGTGAGAGAGAGAGAGAGAGAGGGAGAGAGAGAGACAGAGAGAGAGAGAGAGAGACAGAGAGAGACAGAGAGAGAGAGACAGAGAGAGACACGTCGGTTCCCTCCAGCATGCACCCAACCAGGGGTCAAACCTACAAACTAGGTATTGCGCTGAACAGAATCGACCCACGACCTTTTGGTGTGAGAGACAATGCTTCAACCAAATGAGCCACCTGGCTAGCATGGAACTGACATTTTAAATGACTAGAAAAGGAATTCTTTTGTGCCATCCCTTTCATGGTACTCCATGGAGAGAGCAGTTTAGTGAACCATTCTTGCTGGCAGTTGGTCTGTGGCTCTTCTTCACACAAACTCTTTTGGATCCCAAGTCATTTATGTTAAAAAGACCAGAAAGTCCAAGACACAGGCACTGGCAGGTTTTCTTAACTATCTATATGTCCAGCTTTACACGGAAGCTGACTTGTTTCTTCTTTCTTTAACCTACAGGTTGGACCTCATTTATTTTCAGCTTCCTGACACATATTTTCTATTCTGGAACTTGTGGGAAGCTCAGCTTCCTTTTCCATTAAGCTGTTGGGATGTCAGCCTCCGCCCCTCATGAGAATAGTCTCCCTGAGACTAAAGGCAACTCAGAGAAAAGCAGAGTCAAGAGATGGAGAGAACTGAATCTGGTGCCTGACATCATTTACGTAGCTGGATCCAGCCATTCCTGAAGCGTATGAATCTATCCAGGACTTTTCATTGATGTGAGTTGCAATACAAACTCAAGATCCTGCAAATCCAGTCTATTCCTTACAACTCTCCTTCTTAGTACAGTCATGGAATTTAGTATTGGATGAGATCTTCAATATTTGTTCAGCAGATGTTGACTAAACTAGATTGCTCTTTGTCAGGCCCTACATTGGACACCAGGATCCAGCAATGAATCAGATATTGCTCCTGCCCACAGGGAGCTCCCAGTCTAACTAGTAGCACTCCTGATCCTATCCTGATTCTATACCTTCATTTTCTAAAAACTGGACTTAGATTAGGTTTTTAGAAACTTTGTGTTTCCCACAAAGATTCCTACAATCTGCTTTCAAATTGACTTCACTTTTGTCACATTGTCCCATCCTCTATCCCTTGGGGAAAGGAGAGAGAAAAATAAACCAGTGGGATCACTGGCTGGGAAGGGACCTATGATCTGGGAAATTACCAGCCCCATTTTGTCCAGAGACCAACACTTCTACAGTAAACCAGAATGAAGGACACGTGACCAAACTATCCAAAGTTCATGACAGCAGCTATGTAAATAGTGAAACATTTATTAGTTCAATCTGTTTCGAGCCAATGCAAACATCACACATTTTAATCATGAGTGTTAAAATGAAAGTCAAAGCTGGAGAGGTGTGAAATCAATGATACAGAATTGAAGTTAACTAGGAAAACACATGTATCAGCCTCTCCCCACTCTCTCCTGAAGGCAGAAGTGCAGAATGGCTAGACATTTGTTCAGTAGCTATTAGGTGAACCACCGATATTCAACTGTTTTTGAATATGGTCCAAGCTGCTCCTGCTATGATCTTACAAAACTGATATTCTAATGAAACGATACTGTAAAGTTTAGATATTCTGGGTCCTCCTACCACAAACACCAAGTTTGACGTCAAGGATATTTTGGTAGTCATGTAGATTGTGTTCAGGTAAAACAAAGCCCGAGGATGTCCCCCACCTCAGGAAGGGCACCTCCCCACAGTGTGTGAGTTGGTGTGGGGGAAGACCTGAGAGTAACCTTATATAATCTCTTCTTTGAGTCACCCTTTTAAAAAATTGTTGTCCTCTGTGTTCTGACTTGACAGTCCCTTACTGGCCCTGCTTTCATGAGTGGCTGAGACCAGGAGAAAGGGGAGGGCTCATCTCTACAACAGTCCATCTGTGCACAGAACTCAATAGACCAGCAGAATCACTAGTGACCTAGAGGTTGGCAGCATGGGAAAGGGGGGGAGCAAGAGTGTGGTTAAACAAATATAGCCCCCCAAACTGGGATGTCTTGGAAAACCTTGGTCTGCTTTAACCTGAGAAAAATCAAAAGCTGTAAAGATGTTTGGGAAAGCCATAACTGTTGGGGATGTAAGAAAGAAGAAGGTCCAGGGGATGTGAGGGCCAAGTGGAGTGAGGGGGTTGCCTTTCCCCAACTGTGACTCCCCGGACCCTCTGCTCTTGTGGAGGGTGCAACCTGCAGCACCTGTGGGCAGGCCTGGGATGCCAGATGCTCCAGACATGGGACTGGGGGAGGTGCACAAAGGCTTGCCCTCCAGGAGATGATAGTACAGCCCCTCAGCTTCTCTGCCTGAGTGCAGTATCCTTGACCTTCTCAGAGCAGTTTGCTTGTAGTTCAAGCTTGATCCCTGTCAGCTTCTCGATGGAATCCTTGGAGCTGACTGTGATCATTTGGTCTCCAGGGGTGAAGACTCAGGGGCACAGAAATAAACAGCAGGTCCCCTTCTTGTTCCCCTCAGTCCCCTAGGTTGCATCATTGAGAGCAACGTGGCAGACCATGTCCAGCAGCCTCTTGACAAAGGTGGTGTGAGGCTGCTGACGGCCTGGCCCACATCACCTACCAGGATCTCCCTGCCCTCCTCCAGGAGGATGCTCTTCTTGTCCTTGCTTGGGCAGAAGAGCACCGCCTTCTATCTTCTTCACCCACTGTGAGGTCCACAACTTGTGAATCTTCATGTCATTGAACACCTGATGATGGCATCATAGCCAGCCGATCCAGAAGACATATTTCCAGAAGTGAGAGTGAGATAGCAAGGAGAACCATGAGAGATGAGAACCATTGCAGCTGCTGCTGGGATCCAAATGAACCTGTCAGTCTCGAACATTACCCCATTCTCAGGTGTGATGGTGTCGGCGTGTTTAGTGAATTCTCTCTAATGTCCTCCTCCTCTTGATTTCCAAGTGGTAAGCCAGAGTACAGATCCACAGCCCAGCACTAAGCCACCACTGTCTCCCATCCAAACTGCAACACAAGGAGCTGTGAATGGTACAAGAGGACCTGTTGCAATCCAAAATAAATACAGCAGACCATCACGCAGCCTGCCTTTGGGCTTGGTGTGGCCACATGACTCAGTGGGATATAGAGGCAATACCTCTTCCAGGAAGTATCTTCAAGGGAAAGAGTGTACCTTGCTTGATGTCTTTTTCTTTCTACATGCTGGATTTTGGATGTGATGTCTGGAGCTTGAGCAGCCAACTTGGTCCATAAGGTAGAACCCTAAGAATGTGAAACAGAGGGCAAGAGAGAATTTGGGTTCTTAAAACTTAGAACATTTCTGCCTTGCCAACACTGGACTTCAATATCCGGAAGAAAGAAACCTTTATCTGTTTTTAGCTTCTGTTGTTTTAGGTCTCTGTAACAAGCAGAATAATCTAATAGAACTGTTACATGTGGCTTTCAACTCACTCAGCCTTCATCCAGCTAACAAATTCCTCTAAAGGTGAAGCAGGGAGTGAAATGGCACAGAGGACGTAAGACTCTATCCCACGTATTTAAAATTTTTTTACATAACTTGTTTTCTTTAACCCGGGCTACCACCACTCTGAGTGCCACCTGCCTCCCTTCTCTTGGCATGGTGGTGGGGGGCCTGGTTGGTGGGAGCAGACTGGGCCTGAAGCTGGTGTGACATGAGTGGCCCTGCCCTAGCGCTTCAGGTGATATACAGAGTCAAAACTGCAGACCACTGGGCTGAGCAGGCAAGTTGGGGCGGGGCTTTGAGAAGGTGAATGTGGTACTGGAGTGCATGCTGGGGAGCTCTAGAACAGTGCACAACCTGGGTGTGTGCCCAGGAAGGCCAGCTCTATTTAAAGGCCATGGGCAAGGCCAGGCTGGCAGGTTCCAGCCTGCACCCAACAACATTTCCTTTGCCAGAGGATATTTTCCCTCTATTCCATCTCCCAGTAGTTGGGGACTCAGGGCAGATACAGGCCTAGAGGAGGGTCCCCATGATTATGTTCATAACAGCCCCTCTCCCTGGGCCTGGTGCAGAGTGGTAATGACCACACAGTTTTTCCTTTGTCTTCACGGACTCTGATTGACCCAGAACAAGGTCAGTCAAGGACAACAGAGCACCTAGGAGTCCAGCTGGTGGTCAGACCCACAGCACAGGTCCCAGGAGCCTCAGCCCTTCCTAACAGATGATCATTGCCTTCCTGATCTCACAGTCTAATGGACAATGGTTTCTTCCCTTCCTCTCTCTTTCCTTCCCTTTCCTTTTAATCCCATTATCCCCCTTTCTATCACTTTTCTTCTCTTTCTTACTTTTTCAGCTGTGGTAAAAATATACAAAACATAAAATTTACCACCTTAACCATTTTTTAAAGATTTTATTTATTTATTTATTTTTAGAGAGAGGGGAAGGGAGGGAGAAAAGAGGAGAGAAACATCAATGTTTGGTTGCCTTTCACATGTCCCCACCTGGAGACCTGGCCTGCAACCCAGGCATGTGCCCTGACTGGGAATTGAACCGGCAACCCTTTGGTTCACAGGCCAGCACTCAATCTACTCAGCTGCAAGAGCCAGGGCTTAACCGTTTTTAAGTACACTTTAGTGGCATTAAGTATATACTCACATTCTTTTTCAACCATCAATACCATCCATCTCCAGAACTCTTTTCATTTTATAAAACTGAAACTCTGTACCATTAAACAATAACTCCCCATTCACCCTCTCCCCATCCCCTGGCAACCAGTGTTCTACATTGAGTTTCTGTGATTTTAACTATTGAGTATTGCATATAAGTGGAATCATAGAGTATTCGTCTTTTCGTGAATGGCTTATTTCACTTAGCATGTTATCTTCAAGATTCATTTACATTGTAGCAGGTGACTTTCATTCATTTTTAAGTCTGAATAATATTCCATTGCACATATATAACACATTTTGCTCATTCATTCATCCACCAATGGACACTTGGGTTACTTTCACCTTTTAACTATTGTGAATAATGCAGCTGTGAACATGGATGTGCATATATTTTATTGCAATCCTGCTTTCAATTCTTTTGGTTATATACCCAGAAGTAGACTTGCTGGATCATATAGTAATTACATTTAAATTTTTTGAGGAGCTATCGTACAGTGGCTGTATCATTTTACAATCCCACCAAAAGCCTAGTATTTCAGTTTTTTTAGATCCTTGCCAACTCTTGATAATTTATGTTTGTTTGTTTGTTTGGTAGTATCCGGTCTAGTGGGTATAAGGAGGTATCTCATTATAGTTTTGATTTGCATTTTCCTAAATATTAGTGATGTTGAGCACTTTTGCATGTGCTTACTGGCTATTTATATATCTTCTTTGGAAAAAGGTCTATTCAATTTCTGTGACCATTTTTGAATTGAGTTGTTTTTCAATATTAAGTTTTTTAAAGTATATTTCGTTGATTATGTTGCTACAGTAGTTCCAATTTTTTCCCGTTTGCTCCCCTCCACCCAGTACCCCCAGCAATCCCACCCCCCTTAGTTCATGTCCATGGGTCGTGCATATAAGTTCTTTGGCTTCATCCTTTCCTATATTATTCTTAATGTACCTCTCTCTATTTTGTACCAACCAATTATGCTTCTTAGTCCCTGCACCATTTCCCCATTTCTCTCCCTTCCCCCTCCCAGCTGATAACCCTCCAAATAATTACCATACCTATGATTCTGTTCCTATTCTGGTTTGCTTAGTTGGATTTTGTTTTTATTTTTTAGATTCATTTGTTGATAGTTGTGAGTTTGTTGTCATTTTAGTGTTCATAGTTTTGATCTTCTTTTCCTTAAGTAAGTCCCTTTGACATTTCATATAATAATGGCTTGGTGATGATGAACTCCTTTAACTTTATATTGTCTGGAAAGCACTTCATTTGCCCTTCCATTCCAAGTGATAGCTTTGCTGGATAGAGTAATCCTGGTTGCAGGTTGCCTTTCATCGCATTGAATACTGCTTGCCAGTCCCTTCCTGCCTGCAAAGTGTGCTATGAGAAATCAGCTGATAGTTCTATAGGAACCCCTCTGTAGGCAACTCTCTATTGCTACCCCAGGATCTCTATTTATCTTTCACCTTTGGCATCTCAATCATGATGCATCCTGGTGCAGTCCCCTCTGGATCCAGTTCACCCGGGACCCTCTGTGCTTCCCGGACCTGTATGTCCATCTCCTTCACAGAATTTGGAAAGTTTCCCTCATTTTTTAAAATTCTTGCTTCCTCATTCTGCACTGGTTGACTGGTTTTTTCTTCTTTATGTTCCAGATCATTGATTTGAACCCTGGTTTCCTTCCCTTCACCATTGGTTTTGCATGGATTTTTCTTCGTTTCACTTAGCATTGCCTTCACTTCTTCTCTTATACGTTTGCCATACTCAAACATATCTGTCAAGCCTGTGATCATCTTTATCACCAGTGTTTTGAATTCTGCATCTGTTAGGTTGGCTATCTCCTCGTCACTTAGTTCTCTCACTGGAACCTTGATCCGTTTCCCCTTTTGGTCCATACTTCTCTGTCTCCTCATTCTGACAGGCTCCTGTGTTTGTTTGCCTCCATGTCCCAGGTAGAGCTGTCGTTCCTGTTACATTGTAAGGGGTGGAGCCTTGGGGATTCATCAGTAATGGGAGACCTGTTTCACCACGTTGTGGCACTGTATGTGGGGGAGGGGTCCAAGAGGGAACAATGCTGCCTGCCCAGCAGTTCTCCCTTTTCCAGGTACCTCTCCCACCTCTGCACCAGACTGTCGCCCTCTAACTGCTGTCCTGGCCGTCGTTCCCAGAGTGGGTGGATCTGTGGACATTCTAGGACTGTGGGGGTCCTTTAAACAAGTGGACTCTGTTGAGAGACAGGCAGTTTCTGCCTCCACCTCAACCCCCACTGGTCTGCACAGTCAGAAGCAATGAAGCTTGATTTTCCCTGGTGCTGGGACTGTGAGCTGCTAGGTCCAGTGATGAGCTAGGAATGCTCCCCAGGTGTCCCTCCTGACTTTAAAATGTGTGACTATGCTTTCTGCTGGCCTGCTGCTGCTACCAACACATTGTGTCCTTTCCGCCCCAGCTCCACCCCTGCTACCTGTCTAGATGAGTATTTCTTCTTTATATCTTTGTTTGCTGGACTTCCATGCAGTTTGATTTTCTGGAACTTCTGGTTGTTTCTAGTTTTGAGGTAGTTGTATTCCTTCTTAGTTGTGGAAGGAGATGCAGCGTGTCTGTCTACGCCTCTATCTTGGCCAGAAGTTCTTTTTTTTCTTTTAATCCATCTAGCTAAAGATGGGCTGAGCCAATCAGCCTCAGTCTTGTTGGAATGTAGAAATCTAGTTCATTCATTCTCATTGCTATATGGCAATGTGTTCTACAAATACAGTATAACTCAGGCATCCATTCTACTGATAGTTGTCATTTATATTGGTTCTGGTAATTCGTCATTACAAACAATAAAGCTCTGACCATTTGGGCACTTGTCTGATGATGCACCTGTCGGTGTTTGGCTAAGGTGTGTGCACTGAAGAGGTACATTGCTGGGTAGTAACACAACAGCCAGGGCTCATCTTCAGCTTCTATCAGGTGGGCAAATGCTTCCTAAAGTGGTTGCACAATTCTACACTCCCATCAGGGGGCGCATGAGAGCTCACCTCTTGGTGTGGTTTCACCAGATTTGAATGGTGGGTTAGTTATAATCCTGAAACATTCAACAAGATTTAATTTGGTTCTTTGATGGAGCACTGAGAACCATGAAAATAATGTTGCTACAAACATCTACTGATGTGAAAATTGCTTTCAATGTAATGCTAAGTGAAAAGAGTCAGAAACTGCACACAACCTGTGCATATAATCAAATAACAGAGTGAGACATGAAGGAATATAACGGTGGGTGAGTTTTATTTTCTTCTTTACACTTTTTGTATTATCCAAAATTTTCACAAGAAGATCTCATACTGCTTTGGTTGTCAGGAAATAAAAACAAATAGAATGATTGTTTTCAAGCAGCAACAATGAGGGTTGGGAGACAAGATGGAGACCTCAAAAAGCGGATCAGAGAGAAGTGCCATGCTGGGGGAACAGGTTTTGGGGCACGTGCTGGAAGCAGAAGACAAGGTAAGATCTCAGGATCAGAGTGAGAATTTGACCGTGCAGGCCCTGGGCCAGGAAAAATAACAATGTGGTGTTTCAGTTTTCTCAATTGAGAAGGGAATAGTAATGGTATTTACTCCATGGGCTGTTGTGGGGCTTGTAAGATGCTGAGAATCAGGCCAAGCACATGGGTGCTTGCTCCATAGTGCGTGTCATCAACAGTGGAGTAGTGTCTTGACAGGAGTGAGATGGAGCAGCCCTCAGAACCATGGGCACTGAGAAGGACCTGAGGGGACAAAGATAATCAAATGACCTTAACATGATGCATGCAAAGCAGAGGCTGCGTTCTGAATGCGCAGTTGCTGGCAGAACAACTGAGAAGGAACCAGTTCTGCTCACTGCCATCCCCATGTGCCCACCAACCTCAAGCTTAGCCTCTGCGCCAGGCTTCACACCCAGTGCCAGACCTCACAATCACCTGGCGTGTGGGGGTGACACAGTTCCCAGAGGTGGGTGGCTTCCTCAGAGTCACACAGTTGGAGTCAACAGTCCAGTGCAGAAGCTCCTACTTGGAGATCACAAGCTGCCACCTGCCTCCCCACAGGCAGAGAAAGGACAGTGGAGACTTTGCCAGCCACATGGCTAACCAAGAGCCAGGAGGATGTGCCTTACCTTTGAGAGGATTAGAGATGAGGGTTGAGGAGCAAAAGCTGTGTGGATCTGACATTCATTGTTCACTGGAGGAGTGGGGCCTCCACTCTGCCCCCTCCCCACTCCTCTGGGGGCTCTGCTGAGTTTTCAGCAGGGAGGAGCCATGAAGTCCCACCATTGCCACATCCACTCAGTCCCACCTAGTACTGCTGTGTCCCTGGTGACCTAGAAGAAAGAGACACAGGGCACTGTGTTCCTGTGTCATGTGCTCATTGGCCCCGTGAGTGGATTTGGAATGCTTCTGTGTGCTGTGGCCTAGGCTGCTCTCCAGCCCCCAGGTGGGAGTTCTGCTGTCCCCTACACTTACCCCCAGCCCACCCCCTTTTGAAATCTTCAAAGCCCATAGCTAAATTTGAGCACACATTGGTCATGGGTGGTGATGTGACTCCAGAAATATCAAAGACAAAAAGAGCCCTCTACCCAGCAAGCTCCCAGGACCTCCCCTGCCCACCCCTACTGTGTGCTGTTGTGGTGTCAGGCGGGAGGAGACAGGAAGGTGCAGCAGTGCTGGGACTCTCACCTGGTCTCTGCTTGGGCCTGGGCCTCATGAACCATGGCTTCTGCATTGCTCTCCAGCCACAAGGTCCACCCCCCACCCCCACTCACTGACGCCAGACACCTCTGCTGTGAAGTGACTCCTTTTAGGAGGAATGTCCTGGAACTTCTCATGAGCTAACAACCAAATGAATAACACATCACCGTTTATAAAGTGAAATTTTTCACTTCGAAAGTGCTGCCTGCTCTCAATTCCACAAACTATTTGTAGAGTAATTTTTTTTTTACCAGAAGGATGACAATTTATTTATAGCTCAATATAAGAGAAGCACATCAGATGTGGAAGAAATAGGAGCCAAATAAATAGATGACTGGGCCATGTTTTGTTCATTAACTGTCATTATTAAGGTAGCGGAAGAATTTGTGCAAAGTGAGCATTTTCTTTTCTTCCTATGCCGTGCCAGGGTTCAGTTCCTTTATGTCACACTTCTGTTTCTGCAGAAAGTCACGTAAACCCCTGTGAAATAAAACACACTCCTCTCCAGACAACAGAGAGAAACTGGTTTCAATAGAATTGTTCAGCGGTCAGGCCCAGATGCGTGGGGGAGAGTTGAAGGGCATAAAACCAACCAGAATTAAACAAGAGCACTGTGTGAAACCCCAGCACTGCCTATTATATTGTGATGGCTCTTTTTGCTTAGCCGGTGCCATTTTGCTCTTCAAATAGTCCCTGAGATGGATAACAGCTTTTGGTCATATAAGCAAATGGGCAGGTGAGGTGAGCTCTCTAACTCACAATGTAAAATGGTGTTTAAGGATTGTTCCCCTTTCTCACCAGAGGGCTTTGGGCATGCTCTTTTTTCTTCTTGGCCACTCCCAGTTCATCTCTCAGGTCTCACTCAGCCTGCATGTCCACATCCCTGACCATCCAGGCTGACTCAAGTGGCCCATGGCTTTGTGCTCACTGCTCTCTCCCCCACTAGGTCCCATGAGCCCCTGGAGGCACGGACTGTGTCTGTCTCCATCATCTTTTTATCCCCAGCCCTGACCATGGCACCTGGTGCATAGAGGAGGCAAAACAAATATAGGGCAGGGTGCCGTCAGCTCAGCCAAGAACAGATAGGTTCTTCCTGCCTGCCTGCCTGGCCTGCCCAGGCAGGATGCAGTTCAGCTCGGTGAGCTCTACACCCTGGGCCTTCTGCAACTGTCCCTCCTCCCTGGGTCCCTCTCCACTCCCTGCAGTCTGTCCCAGGTAGCTTCCCATCTCTCTTCCTCCAAGGACAGATCCAGACATCCCTCTTTCCCCTCAGACACCAGGTTCAGGGCTCTTCTCTTCCCTAAAGAAGACTTTGCTCACCTGGAGGTCCTTCTCTAGATCTCATTCTTTTCTTTTCCTTTGCCCATGAGCTTCCTGGGAGATAATTTCCACTTGCTGCCTCCAACCCTGGACAGTGTCCCCTCCGCCACCTCACCAAAGTGCTCAGGGGTCAGCACTAGGGCTCATCCTTCACTTCAGGGCATTCTCGGCCGCATCTGGCACTGTTCATCAGCCCTCTATCCTTGCCTTTTCCTCCTTTTGTTAAAGTTAAGTTTTTTATAGAAGTGTAACTTATGTTAACATTCAAAGATCAAAAAGGTGATGCTCTCAGATTTGGAAACACCATCAGTGGGATCCAGAAGCCCCCTGGGATCCTGTCCACTTATGATTGACCCCTCCACCCATGTCGAGGGCATGAGGTCCCCTCCACACCAGGCTGCTAGGCTGCACATGGCAACGAAAGCTGGTCAGCGAGGTGCAAGAACAGCCTGCCATGCTCTAAGGATGGCTCTGTCCTTGCAGGCACTGACCAGGGACCTGGTTGGAGCTATCACTTCTATACTTGCAGTCCGATTCTGGCAGCAAATCAGCACTTGCCAGCACAAGAGCATCTTTATCTGGATCCATGGACCCAGAGAGAATTCAAGACAGCTGCAGCTTGGATGGGAAAAATTACCCTTTTATTTTGCCATGACTTTGCATATATAATACTACACCATGATTTTTGTTTCAATGACTGTATTTCTATATAATTGGTTTCTTGCAGCCCTACTCATTTCAATATCTAAAAATTCCAATGTGAGGAGCGCTCCACAGGCTCACAGAAGGGACTCAGAGGCCCAGGAAACAGGACAGGCTACAGGCCCCTGTGTGAGGCCAAAGAGAAGACCCTGGGAAGTGACCAACTGCTGTCATGGTGTGTGATGTGCTAATGGCCCCACCTGGGAGAGTGAGGGACACAGAGAGGAAGAACCATTCTGAGCTATTTTAAGCCCAATATTGATCTCAAAGTTTCACCCTTAAGAAACATGGTCTAATTGGCAATGACCAGAAAATTGACAAAATGTGTAAATGTGCAACTGGAAATCAGAATATATTACAGTGCAATAATTTGAAAAGAGGTGAGACGAAGAGCCAGGAGATATTGGGTTGGCCAAAAAGTCCATTTAGTTTTTTCCATGAAATAAAAGATATATTTTTCATTTTCACCAATAACTATTGGTTTGGGTATTTTGAGTATGTTGGCTTATCTTCCACTATTGGCTTCTAATGGGTAGAGGCCAGGGGTGCTGCTAAACATCTTCCAATGCATCAGACAACTCCACAGGAAAGAATTATTTGGCCAAAATGTCAATGGTATTAAGAAACTTCACAAGCCACTTTTTGACGCATTTGATCAGCCACAGCATCCATACACTGCACAAATCTTTTTTTGCATTTCAGTTGCATTTTTTATCTGTCTTGAACTAATAAAGCATAATACACCAAAAGTGTTGTGCATTTTCTTCCATCTTCAATATTAAAATGACTGCACAAAAATTCACTAATTTTGATAAGTTTTTCATAAATGCAGGCTGATATGACAGCTGTCACAATGCAATCTAACAAAATTGTTTCAAATGAAGTTAAAAACAACAAAGCACTACTACAGCCATGGTACTGAAAAAACCAAATGAACCAATAGTTTCAATTTCTACCACAGGCCCATAATGTCTGATCCAAAACTCCTAGAGCTCATCATGATCAGAAATATGGAATGTTCAGATCCTAAACAACACACCCAGCTACTGGGCTCTCTCTATAGGGTCTGGGAAGCACCCTTCATCAAACTCACCCATATTCTCCCCCCAAAGGAATGACCTCATACAATGTGGGTAAATAAATAAAGACCAGAGGTAGCCAGAGGTAGGAATAGTGCAGGCTTTGCTGCCAAATGATTTACAAAAAAAAAAAAAAAAAAAAGTGCTGAGAGTCAGGAATTGAGGGTAAGTTGATCAATAATCCTCCGTGGTCTGACATGACCCAAGATACAGCCAAAATACTCAGATAGTGTTGATCAGTGTTTCCAATTCACTAAATAAATTCACCTGTGGTGTCTTGTTGCATGAGAGCAGAAATCCTGAGCAGATGCCAGAGGCTACCTTGTTTGCATCCTCTCATGGTACCTGCAGCCTCTCCTTGTTCCCATGACTCCTGCCCTTACGATCTCCACCCTTCCCTCCACCTGCGTCATCTCCCCTGCCTTGTCACAGATGCCCATCCAGGCCTTGTCTAGCCAGCTAGCTTCCACCTGTCTTTTATTTATTTATTTTGCTCTTTAACATCTAATTTAATAAACATTTAAAAATTATAGCTACAACTATTTTGACAAATCTTTAAATAAATTTATTTATTATTTTTTATTGTTTATTTTATTACAGTTGTCCCAATTTCTCTTTTCCCCTTTGCCCTCCTCCACCCAGCCTGCCGCCTTCACACACAGTCAATGCCCTCTCCATTGTCCATGTTCATGAGCCATCCATACATGTTCTTTGACTAGTCCTTTCCCTTCTTCCCACCATTCCCTTCTCCCTGCTATCCCCTGGCAGCTGTCAGTCAGTTCCACATTTCCATGTTTCTGGTTCTGTTTTTCTCAGTAGTTTATTCTGTTCATTAGATTACAGTTGCAAGTGAGGTAATATGGTATTTGTCTTTCAACAATGGGCTAGTTTCATTTAGCATAATAATCTTCAGTTCCATCCATGTTGTCACAAAAGGTATTTTGTGACATAGTACTCCACTGTGTAAATGTACCACAGTTTTTTAATCCACTCGTCTACTGATGGGCACTTGGGCTGTTTCCGACATTTAGCTATTGTAAATAGCACTGATATGAATATAGATAGGGGTGCACAAGTTCTTTTGAATTGGTGTTTTAGGATTCTTAGTGTATATTTCCAGCAGTGAAATCGCTGGATCAAAAGACAGTTCCATTTTTAGTTTTTTTGAGGAAATTCCATGCTGTTTTCCACAGTGGCTGCACCAGCCTGCAATCCCACCAACAGTGCACTAGGGTTCCCTTTTCTCCACATCCTCGCCAGCACTTGTTGATTTACTAATGATCTAGGTGTGAGGTGATATCTCATTGTGGTTTTAATTTACATCTCTCTGATGGCTAGTGATGTTGAGCATCTTTTTCATATGTTTATTTATATGTCCTCCCTGTAGAATTGTCATTCAGGTCCTTTGTCTATTTCTTAAAAAGATTTTGTTTATTTTTAAAGAGGGGGGAAGGGAGGGAGAAAGAGAAGAAGAGAAACATCAAGGTGTGGTTGCCTCTCACATGCCCCCAACTGGGGACCTGGCCCACCACCCAGGCATGTGCCCTGACTGGGAATTGAACCAGCGACCCTTTGGTTCGCAGGCTGGTACTTAATCCACTGAGCCACACCAGCCAGGACATCTTTGCTCATTTTTTCATTGGCTTGTTCCTGGTATTGAGTCATATGAGTTCTTTATATATTTTGGAGATTAAACCCTTGTCTAATGTATCATTGGCAAATATTTCTCTCATACAGTCAATTCCCTTTTCATTTTGATGATGCATTCTTTAGCCATGCAGAAACTTTTTAATTTGATGTAGACCCATTTTTTAACTTGTTCCTTTATTTCCCTTGCCCTAGGAGATAAATCAGCAAAGATATTGCTCTGTGGGATGTCTGAAATTCCACCTGTCTTTTAATGGGGCAGCTTTCCCATCCTGGCCTGGTAGCTCAGTTGGTTAGAGTATCATTTCAATACACTAAGGTTGTGAGTGCGATCTCTAGTCAGAACACATGTAAGAATCAACCAGTGAATGCATAAATAAATAGAACAGCAAATCTCTCTCTCTCTCTCTCTCTCTCTCTGTCTCTCTCTGTCTCTCTCTCTCTCTCTCTCTCTCACACACCCCCCTACACAGCGTGCAGCCGGTTGTTTTGGGGCAACAGTAGTGTGCATGTTGGCCACCAGGTGGCACCATGACGCCACAGTTGGGATACCTAATCCCACTGAAGTTCTTCCTTAAAGGAAAATCAAGGACCACCGAGGAGGCCAAGGGGTGGTGGGTTTTGTGTGCCTGACCTTGCTGTTCTCCAGGGCCCAGGTGGGTGTGTTTGAGGATTGGGCCAGAATGAGCCAGCACAGACCTAGATATCCAGTGCAGAGGGGCCGCCTACAGTGGTCTAGGTCCCGGTTACCTTCTAGAAAATCTACAGCAGGGAGGCTTAAAAACGGATTGTTTTTGTCAGAATTAATTTTTAAAGTTATACATATCACCAGACTCTCACCATTCCACACTTCTCGTCCACACATACTGCCCCAAACACAGTAAATGACAACACATTGCGTACTGGTGGCGAGAATTCCCGTCATTTCTAAAAGGCATTTAAATCCCCTGGTACGCAACATGTTAAAAGGCATGATGTATGAG
The DNA here is from genome assembly GCF_987537825.1 of Furipterus horrens. NCBI lineage: Eukaryota > Metazoa > Chordata > Mammalia > Chiroptera > Furipteridae > Furipterus > Furipterus horrens. The sequence continues at coordinate 120,898,278 of NW_028327171.1, forward strand.
AAAATAATTTTTTAAATAAAACCCACCATAATAATATGCTTTTCCCTTGCATACATCAACCCTCGAAAGTCTACCTGCATGGCTTACAGATACGTGTGCCAGATAGTGGCGACGTGGGCCCACCGGGACAGCGTGTTTTCCAGGCCGCCTGCTTATCTGATTCCAGGCTGAGCCCGTGGGGTAGCTCTCTCTCCATGGCTGTCATTTCATGACATGCTGTTGCCTCCTGCTTTCTAATCTTTTATAAAGTACAAAATCAAGTATGCAAGATGAGTCACTTGCTTGATTTTGTTTAAGTTATTGATTTTAGAGAGAGAGGAAGCAGGGGGAAGAAAGGAGGAGAGAGAGATTTATTATTACACTTAAACATTCATTGGTTGATTCTTGTATGTGTCTCGGCCAGGGATTGAACCCACAACCTTGGCATATCAGGACAACATTCTAACCAACAGAGTCATACTGGCTTGGGCTCAGCTTGTTTCTGTTTCATGTGTCTGTTCTACTAAGGTGCTAGTTTCTGATTCTCCGCTGACTACTGGTGTGAGAGTGTATAGAAGAAAGAATGGGGTATGCATGTACATGTGCATGTGTGTACATCTGTGTATTGTATGAGAGAGGAGAATCTTGTCTTGGATACCACCTGTGCCTCACTTTGTGAGATCCCTCTGTCCCTGTGCTTGGGCCGCTTAGGGTGGTAAGGTCTCCCGGTAGTTTCTATGCCACCTTGGAGGGTGGCTTCTGTGAGGGCTTGGGAATCGCTGATACTCAGGATGCAGCTTGTCCTTCCTGGAGCTCTCCCCATGGGGTGGGCTCAGGGCCCCGGTCCTGAAAGGCCATCTTTGGCTTCTCCATTTGGGACCCCTACATCCATGCTCCCATCTGCCTTCATCTTCACTTCCACCTGGGCAACCATTTTCTGGTCTTTGTGGGGGGTCTAAAGGGTAACATTTTTCACCTACCACCTCCTCTTTGGCATTTTATCTGGCCGAGAATGTACTCTGTCCCATAGCAGTGGACATTTGGAAGGGAAAGGCCAGGAAAGCATGGTGTGGGCACTTTTGGTTGTTCCAGTGACTTGGGGGTGTGGGTGACTTGCATCTTACAATACAGAGGGTGCTCTGTACACAAGAGATGTCTCCTCTCAGTGTCCATAGCATCCCCATCCCACAGGACCAGAGGACACTCGCTTCCCATGCTGCAGTGTCGCTCCCCAGCCTGGTGAGCAGAAGGACAGAAAGAAAGAATGAGTGTGAGCTGTTATGGAAACATGCATGTTTCCAGCTGGCAGGTGAAGGGATGCTCTGGGAGACAGGGTCAGGGTAGCCAGTTCTGAGTCATGCTCCCCTGCAGGGATGGGTGGGGGAAGCCAAGGGACTCCTGACTGAACAGAGCCTCTGAAATCAGTGTGCAGGCAACCAAGGTGGGGCTCAAAAGGGTCAGCCTAGGGAGGAGTCTGAACAGCCCAGCCAGGGCCCATGGGGAGAGGAGGGACTGGAGGGTGAAGCAAATGTGCATCTTCCTTGCCCTGTCTAGGCTGAGACCTGTTTGGGGCAGCATTTTAACATTTGTTTTATTTGGGAGAATTTGAAACCTATACTAAAGTGGGTAGAAAAGTATAATGAGCCTCTAATCCCACCTGAGGTCTCACCAGCCATCAAACCCTGGCCAGCCTGCCCAGCACACCCCGACCTGCCCCCCTCCAATATGTGGAAGCAAATCCCAGGTGTCATATCATTTCATCCAAAAATATTTCAGTGCACATCTCTCAAAGGTTCCAGGGCCACAGTGGCAGCCTCAGACACCCAGGTTCAGACCTCCGTTATCTGAGGGGGCAGAATTCCTTTCTAGTTTGCTTGCTTTGGGATCTAAATAAGATCTGCCCAGGGTGACTGAGTGAGGCATTTCTAGTTCTCTTCATTTAAAAAAAAAAAAAACACGTTTCATTTTAAAATAATTTCAGACTTACAGAAAGTACAAAAATAGTACAAAGAATTCCCACTATACTCTTTACTCAGATTCTTAAAATGTTACCATTTACATAACCACAGTACAATGATCAAAACCAGGAAGTTAATATGCTTACAATACTATCATCTCATCTACAGACCTTATTTTTTACATTTTGCCAATTCAATTGTCTCCTTCAATCTGGAAGAGTTCCTCAGCCTTGCTGCATTTTATTTGTGGGAGGACTACTGGCCAGTCATTTTCTTTTAATTAATTAATTTAATTAAAAAAATTTATTTGTATTGTTTTTCTATTACAGTTGTCCCATTTTTTCTCCCATTGCTTCCTCCCAACCCAGCCCACCCCTTCTTCCACAGTCAATCCCCATCCTGTTGTCCGTGTCCATGGGTTATTTATACCTGTTCCCTTACTAAACCCTTCCCCTACTTACACCCCTTCTCTCCCTCCCCCTCTCCCCCTGATAACTATTACTCTGTTTCTTGTTCAACTTTGCTCATTTGTTTTTGTTGTTCGTCTCCTGTATCAGGTGATATCATATGGTATTTTTCTTTCTTTGCCTGCTTATTTCACTAAGCATAATTCTCTCTAGTTCCATCCATGTTGTCGCAAATGGCAGGAGTTCCTTCTTTCTTTCTGCTGCATAGTACTCCATTGTGTAAATGTACCAGTTTTTTAATCCACTCATCTAAAAATTTTTATTGCTTTTTAATTACAGTTGTCCTGGCCAGTCATTTTGTAAAATGCCCTTATGTTTTGCAGGATTTGGGCCTGTCTGGTGTTTCCTCAAGCTTGGATCTGGGCTGGCCTTTTCGGCCGGGATTCCACAGAGGCAGCTGCGTCCCCCACAGTGCATCATTTGGGGGCACAAGATGTTCAATTTCTCTACTATCAAGTTACTATTTTTCCCCTTTGTCATTAATAATACTGGTGAAGAGATTATTTGAGACTATGTGAATGTTTTATTTCTCATTATTTTTTTGCCTACTACTTTACCACTCATTGATTCATAGCTCTTACTTGAAACAATTATTACCATGGAGTTTATTAAATAGTGAATTTTCTATGTCCATCATTTCTTCTGCATTTAACACTTGAAATCTTCTGAGAGGATGAGCTTCCCTTATTTCTCCCCCATTTATGTATTTACTCATTTGTCTGTTTGTATCTGTGTAACTCATGGATTCTTATTTTATTCTATGGCTCATTTTTGATTTTTGTTGTTGTTGTTGTTGTTCAAATTGTCCTCGATTTGACCACTGGAAGCTCCTTCAAGTTGCTGTCAATGGCCTTATTATTTTTTGAGCATTTCCTTGCTCTCTGGCATTGCAAGATGTTCCTGGCTCATCTTGCACTCTCTGATCCAGCCCCGGAATGAGTTGTTTCTCCCTGGAGCCCTGGTTCTTTTTATTGAAAATGGTGTGTAGAAATTGAGATGCTGGTGCTGGCTGTACTTGTTATTATGGGGTCTTGTTGTCTCTGGGCCCCTCAGCTGTAGTCTCTCCATATCCATGGGGAATATGTTCTAAGACCCCCAGTGGGTGCCTTAAGCCATGGATAGTCCTGAACCCTAAATATACTATGTTTTTTTCTATACACGCATTCCTATGATAAAGTTTAATTCGTAAATCTGGCACAATAAGAGATTAACAGTAATACCTAACAATAAAATAAAACCATTATAACAATACACTGTAATAAAAGTTATGTGAATATGATCTCTCACTGAGTCTCAAAATATCCTGTTGTATCGTACTCACCTTTTCACTTAAGGGAAGCACTTTCCAACTTCTCTTTGGCAGATCTGAATTGCCAGCATCACTACTCTTGTGCTTGGGGGCCATTAGGAAGTAAAATAAGGGTGAATTGAACACAAGCACTGTGATACTGCAATAATATATAATATACATATATAATTTATATAAACAAATACATATAAAATTTCTGTATATGTATTAAAAACCATGAGTTTATGCTGATGATACATGTAACTCCAATCCAACATCACAGGGCTCCTTCTAGCTTCTCCCTTTCCTTATTTGCAACTCCTTTCTCCAACTTGAATCTTATTATCCACAATATAGTTACTCATTTCCTTATTTCTGGGATGCACATAAAACAGTTTCAGAATTGCTTTCCCATACCCCTGTGAACAATACACCTGCTAAGCAGGATATAATAGATGTATACAGGTTTTTATATACATCTTTAGCCTTAGAGGATATAATACAAATACTGTTTCCTAAAGTGTCTTAGATTAGTTTCACCTCCCCTTCCTTCAGTGTGGGTATGTGCTTTGTTTGTAAAACACTGTGTTCCGTTTTGGGGTTCCCATCCGTCTTTGCTGACTTACATGCAGCATTAACAAGCAGGCACAAGCGTCTCAGTGCCGAGGGGGCAGAGCTCCCCCTTCACATCTGGTCTCTGCCTCTTACTCACTGTAAACTTGGGCAGTCAGTTATCCATTACTCAACTTCCTCATCCATGAAATGGGTCCAAGAAGAGCCTCCTTGGAGATTCGAGGCTGGCAGGGCAGCAGGAGACACTTTCTGGCTCACAGTCCTCCTTCCCTTGGTCAATAGTGGGGGCCGGGAGGTGGCTTAGATCTGCACTGCAACCTGAGGGCACACTGTCCAAAAGGATGGGGAGAATGGGCTCTCACTCACCCCAGGTCAGTCCCCATGCCAGCCCTGGCGCAGAGCCTGCCTTTCTCAGGAAGGCCAAGTTACCGAAACAGATAAATCAGTCTGTCAAGAATCTCTCAACTCTCTCAGCCAAGAAGCTCAATAGGGGAATTGTTCCTAGAGATGAAGAAGGAAACAGCAGACACCTTCACGGGCTCCTCGCCTGCAGGCGCCCCCCGTACTCCCAGCCCCTCTCTCCCACGTGTCCCCTACTGAGCACCTGCAGCCCAGCCAGCCTGAGACAGTCACTGCTTCCTCCCATTGACTCCTGGGCAGAGCCCAAGCTCAAAGCGGCCTGATGGAGGGCCCCATCCCAATTCTGCCTGAGACACCCACTCTCTATTTAGTGAGGGCCTAAAGATCTGAGCTGCTGCCTCCACAAAACATGAGCGGTTTATGGGGAGTGACCATCAGAGTCCAGAGGGAGTGGCAACAAGGGAGACTGTCCAGGAAAGACCAGGAGCCTCTGAAGATCAGAACTTCCTCATGTTCCCTCAGGCTGGAGAAGGAACAATCTCAGAGAATGGGGGTGACTTCTTCCTGGAGGGGTTGGGGGTAGACACCTGGGTTCAAGCCAGGTGTGCCACTTGGCAGCTGTGTGATCTTGAGAAAATTACTTTACCTCTTCTGTGCAGTGATTTCCTCATCCTCAGGATGGGCATCTTGTGGGATCTTCCTGGTAGCTTTCAGTGAGGATTAAGTAAATTAATCTGTGTATGTGTGCCTGGTACATTGTGGTCATGTTGTAAATGTTAGCCACTATTATCTCAAGGTATAATGATGTATTACAAACCATCACATTATGCACCTTTTCTCATTTAACCCTCACTGCCACTCTGAAGGGTGGGTTTTAGTGTCCTCACTCTCTAGATGAGGAAACTGAGGCTCAGAGAAGGGCATGATTGTCTAAGGTTTCCCAGCTAAGGTCTGCAGTTGTCTCTTCAGGAGGAGTTGTAAGAAAGGGAGTGGGAGAATGGGAAGAAGTAAATAGTGAGCCCCGAATCAGGGGAGAGAGGATCACAGTGTAGACTGGGGACTTGTGAGCAACTGTGTTTCAACAAGAGGGTAGGCAAGAAGGTGACCCAGCTTCTTCCCTGCCCCTGGAAAGACTGTTGTGAGCCCAAAGACATTTGCTCAAAATTGGGAAGATTGCCCAAGAGAGGCAGAGCAGGAAGCCCTTCGTGGGCAGTGGCAGGGACATATCTTGGCCACCTGGAAACCCACGCAGCTACAGCTGCTCACACATGACAGGTGACTGCAGAGTGTCATCATCCTGGGAGTGCCAGCATAATGTCACCAGGGCAAGCGGGTCTTTGGGGGTGTGGCATATGCCCCCTGACTTCCCAGGGGAAAACGCTTGCCACTGTCAGGGACATGAAAAAACTGTCAAAGATCCATGAAACTAGCTGCATAGATTGTGAAATATAAGACTCACTTCTGTTTGTTTTGTGACAAGGAGGAAGCTGCAGATGTTCTCTCAAGATGAAAGAGCAGAATCATGAGGGACATCTCTTAGTGTGACCTCCGTTAACTGCTCCACAACACCTGTCCCTATCTCCTGCTTCTCTCCCTGAGCATTCCAATGGGGCTATACTCAAGCCTAGAGTTCATGGGTCAAGGGGCACATGAGAAGATGAGCCACTGGTGAAATCTTGGTGGGGTGGGGTGGGGGTGCAAGAGCAGGTATCACAGGTTATATCATAGCTAAAATAGGAAATTACATCAAGGCAAAGACATATGACTGTTAAAAGCTAGAGACCAAGCACTGGCCAGTTAGCAAGTGTCAGGGGCAGGCCAGGGATTGAGGAATGGTAAGGCCTTGAGCAAGAAGCCACAGCCAGCAAGAGGAGAGAAGGTTTAACTTTTGCCTGGAGGGCTAATGCTGAACTAGGTGAGGTGGCTGGGAAGCTTTGCCAATGGTTCTGTGAGTAGTTCTTCCCTTGACCTTGAGAGATGAGCATCACTATACAGGGAGGAACTGAGGCTCAGATAAATTGAATTACCAAAGTTCTCACATTCTAAGTGGTAAGGTTGAGATGAGAAGTGGTCTGCCTGACAACACAGTGAGAGGCCAGGTCTGCAAAGTGAGGACGGTCTATGTTCTGAGAACAGACCCAGATGCTGAGAGTTCCTCTCTGGAAAGGAAGGACATGCCTGAGGTCTGGAATTGTTAGGGCATTTGATCAGAGGAATATGGAATCAGTCCTATCATATTCTAGACCAGGGATTTCCAAAGAGGTGCCAATGTGAATTAATGATGCCAAAAACTACTACGTACTACTTTAAATACACATTTTGAAGCTCACTACTCTAAAAGATGGTACAGGCTGAAATTAGAGAAAAGTTTCAAAATCAATCATTGGGTAGGAGATACCAGAGAAACCACGACATGTCCATGGCATGGTGAGACTGTGTGGGGAAAATAGAAGGAGGCTGATAGGAGGTTGATAGGCTGAGTTGTCCAATAGGAATTGTCTGGCTTTTGGAATTGGTAGGTTTCTCTTTGAAGAGGACAGCTACTATTTCGGTCTGACATCTCCTTCTCTAGTGTTAGCACCCCACCTTCTTTAGGGACCATCCCCCCTTCACTCTCAGACTATGTGGCTCTGTGGCTTTCCCTGTCCCTGGCTGGAGAGGAAGGATGTGACTCAGGCATGGCCAGACAAAGTGACTTCCTGCGTTCAGGGAAAGGCCTGGGGTTTAATGCAGCAAGAGACTCAGTCTTAGTGCTGTAGCGGGAACCACTGGGAAAGGAGTTCTCTGAGTTGGCCTTGCTCATCTATCAAGACAGGAGATGGAGCTATTGGGGGAACCAGTCATTTTGGTGTATGTATGAGGTCTTTCCAGAAAGTATCCAGACATGTAATATGAAAAAGAGATACTTATTGAAAAAGATACAGGCTACAAGAAACATTTACATAGGACAATGACTCCTCAGTCCCCTGCAAAAGTAGGCATCTTGGGACCTCAGTTCTCCCAATAGCCATCAGCTGCCCTGTCATATTTTCCTGAGTTTCACCAATGGTCTGAAATCACTTCCCTTTCAAAGGTGATTTTAGTTTTGGGAAAATTCAGAAATCACAGGGTGCCAAATCTGGACTGTAGGGGAGCTGAGTCACCTGGTGATTTGAAGTTTTGCCAAAAAACTCTGCACAAGATGTGATGCATGAGTAGGTGCATTGTTGTGACAAAGCTGCCAATCACCAGTTGCCCATAGCTGCAGCCTTCTGAATCACCTGAATAGTTTCCCAAGGAATCTTGAAACTTAACACAAAATTTGACGCAGATTTGTTACATATTTTGAACATGACGGTCACGCAGTATACATGCTCACTCAAGGGTGTCCACTCCCCCCGCCCCCACTGACTAGTACAGTGAAGTCATCATTGTTCACACATATGCATTCCAGTCCATTCTCCTTGGCTACCAGGTTACATCAATGTCATGAAAACCATTCTCGTTATATTAACAATGGTTGGACTTTTTCCAGACAGAGCTCTTATGCGCATGGCATGTGTGTGTAGGGGTACTCATAAATCATCCCAGCATCCATTGTTCTTTCTTCCTCCAATGGCCCATTTGGTGATCTTTCTTCCTACATACAATGTGGGCTGGTGAGGCTCCACCCAGGCCAAGCCAACCAACATATCCCATTCCCACGACCATAGCCATTGTTGCAAAGGTGGACACACGATCTCAGCCAGACCAGAGTCAACCTTATGGCTCTTGTAGGAGCTATGGGAGAAAAGGTTCTCTCTTGATGGCTAGATGTGAATCTGAGAGGATGGCAGAGCCTTCACTTCTGTAGCTCTCTTGTCACTGTGAGGAGTCATATTTGTGAGAATAGAGCAAACACAGGGAAAGTGGATCCAACAGATAAAGAGAAAAATTAGGCCCTGGATTTTAGCCCTGAACTAAATTGTGACTAAAGCCAATATAACTCTAGACTTTTCTTATATGAGCAAATTATCTTACTTTTATTGTACTTAGGCCTGCTTTATGTGGAATTTTCTATCCCTTACAATTAAAATAGTCCTGAATAGAGTTAACGAAGAGAAGATTTTTATGCTAACAACTTGAAATAATTAAATAATTTATAATTGAACAAAAAGAGACTGTAAAAATAAATATAATTAAAACATTTAAAAAGATATGAGAAAAATTATAAAATAAGAGAAAATTTTGAAAAATAACCAAATAGACCTCAAGAAATTTAAAAAATAACAATTAACATTAACAACTCAATGTATCGGCTAAATAGAGAGCAGTAGAGAGTTGGTAAATACATCTGAGAAAACCTGAATAAAAAGAGATAAGGGGAAGAAAAACATGACTGTGAGGTTAAGAGAGTGGTGGACAGAATTAAATGGTGCAGACACACAGTCTCTCCAGAAAGAGGGAATAGTGATGAAAGATTGAAGAAACATATCAAGTTCCAAACAGGTTAAATGGAAACACTTGGACACATCATTATAAACTGCAAATAGCAGACAGAGCCAAGAGACAGAGTAATGAAAAAGAAATGTTAATTGGGCTGACAGCAGACTTCTCAGCAGCAAGAGCTGATGCACTGAGACAATGGAATAAAATTGTTACAGAACCCCTGGGCTGCTCCAGTGGAAAACAAACCCACGGGCTCTTTAGTTAGGGGCCCGATTGCCCGCCGCCAAAATTATAACTCTCAATACCAGAGTTTGGTGAAAAGAAAAAGAATTGTTTATTTAACAGTTATATAGATTTAGATTATTTGCAGATTTCTGTTGTTAAGTCTTATGCTCTTTAAAATACCCACAAACACATATCCTTGCCTCCCCCCTTCCAAACCAGGCTAGTTTTGGGAAAGTCAGAGAAACCGTTTCCCTACTTTCCAAACACAGTTCAGCTTTACCAGCAGCTGCCAATCATTCAATCTGATTGGGGAGGTCCTTTCTGTGCTGTGGTGCCCTCCAGCTCTCAATGCAGAACCACCTGGATTCTCAGCCTCCTTGCAAACTGTCTTCTTCCTGCAAACTGCACGGATCTCCTTTCCTTCTCAAAACCGCATGGCGAGAGCCTCTTAAAGCAGCCTGGAGACCCCTTCTCCAAGCCACATGGAGAAGGCCCCTTCACCAAGCCACGTGGAGGGAGCACACGGGAGAGCGAGAGAGCGAGAGCCCGAGAGCGAGAGCTTGAGAGACCCCGCTAAAATGTCTGCAGCTGCTTATATATCCCTGACTGCGTCATCTGATGCAGTGGGCGTTGCAAACAGTTCTGACCATTCACAGGTCCTTACGTAGGCTGTGTGCTTTCTCCATACTGTCCCCTGGTTCAAGACTCCTCCCATCTGCCTGAGGCTTCGGATGCATTAAAGCCATTTGCATAAGAAAGACAGTAGTCACCAGCCTCAGGCATGTGGAAGCATTTGAAAAGCTGCTTACTTCTCCCCATCCCCCAGCAGCAAACTCTGAGGATTTTTGGACTCCCCTGTTTCTGTAACAGTTTCCCCCCTTTCAGACTAAGACCCTTTATAATCTTATAAAGGACAATGGGCGAAGGTCTCATGCTCCTCTAACTGCTTCCTGCTGAACGTGGTTGTCGTCCTACCTACCCTTGGGTCTAGAAATCCCTAATAAGAGTGGGGATGTAGGGGAGGGTGCCCTTCCCACATGGGGAAGAATCTTGCAGAGTCCAGGTCAGTTGGCTATTCCTGCGTAGCAGCATGCTTGGTTTCCAAGGGCTGGTACTGCTGGACAAGCTGGCATTCTTGTCATATTCTGAGGGCAACAGATTTGGCAACAGGGTTAAAAAAAACACAATTCAACCTACAACAACTATATACAAAAGGCAGGAGTTAATTTTTCAATGCCCCACGTTAGGAAAAGAAATGGCTTCTTTGGAGGAAGGTGTGCAGGGCATGTCACACCTGTCCAAAGCCCTTTTGCCCACCATACTTAGCTTGGGTTGAGGGGTATAAATTTTGGATTTCCCCCCTCTCAGACCTCTGGGCCCTTTCTGTCCAAGCCATTAGGACAGAAAAGAAACCAGTTTTAAAGTGAAGCCTGCAGACCACCCCATACTTCACCAACTCAGCCACTTAGTTCAGCCAAACTGTTGAGTCTCAGGAGGTGGCAATGCAGATGGGCTTCTTAAGTGAGGCCTATATGTACAGATAATCACTCAGGTAGAGATCATAGGCTTATGCCCTATGAAAACAGAAAGAACATGCATGTTAAATCACACAACACAATTGACAAACCAGTCTCTTAATCTGAGAGACTGTCTTATTGGGAAGACATCCAGTTGCAAGGCATTTGACATTCTTCTTGCCTGTAAATAAAGCATCCTTTATAATGTCACAGACTTGGTTTAACTTTCAAATGGAAAACAAACTTTATAGACAGTTAGCTGCACTGAGCATTGCAATTTTCCTTAAGTCATGATTTTTCTCCTTAAGATCACCCTCCTTGCCAGTAAAGGGACTGCATTAAGTCCAGTTTTTAATTTAGCCTGTTCATTTGCATAAACACAACAAGAGCAGTGATTGATCACATATGATCTTTAAGTCTACTATGCTGGAACTTCCGCAAGGAACCTTCATGTTGACTTTTGTCTGCCCATCAGGGCACAGAAGCTGAGCCACATACCTGCCATTCAGCCTTGCCTGCAAACACCTGCTTTCCCAAGTTCTTTGGGTTTTCCATTGTGCCTTAAGGTTCTTTCCAGCCATCTTTCAGGAAAGCAACCTTCGTTCCTTCCCTGGAAAGACTGCCGTGAACCGCACAACCAACCAAGGTGTCAGGCCTTTTTCCTTCTGGGCTTTCCTTAGCTTCAAAAGTCAAGTCCAGTTCCTCAGGGCTTTCTGGTAACAGCCAGAGCCTAAGCATGCCTCCTTCAGGCATGTCATTCCAGTCAAAGTCTTGGTTAACAATACCTTTATTAACAACTGGTCTTTTTAGTTTTATGCAAAGAAACCTAATGTAATTACTTACTCCTTTAAATTGCCAAATTCTGGAGGGATCAGGTAAGGAGAAAAATACACAGTGTGAAGGAAAATCCTTGTCCTTCTAATATTCCCAAAATTGCATTTCCATGCCTTATACTTTCTTTTGTTCACTTTCCTACATGTGAAGTTTTTTTTTTTTTTTTTAACTTTCTCTGGGAAACCTCAATTTTCCTTTCAGATTATATGGCCAGTACCAATACAGAGAATTCCAGACCCTTCCTAGGCCTCAGGGAATTCTAGACCTTACATAGGTCTCTAATGGCTAATGCCAAACCAATACAGGGAATTCCAAATGACCTTTCATAGGTCCCAAGGCTAAATGCCAACACAGGGAATTCCAAATGACCTTACATAGGTCCCCAATGGCTAAATGCCAACACAGGGAATTCCAAATGACCTTTCATAGGTCCCCAATGGCTAAATGCCAATACAGAGGTACAGTAACCATACAGTTAGACCACAAGTAGTTGAGGTTTCCCTTTTCCAAGGTTTAAAAACTTTCACAACCTTTCTATATATTTACCCATTCAGATTTAACCGTAACCCATTTCCAATTCTTTTCCACACTGTAAAGGACTCTACCCAAACTCAGTATTTGGCAGCTAAAATTCCCTAGATTTGCAAGCACATGCCTAAAGCAAAAGAAACACTTTTAATCTGTGTTTCAGTTCACTGTCCTTTTTTTCGAAAGAGTAATTTCAAATCTTCTTCTGGAGTGCAGGTCCAACTTTCCCTTTCGGTGTCAGTCACAGCAGCAGGGTCTGTGTCCTCCTCAGACGGTGCTCGTTTTACCCGTGTGTGGTGTATCCAGGGCTTGATTCCTACCAGCTTCAGCGAAGCATGTGTTGTTAGCAAAACATCATAGGGACCAGTCCATTGTTCAGCCAGCTGCTGTTCGGGACCTTGCGTCTTCCAGGTCTTCAGTAAGACTCTGTCCCCAGGTCCGAATGGGTGCAAGGGTTTTCATTTCTACTTCCCTTCTTACGATTTGGACACTCATTTTTCCAATGGCCCTTCTTTCTGCAATAGGCACACTGGTCCTTGCCCAATGGCTCTTTCCTCCTCTCTTTAGGGTTCTGTTTCTTCCTTTGGCCTCTCCAGCCTGTTTTAAAGAACATCAGGTCCTGTCTTCTCTTTTCTACTCCCCTTGCATGGTAAACTTTAAATGCGATGTCCACTAACTGAGAGGGGCTCATTCCTAATACTCCATCTATACGCTGGAGTTTCCGTCTAATATCTGGGGCACTCTGCCCAATAAATGTCATGTTCACCATTCTTATGTTCTCTTGTGCCTGTGGATCAACATCAGTGTACTTTCTATAGGCTTGATAGATCCTCTCTAAGAACTCAGAAGGATCCTCATCTGGTTTTTGCTGAATAGTCTGTACCATATTCAGGCTTTTTGGCTTGGGTACCCCTTTTCTAAGTCCTTCCAATATACACTTCCTGTAGTGTTTCAAAGGAACTAGGCCTCCACCATTTGGGTCCCAGTTAGGCTCTGTCCAAGGAATTGCCACAGTTGGGTCGGGGGTCCCATGGGGATCCTCTCCATGGAGACACTGAGCCTCTTCATTAGCCTTACTTGTAACCAGTCGCCTCTCATCCCCAGTTAGCAGAATATTTAGGAGAGCCTGTACATCTGCCCAGTTCGGGTTATGAGTGGCAAAAATGGAGACAACAAGCTCTGCCATTTTCTGAGGATCTTCCCTATATGAGGGGTTAGAATTCTTCCAATTTAGCAAATCTGAAGTGGAAAACGGAGTATGGGCCCAATAGTAGCCAGAGGGCTGGCCTTGCTGATTTATTCCACCTATTGGGTACTGCCGTAGAGGGAATTGGCTTGCTCCAAATTAGGAGGCCCCCTGACTATACTGAGTTCCTTGGCGGGTTCTGGCGGGGGAGACCCACTCCTCCTCCTGTAAGGGTGGAGTCATTGACTTTGCAGTCATTTCAGAGGCTGGCTCCAAAAAGGGTGGTGCGAGAGAAGTCCCTTGAGTTTGCAAAAGGGCGGGCACCACGGAAGCCACTTCCATCTCTGGAGGTGGTATGGTGGAAGCAACCTCCACCTGCAGAGGGCGCTGCGCCACAGGAACCGCCGCCCCGGAAGCCTGGGCCTCCTGCAGAGGAGGTGGAGCCACTGCTGCGGAAGCTATGGCCTCCTGAACCGCCCCCACCTGTGCCTGGCTTGGTACCAAATTAGGGCCTTTGTCTCCCGGATTTAGAGAATTAAAGAGGGCTACTTCCTCATTCTCCCTTTCTTCCGGCGTTTGACTCTCAGGAAAAGGCTTTGAGACCTCTTTTTTCCTCTGCACCATTATTTGGGCCTCCATTTCTGCTAAGGTCTTATTATGCAACTCTGCAAATGCATTTAGATAATAAACATCTTCCCAATTTCCTGATTGCAGGCAGTACCTTTTCAATTGCTTAATGACATGATAATTCAGGGTACCATTCACAGGCCACCTTTTCTTACCACCCAGAACATACTCAGGCCAAACAGTATTACAATAATAAATTAATATTTTCTTAGTCATAGGATAACGACAGTACATATCCCAATTTTCCAAAATTCTCTCCAGTGGGCTGCCATCAGGGACTTGCCCAGAACTGCTCTTATTAACCCAGACATACATGCTAATGGCTATAACCAAAACAATCCCAAGGACTAGAAAACATATATACCACTCTGGCATCCATAATTCTTTTACGTCCAGGAATTCTCCTAATCGGACAAACAAATCTAGTATCCACGATGCCATTATTTTAGAAATACACAGAAATAATTTTTAGCAAACAACCTTACTTCTCTAATCTCTTCCCAGTTCTGTTTTCTTTTCACCACACAGGCGTACTTAGGCGGTCGGCACCCTCAGAAGGTGTCTCCCAAGTGGGTCGACCTGCCACGGGCAATTATTAACGTCCCACCTGGGGTCGCCAAATTGTTACAGAACCCCTGGGCTGCTCCAGTGGAAAACAAACCCACGGGCTCTTTAGTTAGGGGCCCGATTGCCCGCCGCCAAAATTATAACTCTCAATACCAGAGTTTGGTGAAAAGAAAAAGAATTGTTTATTTAACAGTTATATAGATTTAGATTATTTGCGGATTTCTGTTGTTAAGTCTTATGCTCTTTAAAATACCCACAAACACATATCCTTGCCTCCCCCCTTCCAAACCAGGCTAGTTTTGGGAAAGTCAGAGAAACCGTTTCCCTACTTTCCAAACACAGTTCAGCTTTACCAGCAGCTGCCAATCATTCAATCTGATTGGGGAGGTCCTTTCTGTGCTGTGGTGCCCTCCAGCTCTCAATGCAGAACCACCTGGATTCTCAGCCTCCTTGCAAACTGTCTTCTTCCTGCAAACTGCACGGATCTCCTTTCCTTCTCAAAACCGCATGGCGAGAGCCTCTTAAAGCAGCCTGGAGACCCCTTCTCCAAGCCACATGGAGAAGGCCCCTTCACCAAGCCACGTGGAGGGAGCACACGGGAGAGCGAGAGAGCGAGAGCCCGAGAGCGAGAGCCCGAGAGCGAGAGCTTGAGAGACCCCGCTAAAATGTCTGCAGCTGCTTATATATCCCTGACTGCGTCATCTGACGCAGTGGGCGTTGCAAACAGTTCTGACCATTCACAGGTCCTTACGTAGGCTGTGTGCTTTCTCCATACTGTCCCCTGGTTCAAGACTCCTCCCATCTGCCTGAGGCTTCGGATGCATTAAAGCCATTTGCATAAGAAAGACAGTAGTCACCAGCCTCAGGCATGTGGAAGCATTTGAAAAGCTGCTTACTTCTCCCCATCCCCCAGCAGCAAACTCTGAGGATTTTTGGACTCCCCTGTTTCTGTAACAAAATCACCACAGAACTGAAGAAAACTAAACTGTCAGCTGGATCTTGGATGTCCAGCTAAGCAATCACTGGTGAATGAGGATGAATTAGACAGTTATCAAACAAAAATTGAATGAGTTTATTACTCACAGTCTCTCAGTTAAGATTGAATGAAGGATTTTCTTCAGTAACAAGAAAATTGAATCCAGAAGAAGGGGTGTGGAAAAACAGCAGAGTAAGAAAAGAAATTAGTAAGCATGCTGTTAAGTCAACGCAAGCATTTATTTTAAAGAATGCTAATTTGTGAGAGGGGTTTAAAAGTCAGGTGGAAGTTAAATACTATATAGCAATAACATGATAAATGTTCAATTGTTGTTTGAAGTTAAATAATTGTAAACACTATATTATTTGGCTTAAGGATAGAGACACTGATTAGCCTTAGATATGAATGTTAAAATACAATGGGCTATCACTAAAAGAATAGGAATAGAATGTATAACTTTCAGACCAGTGGAATGGGAGAACAGACAAAGAGGAAAAAATACGCAAAGAAAAACAAATATAAATAAAGCACAAAACCAGAGGGAAGTAATTCCAAATAACTCAGTGGTCATAAAATATAAGTCCTGATAGATGCACTCTTGTGTCTTTTTCTGCATACCAGGCATCAACCTTTTGGCCCAGATGTTTGCTTCCTTGTCTGCCCACCATTACTACAGGGTCAGTCCCTCCAAGAGAGAGGCCTGGCTCACTTGGTTCCATGGCTCCTGCCCCATGCAGCACAGTGCCTGAAACTCTGTCTGGTGGGGCTTGTAAAAAAACATTTGTTTGTTGAATTAAACTGAACGATGGAAACAAGGGGGAAATGAAAATCTAAGGTCTTAGTAAGTCATAGCCATAAAGAAACAATACATGAGACAGGAAATTCAAATGTTAACATATTAAAAATTCAACTAATGGAAATCAGAGGTAGGCAAATTAGAAATAAAGATAACATTTAACTGTTTTTCATATCAAAAACAAATTTTAAGATAACGAAACTAAATGTTGGCGTGGGTGCAGAGGCCCTTGCATACATTTCAGGATAGATATGATTTCATACTTCTGAAAAATAGTTGTACTTCCAAAATTTTATAGTACTTAGGGTAGCTTTGGTTGTAAGTATCCACAAACTGATTCAGCTATTGCCCCAATTAATCAGATGTGTGTTTGTGCATGCGCACGTGTGTGGTTGGCTACAGGCATGCCTTAATTGGGTGACCTAAGGAGAGCGAAACCCAATTTCTCTGTGTCTATGGTATCATTTTTCTCCCAAGACTACTCTTTTATGCTCACAAAATAGTTGCAACAGCTCCAGATCTTGCATTCTACTATCCAAGGAAAGAGAAATTTTCTCTTTTTGTAGTTCTTAAAAGCACCCAGAAAATGTTGCCTGCTGATTCACTGATGTTGCATGTGGCCAATATCTGAATCATAGTTATTCTCAAGACATACTAATTAGGCCTGGCTGGTTAGCTCAGTTGGTTAGAGTGTTGTCCCAATACTATACACCAAGATTGCAAGTTCAACCCCTGGTCAGGGCACATACAAGAATCAACCAATGAGTGTACAAATAAGTGGAACAACAAATTGATATTTCTCTCTCTGAAATCAATAAAAAAGGGGGTGGGTGCTAGGTGGAGTGGGAAAAGAGGGGGAAAATGGGGATGGAAAGAGACTTTGATTGGGGGGATGGGCATACAATGCAGTGTGCAGATGATGTTTTATTGAGTTGTACACTTGAAACTTGTATGGTTTTGTGAGCCAATGTCATCCCAATAAATTCAATTAATAATAAATAAATAAAATCAATAAAAAAGTACTAATTAGGAACAAAAGATGATGCAAAATAGAATGGGGAAAGCCAAGACAAAAGAACCCCAAACTTGAGTGATTTGGAATGAATTAAGTGGGAAGAGAACGTACATGAGAAAACCTAAAGCTTTTCTCTTTATAAATGGGTTTTCTGTTCCATTCTCTCTCTTCTCTCCTTCTTAGATTCCCATTATAGGCCTAGTATCTTAACCATAGTCTATACGTTTCTATGCTCTTTTCCACTTGTCCCATCCTTTTATTTCCTTAAGCTTTCATCTGGATATTGTTTTCCACTATATTTTCCAATTCACTAATCCTCTCTACAGCTATGCCTAATAAGCTCTTAAATCCATCTATTTCACTTTAATGTCCTTTTTTTCAGTTTTAGAATTTCAAGTTTTTCATAGCATATTTCCTTGAGCATATTTAACAGGAATTTAAAGTCTGTGCCTGATAACTTCACAATCTGAATCTCCTGTGTGTCTCCTGTTTCTACCCTCTATTTTTTTCCCCCCCAGGCTTTGGTCATGTCAAATACCTCATTATTTTTCAAATACCTCATTATTTTTTACTACATGTCAGGCATTGTATTTTAAACAGTGTTAATTTGAGACTCTGCATAATGTTACAATCTTAAAATGTATTACATTGTGGTAAGAACACTTAACATCAGCTTTACCCTCTTAAGTTTCTTTTTAAGATTTTATTTATTTATTTTTAGAGAGAGGGGAAGAGAGGGTGAGAGGGAAACATCAATGCGTGGTTGCCTCTTGCATGCCCCCAAAGGGGGACCTGGCCTGCAACCCAGACATGTGCCCTGACTGGAAATCAAATGGCAACCTTTCAGTTTGTGGGATGACACCCAGCCAACTGAGCCACATTGTTCAAGACTAATGTTACAATTTTTAAGAAAAGATTTATATTTGATTCTGGCAGCCTATGAGGTCAGGGACTGCACAATTCCAAATCACCTTAATCTAGTCAAATGTTAGGCTTCAGTCAGTGAGCACTTTTACTCTTAAGAGGATAGCCCCTTGGGACTCAAATGAAAGCCTGGGATGTTTACCAGGACATCCTTAGTGGATCCTGAATTCCAATATTTGTCCCAGATCCCTGTGAGTCTCAACTCAGCCTCTCATCTGCATTCTCAGTTTCTTCAGGAGCTCCTGGAGGAAAGTAGTTTTGTTACAGAAACAGGGGAGTCCAAAAATCCCCAGAGTTTGCTGCTGGGGGATGGGGAGAAGTAAGCAGCTTTTCAAATGCTTCCACATGCCTGAGGCTGGTGGCTACTGTCTTTCTTATGCAAAATGGCTTTAATGCATCCAAAGCCTCAGGCAGATGGGAGAAGTCTTGAACCAGGGGACGGTATGGAAAACACACAGAGCCTACGTAAGGGTCTGTGAATGGTCAGAACTGTTTGCAACGCCCACTGCGTCAAATGACGCAGTCAGGGATATATAAGCAGCTGCAGACATTTTAGCCCAGACTCTCTTGCTCTCTGACTTGGGCTCTCTCGCGCTCTGGCTCTGGCTCTGGCTCTGGCGCTCTGACTCTCTCTGGCTCTCGCTCGTGCTCTCACTCTGAGACTCTCTCGCTCTCTGACTAGGGCTCTCACTCGCGCTCTCGCTCTGGCTCGCGCGCTCTCTCGCACGCTCGCTCTCGTGTACTCCCTCCACGTGGCTTGGTGAAGGGGCCTTCTCCATGTGGCTTGGAGAAGGGGTCTCCAGGCTGCATTAAGAGGCTCTCGCCATGCGGTTTTGAGAAGGAAAGGAGATCCGCGCAGTTTGCAGGAAGAAGACAGTTTGCAAGGAGACTGAGAATCCAGGTGGTTCTGCATTGAGAGCTGGAGGGCACCACAGCACAGAAAGGACCTCCCCAATCAGATTGAGTGATTGGCAGCTGCTGGTAAAGCTGAACTGTGTTTGGAAAGTAGGGAAACAGTTTCTCTGACTTTCCTAAAACTAGCCTGGTTTGGAAGGGGGGGAGGCAAGGATATGTGTTTGTGTGTATTTTAAAGAGCATAAGACTTAACAATAGAAATCCGCAAATAACTAAATCTATATAACTGTTAAATAAACAATTCTTTTTCTTTTCACCAAACTCTGGTATTGAGAGTTATAATTTTGGCGGCGGGCAATCGGGCCCCTAACTAAAGAGCCCGTGGGTTTGTTTTCAACTGGAGCAGTCCAGGGGTTCTGTAACAGTTTCATGCTGAAATCCCCACTCTGGGCTTCTCTCTGCTCTCAGTCTTGACACCTCAATTCCTCTCCTTGGAAACTCTCTGAAGCCTTCTAACAGATACTTATTTTCTACCTCTCTTTGCTGGTTGTTCTCAGCAAAAGTCTGCCATCACCACAGTGGAGATCATAATGGACTTCAAAAGTCAGTTAGGTAAGGGTTCAAACCTCACATCTACCTTTTAATAACTGGATGGCCTTGGGCAAGCTGTTTTATCTTTCTGAGCCCAGTTATCTTTCTGGAAGAAGCAGTTAATACCTGCCCTGCAGGATTGATTTGAGGTTTAGGAATAATCTATGTAATGTACTTAAGAATGTCTGGCAGTTGATAGGTACTCAAGACATTTAGCTCTGTTGTTAATATTCTCAGTGAGTCTGCCTGGCTCCCACATTGCAGCACAGGTCTCTGGGGATTTTGTTTGCATGAGTCCAGGAGGCTTCTATGGGCAGTGTTAAGTGGCCAAGCTGAGCTGAAGTTGGTGGAAATCAAGCTTCCAGGATTAACATTACTAGAGGCCACTGAGGCTTGTCTGTGTCTGGGGAGTTGGGCAGTGAGATGCCAAGAGAGCACCTCAGTCATAACCAGAGCCAGGGAAACTGTGAGGTATCAGGGGGCAGAGGGTAAGAGGAGGCTGTGAAAGGGAGATGGGGCTGGAGGTCAGACACTGGGACGGGGCCTGGATCTGGAACAGGCTGGGATGCAGGAAATGGGCTGCGGTGGAGATTAGGTTTGGAAAGTGTGATGGTGCAAGGTGTTGGGGGGCCCACTGGGCTGAGATAGGTATTGTGTCTTCAGTCTTATGGCTCTGAGATTTTGACTCAACCCCTTTAAGACTAAGGATATTTTGACCCTAAAACTATTTGGATATTTACATTCTTTTAAAAAAATTATTTATTTATTTTTAGAGCTGGAAAGGGAGAGAGAAAGAGAGGGAGAGAAACATCAATGTGTGGTTGCCTCCTGCACACGTCCAACTGGGGACCTGCCCCACAACCCAGGCATGTGCCCTGACTGGGAATTGAACTGGTGACACTTTGGTTTATAGGCCAGCACTCAATCCACTGAGCCACACTAGCCAGGGCTGGATATTTATATTTTAATAGGATTATGCCAACACTGGTGAAATCTTATTGTGAAACTGTTTTTCTGACAAATACCATACCAATTTAATTCTAGGTTTTTATACAGTATACTTATTTCTGCTATTCTTTTCTTTGGTGGTTTATTAAAATTATATTAATCAAATCAGATCTTTTTTGTTTAATTTTTATAAAAAAATTTTATAAGTAATTCATAGATCAGTCTTCTCATGCATTAATAATTTTACTTCTGGGGACTTCCAGCCAAGATGGAGGCATAGACAGACACGCTGCGTCTCCCTCCACAACTAAGAAGGAACACAACTACCTCAAAACTAGAAACAACTAGAAGTGCCAGATATCAAACTGCTTGGAAGTCCAGCAAACAAAGATATAAAGAAGAAATACTCATCCAGACAGGTAAGAGGGGCAGAGCCGGGGTGGATAGGATGCAGTGCAGTGGCAGCAGCAGCGGTGGCAGCAGCAGGTCGGCAGAAAGCACAGTCACCAGTTTTAAAGTCAGAAGGGACACCTGGGGGACATTCGCAGCTCCTCACCAGACCTCACAGCTCACGGTCCCAGCACTGGGGAAAATAAAGCCTCATTGTTTCTGACTGTGCAGACCAGTGGGGGTTAGGGTGGAGGCAGAAACTGCCAGTCTCTCAGCAGAGTCTGCTTGTTTAAAGGGCCCCCATGGTCCTAGAATGTCCAGAGACTCACCCACTCTGGTAATGACAGCAAGGACAGAAGCTAGAGGGGTGCCAGTCCAGTGCAGAAGTAGGAGAGGTGCCTAGAAAAGGGGTGAGTGCTAGACAGACAGCATTGTTCCCTCTCAGACCCCTCCCCCACATACAGCTCCACAACGTGGTGAAACAGGTCACCCTGTACAGACAAATCCCTAAGTCTCCTCCCCTTACAATGTAACAGGAACGACAGCTCTACCTGGGACATGGAGGCAAACAAACACAGGAGCCTGTCAGAATGAGGAGACAGAGAAGTATGGACCAAAAGGGGAAATGGATCAAGGTACCAGTGGGAGAACTAAGTGATGAGAAGATAGCCAACCTAATGGATGGAGAATTCAAAACACTGGTGATAAAGATGATCACAGGTTTGACAGATATGCTTGAGTATGGCAAATGCATAAGAGAAGTGAAGGCTATGCTAAGTGAAACAAAGAAAAATCCATGCAAAACCAATGGTGAAGGGAAGGAAACCGGGGTTCAAATCAATAATTTGGAACAAAAAGAAGAAAAAAAAAAGTCAACCAGTGCAGAATGAGGAAGCAAGAATTTTTAAAAATGAGGAAAGCTTCCCAAATTTTATGAAGGAAATAGACATACAAACCTGGGAAGCATGGATGGTCCTGGGCGAGCTGGACCCAGAGGGGACCACACCAGGATGCATCATGACTGAGATGCCAAAGGTGAAAGATAAAGAGAGACTCCAGGGGGCAGCAAGAGAGAGGTGGAGAGTTGCCTACAGGGGGGTGCCTTTAGGACCATCAGCTGATTTCTCATAGCACACTTTGCAGGCAGGAAGGGACTGGCAAGCAGTATTCAATGTGAGGATAAGCAATCTACAACCAGGATTACTCTATCCAGTAAAGCTATCATTTGGAATGGAAGGGCAGATGAAGTACTTCCAAGACAAGGTAAAGCTAAAGGAGTTCATCATCACCAAGCCATTATTATATGAAATGCCAAAGGGACTTACTTAAGGAAAAGAAGATCAAAACTGTGAACACTCAAATGACAACAAACTCACAACTATCAACAACTGAATCTAAAAAATAAAAACAAAATCCAACTAAGCAAACCAGAATAGGAACAGAACCATAGGTATGGGGATCATTTGGAGGGTTATCATTGGGAGGGGGGAGGGAGAGAAATGGGGAAATGGTGCAGGGACTAAGAAGCATAATGGGTTGGTACAAAATAGACAGGGGGAAGTTAAGAGTAATATAGGAAAGGGTGAAGCCAAAGAACTTATATGCATGACCCATGGACATGAACTAAGGAGGGTAGGATTGCTGGAGGGAAGGGGGTACTGGGCAGAGGGAAGCAAAGGGGAAAAAAATTGGAACTACTGTAACAAATAATCAATAAAATATACTAAAAAAAATTTTTACTTCTGCTGTTGTGTGAGTATGTAGTCATTATTTCTACCAAGTCTAATTTCTCTTGGGTATATTGTGCAGATCTAAACTTCATAAGGAAGACCTAATTCTTTCATTAGTTGTTAGTCAATCATACTTTTTCCCTCAAGTGCTGATTTAAACTTTGTTGGTGTATTTTGTGTTAATTATTTCTCCTGTTGATATTCCTTATCAATTGTCTAAAAAGCAGTTAGTACTATTTTTTATTTGTTAATCTATTAGGAACTTGTGAACAATTTTGTGAAATATAAAAATGAGAGGGGAAAAGAAAGAGGTGAGAGGTTAACGAGAAGAAAAAAAGACCAAAAAGCAAATGAGAGGCAGATCCAGAAACATAAGTGGGGAGGGGCCTGAGGCAGTTGGGTTCAAATACCAGTGAGATCAAAATGCCCTGCTTCTGAGTCAGACAGCAAGAGTTTTAGACAGGTGACAGGTCCCAGCCTTGGCATTGCTGGGGAACAAGGGTGGAGTTCCCAGTCTTTGTGGAAGACCCAGGAGGATGTAAGTCTTGAGTTGAAGTAGAAGTGCTTAGAGGAGTGTCACATTGGTGCTGAAATAAGTAGGGGACATGGGGGGGGGGTTACTACCGGGCCCTGAGACGACCACCTGTGGCCAAGGTTCCACCAGGAGGCAGTGCAGCTCAGCAGACAGTGTTCGGGCTTCTGAGAAGGACCTGCCTGTCTCTCATCCTGCTTCCCCATTTACCAGCGAGCACACCGGGCAAGTTTCTGAGTGTCTGTCACTTTGGTGTCCCTCATCTAAGAAGTGAGGGTACCTTTCTCAAAGGTTTCTATAAGAATTACACAAGATCCACAGGTAAAATGACCGGCCACATAGGACTCTCTGCAAATGGCAGCTATGATCACTGTTCCCTGACAAAGGTCGGCCTGGGTCAGGAAACAGACGACAAATGCGATGTAGGGAGAGTCTAATGGAGGCACTGGACAAAGTGTAGGGAAACCACAGAGACCAGTGCAGCAGCCCGAGGCTGGTCACAGAGGGGCCCTGACCAGGAGTCAATGAGACCTGTGTGCAGAGAACAGCTAGCTTGAGGGACCTGGTGGAAAAGAGCCCCAGAGAAGTAAATACCCCAATCTCAATCTCCTCTCTGTCACCTCCTGCTGAGGCTTCCATGGCCAAAACAACGGGAAGGCAGAGGACCAGGGGGTCTATTGGGTCCAATTAGACTGGTTGTGTTTTTGGGCAGAGAGCAGGATGGGCTAACTGCGGCCCTGGACTGCAGACTGAAGACAGACCCAGGAGTGAGCACTGCCGTGGGCATGCCCTTTTCAGAGCATGAGCTCATCTCCAGGCTCTGGGAAGGGGCCTCATCCGATCAGACTATTCCCAGTGAACAAGGCTTGGTCACCCAGTTCCTCTTGGAAAGGTCAGGGGTAATGTATCCCTCTTCTCCAGACTGAAGGGCCAGTCAGGGCCCATTAACATGGACCCATGAGCATTTCAGGCTTGGAGTAATTCAGATGGGCATTGACTTGAAATTTATCTTTGCTATAGTTAAAAAGAAAGAACTTAAAAAACTAGTTGACAGTATAAACAAGAATAATTATAGCCCTGGCTGGGCGGCTCCATTGGTTATAGCTGCCCTGTTGCACTGTAGTTGTGGGTTTGATCCCAGGTCGGGGTGCATACAAGTCAATTAATAAATGCATAAATAAGTGGAGCAATGAATTTATGTTTTTCTCTGCCCCCTTTTTATCTCTCTCTCTAAAATCAATACATTTAAACAAGTGTCTAAAAAAAAGAATAATTATAATATTTCAGGAAATAATGTTTAGCATGCCAAAGGAGAGAAAAAGAATGTTTTTAAGTATATTTCATTGATTATGTTGTTACAGTAGTCCCTTTACTCCCCTCTGCCCAGTACCCCCCTTCCCTCCACCAATCCCATCCCCCTTAGTTCATGTCCATGGGTCGTGCATATAAGTTCTTTGGCTTCACCCTTTTCTATATTATTCTTAACCTCCCCTGTCTATTTTGTACCAACCAATTATGCTTCTTAATACCTGCACCATTTCCCCATTTCTCTCCCTCCCCCCTCCCAATGATAACCCTCCAAATGGTCCCCATACCTATGATTCTGTTCCTATTCTGGTTTGCTTAGTTGGATTTTGTTTTTAGTTTTTAGATTCAGTTGTTGATAGTTGTGAGTTTGTTGTCATTTTAATGTTTATAGTTTTGATCTTTTTTTTCTTAAGTAAGTCCCTTTAACATTTCATATAATAATGGCTTGGTGATGATAAACTCCTTTAGCTTTACCTTGTCTTGGAAGCACTTTATCTGCCCTTCCATTCCAAATACTAGCTTTGCTGGATAGAGGAATCTTGGTTGTAAGTTCTTGCTTTTCATCACATTGAATACTTCTTGCCAGTCCCTTCTTGCCTTCAAAGTTTCTTTTGAGAAATCAGCTGATAGTCTTATAGACATTCCTCTGTAGGTAACTCTCTCTTTTTCTCTTGCTGCTTTTAAGATTCTCTCTTTATCCTGAAACTTTAGCACTTTAATTATGATGTGTCTTGGGTTGGTCCTCTTTGGGTCTAACTTCCTTGGAACTCTCTGTGCTTCCTGGACTTGTATGTCTATTTCTTCACCAAATTTGGGAAGTTTTTCTTCATTATTTTTTCACGTAAGCTTTCAGTTTCTTATTCTTCCTCTTCTCCTTCTGGCACCCCTATGATTCAGACATTGGCATGTTTGAAAGGGTTTTGAAGAGGTGTGACGTGTCTTGCACACCTTTCTCCAAAGAAGCCTTTTTTCCCCTGATGTGGTACATTGAAAAATTAATCCCTGCCTTCTGTCATCTAGTGGTTATGAATCGAATGATGTCTTTTAACCCTGTTGCCAAATCTGTTGCCTCCAGAATATAACAAGGATGCCAGCTTGTTAAATCAAGCACATCATTGTCCAGGGACAACCAACTGACCTGGAATCTGCAAGATCCTTTCCCATGTGGGAAGGCCACCCTCACTACTGCACTGCCATTCTTATTAGAAATTTCTGGACCCAAGGGTAGGTAGGACGATGACCATGTCCAGTTTGAAGCAGCTAGAGGAGCGCGAGACCTTCGCCCATTGTCCTTTATAAGATTATAAAGGATCTTAAGTCTGAGAGGGGGGAAATTGTTATTTTTTATTGTTATAAAAAATAATTAATTAATTATTTTTAAAGAGAATAATATAAAAAATTGTGAAGCCAAGGAACTTATATGCACGACCCATGGACATGAACTAAGGAGGGTGAAATTGCTGAGGGGAGGGGGGTACTGGGTGGAGGGGAGCAAAGGGGAAAATAATTGGAAGTATTGTAACAACATAATCAATAAAATATATTTTAAAATAAATAAATAAAATTAATTAATTTTTTAAAAAAGTTGTCCCAGAGGTTCCAAAGCCTCGCCTCACTGTTTTCTATTCTTGTTTTTGCTTTCTGTACTGATTGACTGTTTCTTCCTTATGTTCCAAATCATCAGTTTGAAGCCTGGTTTTCTTCCCTTCACCATTGGTTTGGGGTGGATTTTCCTTCATTTCATTTAGCATAGCCTTCACTTTTTCTCTTATGCATTTGCCGTACTTAAGCATGTCTGTCAAGTATATGAGCATTTTTATCACTAATGTTTTGAACTCTGCATCTGTTAGGTTGGCTATCTCCTCATCACTTAGTTCTCCCATTGGAACCTTGATCTGTCCCCCCTTTTGGGCCATACTTCTCTGTCTCCTCATCTTGAAAGACTCCTGGGTTTGTTTGCCTCTGTGTCTTAGGTAGGGCTGTTGCACTGGCTATGCTGTAAGGGGCAGAACCTTAGGTATTCGTCAGTATGGGGCGACCCATTTCACCACGTTGTGGCGCTGTATGTGGGTGAGGGGTCAGAGAGGGAACAATGCCGCTTGCTCAGCACTTGCCCCTTTTCCAGGCACTTTTCCCACTTACATATGGGACTGGCGCCTCTCTTGCTGTTGCCCTGGCCGTCATTCCCAAAGTGGGGGGGTTGAGGACATTCTAGGACCATGGGTGCTCTTTGAACAAGCGGACTCTGCTGAGAGACTGGCAGTTTCTTCCTCCACCTCGACCCCCACTGATTTGCACAGTCAAAAGCAATGAGACTTTATTTTCCCCAGTGCTGGAACTGTAGCTTTGCAGTCTGGTCTGGGGCTGAGAGCGCTCCCCAGGTGTCCCTCCCCACTTTTTAAAATGTGTGACTGTGCTTTCCATCAGCCTGTCACTGCTGCTGCTGCTGCCACTGCTGCCGCCACCACACCATGTCCTCTCCACCCCGGCTCTGCCCCTTCTACCTGTCTGAATGAATATTTCTTCTTTATATCTTTGTTTGTTGGACTTCCAGGCAGCTCGATTTTCTGGAACTTCGGTAGTCTCTAGTTTTGAGGTAGTTGTATTCTTTCTTAGTTGCGGAGGGAGACACAGGGTGTCTGTCTAGGCCCCGATCTTGGCCAGAAGTCCAAAAGAATTTTTTTAAGTATAGCAGCAGAACCCATTTCTGGAAAATAAGAGAAATAAAAACTGTTCTTTTAAATAAAAATCACACAGGTGTGATTCCATACAATCCTGAAAGTGATTCAGGAATAAGGTTAATATCACATGGTCCCATCTCGTCAGTGTCCCAAGAGGGTGATACCCAGAGATGGTAAACAGAGAGTTGAATCCCTTTAGGATCAAAGGCAGGCTTTTCCCATAATGACACAGTGTGGGGCAGCAGTGGAAAAGCATGATGAGTCCCTTGGAGTCCACCGGTCTGGGATGAAATTTTCATGTCTTGGGTCCATTGACCCTGCCAAGCTTATATTTCTCCATTTGTGAACTGGATAAGGCAATACTCATCTCATGGGCTTTCTCAAAGGATTACCAAGATCCTGTGGGGATGATCCTATCACATAGTAGTCCTCAGTTCCTAATTCCCTTCCCCAGTGGTCCTTAAAAGGGGCACTAAATACTCCCCAAGAACCTATCCAGGCTCCACATCCTTTGTGTCTACCTGGGCCCTGCCTCAGGGAAGCCAGCCAGGGAATGCTGGTTGGGAAGCTGGGAGGCAGGGAGGCTGGGAGGCAGGGAGGCTAGGGGACTGGGTGGCTAGAGGGCAGGGATGCTAGGAGGCTAGGGGGCAGGGAGGCTGGGACGTTGGGAGGCTGGGAGGCTAAGATACTGGGAAGCTGGGAGGCTGGAAGGCAGGAAGGCTTGGGGGCTGGAAGGCTGGGATGCAGGGAGACTGGGGAGGCTGGGAGGTTGGGAGGCTGGGATTCTGGAAGGCAGGGAGGCTTGGGGGCTGGAAGGCTGGGAGACAGGGAGGCTGGGAGGTTGGGAGGCTGGGAGGCTAAGAGGCTGGGAGGCTGGGAGGCTGGGGGGATGGGAGGCTGCCAAACCCTGCAATTTGGCTTAGGCTGACCCATTTTCACCCAAGTCTTGAATCCAGCCTCCTATTTCTGTCACAGCAGATTCTACCCCTCTGACTCACACCGGCAGTGTTGTTAATGGGAAGAACATGGTGGGTTTTGGAATAAGACAGGCATCATTTGAATCCCATCTCTGCCATTTACCTACTAAGAAGCAAGTTTATTAACCTCTCCAAGACTTGGACAAGTGAGATGGCCAAACCTGCTTTGCAGGTAGCAGCAGGCACCTGGCATAGCCCTTGGTTATTCTAGTGACTGGGTAATTAGGGGCCGTTATATTATTGTTTGTGTAGTGTGTTCAGACATTTCTATACTGGTCAGAAATCTGGCTTTGCCTTTTGGATATTTCCCTTGGTGGGAAGTTGCAGACTGTTGTCAGAATCTGCTGATTTGGGGGAAAGGTGATGGTGCCAGGGGAGAGATGGTGGCTGTGACATGGCCTCCATGGCCTGAAGAGACCTTGTCTGTTTTGCCTGAGCTCTGCTTCCAGGCAGGGTTGCTCTGGGCTGTCAGGCTCTCCGGGGAAATAGCACACCGAGGTCCTGCTGCTGCATCCTGTATCCCCAAGATGCGAGCGTGGTGCCCAGAGCGTGTGCCTTGGACGAAGGAGCACGGACGCTCTCACAGCATGACCACTCTGTGGAAGAGGTGAATAATAAAGCTCAGCAGCTTGCCCAAGGCACCATGGAAGAAGGCATTCATCATCTTGTAGATGTCTGACCGACCTGTGGCCTCTTTCCCATGAGTACCCCTACCTCCCGAAAGCACTCTATGTGAGCTATTCCTGGCATGTCTTGTGGTACAAAAGTGCGGTTCATCTCTTCAAGGAGATGAGGGAGGTTGAAATTCAAACCCATTGGAACAAACTTTGGCATTGAGATGAATCAAGTGCTTATTATACAAATCCTTGCTCTCCCTGAGGAGAAGTCAACATGATGAGCAAAACTGAGATTGGAGGGACTTGGTGATAAGAATGAAAAGGGAGCAATATCTACGTGGCACATACTGTCTGCATGGGGAGGGCCACAACTATTGGGCAAGCGCCATATTCTGGCAGAACTCAGTCGCCCGCATCACCTAAGATAACCCAGGTAGGGAGGGGGCTATGTGGGTCCCTTTGCTCCAGTGAGGTCTGGAAAAAGAATTGAAAGAAAAAGGTGTACCTTCTTGGCAAGCCCATGGCCACCATCTTTACGCATGCAAAGGTGGTGAAGCAGCTAACGCTGCCTGAGGAGAGGCTTAGACGGGGGCTGCAACAATCTCTACTCTTCCTTTACTGAGAGCTTGAACTTCTTCAGGTCTCAGTTTCTCCATTAGGACAACAGGGATTATATATAGTCTACCTTAAAGGTGAGCTGGGAGTAGAGGCTGGTAACAAGGTTTCTTGATAACCATGTCTCTTGGCATAAAATGTGTACTGCATTTCAGAAGGGGCTAGACCATGACCCCGGTGTCCTTTGGGGAAGAAAGACAGGGTGTCATCAAAGGATACAGGTGCTGAGGCCACCCAGGTCCTCTTCCACCTGCTAAAAAAGGGGAAGATGCTCAGAGTGTATAACTTTTGGATGTGTGGGAGGTCCCAGGAGAGTTACTGTAGGCACAGCTTCAAGTTATGGCTAAGATATTCTCCACAAGGGAGTGTGTATGAAGAAAGTGTTTGTTTGTTTGTTTGTTTTTGAAAGAGGGAATAGAGCAAGAGGGAGTTCTGGAAGATCAGGTGGATATCTTATTCATTTCCCAGGGGCTGCTACAGAGGCTTGTGGGAAAAAGAGAGATTGGTCAGAGTCTCCCATCTTTTCAAAAAGAGAGCGACTGTGCTTTTGTTTATCTTACATATCAGAATTCTATTTGTGATTTCCAATGGACAAAAGGTTCCTTAGCTAAATAAGTTTAAAACCACTGTTTGAAACCATTGGCCAGCTGGGCTGGGGAATTCCTTGCAAAGCTCTTGCTCCTCCACACCAGAATCTCTGTCCCGGGTTCACTGTGCCGCATCATAGAATACTCCAAAACTTAGTGACTGACAATAGTAATTTATTTATTATTTTCAATGAATTGAGGGGCCTCAGCTGGGTGGTTTTCACTTGAGATCTCCCTTATGGTTGCAGTTCAGATGGTGGCCAGAGATGGAATCCTGAGGCTCAACTGAGCAGGTTGTCCAACCAAGCTGTATCACTGGCATGTCTGGCACCACAGACAGGGTGGCTGGGAGAGCTGGGGACTTGCCATGGAGCTCTCTCTTCACCTGTCCTAGCTATGTAGTCTTCTCCCAGCATGGCCATCTCAAGGCAGTCAGATTCTTTACATAGAGCCTGGCTACCTCCAGATGCATGACCCACGAGATTTTGGCAGTGGCTGCAAGGCTTTTTGAGATTTAGCCTTGGAAGTACAAGTATCATTCTGTCACATTCTACTAGTCAAAAGGTAGTCAAAAGACCAGCCCACATTTAAGAGGAGGGGGTCTCTAAAAGTAGGTGCAGACCAGGAGGCTAAGCTCATTGGAGTGCATCTTTGGAGCCTGGCTACCATAGTCCCAGGAAGAAGCAGGAGAATACAGGTCTGACCTTCCATGCCCTGCTTCTGCAGCCCTGTCAGAGGCTAGATTTGGGGGTCTTAGTCAGAGACCTGCCCAAGCTCCAGAATTGGGACTGGCAGAGTGGGCAAAAGGAAGCCCACCTCCTGCTATTTGTCTCAAATTATTTTTATAGGAGATAAAGTCTTATATTCCTTAATCACTGAGATGAGAAATATCAGGATAGCAAACCCCAATTCCCAATTCCAGCCTCTGCTGAAGAAGTTAGTCACATTTTCAGACATGTCTCTGATATGATTTGGCAGCGACATCCAGGGGCTGAGGGTCACCATCAGCTGGGCTCTTGTTTCTGACAACTGTCCCTCTGGCAAATGTACAAGCAGGAGTCAGCTCAAAGGTGAGCAGGGGAGAGACACAGGGCTTGGTCCGGTCTCCCTCGCAGGACATGCTCCAGCGGGAGATTTCCGGTTTCCTGGGATTATTGCTAAAACTCCGGCTCATGTAACAGTAAGTTTCAGACACTGAAATTTTTGCCAGTACTGTGAGGGCACAGCTGGAAACCTAATCCCCTGTTTTGCTTTAGCTGTCATATTTCCCAGGAATTTGAAGGACTTCTTCAGACAGCCAGGCACAACCATCATTTGGGAAAAGCAGGGTTCCAGTGAGTTGATAGGAGTATCAGTGGACTCTCTGTCACTACCACCTGAGAGTTCTTCCCTGCAGACACACTGCAATGACTGAGCATCCATCCTTAGGGGGCAATGACCTTGCATGGGTAAACTGAGGACAACTGAGAAGAGCTGCTTCACACTGTGAATATGGCAGCTTCAGTGGGGGATGTGGATGGAGTCCAGGGGCAAAGGCGTAGGGCTATTGTCCCTCTTACTAACTGTGAGAGACCAGAGATGGGCTCCTAGCTCTGAGAGCAGCATTGATATTTTCAGAGTTTCCACCTGACTTCTCATTTCCTGGGGACCCACTCCTTCCCTCCTGTCAAGAGAGGAAAAATGTCCTTGTAGTGCAGTCACTGTTTGGAAGCAAATGAGCAAAGGGAGATGGTGGGCAGGACGGAGAGGGTCCCAGGGCCTCAGGAAAACAGCCACCACTTCATCTTTGGAGAGGACCCCAGGGAGCCCTTGAACTTGATGTCATTTCTGTCATGCATAGGGAGAGGCGCGAGTGAGCGTGTGTGGGGAAAGAGAAATGCTGAGAAAACAGTTAGCCTCTGTTAATATTTGATAGGCAGCCAAAGCACTTTTGTTCCCAAGCCCGGCAAGCTACCCGTGAAAAATAAATTGCTTTTCAAGAACATTCATCACAGCAAGTGGCTCATTTCCTTGTCCTCAAACAACCCCATTCGTAGGCCCCTTCTCCCATTAAAAACTCCTCAGATGTGGTAAAATCAATAAAAAAAAGAAAAGGGAGGTGTGTGGTGGTGGTGGCCATTGTGGGAAAGGTGGAGGTGAGGGGGAGGCCTGTGGCCAGAGAAGCAGTCACACTGGGACCTTACGATGTAGACTCCACCTGGATTCCCCTTCTGAACAGAGGATCTTCAGCTCCACAGGTGTGATTCCGAAGTTCAGGAGCAAGTGTATTGACCTTCAGTAGGCTGTGTCCGTCTAAGAGTCCCTGTCCTGTCTCTTGCTCTGAGGGGCCCTCCTGACCACCCACTTGCAGGAGAGCTCTTCCTCCCCATACTCTACACCCATCATTCTGTGTGTTTCCTTCATAGTGCTTATCCCAATATGTCATTATTAATTCACCTGTTCATCGTCTGTTCTCCAACTATAGGGTCAGATCTATCAGGGCAGGGACTATGCTGGCTAGCTCACTGGTGTATCCTATGTCCCACTGGACACTCAACAAATCCTTGTGTGATGAGGCAGTAAATGAGAAAATCCAAAAATGTGATGTTTAGGGCAAAAGGTAGTATCCAATTAAGGATGTCATTTTTCTAAGATTTTTTTTCAGCAACAAATTCTGTGATTAACTGGCCAGGCCAGCCAGGTGCCAGGGCTTGTTGTATGATCTCAGTGCAACAGGGGTTAGTTATCAAGCTTGACAGGAGGAGGCCACTGACCTTTGATCTTACTGTGTGACTTAAGTCACATCACCTCTCTGCACCTTGGAGACCTATTATATGAGATGAATCACTTTGTGGTATTTCTTTAGAGATTAAAGGGAATGTTATGGACTGCATGTCTGTGTCCTCCCCCAACCAATTTGTATGCTGAATCCCTAACCCCCAATGTGATGGTATTTGGAGGTAGGGCTTTTGGGAGGTAACTAAGTTTAT
The DNA here is from genome assembly GCF_987537825.1 of Furipterus horrens. Classification (NCBI taxonomy): domain Eukaryota; kingdom Metazoa; phylum Chordata; class Mammalia; order Chiroptera; family Furipteridae; genus Furipterus; species Furipterus horrens. The sequence continues at coordinate 120,931,305 of NW_028327171.1, forward strand.
ATGAGGTCATGAAGATGGAGCTCCCATGATGGAATCAGTGCCCTTATAAGAGGAAGAAACTCTTCCTCTCCACCATGTCAGGACACAGCTAGAAATGGCCATATTTGAGCCAGGAAGTAGGCCTCACCAGGAAATGAATCTGCCAGCATCTTCCCAGACTCTAGAACTGTGAGAAATAGATGTCTCTTATTTAAGCCATATAATCTGTGGGATTTTGTTATGGCAGCCTGGGCTAAGACGGGGAACATGCCTGGTATAGAAACTCAATGTATAATGGTCACTTTTATTATTATTTTGACAAGTGTTGAACCTCTCAATGTATATGAAATATTAATAAGATATTCAGGGATTTCTGAGCATCTAGTTCATGATGGCTCTAGAAAATTCCCAAGGTTTGAGATGTTGACATGAGCTGCTCCTCCTTTTACTTGTGTGTGTGTGAGAGAGAGAGACAGAGCCATATCAACAAGTTTGGATCACAGCCTCACTCATGTTGGTTTTTAGTAGAGGATCCCTCATATCTCCATCACTCATGATGGATATTTCTTCAGGTACGTGTAGAGAATAAGACTGGCAGTTGAAATAAATAATCAGCAACAAGACGGGTTCCAGTGGGTCTTGGGCACCTAAGCACCATATTTTGGGTTCACTTACTCATTCATTCAAAACATATTTATTGAGTGTCTACTCATGTGGTAGGATACACAGGTGAACAAGCCAGCATGGTTCCTGCCCTGGTGGTGCTGACACTGTAGTTGGGAGGAGACAATAAACAGATAAATCAATGATTCCATATTGGGATAAGCACCATAAAGGAAATGCAGAATGATGTGATGGAGTGTGATGAGGAGAGACAGCTCTTCTGCAGATGGATGGTCAGGGAAGCTGAGGCCTGACAGAAGAGAAGTAGCAGCCAAGGCTGGAATGTGGGAAAGTACTCGGTGTGTGTGAGGAGCACAAAAGAGGCAGGAAGCCACAGTCGTGGGTAAGGAGCGCAGAGAGATGGTCCAAGAGACCCTGAAGCGCCTGGGACCCCAGGCAGGGCCAGAGCAGAAGCTCTGCAGTTCGCGGGGCCCACTGGCAACCCTGAGCCCGGAGCCGCAGCCCCTTCGGCACCTTCCACCTTCAGCGTGCTCACAGGCGCTGCCAAGGGGAGGGCTAGGAGGCCAGAGCTGGTGGCGGGGGAGGGGTTCTTCCAGCTGCCAGCACCCCGGGTTGCCCCAACCCGGCAGACTATTTTTTCTCCTGGCCAAATCCTAGCAGAGCAGAAACCACCTTGTTCCTGCCCGCAGGGCCCCTCTGCGCACCCAGCACCGCGGCTGCTGAGGCCCCACCACTGTAGAACCGGGATACCCTCTGAATTGTACTGTTTGGGCTTGAGAAATAGATACTTACAAAACTCCATCTTTGTTATTAGACAGAAAGGGGTCCTTTTCAGGCCCTACTAAGAATAGCTTAATTTATTCATGCTCTCTGGGCTGGAAAGCGGGCAGAGGCCAGGGACTGGCCTGGCGTCCTGCCCACGCAGGCCATGAAAGCCAACGCCGGGCCAGGAGCCCCGACAGGGAGCGCATGCGGAGAGGCCCGCGCAGCTCGACCCTTCGGCCGCACCACCGCGTCCTCTGGCGGCTCAGCGGCATTCTCGCTTTCTGATTGGCTCCCATGGGCGCTGGCCCAGTCCCCTTAGAGAGGCACCCTCGGTTGCCTGTCAGGTGAAGGGGAAGCAAGCCATCTTTAGGACGTGTGGGGTCCCAGAAAGAGGTTTGGCTAGCAGGGAATTGAAAATGCCTCTGCTGACCCAGCACAGAGCTAGGCACGTCGGGGACGGGGTGTCAGGGAATCCAGTCAGAGTGACAGTTGCCATTTACGGATATTTCACTTGTACACCAGGTTTCCCGTTGTTACTTCATTTGAGAACAGTGATCGCCCAAAGTCAGATGGCTAGTCAGTTGCAAAGGTGGGATTTGATGGCTGTTGTGTGCGATTCCAAGCATGCCACCACTTTGCAGCCTAATGGGGTTAGGGTGTGTAGCCTAGAGGTTAGATGGGTGACAACAGCCCACTGTGCCCTGAGGGTGCACTGAGGTACCAGCACCCTTGGTACTACCTTGATCAGCTCCCAGAAGGCTTCCCACCAGAGACAGGACTTGATTGCTCTTTGAAGGTGGGATGGGGAGGTGGAATTGAGAATGGTGCTGGCAGCAAAGAAGCCATAGAAACAAAAATTAACCAGAATGGCCTTTGGACTTCGTTATGAGTTCAGTCAGTAGGTGACCCAGCCACCAAAAGAGTTGCCTCTAACACAGGCATCATTTTTTTTTTCCCCACAGCATTTTACATTTGAAAACTCTTTCACCTCCATGGTCTCACTTAACTACAGAATCAAAACTGCAAGGTTGATACAATTCTAATTTTTCAGAAGAGTAAAGTGAAGGAAGACAAGTGAAGACTAATGAGGACAGTGAGATTGTTTCCTGTGTTTGGGGTACTTTATATCTTATGTAATTCTCACAGTAGGAAAGTAGGCATTGCTTATCTTATTTTTATGGAGGAGGAAGCCAGAACTCAGGAGAGGTCAAGTAACTTTCTTAAGGTAACACAGGAGTTTAAGAGGAAGGTTCTACCTGACTCCAGATTTACTCTTTCTCAGCTATTCTGCTGTTCCTTCAGATCCTGAGACAGCCCAAGGAATAGAGGGAGGCAGTGGTTGCTGAGCAAGAAAGATCTGAAGGATGACAAGACCTCATGCCCAAACGTATCTTTTTCCCCCTTTAATTAATATCACATGGCTGAAACAACATTATTATTTTGTTGAGTTAAACATTGCTTTAGTCATGATAGTCTTAAAATTCAAATCTCCCTGTATGGGAAGAAGGCATTAATTCTTCAGCATGATTGAAAGAGAAAAATATTTGGATATTCTATTGTAGCTATTCAACTAACTAAAGCACATACTGACTTGTATTATTGTCTTGACCACATTTTCATATGTCTGCATCTCTTATGTAAGGACAGCCCCATGATAGGTAGCAGTAAAAATGAAACAGCCAGAGAGGTTCTACTTTGGGGCAGAATGTAGTAGGAGTTGCTGCCCTAACTACAAAAAAATATGGATAGATTACATAAGTCATATGTTAAAGACACTGGAGGTCTGTGGAAGAGAGCAAGATGAAACTAAAATTCCAGAGATGGAAAAACTCTTTCTAGGAGAGTTGGGATTACTAGTGCTTTTCTTCCATGAGGTCATTTGCTGAGTCAGTATCCAGACTGATTGTTGGGCCAAGAGGTCTACTAGGGGAAGGAGAAACCAGCTGTGAAAACGCAGCATAGCTTCTGACAGCTTTAAGTGACTAGAGAATAGTAGAGCTCTAAGCTTGTCTGACGGAACACTGATTAGTAGGGTGGTATAGGATGCTGGGGGCTGGGCTACTAAGGCATAGTTTTTCAGTCTTTGGGAGGCAAAATACAACAAGAGGAAAAGGCCTTCAAGAGACATTTGATAAGTATTCTCCTTAAGACTTGTCAGATATTTTGATGACACGTGAAGGGAGGTGAAAAAGCTAAGCTCAAAATCTCAGAAGAGTGAAACTTTTAAAGCTAATGAGGCAAAGACCTGCCAGTCTCACAGTCTCAAAAGCTCATGAGGACCATGCCTGAGAAAGAAGCCACTAGGAGGAAGCTGCAAGAAACACACAACATGTCTCACACTTAAGACATCTTAAACCAGACATGGACTAACTAACAAATACTGGGATCCAGCTCCAGCCTGGCTCAATTTCTGATTAGATTAAGGTGATCAGCATCTCAACTTATCTGCCTAATAGAAGATAGGGAAATTTTCCCTGGCGAAGAATAATAATGACTTAAGTTCTATGATTCTTTTGTATATAACATTTGAGATTCAATTTAAAAATTATGAGACATGTAAATAGGTAGGAAAACATGACCAAGAAGCATTAGGAAAAAATACAATAGAAACAGAATTACAGAGTATCTCAGTCAGTTTAGGCTACTATAACAAAATACCACAGACATTTATTTCTCACATTTCCAGAAACTGGGAAGTCCAAGGTCAACGTGCAAGGAGACTTGGTTCCTGGTAAGCGCCTTCTTCCTGGCATACAGATGGCCACCTTCTCACTGTGTCCTCAAGTGGTAAAGATAAAGAGTTCTAGTGTCTCTTGTTCTTATAAGACACTAATCCTATCGTGAGGTCTCTACCCTAACGACCAGATCTAAACCTAATTAACTACCAAAGGCCACACCTCCAAACATCATGACATTGAGGTTAGGGCTTCAACACATACTTTTGGGGGGATACAAACATTCAGTCTGTAGCACAGTTTCCAATAAATAGTCTATCAGTTTTTGATATTTGAATGCTGACAGCTTTCAAGTCCCATCACTCCCTCTTCCCTTCTGTCTTACACCTGGGCCAGCTCATAAGAAAACCTAGATGCTCCCCCCATTATTAGTCTCAGCAGGAAGTTCAAACCATGCAAGCCCTGGTTCATGCTTGGGAATTCTCACTTACAGCCCCATTCTCTAATAACTAAAAAATCAGTGTCCCTTCTTTGTTCCATCAAGCCATTTTTAGGCCTGCTTAAGAAGTTCCCAGGCTCTCCCCAGAAATTCTCATATGTAAGTAATAAATCTTTTCATATCTTTTTGGTGTCTGCTTGATGTCATCAGTCTTGACATTCAAACCAAATTTTGGTTGAAGGTGTTCATCCCACCATCAAAATACAGATGATTTAGCTATTGAAATCATCAGGTAATAGTTAAAAATAACTATTAAAAATAAAATATTAAAAGAATACCTAAATCTGGACAAAATAAAAAGAAAAGAAAATTATCCAGGGAATTGGAATCTATAAAAATTAAAATAGATATTTGAGAGCTGAAAAATTCAGTATCTGAAATTAAGAATTCATTGAATAGACTTACTGTGAACTTAAACATAGCAAATGGTAGGATTAGTGAGCTCAAAGACATGGGTATAGGAAATAAACTGAAGAACAAAAAGAAAATAATGAAAATAACAGATCTGAGTACAAGACATAATGGGAAACAGTCATAGGACTAACCTGTATATAATTGGATTCTCAGAAAAAGAGAGAATGAGAAGCATTATTTGAAGAGATAAGGGCAAGAATTTTCAAAATCAGATAAAGGTGTCAACTCAGAATCATAAAGGTCAATGAATCCCAAGGAAAAGGGAAAAAATTCTACACATAGACACATCATAGGCAAATTGTGAAAAGCAGAGACAATGGGATAATATTAAAAGCAGCTAGGAAAAAGAAAACAAATTATATTCAAAGGGAAATCAGTGAGTTATGGCTGATTTGTCAATTGCAACTATGAAATCCGAAGACAATGGAATGACATTTTTTTAAAATAATTTATTTGTTTGTTTGTTTACTTATTTTTTTTTTTTTTAGAGAGAGGGGAAAGGAGAAAGAGAGGGAGAGAAACATCACTGTGTGGTTGCCTCTCACTCACGCCCCCAACTGGGGACCTGACGTGCAACCTAGTCGTGTGCCCTGACTGGGAATCAAACCAGCGACACTTGGCTCGCAGGTGGAATGACATTTTTAACTGCAGAAAGAGAAGTTCTACACACTCTGTGAAAATTTTCTCCAAAAATTAAGGCAATTCACATTCCTCTTTCCAGTTTCTTCCTTTCTCTTCCCTTCCTGAAAATTTTAGTTCTAAAGCCATTAGGTGTGGCAGAGCAAATTGTGGTGTGTATGTGTTTGTGTGTATGTTAGGAAGAATGGAGGAAGCTATGGTGGCCCAGAGCAGGATGTCAGAGCATTGCCATGGAGAGGAGATCAGATGTGGAGTGCCAGAGCCTGAGCACGGTGAGGAGAGGAGGTTCAGTTTGGGGAGTCAGAGAAGGAGTTACAAGTATATAGAAAAGGACAAAACTAGAAAAAATCCTGTTATTTGGTTTGAAATAGGATTCATTTGAATAAATTTAAATACATATAAAATAAATTTATATATTATAGATACATAACAAATATATATGTGTGTATATATATACATATATGTGTGTGTGTATATATACATATATGTATATATATACACATGCATATTCTCTAGCTCTGTTCACACAGAGCAGAGAGCAGGTATACCTTATGAGCAATAAATATATCTTCACACCTAGATTTTGGCATCTATATAACAGTTTCTAACAAAGAAGCCAGGGATCTCTGGAGAATGGCTGATTCCAGGACCGGAGCAGGAAAAATGTAAGATGATTCTGGAATATCTGTTGACAAAACGCAAGAAAGTGCTCAAAGATTGATGGGGACATGTCAAAGGATACAGAAGCTGGTTTGAAGTGGCCCACATTGACCAAATCAGGGATGATATGAAAATAAAAATAAATAATAACAATGGACTATAACTCCTTGAATAAAATAGAAAACCACAAGTCTATCCACATATAAATAAATGGATAGTTAAATAGTAAAGTTCAATGAGGACCAAGAAAATTTACGTAATTTCAAAGATTTCCCCACAAAATACTTGTTAATTTTAAAGGGAAAAATAATAACTTTATAGTGCTTAGAAGGTCAGCAGACCTCACCTTAATCAAATGATCAAAGTGAATATTACCAATAATAGCACAAATTGCTATGCACTGCTGATGGGATGCATGAGAAGAATTCAGCATCTCTTCTATGATGTTCCTGTGAAATATGTATAATCTAAATACAATACAAATCAGATATTAGGTAAATACACATTGAGGGACATTCTAGAAAATATCTAGCCTGCAATCTTCAGTAGTATCAAGGTCATAAAAGGTCAAGAAGCTGATCCAAACTGAAGAAGACTAAAAAGACATAATAGCTCATGACAACTAAATTCCTGATCTAAAGCATGATTCCTTTTCTAAAGGCATTATTGGGACAACTGGCAGATCTTAAACGTGGTCTGGGATAAGATGAAAATGAAACATTATTAATTTCCTGATTTTGAAGGTTGCACTGTGATTATACCAGAGAATACTTCATAGGAAACATACGCTAAAGTAGTCCTTCCTCCTCCCAACTGATAACCCTCCAAATGATCTCTGGATCTATGATGCTGCTCCTGTTCTGCTTGTTTGCTTATTTTGTTATTTAGATTCAATTATTGATAGTTGTGAATTTATTGCCCTCTTAATGTCTTCTTCTTTTTTTAATATAATTCCTGTTAGTATTTCATATCATAAGGGCTTGGTGATGATGAATTCCTTTAGTTTTACCTTGTCTGGGAAGCATTTTATCTGCCCTTTCATTTTAAATGATAGCTTTGCTGGATAGAGTAATCTAGGTTGTAGGTCCTTGCTTTTCATCCCTTTGAATACTTCTTGCCAGTCCCTTCCAGCAGCTGACAGTCTTATGTAGGTAACACTCTGCTTTTCTCTTGCTGCTTTTAAGGTTCTCTCTTTATCTTTAACCTTTGGCATTTTAATTACGACGTGTCTTGGTGTGATCCTGTTTGGGTTTATTTTGTTTGGGACTCTCTGATCTTTCTGGGCAAAAAAGTTCTAGGGAACTTTCTTTCATAATTTTTTCAAATAAATATTTAATTTCTTGCTCTTCCTTTTCCCCTTCTGGCACCTCTATGATTCGGATGTTGGTACATTTAGAGATGTCCCAGAGACTCCTTAGCTTATCCTCATTTATTTGAATTCTTCATCTTCTTGTTGTTCTGATGAAATGTTTTTTCTTCCTTGTATTCCAAATCATTAATCTGATTCTCAGCTTCAACTGTTGGTTACCTATAAGAATCTTCTTTATTTCACTTAATATAACCTTTTCTGCCTGGGTCTTTTTTATGCTATCGAAGTACCTAGTAGTTCCTGGAGCATCCTGATCACCAGTGTTTTGAACTCTACATCTGATAGGTTGTTTATCTCCATTTCATTTAGTTCTTTTTCTGGAGTTTTTTTCTGTTCTTTCATTTGGGCCATATTTCTTTGTCTCTTCATTTTGGCAGCCTCCCTGTGTTTGTTTCTGTGTATTAGGTAGAACTGCTTTGACTCTCTGTGTTAGTAGCATGGTTTATTGTAGAAAAGCACACTTGTAATTTGTATGGGGTGGAGCCTTAGGTAATTGCCAGGGCAGGGCAACCCACATCACTGCTCTGTGACTCTGTTGAGGGAGGGCTCAGAGAGGGGACAATGTCACTGCCGGGCTTCTGGAGTTTTGCCTGGGGAGAGGCTGTCTCCCAGCACTCATCCTGTTGCCAGTCACTTCATTTTCTCCCTGTATGCCACTGGTGCCCTACCAGCTGTTTCCCTGGTGTTGAATCCCAGAGGGGGTGGGTCTGTGTGAGTTTCAAGTCCATTGTGGGCCCTTTAAGAGAAGTCTCTTGAGAATCCCAGTTTCTTCTGCTGCTCCAACCCCCACCAGTTTTTACCGCTAGAAGGTATGGGGATTTATCGACCTGGTGCTGGAACCCTGGGCTGGGTGTCTGGTCTGAGGCTGGGCTACCTAGCTTCCAAGGTATCCCTCTCCAATTTTATCCACAAGATGTGGATGTAGGACTTCCCATTTCACGTCTCCACACCTCTCCATGCCACTCTGCATCTCTGCACTTTTCCGCACCACTCCATGCATCTCTACATCTTTGTTCCTCCTACCCACCTGGATTAATGCGATTTATTTAAATCCTTGGTTGTCAGACTTCTATACAGCTTGATTTTTTTTTTTTTGACAATTCTGGGTGATGTTTGTTTTGTAATCTGTTTGTAATTTTTGCTGTAGTTGTACAAGGAGGCAAGGCATGTTTACTTAAGCCTCCATATTGACTGGAAGTTGACAAAGGGCCCTAGCTGGTGTGGCTCAGTGGATTGAGTGTCAGCCTCTGAACCAAAAGGTCACTGGTTCTATTCCCAGTCAGGGCACATGCCTGGGTTGCAGGCCAGGTCCCCAGTTGGAGGTGTGCGAGAGGCAACCACACACTGATGTTTCTCTTCCTCTTCTTCTCCCTCCCTTCCCCTCTCTCTAAAAATAAAGTCTTTAAAGGAAATTAAAAAATAAAATTTAAATAAATAAATAAAATCTTTAAATAAATAAATAAAAGTGATGGCAAAGGAAAGACATTTTCACACTAACAACAGCTGAGAGAATTTATTTATTGCAGACCCATACCACATGAAATACAAGAACAATGATACCAAGTGGTGACACAGAACCGCAGTATGGAATGCATAGCACCAGGGAGGCAAATATGTGAATGGATATAAGAGGACTGACAGAAGCAATAGCAATAACTATGACTTGTGGCATTTATATCATAGGTAGAAGTAAAACGTGTAACAACAGTAATATTAAACATAGAATGGATATACATGAATATATGCTGTTTTAAACTTCTTCTATTACTTGTAAATAGTAATGGCACCAATTTAAGGTAGACTCCAAAAGTCAATGATGCAGTGATGACCAGTGTGGCTCAGTGGTTGGTCATCATCCTGCAAAGCGAAAGGCCGTGGGTTCCATTCCCAGCCAGGGCACATGCCTCAGTTGCAGATTTGGTCCTTGGTTGCAGGGCAGGCAAGATGCAACCAATTGATGCTTCTCTCTCAAATTAATGTTTCTCTCCCTCTTTCTCCCTCCCTTCTTCTCTCTCTAAAAATAGGTTTTAAAAATCTTTTTAAAAAAGTCAATGATGCACGTCTGAGTTAACTGCTAAAAATTAATAGAAAAATAACTAAAACTTTAACAGAAGAGGTGGAATGAAATACACAGACACACACACACAAAGAAGAAATAAAGCTTCACAAAAGAGATGGGATAAATTTTTAAAAAGAAATAAGATATTACATTGAAACCCCAGTCAAAACTCTTATTAAAAGACAAATAATATCAGGCTGGATAAAAAGAAAATAATTGTGTGGTGTTTATGAGATACACTTTAAGTATAGGACATAGGTAGAAAGTAAAAAGATGGTAACAGTTATATCACGCAAACACTTACCAAAATAAAGGTATGGCTCTACTAATATCAAAGTACATGCTAGAGCCAGAATAGTAATGGAGGTTGAGTGGAAGACATAACAATCATAAATTTGTATATCCTAATAACAGAGCTGCACAATACAGAAAGCAGAAAACAGACAGAAGAAAAGAGATAAATAGGCAAATCTGAAATCAGAGTTGGAGATTTCAACAAATCTTTGTCAGCAAATAATAGAAAAAGGAGATAAAAAAATAAATAAGTATGTGGAAAACATAAACTACAGAATTAATCTCCTTGACTTAATAAACAGTTTTAGAATATTGCACCCAGCCACTGGAGAATACACATTCTCTTTAAGTCTGTATTAGAACATGTATTGGACCATAAAGCAAGTCTTTTCAAATTCCAAAAGGTGAAATCATGCTGGGTATGATCTCTGGGCAAAGTGAAATTAAACCAGATATGAACAACAGAAAAATTATTAGAAACCCCAAATGTTTGGACCTTAAGCAAAAAACTTGTAAATAACCCATGGGCTGTAGAAGAAGCCACACAGAAAATTAGAAAATATTTTAACTGATTGAAAATCAAAATACTACATAAAATATCTGAGATAAATATTTAAAGCAGTGGTTAGAGATCATTTTATATTACAATAGTTTCAAAGGCATGTGTGGTAAGAGAAAATAGTTTAAACCTAGTTATCTAAATTTCCATCTCAAGAAGTTATCAAAAGAATAGTAAATTAAACCCTAGGAAGGAAGACAGAAAGGTGTAGGTTTATTTCTGGGCTCTCTATTCTGTTTCATTTACTATGTATCTGTTTTTATACCAGTACCATACTGTTTTGATTACTGTGGCTTTATAGTACAGTTTGATATTAGATAGCATGATTCCTCCAACTTTGTTCTTCTTTCTCAGGATTGCTGTTGCTATGCAGGGCCCTTTGTGGTTCCATATAAATTTCTGAGATATTTGTTCTAGTTCTTGGATAAAACAACTATGGGACATTTACACAATGGAATACTACTTAGCCAAAAAAAGAAAAAAATTTTACCCTTTACAACAGCATGGATGGACCTTATGCTAAGTGAAATAAGCCAGGCATAGAAAGACAAATGCCATATGATTTCACTCATATGTGGAATCTAATGAACAAACTGAACTAGCAAAGAAAATGGGGACAGACTCATAGATGGAGAGCAGGGTGACAGCTGGTGGGGTGGGGAAGGTTAGAGGGTAGAGGGATTGAGCAAAAAGGAAAAGGTTCTCATGGACAGCAGTGTGATGATTGCTGGGGGGAAGTGGGTTATAAGGGAACTAAAAGGTAATGTAAAAAAATACAATGAAGACTAAATTCAAAAGTAAAAAAAGAAGACAGAAAAAAATGATAAAAATAAGAACCAAAATCAATTAAATATAAACTAGATATGCAACGAAGAAAGTTAGCAAAGCAAAAAGTTGGGCTATTAAAAAATAACTAGGTTGATAGACCCCAAGATAAAAACAGAGATAACATAAGTCACCAATATCAGCAATGAAAAAGATTCTATATATATTAAAAGATAAGAAGAAGTTATTAAAACATTTTTATAAGAAATTCCAAAAATTTGTTTTCTTTTTAAAAAACATATGCTTTATATGTTATGTTTATACAGTTGTCCCAATTTCTTTTCCCTTTGTTCCCCTCCACCCAATGACATCCTACACTCCAGTTGTCCACCCCCTCTTAGTCCATGCCCATCGGTGGTGCATATAGTTCCTCTCAACATCTTATCTATTCTACTTCCTCCTAGTATGCTTCCAAATTCCTGCACCATCTCCCTCCCTTTACCCCCTTCACCCTCCCCGCTGACCTCCCCCAGTATGTTCCCCATACCTATAATTCTTTTTCCACTCCCGTTGACTACTTAGTTTGCCTTTGTTTCGATTCCCTGGCTTCTGTTGTTGGTTGTTGTGATACAGCTTTCATTTTAATGTTCATAGTTTTGATCCTTTCTCCTAAACAAGTCCCTTTAACATCTCATATAACTGTGGTTAGGATCTGATGAACTCCTTCAGTTTTACTTTGTCCTGGGGCACTTTCTCTGCCCTTCTATTCTGAATGACAGCTTCACTGGATAGAGTAATCATAGTTGTAGGTTTTTGCTTTGCATTACTTTGAATATTTCTTGCCTGTCCCTTCTTGCCTGCAGAGTTTCTTTTGAGAAATCAGCTGACGGTCTTATTGGGACGCCTTTGTATGTAATTCTCTTCTTCTCTCTTGCTGCTTTTAAGATTCTCTCTTTATCCTTAATTTTTGACATTTTGATTATAATGTGTCTTGGTGTGGTTCTCCCTGGGTCCAGTTGTTTTGGAACTCTCTGTGCTTCCTGGACCTGTAAGTCTATTTCCTTCCCCAAGTTAGGGAAGTTCTGCTTCATTACCTTTTCACATAATTTTTCAATTTCTAGTTCTTCTTCTTCACCTTCTGGCAACCCTATGATTCAGATGTTGGCTTGCTTATAGCTGTCCGATAAGTTTCTGAGCCTCTCCTCATTTTCCTCACTTTTTGTTCCCTCTTTCTGCACTGGTTGACTGTTTGTTTCTTCCCTATGTTCTGATTTGTTGATTTGGTCCCTGGTTTTCCTTCCCTAGCCACTTGTTTCCTATGTGTTTTCATTCATTTCAGCAGGACTAACCTTCATTCTTTCCCTGTTTTGTTTAAGATCTGCTGTTAGGTCTGTAAGTGCTTTTATAAGCAAAGCTCTGGACTGTGCCTCAGAAAGATTTCCTATCTGCTGCTTCGTTAGATTAGAAATTTGCTGTCTGGTCAGCTGCGTCACTGGGATCTCTATCATGATCTGTGCCATCCTGAACAGTTTTGTATTTACCTTTGCTTCCTGGGCAAGGCTGTCACACCTCTTATGATATGGGGGGTGGGGGGGAGTCCTGTGCTCTCCTCACAATCGGGTGTTTTCTGTGGGGGTGGAGGTCCAAGATGAATTCCTGCCATTCAATCTCCACTGAGAGACCGGGAGCCTCCTCCTCCATCCCCACCCCCACCGGGCCTCACAGTCCAAGGCAATGGGGGTCTGCCTTCCCCGGCTTTGGAATCACAAGCTGATGGGTCTGGTCTGTAGCCCGGGGTGCTCCCCAGGTGCTTCTCGCCTCCCCTTAAATACGGGTGTCTGTACTTACCGCTGTCCTGCCGCCATCACTGCTGCTGCCGCGGACAGCACAACTTGACCTCTCCTCCCCAGCTTCGCCCCTCCTACCTGTCGGGATGAGCACCACTTCTTTATAACTTCATACATTGGACTTCCATTTATTTTCTGGAACTTCTGATTATTTCTGGTTTTGCGGTAGCTGTATTCCCTCTTAGTTGTGGAGGGAGATGGGGCGTGTCAGTCTAGGCCTCCATCTTGGCCAGAAGTCTCCTGTGCTTGTTTGCTTCCGTGTCCCAGGGAGAGCTGTCGCTCCTACTACATTGTAGGGGGTGGAGCCTTAGGGATTCGTCAGTAATGGATGACCTGTTTCATCACGATGTGGTGCTGTATGTGGGAGAGGGGTCTGAGAGGGAACAATGCCGTTTGCCCAGCACTCACCCCTTTTCCAGGCACTTCTCCCACTTCTGCTCTGGACTGGCACCCCTCTAGCTGCTGCCCTGGCCGTCGTTCCCAGAGTGGGTGGGTCTGTGGACGTTCTAGGTCCGTGGGGGCCCTTTAAACAAGCGGACTCTGCTGAGACCGGCAGTTTCTGCCTCTGTCTCAACCCCCAGTGGTTTGCACGGTCAAAAGCAATGAGGCTTGATTTTATTCGGAGCTGAGACAGTGAGCTGCTCTGGTGAGGAGCTGAGAATGCTCCCCAGGTGTCCCTCCTGACTTTTTAAAATGTGTAACTGCAAATTCCAAAATTTTGATGAAGTTCAATTTATTTATTTTTTCTTTTCTTACCTATACTTTTGGTATCAAATTGAAACTGTTGCCAAGTCCAATATCAATGTCTCCCCCTATGTTTTCTTAGATTTAAAAAGTTTTGCCTCTTAAGTGTACATCTTTGATCTATGTTGAGTTAATTTTTTGTGCATGGTGTGAGGCAAGTGTCCAACTTCATTCCTTTCCATGTGTAGATCCAGTTTTCCCAACATAATTTGTTGAAAAGATTCTCCTTTCTCCATTTAATGATATTGGCAGCCTTGTCAAAAATCAGTTGACTACATATGGGAGAGTTTATTTTGGGGCTTTTAATTTTATTCTGTTAGTCTGTATGACTGTTTTTATGCTGACACCATACCAGTTTAATTACTGTAGCTTTGTAGTAAGTTTTGAAATCAGAAAATGTGAGACCTCCAACTTTATTCTTCTTTTTCAAGATTGTTTTGACAATCTGAGTCCCCTTGCAATTCATATGAATATTAATCTAAGAATTGGCTTTTCTATTTATGTGAAAAAGGCTGTTGAAATTTCAATAGAGTTTGAAGTGAATTTATAAATAGCTTTAGGTCATGTTTATAATTTGGAAGCATTTAGAATAGTATTATCTATTATTTGTGGATGCACACATATGTGGAAAGAATAAAACTTTGGACACACTAATGGTTTTCTATAGAGTTGAAAAGGTTAAGTTTAGGGAAGGGGAAAGAAACTGAGAAGAGTTACACATGAAACTTCAATTATACCTGTCATGTTTTATGTCTTTAAAAATAATTGGAAGCAAATTTTGTTAAAATTATCACTACTGAGCAGGTGGTAAATGGATGTGAGCTATTTTGCTCTTTACACTTTTCTGTAGGTTTGAAATTTTTCATTATGGAAAAGAGAGATGAGCTGAGTGTCTTTGTCAAGCTGGAAGAGCAGACTTAGTAGGTGAGAAACAGCCAGCATGGTGGGAGGTGGTGGTCAGAGCACAGGAGGTCAGGACTTCGGAGTCCACATGGGGTGGCCCAGCCACAGTGAGGCCCATTGGGTGAAGGTAGAGGAGACGGCCTCCCAAAAGGCTCTTGCAATCTTATTCCATCCGCAACCTTAGTTCATCTTTGCCATGTAACCTAATACATTCACAGGTTCTGAGGATTAGGACACAGACAATTTAGGGGAAGCCATTATTCTGTCTACCACATGCACCAAGATAAAAATGGACAAAGATTATGAATAAGCAATTCACAAGAGAAGTGCAAATAGTCTGTAAATCTATGAAAAGATGACCACTTTTCCCCATAGTCAAGGAAATGAAAGTTGGAACAGCAACGAGGTGCCATGTTTACCCTCCCGAGGCAAATATTACAAAGGTTATGGCTGTCCAGGACCAAAGAGTATGTGGGAGACGGGCACGCACATGCCAGGCTGGGATGAGGGCAACTGCCGCAACATTTGGAGGAAAGTAATCAGATGGTCTATCGAAATTAAAATGCACTTACATTTTGATTCAGCAATCCCACTTATAGGAATTTATTTCCTTCAGAAATAACACACTGTCACTTAATTCAAAAAATGTCAGTGTGTCAGGCACTGAGGCTGTTGCCATGAACAAGACAGACAAGGTTCATGCTCGCACAGAGCTGACACTCTCGTGGGAGGGGCAGACCACAAATAAACAAAGAAATAAACTAGAAATGTACTGGATGGGGATTAGGGCTGTGCATTATTTTCCTTGGGCTGCAGTAATAAATTACCACAAATGGGGTAGCTTCAAATAACAGACATATATTCCCCCACAGTTCTGGAGCCCAGAAGTCCAGAATCAAGGTGTGGGCAGCACTCGTTTCTGCTAGAGCCTCTCGGGGAAATCTGTCCCTTAATTCTCTCTCAGCTTTTGCTGGCTGCCAGCAATCCTTGGGGTTGCTTAGTTTTTAGACACATCACTCTAATCTCTGTCATCATGTGGCGTTCTCTGTGCATCTCTGTCCAAATTTCCTTCTTTATACGTGACATCAGTAATTGGATTAGTTCATCCTAGTCCAATATGACATCATCTTAACTTGACCCTGCCTGGAAAGGCTATTTCCAAATAAGGTTACAGTCACAAGTACTGGCAGTTAAGGTTTCAATATATCTTTTTTAGAGGACATAATTCAACCCCAGCAGGGTGTGAAAAGGGCTGATATAACTATTGAAACTTGGGTGAGCCTCTTAGAGGAGGTAATATTTCACCTGAGCTCTGAATGGTGAGAAAGAAATTATTGAAGATCAAGGAAGAGAGTTCTAGGAGAGAGAACAGCTGGCACAATGGCCTCACGGCAGAATTTGGCTTGGTGAGTTCAAGGCCATGCAATCAGGCCAGTGTAACCTGTGCTAATGGGCACAAGAGAGGGTATTCCAAATGAGTGGTGTTCCAGCTCAGACCCTGAGTCTATTTGGGCTCTCCCAACCGAATCCTTGCTAGCCACTGGGCCTCTGGTGAAGGGCCCTGATAATCATAACTTCCTAATGTTATACAGTCTCTCTTATGAGGCCATGTCCTCCACAGAGTGTGTGTGGAATCACAGAATGTCGGAGAACAAATGGCCCTCAGAGGTCTCCTCTTCTAGCTCCCCATTTTACAGAGAGAGCAGCTAGACCCAGAGAGGGGAATGATCACTGAACAAGTCAGTGTCAGGGTAGAACCCAAATCCAGATCATCTCTTGAACTGTCCCTCTTGCTCTGCTGGAACTCTGCTCCCCTGTAATATGGCTTTTCCAAGACCCTGTCCTATAGATGTACAGGCTACATCCCATGCAGATATGCTCAGCGCCAGCAGACTCCAGATTCTGAACTCGTGAATTTCATGGGAACACAATCGGGCTTCCATCTTTGGAAACTGAATGCTCAAATACTCATTTACAAAAGTTCAGACTGGAAAACATTGTTATAGGAAGTTAGTTAGCATGTACATCACCTTCTATCTGGAGGCTGCTCTGTGATAAGTTCTTATTTTGTGCAGCCCCTTCCTACTTACTGGTCCCCATTGCTCTCCAGGTGCAGACAGTGGGTTTCAATGTCCAGACAGATGTGGTTCAAGTGCTCCTTTGGATGGGGATAGAGTTACTGTGCCCACCTGGCTTGGAGAGACGAGGAAGCCAAGATCCTCAGATGTTTGAAGAGGTTTCTGTACAAAGGACTGAATTAAATCATCAAATCATTTCACTTTAAATGAATCCTCCTCCTGAGCACATCTGAGTTCTCTTCCCCACCCAGCCATAATGTAGGAGACAAAGAAGTCCCAGGGCTTCACTGTAGCTAGGAGGTGTTTTTAGCCCCCCAGCTTGGCAGAATTTCTTTTCCAGTGAGGAAGGAGGCACAGTGTGCCTTTGCGTCCCCTTCATTCTCCACAGGAGGTCTAAAAATTTGCTGCATCTCCTCCTACCTGCTCTACACCCTCTCCCCACTAGAAACAATATCAAGGAGTTCTGTTTCCAGAGTCACTTTACTAAGGACATTAGGTTTAAAGGGAGGGACTGAGGGGTGAAGAGACAGGAGAAGCCCACTGATCTTAGAGGCCTGGCTCAGACCTGACACCTTCACTTCTGCTGTGTGCTCTGGTCAGAGCAAGCCTCAGGCCTGCCTGGATTCAAGGGCAGGGAAACAGACCACTCCCTACTACCACCATCCTGAGGAAGGAGCTGCAATGCTATCTCAAGGACTTGGAGACAGGGAGGATAAATGTTTTTGGCTGCTGTTTGCAATCTAGCTCTGGGCACCAGTGAGGGCTCTGGGTCAATACCCACTGCTCCTCCTGTTTGCCCAGAGGGTAAGAAACAAGGGGTCTTACTTGTAGGGAGGAGGGTTGGGTAGGATTGTGCCAAGTTCTGGTGGCTACAATCCAGACTTTCTCAGACTGGGGTCAGCAGCTTCTTCTTGAGGATTTAAAAATGTTAATCTGCAAATACACTTAAACATCTTCATAGCCCTGAGTCCCACCAGGAATTTCAAGGTACTTGAGTGTGTATTTCTTTCCAATCCACGGCACTAGGGTCAAGCAGGACAGTTCTGATTGTCATGGGAGATTGAAGGAAGAGGCAGCCAGATTACCATCCAGGCGCAGGGCATGAACACGGCTCCTCAGGAGCTCAGGAAAACAAGAATGGGTGAAACTGAGTCATGACATGACAGAACTAATCTAGGAGAACCTTCTAGTAGCTAGGAGTGTTCCCACATTGTTAGTGGTGATTTCGTATCCACCAACTCACATCACTTGCCTGCCACCTGGAAGTAATGCTGTTAATGTCTGGGAGCAGCAAGGCTGGGAGGAGACACAAGGTGGGCAGAAAGGGCATGTGTTTGGATAGAATCAACTTGTAAAGGAGACAGGATGGTAGTGGGTTTCCAGGACATCTGAGTCCCCACCAGCCTGACCAAGTGAGGATTTCGTTGATAACAACAGCCACTGTTACCTGAATCCCTGGATTCCAGGCAACCACGCTAATCCTCAACAACCCAGCAAGGGAAGTTTACTATTTCAATGTAGCAGATGAAGATAGTGGGTTCAGAGAGGTTAAGTAAGCTGCTCAAAGCCACAGAACATTCCTGCCCTACTCTGCAACCAGGATTCTTCCAGCCCCAACTCAGCCATCTCTTCTGGCTTGCTTCTGTTTTGAGTTGGGCAGCCCATCTCCCAAGACTTCTCAGGGCCCTAGTGAGAAGCAGATGCATGTACCGTACCTGTACCTTTACCAACTGCCAGACAATTCAGCTCATAACTAGATAATTAAGTCTTCTAGTAAACACTGAAGAAGTCCAACCTGTTTTTGTATCGTTTCAGGAAAACAAAGTCCCAGGAGCTTTCCAGTAAGTTCATAGAGTTTCTGGCTCAGTGATGAGTAAACAGGGACAAGTGGCTTCAGTCCTGCTCCTCCCCACCACCACCCCCTCCTGCCTGGCTCCTTCCCCACATCAGCCACCAAACCAGCATGTTGTTTGTTCTTCCAAGTACTTTGGTGAGGGCAGCCTGCTCCCTGGGGTCTTTGAGCATCTGGAAGTCCCCAGACCAGGGCTTCAGTAGTTAGAAATGTCAGTCAGGGTGTTTGTAACACTTCAGGCTGGGCTCTGCTGGCCAGTGAGGGGCTGTGGGCAGGCAGGGACCAGTGACTCCCAGGTGACTTTCTGGATCCCCATTGTCTAGTATGATGATGAGCATACAATTGGCCTTGAGAAGGGGCTTGTTGAACAAAGTTGCTGAAGATGCCCCACACAGAACACTGTGCCTATTTTGTAACTATCAATTAGAACTTCTTAATCCCTTCGCTTTCAGGCAACGGCTTCTGGCAAAGCCATTCATGACTAATGGTCCTCAACCCAATCTTGCTATGCAGAGCTCTTTGTGAAGAATGGACCCATTAAAAGCATTGGGAGAAATTGGAACTTCTAAGTCCATGTGCACGTATCTGTGCACTGTATGTTTGGAGTTGAGAATGATGTGTGTGCTTGCCGGTGTTTGCAGAGGGGCTAGTGGGGCCAAAGCAGTATTTTCACCCACCAGATGTTGAGGCATCTGTGGGGAAGATTCATAAAGACAAGGGCAGGGGGCCATTCAGCCTATGGGGAAATACGATTAAAATCAGATCAGCTCTGTGGCATGTGCCTAATTGCAAGAATTCTGTGAAGTTAGGTCTCTGGGAATGTGCCATCACAAGAAACAGACCCAGGGATTTAAGGAAAAGGGGGAGGAGCTGCCCTTTTCTGATGTTGGAAGCCATGTAGGCTGAGGGGGTTGGTACTGAGCCGTCCTTGTCCCTGAGTGTGGGGTTGGCCATCTGCCTGAACAGACAGACTATGGATGGTGCCATTTGGGTGAAGGTGGCTGACATCTGGGCAGAGTTTATGAGGACTGGTCAATGTTTCCATTGCCACTACATCTTTTTTGCTTCTCCCTGGTCCCTCTTGGAAGAATGTCTTCACACCTCATAGCCAGAGGGCACCCAGTTCCGAGAAGCATGGAAAGTAATGAGATTGACGTTGTTTATTTTCTTGCTGTTAGAGGCGATGTTCTGCTGTCAGCCCCCCTCTCTCTAGCAAGGGAGCATAGCATTCAGGGAAGCAGAGGTGGCCTCGTGTTACTGGCACCACTGGCATGGCAGCTGACCTGTGGGGGTTCCGGGGCGGCTGCTTGTTCCACGAAGCGGTGTACGTTCTCCGCTGGACAAACATCCCTTGGACTCTGGCCCAGAAAAACACCATGAACCCAGGTGGGGAAGTCCAGCCTGCATCTGGAGACCCTCCTGGACAGGAAGGGAGTCAGACTTGTAAACAATTACAAGAGTTTTCTGCCATAGAGGAAGTATCTGTGTGACCTCGGGCCACTTAACTTTCTTTACCTCAATGATCTCATCTATAAGATGAAGACATTAATGCCTCCTCCTAGAGCTGTTGTGAGTATAACGTGAGTTAAAATCTAATATCCTTATTACAGTCAGACCAGGGTCCTGGAGAAACGAGAGGAGGGGCCCAACATGCAGTCTGGTGAGGGGCACAGGGAAAGTGATACTTCTCAGAAAGGCTGAGGATTGCTAGGAGTTTTCCAGGCAGGAGGTAGGGGAGAACAGCATTCTAGGTCCACTGGCCAAGACACCAGGAGTGAAGTGTAGCAGGAAGAATTCAGTCATGGCTGGAATGGAGGAGGTAAGGCGAGAGTAGTGGGCGGGGCCCCCATCCAGAACTAGCCAGATACACAGGCCCAACTTGGAGCCTCTGCCCCACAGTGAGGCTTAGTTGGGACCTTTTCCATGGTCTGGATGCTCCTTCCCCTATATTTTCTTAGATAGAAGTCTCCTGAGGGTGCAATCCTGTGGTAAGCCTTGATGGTCTGATCATCAGGAGCAGCTCAGGGCCATTACACACAACCTCCAAGAAGTTTTGTCAAAAAAATGTGTGAATCTCACCCTTGCTTCACTGAGCTTCTCTCACTGCCTTCAATGACCTGCCTACTACTCCAGTAGCCTGAACCTTCTAATTCTTGGGGACTCAGCTGCCCCTTGCATAAAGCCTTTTGAGGTGGCTCCAGGCTCTCTCTGACCTCCTGTGTCTCTTTCACTGCACCCAGGCTGGCCTTGAGCTCTTCCTTGTGTGGGCTCTGCAGGGAGTGGAGGGCCAGGCCCTGAAACAGTGCAGAGCTGGGCAGAAGCCTATAGCCCTGAGGGTCCCACCAGTGGGTGCTCCTGCACCCTCATTCCACAAAAAGCTTAAAGGCAGAAAGTGATGGAAGCTACTAAGGACCACATCCAACTTTGCTGGCAGACCAGCAGGCAGACCAAAATCACCGTGCTGACTTGCACGAGTCCTGGTTTCCATCTTCGGGCACTGATTACAGGTGGCTGTAGTGGCAGAGCTGGCGCAGACTGCCGGAGTCTGACGCTTGGTGCACTCAGCCAGATGTCCTGGGCAAATGCCAAAGGGAATGTTCAGAATCCTCCCAACCCATCAACCTCTGACCCAGTCCTGTGCTTCCTAGGTAAGTTGTTCCATTTTGTCCATGAAGAGGACAACAGCCCTGACTTACAAATCCAACCCCTGGATGGAAAACAGCAGCCTCACACTGCTAATTTGCTTGCCTCTGATGGGCAGGCATGTTTGGGCTGTGGGCACTGGGTGGTCTCAGGACAGGGCTTTGCCATCTGGTGACTGTCGCCAGGGGTGGGAGTGCTGTCATTAAGCTATGAGTCAGCATCTCCTCCTTTCCTCTCTGCCCAGTCAGAGAACATTCAGAAGGGGGTGGAGGCGGAGAGGGGTTAGGACCCTGACACTTGTTTCCTGTACCATCCCTCCTACAAAGAGCCGTGGGAAGCTGTGTCCACCTGGGCAGGTTGTGTTCCAGATTATCTAAAGGGGAGTTTTATTGAGGAGGGTTGATTTAGAGAGGTTTAACTATAAAAACCATCACTGTTTGTAAGCAAGTTTTATTGCATCCTTAACATGGCAAGCAGATCAAAATTACTTCTGGTTATTAAAAGATTCCTTCCTGGTTTAAACCTTCCATCCTAAACTCAATATATGTTACTTCACTCCTCCACTTAGATTTGATCTTATAACTGGGAGGACCAAAGTAGGGTGGGAGGGTCTGGCCTCTTCTGACATATTCTTCCTCCTGCTTCCCTCCACCCTAAATTCTGGAATGGTTACCCTAAGGTGGGGGGCAGGGGAGAAGTTGTCCTAGGAACCTGGTTTCATGCTGGAGGCTTGAAACACGGTGGCTGGAGGCTTTCCTTCAGCCGGAGTCTGGTCATAGTTGTTGACCACTCTCTTCAAGTTGTGAGGTACTTAGTGCCTTCTTGTGTTTACATGTGGATCCTGGTCACGAGCTCCTGAGTGACAGGAAAAGTGTCCCTTAACATAGTATTCACCAAGGTTTGCTGAGACATTTAGCAAGAATCTGCAACAAAAAGTGCCATAGATAGTTAACTGTGCATCCTACTAGGGAAGCTCACTTTCCAAAGAACTTTCACAAAACCTTTCTCTTTTGATCTTCTTGATAGCCTGATAAGATAAAGTGAAGAACTGTCATCAGTCCTTTGGTAGACTTAAGCATTTAGCTTGTCTGACCTTCAGTTCCCCAACTGTAATATTAAGGATAGTAGAAGCTACTTGAAAGAATTAAATTTTAAAAGGTGTGCCAAATGGAATCTTCAAAATGCACCGTGGAGGCACCACCTACCCCACCTAAGGCAGGGCAGACGGTGCAGATGGGGGTGGGCGCACAGGAGGCAGAACAAAGAGGCAGAAAGGCAGGTGAGGAAGCAGAGCATGGGCTTTAGAATCAGGCGATGTGGATTCAGATCCCACTTATTGACTGTGTGATCTTAGGCAAGTCACTTAGCTCCTTTAGTCATTAGTTTCCTCTTCTGCTCAGTGGGTGTAATAGAAGCATTTACAACAAACCTGCATCCCTTGCAGTTGATGCATCTCACTCAGTGACATTGCCATCCATCAGCTGTTCCTGACACAGCCTAGAGTCATCTTTGAAATCTTCTCCACACTCCACATATGCTCTATCAGCATGTTTTGTTTATTCTATTTCTAAGCATCTTTCAAGCCAGTTGAGTTGGCTTTGGAGTAGGTGGGGTCCTTCCTGAAATGCGGGTGCCCTGTGCAGCCTGGACAGCTGGAGGCAGCTCTTATCTTCCTTTGCCTGGTAGATGGAAACCTAGACTCAGCGGTGGCCTACATTGAAATGCCAGAAAGTTATTGTAAAATTACACTTCTGAAGTGAATTGATTATGCACGAATCCTCCCCAATTTTGTTCCCCAAGAGGGCTCCCCTTTCACCAGAAATATGCTGGTGAGGGGCAAGCTAGCATCTTTGGAAAGGTCTGTGACAGCTGTTCTCTGAAGGCCAGAGATGCATGTCAGAGATGCAGTGGGTCAACTGGTACTGATTTCAAGCATGGGGGTTCCTGAGGGGCAGAGATCAGACAATGGCACTTGACCAACACAGTCAGTGGCTGAGGTGTCCCTTAGAGAGGGGCAAGTTGGCATGATAATAGCCTGACACACAGGGATCTTGGTAATGGCTCTTTGGTTTTAGGGACCTTAGGACTGAAATAATAGGTAGTCTACTAAGATCTTCGAGGACATGACTTGAGTCATCATGATAGAGAGCTGTGGCCTCTTACCATTCAATTCCTAGATCTGATTCAACTCATAGACCCAGAACCCACACAATAAACCCATCATCCTTAAAGCAGGATCTTGTAATAATGTGAACCCTTTCTCTGGCACAAAGTGAGCCAGGGTAATTTGCTGGGTAATTCCACATTGGAGAAAGGACTATTAAACATTGGCTCTGAGCTAAGACTGATTCCTGGAAACTCAAAACATCGCTGTGGTCTACCAGTTAGAGGATTTTGAGGCTAAGGTGATAATCAGAATTTTGACTTAAACCTACCTCATTAAGGTAGTGAAAACCAGAACCCATCCCATGTTTATCTGTCATATTTTAGAATGAATAGTTTGATTGGACGTGCTTGGGAATTGACAGACTCTCCACAATGACTCCTTGGTTTGTGGAATAATGGCTACTATAGCAGGGTAGAAGCAAATGGAAGCCCCTTGAATTCTGCCTCCCTATCAAAGTTATTAGTCCACACAATTCCACATCCTTGGGGATTATCATATATCAGTGCCAACACTAGACATTTAAAAACATTCAGCAGCAGTGATTTCTTTTATACTCTTCTACAGCTTGCCTGTTTAGCTGATGCAGAGAACAAATCCATCTCGGGGAACAACTATAGGTAATTGTAAGCTTATTCAACTGGTGATTTCAATTTCAGCTGTTATTTTAGGTATCTTGATAAATTTACACAGCTCATAGCACCATGGGTCATAAATCTTTTCTCATTTTAAATCCCTGTGAGCACAAAGGCATCGGGAATTCAGTAGCTAGATTTTACTTGAAAAGAATAGTGGTATGTCTCCACAATCTGCCCTCTGGATTATAGCTGGCTCTGTGGCACCGTTCACTCTCATGGTCTAATCACTCCATGTGATATAAGGCTCGTCTACTGCATTGTTGACATCAGAGTAACAGGTCAGAAAGTAAAAAGTAACAGGTCCTCAAAAGTTTTTGCAAGACATGTATGTGCTACAAGATAGGTAATAAGCCCCATAAAAACACAGGGGCTTGGTCACCTCACTGAAGCTTCCAGAATTCTGGTGTTTAGGAAATATTGGAATATTTCCTCCAGAGTGAAAGAGAACGTGACTCACTATATCTCTGTTACAAAGAAGGAGGTGGGATTCTTTGTGAACTTCTTTGAACTTTGGAAGAAACATGGAAAGATCCAAACACCATGATGCATTGCTTATGAGTAAGCCATAAGACTCCCAGTTCTGGGTGGAGCTTGGAGCACCTTAAGCTGATCTGAGCTATAATGAAAGCAGCTCTGCTCTTTGGGGCTTACAACCCTATAGATCCAATTGTGCTAAGTTTCTGCAGGAGATTGTTGATTGCACAAAAAACAAAAACCTTAAGATTTTGGAGCAAAGCTATGATCTGTTCAACAAGTAGCTTTGGCATGGTAGAGCAATAGTGCACCTGACAAGAAGATATCAATAGTCAAAACACTTGTGCTTCCTCCTGTTAGCTGGGTGTTATCTGCTCCACCAGACCATAAAACTGAGCAGGGCCAGCAACATTCCATCACCACTTAAAAGAGATATTGACAAGACTGGGCCCACGCAAGTCCTGAAGATCAGCAGTGCACCGAGCATATTTGATACTCAGAGTCAGAGATGTACTGGTAAATATTTAACAACCATCTTTCTTGGTGGGGTGGGGGCAGTCTGAGTCATAGTGTTTGAAGATTTCCATGGTGTACATACTACTACTGTGACTGCTTCCAAGCTACCAACATGACATTACTGAACACAGAGTTGAAAAGTGATTTCTCATGAACCTGTGCAAGCTAATTTCAGCATACCACTGCCCAGAGTGAATCATTTTCTCAAATCGCCTTCCTTTATGCAATAGATTATTTTCAGAAACTAATTAGGAAATAAAATTAATAATAATGACCAGAGAATAAGCACAAATGGTAAAATATATATATATATATATATATATATATGTATATATATATAGTTAATCATGCTGGTAAACATTTTTTAATAAAAAATAAAAATAAAAATAATATTGAAATAAAATTAATTAATATGCATATATAGCAAAAACAGAGGAAACAATAATGGAACATATGGTTTCTGGGTCAACATTTAAGGAACTTAGAAGTCCCCACTTCATCTTAATAAGTAAAAAGCTGAACAAACTGAAAAAATGAGAAACTTTTTAAATATGTAAGAAAAGTGAAGTCACAGGGCAAACTGCTGCTGCAAATTGGAGAGACAGATATGACAGACAGACTCATGGTTTACCTGAGCAGAAACCAGGAGCTGAGATCTCTGCACGGGGCCAGGCTATGGGAGGGAGAGCAAAATGCACCTGACTCCAGGGGGACTTGGTCACTGGGGGTGGGGAGCCCAGTTTTGTGAGTTTTATGTCTGAGACCTTTGCCAGGGCCTGATGGTGAAGATCTGAGGAAAATTCCCTCAAGCTTCCAACAGGGGGAAGGGGAAAGGAACGATTCTGAAATGCTGTAGAGCGCCTGTTCTTCCTTACAAGACCTGCCCGCTGGACAACTGTCTTACCAGAGTCTAACCTGGGGTTTTATCAATATCTAACTGACCTGGGGGAATGAAAAAGAGGAGAAAAGTAATGGGTTAATACTTTTAAATACACATTAAGTTTGTATTTTCTCTCAGATAAGACCTTCTACTCCTCCAGTCCTCACATTTGGAAGCAGTGTCCATCGCTGATATCAGCTGAGGTATAACCTTCAAACCTTCATGAGTTCAGATACCTTTTCTTGCAAGGACATTGGGTAAGAGATACAGAAATGTATTTCCCTGGGGCCTGAACAGTGTCAACCATGAGAATGGATTTTGAGGACTACAGACTTCAAACTGCCAGCATTGAGCCTATCCTTATTCTGTGTATTGCATCTGGTCTGGTAACTGTCCCTTGATGAACAGGATGTCAGCAGTCAAAACTGTCATATGGGATCTGGCCCCAAGAACCCATTGACTGAAGAAAGGGCTGACGTTTGACCTAATCTACCCAATCACCCAATCATGAATCATACTCTGTCTCTGTCTCTCTCTGTCTCTCTGTCTCTGTCTCTCTGTCTCTCTCTCTCTCTCTCTCTCTCTCTCTTCCTCTTGTTTTTTCTTTTGCTGGTTTGGCCTCCATTACTTAAAATCAAAAGAACTCAAACATATGAAAGGGATAATCTGCATGCCCAAATTATAAGGCTGGCTCAAGCATAAACCAGCCTATGGAGAAATCCTCTGTCCAGACTACTTTATGAAGCCAGAGTTGGCCTAATAATAGCCTTCTGTGCCACCAACATTCTGAACAGAATGGAGTTAGATAGACCTGAAATTGTGATCTGGCTCCACCACACACCAGTGGTATGACCTTGAGCAAGTACTTAACCTCTACAAGCCTCAGTTTGCCCCTCTGTAAGATCACCCCCAGAGAGGTCTGGTATCTGGGCACTGCTACCTGTAGAGCATCTTTATACGAATGAGAAAAAGTGCCCCTCTGGGCACAGGGCTTGGCAAGTGAACTGCAGACTGACTTGAGCTCCCATGATCTCAGTTGGGTGTTTGGTGCAGGGCACAGTCTGTGTATTGAGGACTGATGGCCTTGGGTCCTGTGAACCATCAGTGAGGTAAAGTACATAGAGTGCCATTGTGCAAAACTGTAGTTCCCTTTTCCTTTTCCTTCTGAGTCAGCCCAACCACAAGCAGCACAGAAACCAGCTTGGGAGATGTGGCTGTTATGACAAAAAGAATGAAGTGACTATAGGGATGAATCCCAGGTGAAGTCTCCTCACAGTTGGACTGGACGCCATGTCAAGTTGACTGTCATATCTAGTTGTGTACATTTGGGTCTTAGGGAAAAATAGAAAGGATGCTCACTGATTCTTAGGATCCTCATTTTGTTCATCCAGCCTGTGTGAACACCCATGTCCAGGCTGGTTCTGCTGACCAGAGGGAAACCCAGCTGTGTAGCACCTGACCCCAGCCACATGAGGTAGAATCTGGAGGAAGAGACAGACCAGCTCGTGGGAAAATTTCACATCACCATAATAGTAGGCTTTTGCTCGTGTGTACCTCCTCATTACTCACAAAGCTTTCACACCACATCTCTCAATGCATCCTCCCCCCAACTCCATGAAGTAAGCAGGATGGGGCCATTGGTGATATTTTATAGCCAAGAGGCTCCTAGGACTAAAGCAACTGTCCACTTAATAGTGATATATATCTAAAATTGACACTGGAACTTCTGGGCTCAGCTTCACATCAGAAGCTGAGTGGGGAGCAGGCCTTTCACTCCTCCACTGGCCTTCCTGCTTGCTGACATGCACCACTTTAGGGAAAGAGAAGCTTCTATTCTAGGGCCACATTTGTCACTGGGCAGGATCCTGTGCACTCA